>NC_059333.1:68714285-69324464 GCF_018350155.1 Leopardus geoffroyi | reverse complement strand
AGAGGAATAATACCTGCTTGTGGCCAGTGCATTCCCCGCACCCCGATCCAGACCCCCGACCCGTGACAGCATTCTGTTGGCCAGAGCAGTAAGTTGAGGGATGGGGCTCCCACACTTGGGTTCTCACTAGATGCCCTGGGGCTTGTCCGCCCCAGAAGGCTGAATGATTCCATTCTCTCTGAAATGTGACTCCATCATGCCTTCCAGGTGTTGTTCCCAGATGTGTTCTGATCATCTATGAACTGACATGGTCATTCTCCACTCTCAAATATGCGAGTTAGAAGACTTGGCCAGTTAGACTCCTGTCCTGGCGCTATCTGTGAAACCCCACCACGGATCTGAGGGTTCCCATCTATCTTATTACTAAATGTTTCCGGGGCATTTTCCTTCCTGCGACAGACTATTCTTCTCCGTCTCACTTCTGTTTAGTTGTTTAAAGCGAAGCTTCATCAACAGCATTGTAAGGACCCTAAACAAATCACAGCTCCTGGGGGATTTACCCACATGCTGTCCCCTGTCACACACTCTGTCCCCCCAAGTCTTACTCTCTCTCTCTCACACACACACACACACACACACACACACGCACTTGCACTGGTAAAATCTCTGTCCTCCTTCTCCAACTTTTCTTAGGTCTTTGTTCTGTCTCAGGAAACCAACATTGGCTCCCTCTGCCAGTGGACCACAGCCCACATCATGACTGAGGAGCATAAAGCATGTCACAGAACATGGCATCCAGAGCTAGCCAAGGACCCTAGAAATCACCTATAAGTACAACTCCCTTCTTTTACAGATGAGGACACTGGGGCCCAGAAAGGGAAAGGTACTTGGCCAAGGTCAAGAAGCCATAGTGGCCTGATAGGGACAAACCTATGCCAAAGGAACGCCTGCAGCTCTGAAGTGGATGTGTTTGGTGGGCACCTGCCTGTCCCCTCACGCCCCCCCCCCACCCTGTCATTCTCGTCTGATACATCCATATGAGCAGCCAGTATGTGCTGCTTATGTCCCTTCTCGCCCTACCTCTTAACACCTGCTGGTTTCACTGTGTGACCTCACCCACCTCCCTGTTGTGTTCCAGCATTTCTTTTAAGACCCAACTCGAGGGCTCCTTCTTCCCAGAATAATTGCTCTGACTTTATAATTGCCTCATTTCACGTCAACTTCCTACATATGTATATGTGTATTTGTACTTTGATATCATGTGCTTGATTATAGAACACTTGTAACGGATATTTCTAGGATATGTGGTTTCGCCTCCCCACTAAATTGTGAGCCCCAAGAAAGGAGAGATCATGCCTTCTGTGTATTTTGGTTGTATGCCCACAATACCTGGCAAGATACCTGGTCCAGGGCTGGAATCCCACGTACCATTAACCATCAAATGGATAAATAGATTTGACACTAGGAGCAATTTATGTTGCTGACTTTCAAGCGAGAGCAGAAAGGGGCTGCTACAGTCATGTGTGGGTTCTGAAAGTTGGAGCCTGGAAGCTCTGTGAAGAAGGCTGTGTCCAGGGGACCACGAGGTCACAGAGGAAGGGATGGAAGCAAGAGCTGGGGGGGAAACTGCTCGGTGGGGTGAAGAGGCCAGGGCCTGCTGGTGTGTCCATGTGTCCGTGGCCTGGCTGCAGAGCAGACTGACCCACTGCCTAGCCGTGCCCACAGCTCTGGGCTTGGTGGTCTTGGGCCTGGGAAGGCTGAGGCGTGATGGATGCCCCAGCATGTTTCACTCTCAGTGGGTCTTCAGTACTAATCACTGTGTCCTCTGTGTCTCTGCCCATCTCCTTCCACCCCCAGAGCCAAAGGACGAAGTGGAGGTGTCAGATGATGGTGAGTGCTGCCCACCTGTCCTCAGGTAGACTCGAGGCGGGGAGGGGGGCGAGCGAGGAATCGGATGGCTCACACTCACCCCGCCCCACCCTGCAGATGAGAAGGAACCTGAGGTCGACTACCGGACGGTGATTGTCAATACTGAACACAAAGTGTCTGACTTCTACGACATCGAAGAGAGACTAGGCTCGTAAGTGGTGCAGGAAGTGCCTTTGGGGCCCCCAGAGTGGGGGTGGCGCAGATCCCATCATTAAATTCCGTGCCTTGTCTTCCCATCTTTTCCTGGGTTCTGCCAGCTTCCCACGCTGAGGTCCCCTGCAGAAGCGGGAGGTGCTGACCTGGGTCAGCACCCCAAGAGGGCAACCTCAGCCAGGGCGCTCTTAGGAGCTTCTTGTGCAACCGACTCAACTCCATGAGAGGCTTGAGCAAGCCCTGCCTTTCTTGTGCGTTACTCCAACCAGGCTGATAAGGTGACTGGGTCTGGGTCAGACTGTCCGAGGCTACCTTTCATGTCATCTGTAGGAGTCAGTCAAGCCTGATCAGTCTCACTGTTCAGCAACCGTAGCTTTAACGCATCCATAAAATGCACACCGCTGAAAGGCACAGCTGCTCACTCTATGAATCTGGCCCACACTATTAGCTCTGGCTCTCCCCTGGAGTGTGGAGACCCCAACCCTGAGCCCTCATCACAGCCACACTGTCCCCTCCAGCAGCAGCACCCAGGGCCGACTGTCTCCTGCTAACTATCCCTATAGGAGCAGGATGGAAGAAAAGGGGACGGGGCTCAGGTTTGATTTCTAGCAAGTTCCTGGGGAAGAAAGGAGTGACACCAGCCTCAACAGTTCTGCACAAGGAGCCTGCTCTGTCGGGAGGAGCTGTGTCAGAGGAATACCTCACTCTCCTCCCCTGCAGTGGACGGCAGGGGCCTTCCTGGGCCGTGTCCAGGGGACCAGTGCTGAGCAGTGGAGCAGAAGGAAAGCAGCCACTTGGAAGTTCTCTGTAGTTGGGGAGGACTTTCTCCACCCAACTTCATGGGTCTGTCTTCGGGGAAGGGGAGAGAAGCCCACCAGCCAGGGTGGAAGCCTCAGCCCAAGGAAGTGATGGCCCTGAAAGAACAGCAAACCTGGGCAGTGTTTGGGCAGGGATGCGGGGCCAGGCACAGGCTGGGGTGACAGGTGAGGGAGAGGAGGTTTGTCTGTGTTAGAGGAACCCTTCATGATCCAGAGCAGGGACTGGCAGACTTTTCTATAAAGGGCCAGATAATGGGTAGCTTAGGTTTTGTGGGCCATATGCTCTCTGTCGCAGCTACCACTCTGCCGTTGAAGCACAAAAGTGGCCGTAGACAGTGTGCGCACCAATGGGTGTGGCTGCATCCCAATAAAATTTTATTTCTAAAAAGAGGTGGGCTAGATTTGTCCCACAGGCCACCATTTGTCAGCCCCAATTTAGTGGAAAGCTTGGCTAAATTTGCCTTTCCTCTCCTCCTCCTTTCATTTCCAGTGGGAAATTTGGACAGGTCTTTCGACTTGTAGAAAAGAAAACTGGAAAAATCTGGGCAGGGAAATTCTTCAAGGCATATTCAGCAAAAGAGAAAGAGAATATCCGGCAGGAGATCAGCATTATGAACTGCCTCCACCACCCCAAGCTGGTCCAGTGTGTGGATGCCTTTGAAGAAAAGGCCAACATCGTCATGGTCCTGGAAATGTGAGTGGTTTGCTGGGGGCCCCTTGTGTGTGCCCACACCCAAACCCCTCTGCCTGGAAATGGAGAGCCCTGCAGGCGGGGCTATGACACAAAGGACACTCCCCAGCCCACGTGGCCGGGTGTCGCCCACTCAGAACAGCAGATCTGTGCTCACCTGTGGCCCTAACCCATGACCAGCAGCCCACAGCAGCCCTGTACACTGCCATAACAAATTGGCGGATCTCTGAGGACCCCTGCCCCCTTTTCACCCTCACCTCCCTGTGAAAGGGCCAAGGTTACCTGTAGGCTCCTTTCATTCAGGGACATTCTCACCTAGAGGTAGCTTTGGAGTGGAAGGGGAGGGACACAGCAACTTCCTGAATGGCCTTCAAAAGAAGAGGGGCCCAGAGCTGGGGGCTCAGGATGCGGGAGCGTAACCCTTGCTCCTGTCCTCCTCCTGTTCCCTGCATGCCCCCATACATGCCTGCTTGTGTTCTCCACTGCTCCCTCAGCAGAGAGTAGTGCTTCCTTGGCTGAGTTGTACATGGGCGGAGGCATGTATCACATGACCTCCCGCCAAGGCTTCCTGGGATCCATGGTTCCTCTAGTCCCCATCCTCCACTTGTCTCACCTCTGAGCCACTGACCATGCACCCACACACACCCACACACAGGTGCACACGCACACACACACACACACACACACACGCACAAATGCACATATTGTTCTCAGTAAGCCAGGTGTCCTCTGCAGAGGTGTCTGTGTTTTTCAGAGTTTCCTTTCCTTTTTCTTTTTAAGTTTATTTATTTATTTTAGAGAGAGAGTAAGAATGAGCAGGTGAGGGGCAGAGAGAGAGAGAGAGAGAGAGAGAATCCCAAGCAGGCTCCCCACTGCCAGCACGGAGCCCTATAAGGGGCTTGAACTCACAAACTGTGAGCTCATGACCTAAGCTGAAGTCAAGAGTCAGATGCTTAACTGACTGAGCCACCCAGGCGCCCCTCCTTTCCTTTATTTTTTAACCAGAATTTTTTAATGTTATACAATCACATTTAAAAAAATGTAAGAAAATACACAATGGAGAGTTCGTTCCAACCCCTGTCCCCCATAGCCCCCACCACTGCCACCAGTAACCATTTTTATTTATTTTATTGTTTGTATCCTTCCAAAGTTTCTTTATGAAAATATAACCATATATTTTTTTTAATTTTTTTAACATTTATTTATTTTTGAGACAGAGAGAGACAGAGCATGAACAGGGGAGGGTCAGAGAGAGGGAGACACAGAATCTGAAACAGGCTCCAGCCTGTCAGCACAGAGCCCGACGCGGGGCTCGAACTCACAGATCGCGAGATCATGACCTGAGCCGAAGTCGGCCGCTTAACCGACTGAGCCACCCAGGCGCCCCTATATAACCATATATTTTTAAAAAATATTTCCCACCTTTTCACACAAAGCTAACTCATATCCACTATCCTGTGTCTTGCTTCTTTTCATTCAACAATTCACCTTGGTATGAACTGCTGTGAACATACCAGTAGCTGGTGGCCCTCCTCGTTCACCCTGCCCATGGAATTTCCTTCCATGCATAAACCACAGTTTACTCGAGCAGTCTTCTTTTGAAAGGCGGTTTCACAGTTTCCAGGCCTTTGCTTTTACAAATAAGCAGCGTTTGTAACCTTGTACTTGCATCTTCTCACTCCTATGTACGTCTGTAGGGTGAATTCCTGGAAGTGTGGGTGTGCTAGATCAAAGGGCATGTGCATCTGAAATCTTTAGAGCTATTGTGAAATAGCCTTCAGCGTCCTTGAATTGCTCATCTTGAGCGTCAGGACTCTCTGTCCTTTGGAGGGGACTCTACCAACACCTTCCTTCCCAGGAAGGGTGAGGCCAGTGAGGCCTCCCCAGGCTTGAGGTGTGACCTTCTCTCCTCTCTCTGTGATGGCTTCGGTGTGTTTCCTTTCGGTTTGCGTACATTTGGAAAAGCTATAGTGGGTTAAAAGCACAGAGTCCAAAGTGAGTCTGATAAATCTCCCGTCAATCCAGCTCTGCCTCTTACCTGTTGTGTGGCCTTGAATAAGTAACTCAGCTTTGCCTATCCTTAGTGTTATTATCTGTACACAGAGGATATAAGCTGCTTTATGAATGATGTGGGGATTAAATGGAATAATGTATGTCAGGCATTGTGCTGTATAATTGGGACTTAATAGTATGATACATTGACTTTTCCTGTGTCATGGTCTTTTTTATTTTTTCGCTTAAAATTATTTTGTGAGCATTTAACATACAACTAGGTGTTGTGGAACAAACCCTACAATTCAGGAGAGCTGGAGTCTGGTCCTGTTACTGCCAAGCTGTGATTTTCTAATTATTAAGTCCTTCCAGCATCTAAACTTCAGCAATTCTGTGGAACTGTAAACGATCCAAAGAAAAGCTGCATTTGTATCTTAGAATTCGTATCTTACAATCGGTTTTCAGCCCCCGTCTAAGCTTACCTCCCCACTTCCAGGCAAGAGTAGCCCGTGTCTGTGGCCTCACCGATCACAGCCTTACAATAGCCCTGTGGGCTGCAACGTTTCACATTTATTCTAGAACAAGTTGCTGGGTCCAGGCAGTGTGGGCATGCGTGGACATGCGGAGAAATGTCTTATGTTTAGATGTTAAGCCTTGGGCAAGTTTGTGCGAGGGTGCAGGAGTGGGGTAGGAGGCAGCCAAGCCTGGGAGAGGCCGGGCAGCAGCACCAGTGGGCAGAATACCATACTTAGCGTGGAAATGCGAGTTGGCAAGCTGGATGGAAAATGTTGAGAGAAAACGTAAGAAGGCCTCGGCTGGCCTGGCTTTCATCCCTCTTCCCCACGTCTCTCCCAGGGGCAGGAGCAATCTGACACACACAGATGCCAGATGATTCTTCTGCACTTGGGGTAAAGAGCTTGCCCCTTGATAGGAGCTCAACCAAAGAAGTGGGAGCACATTCACACTCGGTCTGTAATTCTCTTCCAGCTTAAACAGACTCAGCCATGAGAGGGCAAAGGCTAGCTTGCAGAGGGTACCATTTGCTATTCTCCTTGTTTGATGGAGAAACTGAGATGAAGAGAAAGATAATGCCTGGTGATGTAGAAAAGTGAAAATATGTTCCAGGGGCCTCTCTGTCGGTTCAGCTGCCTCAGACACAGTGAGAAATCAGAAGTAAGGTGTGCCTTTAGCCTTTCTGACCTCTGATCGCAGGACAAGCCCCCACCTTTATAGCAGTGTTGCCCAGACATGGAGGTTCCCTCAAGCTCCTGGCCTGCAATCTGGGCTTGTCCTTTGGGTGTGCTCAGGACATTCCAAGGGGCGGTGGGACCCTCAGCACTGAAGCAGAAGTGCGATTTAGACCAAGTCATCCTCCGTCCACCTCACTTTTGTGCTACCATTGGCAAAATTTAGCAAAGAATATTCAGCGAGGAGTCGAGGGTCTGGGTATGGAGTCTGGAGTCCCCTGAAACGCCATACCTTCTGGCTGCCAATGAGGGCTGGCCAAGGTCTACAGTTTAGGGAATGAATTTGATCCCTTGGGATTAGGTAGCCTTGGTAGTGGGTATTCACTCACTGGCTCACTGGCTCACTGTCCGTTTACTAAGCACACATTCCCTCTGGCCCAGCCTTGGCCCTTGGCATCATCTCTGTGGGTGGCAGCTTCTTTCCACCCTAACCTTGAGTATTTCGAAGAGAAACCTACACAGAACCATTAATCCTATTTATGTAATCCCTTCCATCCTAGAAAATGGACCACAGGAACAGTTTTCAAAATACATTAAGTATATTTAAATAGGTTTGGACCTATTTGAACTTACATTGAATAGGTTACCTCTAGAAATGCAGTAGTAATTACCTCCGTGGCTCAGATTTCCACTACACATTGCCTCAGACATTCCCAAAGGCACTGAAAATAATGGTTGCTTGCTTTTCCAGAAAATTTTAAATTTAAAAGCACACATTTTGGGGCACCTTGTTGGTGCCAGATATGGCCAGGTGTAAATAAAGGTCTAGAGATGAGCCAGACCTTTTCCACACATACTTGCAAACAAGCATACTAAGGCAGACTTGATACAAAAAGCTCAGAGACAAGACTGTGGAAAACCCAGGGAGGGAAAGATCATTTCAAATGGGGAAATCGGGAGTGCTTTCTCAAAGGAATTTCTTGGTGAATTGAATTTCAGCTGCCATCCCAAGGGCAGCTATTGGGTAAGCTGGAAGCCAGTATTTCCCAAGCTTGTGTCATCATAAGAATTATCTGGCTAACATCTGGATCCTCCCAAGATTTTCTAAATCAGAATCTACAGGGGAAGAGCTTGGGAGTCTGTATTTTCAATAAGGGTCCCAACTGGTTTGGAGGGGGGCGGGGGGGGGGAGGTAATTAACATTATTGAGCACTTACTATGTGCCAGGCACTCTGCTAAGCACTTTACCTGTATTAATCCACTCAGTCTTCACAGCAACCCTGTGAGGTGGTGCTATTTTTATGTGCATCTTCCAGATGAGGACATTGAGGAACAGAGACAGTAAGGCTCCCAAGAGACCTGGGAATGTAGTTTAGAATTTGACTTGGAGCCTTGGTAGAGAGCAATAGAAATGGAAGGCTTTGGTACAAAGGCGCCACCTGCTGGCCACCCAGGGACCTCCTGCTCTGTTGGTTCTAGAGTGTCAGTTCTAGCGTCCCCAGTGGCCACTGGCTCAGCCCTCCCAGGAAGTGTTGGTGATGGAGGCGGTGGTGTGCTGGGCCCCACGCTGCATCCCTGTCTGTCCCTCCAGCAGGGGTCAGTGACAAGATCCACCTGACTCACTACAGGTTGTCAAATGGTAATTAATATGTGCTGAGCTCCTACTGTGTGTCAGGAATGATGCTTTGCAGAAGTTCCTTCATTCCTAACAATTTTATGAGGTAGGGACAGGTAAGGAAACCAGGACTCAGAAAGGCTAAGTAATGTGCCCAAAGTCACACAGCTTATAAAAGGCAGGGACAGGATACACACTCAGCTCTTTCCCTTCTTCGTGATGGCTCCCCTTAGAAGAGGAAATGTCCCTTCCCCCTCCCCTGCAAAAAAGAAGAGGGAAGTCCCTTGGAAGAGGACAGGCCCAGAAGGAAGCCTACTCAGCTGTGTTCAGCTGGTGGACCTATAGGCCATTGCAGAACAGCTTACTGATGTCTGGATGCTATAAAAGTCACTGGGGAGATGCTTTAAACTTTCTGAGCAGCAAGGAAGGAAGGTGGGTCAGAGGGCTGGGACAGGGGAACAGAAAGGACCCATGCAACTCAGGAGGCAAGGCCATGCCTTTGCCCTGAAGGGCGATGTGCTGGCTGGCTATAGCCTCTGGGCCAGTCCTTAGCAGAAGATGCCCACTGTGAGCTCCAGAAACACCACAGTCAGGATCCAAAGTCTATCCAGGCAGGAGGGTATACTATACTTCCAGCCTGGGCAAGGGAACAGGTGTTAACAGTTTTACTTGGAGGAAGTAACTGGAACTATAGGCCTGGCCAGAGGAGGCCAACTGATCACAACTGCGAGTGTAATGGGTAACAGCCAGTGAATTTTAGAAAATGTGCCAAGGCTCCTTATTATTGCAGATACTTTTCTGATCCTGGCTATGCAAAACAGATTCTTATGGGTGCCGTGAGTATTTCAAGCTTCAGCTCTTGTAAGAGCGATTCCTTACACACCTGTCGTCATTACACACCCTGGCTGGTGGTTACCCTTTGTGTCGAGGAGATGATGTCTAGATCTCTCAGTTCATGACCACCTCTGAAACTGCCCAGCCCAGATGCTCCCCTGAATCCCCCAGCAGCTCAGTAGGCACAAACAAGGTCCCCCGAGCAGGGAAACCAGGAGGTCCAGGGCTTCCTCACACAATGGAAACTGGGACCAACATAACAAGGCAGGGGACTGGAACTCAGGAAGCTGCAGAAATGCCAGGCCCCTCTTAACCTAGGCTTTCCTGCCAGTCCCCCTACCATCCTCCCCACCCCGTTCCCAGCCTGCTCTTGGCCAGACCCCCTGCCAGCCCTGGGCCCCGCAATCCTGTGATCTGACCATCCCTTTTGCTCCCGCAGTGTGTCGGGGGGTGAGCTGTTCGAGCGCATCATTGACGAGGACTTTGAGCTGACGGAGCGGGAATGCATCCAGTACATGAGGCAGATATCGGAGGGGGTGGAGTACATCCACAAGCAGGGCATCGTCCACCTGGACCTCAAGCCTGAGAACATCATGTGTGTCAATAAGACTGGCACCAGAATCAAGCTCATCGACTTCGGTCTGGCCAGAAAGCTGGGTAAGGCCATCCGCCCGTCCTGTTGTCACCCACATGCAGTGGCAGTGGCCGTGGCCGTTTGTGTTCCACACACTGGGCATGAGAGGGAATGCACTGTGTTGGAGTTAAAATCGGAGACCGTGGCGGCTGCTGAGGCTCAGATCCTGCCCCTGTCACTAAATAGACTTGACTGAGAGTCTCAAATTCCTTATCTGTAAAATGGGATAAGAGCCATACCCACCTCATAGAGCTATTAGGGGGTCAAGTGAGTTAATATAGGTTAGGTGATGCAAGCAGTGCCTTGCACTGTGTAGGTGTTAGCTCTTCGTTATTGTTGTGGCTGTTGTCATGGTCCCCTCTTGTAGCTTCCACTCTGGCGCAGCAGCACCTCATTTTGGCAATGGCGCCTGTTCCCATTTGCATCCTACCCTACGGTTTCCAGAGCACTTTCTCATACTTGCATTTGGTTCTCACAGCAACCCTGTGAGAGAAACAGGGCAGATTTTGAACCCTGGTTTATAGACTAGGAAACTGTAGCTTTGCCCAGCAGGTTCCACCTGGACCGGCCAGGAGAGGTGCTGGGGCTGGAACAAGGACCCCAGACCTAGTTTGGGGTTCTCTGAGGCCTCTCTGCTATTCCTGCCCTGGGAAGGTGGGTGGATGGGAGAAGGTGGTAGGGACCTTCGTACCCAGCCCTGAAGCCATTTCGGTCCATAACCAGCTGCCTCATACCCTGCCCACATTCTCCCTGCCCGTGTAGCTGTTCAGTGTCTCAGCAA
This sequence comes from Leopardus geoffroyi, assembly GCF_018350155.1. Lineage (NCBI taxonomy): Eukaryota > Metazoa > Chordata > Mammalia > Carnivora > Felidae > Leopardus > Leopardus geoffroyi. The sequence goes on along the minus strand of NC_059333.1, from coordinate 69,313,890 downwards.
CAGCCTCCCCCTCTACCTCCTGACCACTTCCCTGTCAACAGGAACCTGAGAGCTGGCACAGACTGGCCTTTCACCACCCTGAGGGGAGTGAGTGCCAGGGCGCCCTGTTACAGAGAGGATACTGAGAGAGCCAGGTTCTGCCAGGCTGTGACTTGCATGGGAATCAGTGCCAATGCTGGGCACGCGAGCCTGCTCTGCTCCACCTGCTGAGGGGGCAACAGCTGGTGTACAGGGCCTGCCTTCAGGCAGGAAGCATTCCTAATTTGAATGAATAGGGCACCACTGGCCTCAGGAGCTGGCAGTCAGAGCCCAAGGGACACGATGTGTAGGCTCCCTTGGTGAGAGACGTGGGGATAGTCGTGTCTACCATGGCCTTGAGAACTGGGACGAGCTAAGATGAGGCAGGAAGGGTTCAGCTGGGAGCTGGAGCAGAGCTTTCAATCTGAAGGCCATTAAATGATTTGTCTTAGAATATTTGCTGTGGTCTCTGTCGTGAACAAGGCCAGGTGTGGCCCACAGGCCAGAGGTGTGCCACCCACCCCTTTGTTGATAGATCCCCCAGGAGATGGTATCTATGTGCATCCTACTGGGCATCTCTAGTCCTTTGAGGGGGACCAAGGGGTTAAGGTCTTTCCTGGCTATCCTCCCGCCAGCTCTGGGAGGAGATAGGACGCTATGGGTTGAAAGGGGGGGCGGGGGGGCAGGAGGGTGTGGCTCAGAGTGGGACCACCTGGCTTTAGGTCCTGACTGCCATGTGAAAAGTGCTAAATCACGCGTCTTCCCTGGGTATCCTATTCTTCCTCAGGAACATGAGGGTCATACCTCCCTCAGGGCTGTCGAGAGTATTAAATAGGAAAGTCCTTATAAAACAGGTAGCAGGGTACATAGGACTTAGCGAATGTGAGAGATTATTGCCAAGCACAAGGCACAGTCCCTTCTTCGGGGAACTCATGGAAGGGACAGACACATGGAAACTCACTTGGGGGCAGGGACGAATAGGCCTCCTCTCCCCATCCCACCCCGGTGAGTGTGCAGTTTGTCAGTTTCACTGGTACATTGATGCCTCTATTTACAAAGAGGCTGAGTGTCTCTGTCCCAGAAAGCAGCTGAGGGCCAGGCCTTGTCTGTGTCCCTCCCATGCACACAGATAGCATTTGCTTACCACTGGTTGGCTCCTGAATGTTCTGGCAGTTGATCCCTCTCCATCCTGGTTACAGAGAATGCCGGATCTCTGAAGGTCCTCTTTGGCACCCCAGAGTTTGTGGCACCTGAAGTGATCAACTATGAGCCCATCGGCTATGCCACGGACATGTGGAGCATCGGTGTCATCTGCTACATCCTGTGAGTCTCAGGGCATGTCGGGGAGGGGCAGAGAGCTCCACAGGAGGGCCCCCAGGGTGCCCTGACATTGAAGGGGCCAGGATGGGTCATGGTGGGTAGCCCACCCCAGAGTTAGGAGGGCGGCAGCTCCTATTCCCCTCCCACCAGCCTGCCCGACTCCTGTTTTCCCGAGGAAGTCAGCAGCCCACATCGCACTTCTGTAGAAGTGGCTAGCTCTGACACTGAGACCCCATTCTGGGCCCTTTACTGTCCCTAATGCTGGCCAGGCTGGGGCCTTTGGCCAAGAGGATGGAATGTGACTGGTGTAATTTACCCTCACTTGTGTAGGTGGGTCCATGGAGGCAGGGAGCCCGGGTGCACATCTCCTGTGGGTGTCATCATTATCTTCAGAAGATAGCACCCCATCCTCATGGCAGGGGGACCCCAACTGCAAGCCTCATCCATGAGCCTATTGTATGGGCCAATTAATAAGCACTTTTGATGGTAGAGCCTTAAGTGGGGTCAACAGACAACAGAAAGCCACACAGAAATTAGAACTGGGAAATCAGGTAGAAAATATGAGGCCATTTCAGTTAACAATGCTGGAGAAAAAGAGGGGAGGCCAGAGCGCCTGGGTGGCTCTGTAGGTTAAGTGTCCTGATTTCAGCTCAGGTCACTATCTCACGGTTCATTCCTGAGATCAAGCCTGCACTGGGCTCCACGCTGACAACCCAGAGCCTGCCCGGGATTCTCTCTCTCTCTCTCTCTCTCTCTCTCTCTCTCTCTCTCTCTCTCTCTCAAAATAAACTTAAAAAACAAAACAAAACAAAAAAACAAAGAGGGGAGTCCAGTAATGTAGACCAGTGCTTTGTAAACAATACTATGCATGAATCACCTAGGCCTCTCCTTAGATTGCAGGTTCTGGTTCAGAAGGTCTGGGAGACCTACAAACCACATTTCTAACAGGTTCCAGGTCACCAGTGGTACTGATCCAAGGACCACACTTATGAGTAGCAGTCTCTGGAACACACCTTGGTGGGACCTTAGTGATTGAGTCTCTGAAAGCCCGGGCTGCCGGTAGTCACCGGCCGCAGAGGCAGCCCCTGATCTCATGTAGCAACACGCAGTAATGGGATGGTCCCTCTGAAGATGCAGATACACATGCATTCATTTTGAAAATAATATTTTTCATTGTTGAAGCAAACAGAAATGCTTTTGTTTTCATAGAAAACTGGAGGAAGGCCTAAGAATGCTTTTTTAGACCCCAGTATGATAAATGGCCCTAGGTTATTCTGCTGCACAGCCAGGGTTAGTTAGTAGCCACTGTTACAAAAGCTTTAGCAGAAGTGGAGTGATCTTGTGTGTGTGCCCTGTGGCTTTTCCACATGCTCGGGAGTTTTAGTCTCGCTGTGGTGTGCCAGGATAGCCTCCCTCAGTTAAACCTGTGTGTCATGGACTCCGTACCCCAGAGAGTCAGCTTCTTCCCGGCCCAGGGTCACCCCAGCTCCACCACCACCACCTCCTCCCTCAGAGCCGCGGAGAAGAAACTCCCTGGCCAGTAGTGCATGTACCTGTGTCTTCCTACCCCAGCCTCACTCCAGGAGTAAGGGAGCAATGAGTAACGAAAACTGTATCCAATCTGTACTCCTAGCTCCCTTGGTAAATAAGAAACATCAGGCCAGTGGGCCCAGTCGCCTCTTCTGGGGCTGCCCCAGGCTGCACGGTGCTCACACTGGATGTCTGGCTCCGGGGGAGACACCTGGCACTTGAGAAACAATCTTCAGTCAGTTTATTATGTCCAGATCTAGTTGTCTCGTATCCTGGCTCAGTCCCTGGGTCCCTCTGCAGCCATCAAGATTTGCATAACTGTCTCCATCGGTTTTCCCACTGCTGCACATTGGGATCATCTGCTCCCACAGATTTTCACCTGGGCTCCTGTCTGATCCTCAGAACAAACCTGGGAGTGAATCGGGGCAGGGATTTGATCTTTGTTTGGCTCGGAGGTGACCGGGGCCAAGGAAGTACACGTGACTGCCTATTTCCCACGGTCCTGGAGGGTGACCAGCCTTCCCAGTTCCCCCAGTGCCTTCCCAGTTCCTGATGAATTGCCCAGGATATAGGGCTCTCAGTGCTAAAGTAAGGATAGTCCAGGAAATTAGGAGAGTTGGTCCAACTAGTCAGGGACGGGGCAGGGCCTGGACTGCCCTTTAATTTTCACAGTGAACACACCTGTGTAGCCTGTACCCAGATGAAGAACCCCCACACTAGTCCGGCCCCTGCAGCCCTCCCTGTGCCCCTCCCAGTCACTATCCCTCAGAGGTAACCATCATCATGTCTAACGTCACGTGCTAGTTTTGCCTGTTTTTGAACTTGACGTAAACAAAATCATACAGTGAGCCATATCTGGCTTCCTTTGCTCAACATTGTCTGTGAGACCCATTCATTTTATTGTATGTAGCTGTACATTGTTCATTCTCGGTGCTATGTAGTGTTCCACTGGAGGAACATCATCCAGTTTACTTATCCATTTCACATTGATGGGTTTTTAATAGATGCCAGTTTGGGATATTTCAGGTATTCTGTTACATGTGTCTTAGTGAATGCATTTATGCATTTCTGTTGGATGTATAATCTAGAACTAGAATTATTGAGTCATAAGAGTACTTTATTTTAAAATGCAGGGGCACCTGGGTGGCTCAGTTGGTTAAGCGTCTGACTGCGGGTCAGGTCATGATCTCACGGTTTGTGAGTTCGAATCCCACGTTGGGTTCTGTGCTGACAGCTCAGAGTCTAGAGCCTGCTTCTGATTCTGTGTCTCCCTCTCTCTCTGCCCCTCCCCCACTCATGCTCTGTCTCTGTCTCAGAAATAAATAAACATTAAAAAAAAAAAAAGTTTAAAAAAATAAATAAATAAAATAAAATGCAAATTATTTTAGGTGGAGAAACATAATAATTTGGATAATATGTTCTATTGCTTTACTAGATTACTTTTAAAGCTAAGACCAAGAAATAAGGGAGAGCTTTTGGAAATGGGGAGAACATAATTTTGATGACTGGGGCACCATCCTAAGGGTGTTTGGGCAGCAGAGTACAAGAAGAGGGGAGAGATGTGTGTGACAGGGAGGCAGGTGAGGGCCAGACCTGATGGACACAGGCCGGCCCTGCGAAGCCTCCTGCAGCATCCTGGCTCCTGCGTACCCCACTGTGGGCTGCCCTGCCCTCTGGGACTTTTCGTGTTGACTCTCACAGTGGGGATTGAGGACTGGGAGCTCCTCTCCTGAGTGAGGGCTCTCAGAAGAGCACATGGCACCCAAAACAAAATGTGGAGCCAGCCAAATGACTTTTTTCGGACCCTGCTTTGCAAAATTCTGGAGCTGTTGCTGGAAGTCCCCAGAAGAGGTTCTGTCCTCTGTCCCTCTCTTTGGAGCTTGGTTGTCTATCTGACAGCCCTTGTCAGGGCCACCTTCCACATTTGTACCAGAGGAACCCCCCCATCTCCTTTCTGGGGCCAGTGAGAGAGGGCAGGGAGTTGTGGAAATAAGTGATAACTCATTTACTATTCAATGCATATTTGGTGAGCGCTCCCTGAGCCATGAGCTCTGTCCCTGTAGGTTTTTCTGACTTTGTTGGAGGAGCTCCTGAAACCCCTCAGGGATATCAAGGCAGATCCTGTTCTGGCACTGGATCCTGTTCTGGCCTCGTGGCCCACCCCAGGTTTTCCAGGCAGAGTATAAATGCAGTGGCTGGGGTTATGGGCCCCCCTACCCTCGCATCCCTGATTCTGGAGGGAGATGGTAGATTCTCTGAATTTCCTGGAGATTCTCCTGGTGTTAGTAATGTCCATTTGGTTTCTGGCAGGAGGAGAGAGGACAGGAGTGCTCTAGGCCACACTTCAACATGGAAGATATTCTAAGCCTTGCCTCCTTTTCTAAGACCTCATTTCCTTTCTTGCTTTTCTCTCCCCTATTGTCTGAGGATTTAGCATTCCCTTACTGCCTGTGGGGACACCAGAAACCTTCTGTGTGCCCTTCTCTCACCCCTACTCCAGAATTCCTTCTCTCCCTCTCCTGGTTCAAGCCAAGGTAGAGGGCAATTACTCCTCTGCTTTCTTCCTACCATCTTCCTCTTGGGCTCAGCGACAGATTTCCTATTTCAGCTCATTTGTTGAGCACCTACTGTGGTCCAGAGAGCTGGGGCCATCCCCAACCAAAATCTAACTTCTGGGGACATGAGCCCAGTGAGCGATGGAGAAGACCCAGTGCCCAAGCATCAGGTACATACTCAGACTTGGGGTTTGGTGCAGGGTTCTTCAGAGGGAACAGACAGCCCCACTAAAAGCTGCCCCTGCCCTCCCAGACATGCTCTCTGATTCCAGCTTCTGCATCCTCCAGGTGCCCTGAGCCCACGCCAGTCCCAGCCACCACTGCAGGTTTTTCTCTCCAGAGACATGGGCTGTGGTTAGTGTGACTAACCCAGGGTGTCTACTTTCTAGGCCACTGCACAAAAGGATACCCAGTTCTTCCTCTGGGACCTGCCCAGCCCTCTCGAATCTTCCCACCGCACCAGGGAATGAGTATCTGAAGGCTAAAATGGGACAAAAGACTAACACCTTCCTAAGCACTCAGTAGTTCTGCTGGCAGATGTGTGGTCTGTTTCAGTGGGCCATTTGTGCAGTGGGGTCACCTGCTGCTTGAAAAACACCATGAAGAAAGTACAGTGCAAGAGGCATTTCTGTACCTTTCTCCGTTCTGATGTTCTGCCCTGCAAGCAGAACAGTCGTGGGCATCAGATTCCGTGGGTGAAGTTTTGCTTCAATGAGAGAGTAAGAATTAAGTGAGAACACCCTGCAGTCATGACCTTTGTGACTTCTCAGCGACCATTAAAAATGAATGTGAAGACTGTGCACACACTTGTGAACAGCAATGTCAAGTGACAAAAAAAGTGGAGCATCTAAAAACTTGCCCATTCTGACTATAGTTTTGTAAAAACTAGATGAATCCATTGGTTATGTTGGGGAGGAAGAAAAAACTTCCCTCCACCTTTTTAGGTTCTTTTCTTGGAGGCCTGCAAATCAAACTGACAAGAGACAGGTTAACAAGAGGGGGGAAAAAAGATGCATAGGAGTTCACAAAGAAATGTGATTCAAGAGGTGTTTAGATTTGGGGGCTTACATACTATTTTAACAAAGAGCAAGCGATTATTGTTGTTATTAGACAAAGGAAAGGGGTTTGGGGCTTCTGGAGGGGTAAGTTGTGAGAAGGTGACTAGGAAATGTGTAGTAAATAAAGGTTGTTTTGCAAGGTCTGTTAAGATGAGTCTGTTTCGGGGCGCCTGGGTGGCGCAGTCGGTTAAGCATTCGACTTCAGCCAGGTCACGATCTCGCGGTCCGTGAGTTCGAGCCCCGCATCAGGCTCTGGGCTGATGGCTCAGAGCCTGGAGCCTGTTTCCGATTCTGTGTCTCCCTCTCTCTCTGCCCCTCCCCCGTTCATGCTCTGTCTCTCTCTGTCCCCAAAATAAATAAACGTTGAAAAAAAAAATTAAAAAAAAAAAAAAGATGAGTCTGTTTCTGGTAAAGGAGAGAATATTTTTACAAATGGAAATTTATGTCACTTTTTTTTTAATGTTTATTTATTTTGAGAGAGAGAGAATGAGTGAAGGAGGGGCAGAGAGAGAGGGGACACAGAATCTGAAACAGGCTTGACCTGGGGCTCTAACTCACAGACTGCAAGATCATGACCTGAGCTGAAATCAGACACTTAACTGACTGAGCCACTCAGGTGCCCCAGAAATTTTGTCACCTTAATAAAAAAGAAATCATTGTCCTGCTTTTAGACAGAAAGGGAGGGCAAAGAGCTAATGCCTTCAGCTCAAAACAATCTTTATGCCAAAGTGGCATATTTTGGAGTGGCATACTCTGATCCCCTTCAGTTAAAAAATGAGATAAAACTAGGAAGAGAGGTGGATAGTTGTATTTTGAATGCTAATGTTATTATGTTTGTTGATTGGGTTGATCAACCCAACCATACATGATCCTTATGCAAATTCTAGTAATAAATAAAAAGTCCAAAAAAAATTTTTTAAGATCCTGCCAAATTCCACCACCAAGAAACATGACTGAAATTCCAACACTCTCTTTGTCATCATGCTCTGCGTATATTGCAAGTTTTATTTTAGAGACATACTCTTTAACAGGAGGAATTCTGTGGGAGCTCTGCCGGCAAGGAGCCAGCCAGGGCTGGGGGTATTTCAGATGGATGGGCTGCCAGGAAGGAGGAGCAAGGAGGCTCTCCTCAGCTGTGAACTTTACAGAGATTAAGCCCTATCTTTGCAGGATTGCAGTCCCTAATTAGGAAAGGAAGTTTACAGAAGGGGACGTTTCAGCATTCCACAGCAGGATTGTCTGCCCTTCTTGTAGTGGTTGGAATGCTGCAGGACTTTACCCCTCTTCATTTCAAACGGAAAATGGAAAGACCGGAGGAGGCAGATAGCTGACAAGCAAGGGTCAGGCTGCTTCTCCACGGGACTAGCTGAAGTCACACAGGATCAGGATCACAGAGATGGGGACAGCTGGGAGCTCCTAGGAATTCTAGCCCAGTACCCTTGGTGTAAAAAGGGGAAACTGAGGCCCAGAGATGGGGAAGGGAGTAGCATAGAACCCCCGCAGACTCGGGAGTGGTACACTCCCACCCTTTCTTCATTGTCATGCAGTCAAGAATAATTAGCCCCGTGCCTTCTTCAAGCAGAACAGAAATAAGACATTTTAATGCCATCTGCAAAACTGTTATTCTAAAAAACACCAATATATTGACCAGGGCAAGATCACTCACATTGCAAAAGTTTTCTTTTTTTTTTTTACAAAAGGTCTCACTGGAAGGTTCCCCCCATGGCAAGCTTGCCTCACAATATTTCAGTGGGTTTTGTTTTACAAAACTTGGTTTTCAGGTGCTATTACATTTCATAAGCTGAGGCCTTATGAATGTAGAGACAGTTCCAGAAGGGTTTGTGTTATTGTTTATGACGATGGATTCATATGGATTTGGGAGGCAGGGACATTAGTGAAGCCTTAGTTTGGAACACTGATGGCATGAGGGCCCTGGATCTATCTCATGGGACTCAGGTGGGATCAGGGCAGGACCAGCTACATAATTTGTGGGGCTCAGTGCAAAATAAAAAGGTGAAATGACTTGTTCAAATATTACAAGTTTCCGTATGACAGCAGAGTATTAAACCAACAGTGGGGCCTTCTAAGGGTGGGGCTCTGTGCGTCCGCATAGGCCTGACTCCCATGCGGCCAGCCCCAGGTCAGAGCGAATGGCAGGGGGATGGCTGGAATGAAGAGAAGGTACACAGGAGTAAGAGGTGAGGCCAGTAAGCTGTAAATCTGTTCTCCTTGGCTTTGAGGTACTTTGTCTTACACATTTTATTTGGCTTACACTATTGGTAAATGTGTCACTCCCAAGGTCACAGATTAGTGAGCCCATGGGGGTGAACTATACACAGAAGAAGCATGCAATATCCACAGTCACAGACAGAGCCCCTTCCTATGGACCAGGCCTTGTGCCACAGCTGTAAACTATGGTTTACTTCACTGTCACAGGGGTGTTTATATAAAGGAGCAGTGAAGATTTAGGCTCTAGATGCCTGGGTTCAGAGCTCACTGACTGAATCCTTGGGCAAGTTACCTAACCCCAATGAATGCCCATTTCCTCATCTGTTAAAGTAAGGAGTTGCCTGTGTTATAGGGTGGTGTTAAGATTGAATGAGTTCAGGGAGCCTAGGTGGCTCAGTTGGTTGAGTGTCCAGCTCTTGATTTCAGCTCAGGTCATGATCTCACGGTTGTGGGATCAAGCCCCGTGTCATGCTCTGTGCTGAGGGTGAATCCTGCTTGGGATTGTCTCTCTCTCTCTCTCCCTCTGCCCCTCCCCCCCGCTCATGCTTGCTCACTTTCTCTCTCTCTCTCAAATGAAAAAAAAAAAAGATAAAAAAATGGAATGAGTTCATCTATTTTAAGCTGTTTGCCTAGTGCCTGGCACATAGTAAATGTTTGGTTAATGTTTGCTGCCATGATGATGTTGATGGAGGAGGAGAAAGAGGAAGACGAGAAGGAGAATTGGTACAAGTGGTGACTACTGTATAGTTAGGTAGTAGGTTCTCCATCATACAGAGGAAGAAAATGTCCAAGGTCACCCACAAATGAAAACACTGTGCTCTTTCCTCAACTTTGGTATCTCTTACGCAAGCTTTCTGGTTTGGTCTAAGTGCCTCAGGCTTACTGGTGTAGACAGATCACCAAACCCATGTTGCTGATTCAAAGTCTACTGTTTGTCCGAGCTTGCCAAGTGTCCTGAGTGTGCTGGGCCCTCTCATTGGTGCTGAAGGGTATGAAGATGAGAGGTAGAAGGGGGCAGGGACAGCGGGTGCAGTGGTGAGTGCTGTACCATGTGACCAGTCCCTGACGAGGGTGGCCCCACAGCATGGAGATAAAGGGAGCTGTGGAGAAGGTTCTGGGCCTTGGGGGAAAACAGAGGACAGGGGGAGGAGCCCTGCTGTGTACTGTGGAAGCTGTAAACTGAAGTAAATTCGTTCCCCTCAGCCTCACAGGCAGGTGGTGACAAGAGGCAGGTGACACCCCAGAAGTACAGTGAGCACTGAGAAGAGGCTGAGCCACAGAAGCCTGTGAGCTACACCCTCTCTCCTTTCCTCAGATGGGAGGAGAGGCAGGCACCAGGGGTATTAGGGGTATAGGGCTTCGAGGGCCCTCACCTTTGACCTCAATACTCACTTGGGGGGATCCTCCCACCCTGCCTTTCCTGCCATCAGCCACTCCCCATTCACCTGTTGTCCCGCTTTTATCTTCCAGGGTTAGCGGACTTTCCCCCTTCATGGGTGACAACGATAATGAAACCCTAGCCAACGTGACCTCAGCCACCTGGGATTTCGACGATGAAGCGTTCGATGAGATCTCTGATGATGCCAAAGATTTTATCAGCAATTTACTGAAGAAAGATATGAAGTAATGAGTTGAAATTTCCATCTTTACAGCTTCCCCACTCCCTGGACTGGTGTCCAGAAGCAGGGACCTCCTTTGCCTGTCGTGGGCCCCTTCTCACTGAGGAGTGGAGGGCGGGCACTGCAAGAACGGGGGAGGCGAAGGGGGTCTTCCTAGGTCCCCCAGCTCCCTGGTTCCAGACACTCCACTGGTCTTTAGAAGCACAGAAACCCCACTTGAAAAGCAACACTTCATGGATGCTGCATGCAGGGAGAGGGGCAGCTTGTGTGTGCGAATATTGACAACCTCTATTTTCTTGTGTGCTGTGGCCGGGGATGCCATGCTGAAACCTCAGCCCCTCTTCAGGGGTGACTCTGCAAGTACCCTATTGTGGACCTAATCATGTCCCCAGGCTATTCTGGCTTGATGTCTTTTCCATATCTAAATTACTTAACAACTGACGGCCTGAACATGGTACCTTCTCCCGCTGGCCAGAGTGAGGCCGTGATTTCAGACCTCTGGCTCAGCTCTGTCCCAGCCTGCGCCCTTTCCCCCATTCACCGCGCAAACTGTGCAGTTCCCCACCTCCACCTTGGGGGCTGCTGGGAGCTGCCGTTGTGGTTGGTGGAGGAACACATAAAACAGCTGCATAAGGTGCTTGGTAAGTGTCCCCATGAGAGAAGAGTGCAGCTGGGAGGCTAGAGCGGAATCCCTAGGTGAGCACTCTCCCCTCGAGGGAACCTGCGGGATTACAGCAGGTAGGCTGGAGGCTGTGCCAGTGTGGGGAAAGCTGGCCTGCCTGGGGGAAGGGAGCCGCAGGCTGTCAGGTGGGAGTAACTGGCCTGTTGGGTGCCTGGCCCATTGTAAACTGGTGGCCAGATGAGGCAGGGTGTGGCTCCAGCCCCCGCCCCCACCCCCCCCCACCCCCACCTCCCAACCCAAGTAGCATTTGGCACCAGGGAGCAGTTCTACACTTTGCCCTAGAAGAAGGGTGGTGTTGAAATAGGTCAGACACCAGAGGGTAAAAAGGGGAAGGGCTGCCCGACTCCACAGGTAGGTGACTGCATTCGCCAGGTGACTTTATGGTGCAGGCTCTGCCCTGTCTGCCTGGCCCACAGACCCCTGGAGGCTACCAGTTATCTTGTTCCCCTCTGGGAGAAACCCTGTTTGGGACCAAGAGCACAGTTGCTAAAAAAAGAGTGTTGGAAGGTCTCTCAGATGGCTCTGATTTCCTCGATATGTGTCCACCTCTCAGTCCTTTGTAACTACCTCAGGCCAAACTCCTCCAGAGGCTACATCCACACTCCTTCAGTGAGGCTGTCTTAGTGTTTTGCTCTCACAGCCTTTGTTAGAAATAGACATTACTCAGGTAGAATCTGGATGTTGTGGGGACCTAGGTTCCCTTCCAGTGTGAGCAATCCTTGCTCCCAAGATGCTTTGCAGAGATGCAGACCTCCTTCCTAATAACTCTGGTCCAGGATGGTTTTTGTCCACCAAGCTTCATTCACTGAAGATTTGGTAAATGGGGCAATATGGATATATCTGTTTTCTCATCTGACCTTGAATTAATTCAGTAATGAGCTGTACTAGACCCTCTGTGCTCATAAAATGGATTCACCAAAGAACTGATTTCAAACGTCAAGATACTCGATTCCTATAAACTCTTGAACTTAACATCTCTTTAACCAGAAATCTCCACCTTTCAGCACTTTGAAAAATATTCATCTAGTATAAAATTAATGATGTAAGTTGTAGAAAATTTGAATATAGGAAAATTAAAATAATCCATGATCCTTTTATCTAAAGATCACTACATTTTGTTATACTTAGCAAATTTACTCATACTCATTTTTCTTTAAAAAAATTTTTTTTAACGTTTATTTATTTTTGAGACAGAGAGAGACAGAGCATGAACGGGGGAGGGTCAGAGAGAGGGAGACACAGAATCTGAAACAGGCTCCAGGCTCTGAGCTGTCAGCACAGAGCCCGACGCGGGGCTCGAACTCACGGATCGCGAGATCATGACCTGAGCCGAAGTCGGCCGCTTAACCGACTGAGCCACCCAGGTGCCCCTCATACTCGTTTTTCTATGTGTGTTAGCATCTGGTTCTTTGGGCTTTATTAGTCCTATTATAACTAAGGTGATGGCCCTGAATTATTTCTAGATTCCCAGAGCTTTCAGAGAGATTAAATGAATTTGAGTACAGTTTGTAAGGTTGTCATAATGCATAGATTGTATGCAGGACATACTTCTGAGTTTTAACAAGAAAAATCTGATACTCAACCACATCACAAGACATGAAAACTCAGTGATTCTCAGAGATTTAGGCTTCATGTTTTACCTTCCTTTCCACCAGATAGGGAGGCTAAAGGATTAGGCCTCCACAGCCCCTTCCCCACGTGACCAGTAGAATGACCCCACCCTAGAATATCTGCCCTCCGGCACTTAGACTTCTTTTTTTTTTTTTTTTTTTTAATTTTTTAATGTTTATTTATTATTGAGAGACAAAGCATGAGCAGGGGAGGGGCAGAGAGAGGAGGAGACACAGAATTGGAAGCAGGCTCCAGGCTCTGAGCTGTCAGCACGGAGACCGATGTGGGGCTCTAACTCACAAACTGTGAGATCATGACCTGAACCCAAGTCAGACGCTTAAGCAAGTGAGCCACCCGGGTGCCCCGAGCACTTACACTTCTTAGACCCAAGGGCAGGTCATGAGATTCCACCTGCTTACTTGGTGGTTAGGCCTTAACACTAACCTATTCTGATCTAGTCAGTGTAATCCAGACCAAGAGAGGAAAAATGCCAGGACCACAGTAACCCTGATCATGGTGGATGGACCGAGGACAGGTGACCTCCCATTTCTGATCTAACCAGCAGTCTCTGAGGTCCCCTCCTGTTCAGAAATCCTCTGATCTCTGCCTCCATCAGAAACCGCCTGAACTGCACCCAGTGCCTTCAGCATCCGTGGCTAATGAAAGACACCAAGAACATGGAGGCCAAGAAACTCTCAAAGGACCGGATGAAGAAGTACATGGCAAGGAGGAAATGGCAGGTAATGAGGGAGTCACTTTGGACTTGGATGTTGCCCTTTACATTTGCTTTATTCAAGCTACCCTCAATCCAACAGTGTTTACGTCTAAAAATAGTCTGGGACCAAGAGTGACATTTCATGTCTTCGTGGCTAGGGATGAGCAATGTCATCTTTAAGACTTTTTGGCAACCCTGGAGAATGTGATCTCCTTAAAGGTAGTGGGATAGGCTTATACTTCTTTATAGCGAAGGAGGAGGGCACATGATCTACAAAGAGAGATACGGTCCCCATCCTTCTCCATAGGGAGATTGTATGTTACTATGTGTCCTTGGGCGAGTGACAACGTTACTGTGCCTTCATTTTCTCACCTGTAAAGTGGGGAATAATAGTGGCACCAACATCACACAGCATTATTTTGGGAAATATGGGAGATAATCTTCATCTGGCTTTGAGCACTTTGCGTGGCACATAGTAAGTGTTCGAAAATAACACCAGTAGCTAATATTATGGCTGGCTGGCCATATGTCAGGGAACATTCAAAGCACTTTCTATGCAGTGAGTCTTTTAATGCTAGGAGGCAGGTACTATTATTGTCCCCACTTTCCAGACAAACTGAGGCAGAGAACAGTTAGGAATGTTACTGAAGATCATGTAGCTAGTAAATGGAAAAGGATTCAAACCCAGAGCCTGGTTCCAAAGTACAGTCTTAACAATGATGTAAAATTGCCTCTGATTTTTAACAGATGCATGAAATTGTCATCCAAAACCATAGAGAATTTGTCATCAGCTGTTTTCTTTTTATTATCACTATTAGTATTACAAAATTCCTGGGCTACTGGAGGGTACATGGTTTCGGTACTCAAGGAATGTATAGTGTAGTAGGGTACTGAAGCAAATGGACATAAAAGGACACCATGCACACCAAGAATCGTAAACGATCAGTATAGCCTACCATACCCATATATGTGAGTGTAGATGGGAGAATAGAGCCAGTCACACCAGAGGCTGGACGTGGTTGTGAGGAAATGCTGCCAGGGGCAGAACTTTGAAAGTGGTCATGGAAAATGGGCTGGAAGAAGAGAAGAGGGCATAACTGCACAGAGGAGAAAGCACAGAGGAACTCACCCTGACAGGAGCAGAGTCCTTTAGCTGGGCAGTCGGGGGAACTAGGGCATGTAAAACTTGTCTGTGTGGCAGAGAAAAAGGAGATCTCTGTTTTGGGGGCAACTGGGACGCTGGCAATTTACCATACGCGATGACTAAATCCTCAAAAAGTACAACTTCACATGGAGGGTGAGAGGAGCAGAGGCAAAGGGGCAGCTTTTGGGCATGTGTGTTTAAGGGACCACTTCCCCTGAGTGGCTCGGCCAGGACTCCCCCACGATGGGAGTCCGTTGTTGGTTAGTCCCCAGTGAAGGTTTAGGTGGACCTCCTGTCTCCCTCAAGTGCCAGGCGAGTTGGAACACCTGTGCCGCTTACCTTACCCTCTAGTGTCATTTGAATCCAGTGAAATCAGAGTAACTGAGTTTCTTAAAAACAAAAAGGGGTCCATAAAACCTAAGTTGGCTTTATTAATGATCCAATGGCTGACAGATCTCAAAGAAATAGTGGTATTTCTGGCATGGATAGGGTGGCTGGTGTGGGGGTGGGGCTGTCCTCAGTGCAGTGAGTCTCTTTGGGGTTTGCTTGAATGATGAACCAAAGCCAGAGGGGGCCTAAACGCAGGGGACAGGAGCAGAGAAAAGGAAATGGGAGAGGAAATAAATGAAATTTTTTAATCTAATGGGTCAGGGAACAATAAATTGTGCTGATATTTTAAATTGCTTAAATTTTTTTCTTGTTGTTAACAGTGCTATTGGCCATAAGGTTTTCTGGAAGTGAGAAGGGAAAGAAAAGGATAGAATTCAGAGGAGAAACCTTAATTTCCTATCTTTTTGTTTTTAATGCTTATTCATTTTTGGGAGAGACAGCACGAGTAGGGGAGGGGCAGAGAGAGAGGGGGACAGAGGATCTGAAGCAGGCTCTGCACTGACTGCAGACAGTCTTATGCAGGGCTCAAACTCACTGTGAGATCATGACCTGAGCCAAAGTCAGATGCTCAACTGACTGAGCCATCCAGGCACCCCTGATTTCATATCTTAACATAGGTAGCAGCATTTGGAAATGGTTTTTCCACAAAAATAGTGGTTAGGTTTCACAAAATTACACACAAAAGTAGTCTATAGAATCCCACGTGGCACATGATGTCCCTGAAGTGTAATTTCACTGATAATGGTTCAGCAGCATCTGACCATCCACATTTTTTACCCCAGATATCAGGACCTTAGCACACCTGGACCGGGGGGTTCCCTCTCAGAGCAGCTGAGGTTCTGTGTGGTTGGGAGCAGAGTGCCATGGAATAAAATGGGGTAGACTGTGGTGGAGGGAGAGGGCCAGGCGAGATACGGGTGGCCCAGAGATCTCTACAGTTGCACAAGAGAAGGTTCCTTGCTATCATCCTGATGTGGTTTACATAAAAGGCCCAGGAGGAAGGAACTAACATGAGAGCAAATCCCTACAAGTGGGGCAACATCTAGATGACTAATCATATTATTGATCTTAGAATGAAGTTATTCTGGAAGAGGGTATGTTTTTTATTTGTATGAAAAGAATTTTCAAAAGATGTGATGAGCAGTAGCACCGAGGGTGAGTTGAGCAGGATAACAGGGCTTCTGCTTGTAAAACTGGAAGCTGGGGGTGGGGGGGATGGGCTAAAAGGGTAAGGGGCATTAAGGAATCTACTCTTGAAATCATTGTTGCACTATATGCTAACTAACTTGGATGTAAATTTAAAAATAATTAAAAAAAAAACAAACAAACCTGGAAGCTAAGGACTAGGAAGTAGAGGCCTATGGGCAGCCATCTTTATTTTCTGAGAACCACAAAGACTTCTGCAGTATGGACCACAGGGCCATAGAGAAGAAAGCTTTTGACTCAGGATAGCAGAGAGTACTCTTGGCCATCACATTTGGGTATTATGCACTTCTCGGGGAAAACTGGAGTCTTGGAGCTGGTGGCATATTGTACGGTCTAGGATGGTTGGCTGGCTCCAGGGTGACCAACTTGCTCCAGTGTGCCAAGGTCTGTCTTGGCTTTAACCCTGAAAGACTCTCATTCTGGGAAACCCCTCAGTCCTGGGCAAACCAGGCCGGTTAGTCACCCTGGCTGGCTTTTCCAGGGGAGGGAGTCTGAGTGGCATTAGGGAGGCCAGTACAGACACCGCCCGCCTGGAGCACAGGAACCCAGCCTTGGCAATGGCCTTCAGACAAGAAAAAGACTTCCTCCAAACAAGGATGGAACTTGGAGAACTGAAACTTTCTTTCTTGGTATTCTAAAAATTTCCAGAAGTCTTAATAAAGCAGCAACCAATTTTCAGCTCAGAGTCATGAAACTTAAAGACTAGAACATATAGATATATATTTCTTTTCTAGTTCTGACAATTTCCCTACTGATTTTTTTTTTCATAAATTAGTTCCCAAAGATTGAATTCTGATGGAGATTATTTTTAAGATTTTCGTTACTAAGCACTTCTTACTTTTGTCCTTGTCTTAGAAATTATATGCTGTATCACTCCATCTGATGGAAAATTTCCTCCTATGTATAGCCTATTTGTTAATGTGTATATGATCCCTTCTCTGAAATATTCTCTTTTATCTGCCTTGTTCTGGTAACGTCATGTTAGTCATTTTGTTAGTGGAAGAGGAAAGACTTCCTTATTCCACACCTAAAGACAGTCCTGATCAGTCACAATCTGGGCATTTGGAATTAGGGAGCCCGTGGGCTACACAGTCACATGTATGAATCCTAGTCTTTCTGCAAAAGACTAGAGCTATAGGGAGATTTGAATCTTCTGGTCCAAGAACATGAGATGCACAGAGGGGAACTGATTTGCCCAGAGTCACACAGTAACATACCTTTGTTGAGAATGAACCCTCTCATTTGACAGACTCCTGGCCCAGGCAAACCAATCTGTGTTGGATAAAGGGAATCAAGAGCCAGAAGGGCTGGATCTGAGAGTTTGGCTGACCAGGAAATAGTCTGGTCTGACGTCAGCTCCATAGGGAGGGCTGCCATGGCTGGCACCTCCTCTTACCCATTCCTGAGGTCAGGATAAGCTCCCAGGGGAAGAGCTGGGTCTCTCCAGCTAGCACAACAGACAGGTCAGTGATGTCACCAGTAACCTCCTCTCCCAGAAGAGCAGAAAAGACTGCCAAGTGGGCTCAGTCTGCAGGTATTTTGCCTGCAAGGCCACAGTGCCTGTGCACACAGTTAAGTTGGTCATTTGTCATCTCTCACCTTCTTCCCCCACCCACTGTATCACCTCCACTTGGGGCTTTCTGTGCTCTGTTCAGAGTGACCCAGCTTCACCATGGTGATAGAGGGCCATAAACATTACCACACTGCAGTGATGTATGTGTGCAAGAGGGTGGATGGCCAGAGGGCAGAGCAGGATTGAATGTCGAAAGTGCATGAAAATAGTCTGCAATAAGGATGGCATGTGACAAACAGAAAAGTGGCTGTGGTCATAGCAGATCTCCACTTAAATCACACACACACACACACACACACACACACACACACACACACCATTATGAGTCCCTAGTGCCCTGTAATCCTTTACTTTCAAAATAATCTTTTTTTCTGGAGATATACTGGCTTTCCTGATAGTCGAAAATTGTGAGGCTTTACTGAAATACTTGAGCACATGAAGTTAGTTCAGGAGGAGATGGCTTTGCAGGGACAGTTTACAGTCCAGTAGATGAGTGCTAGCCACTGGCCTATGTACAGGCTGTTTCTTTTCTCTCTGAGCAGCCAGCCTGTGGTAACGTCTGCACTCTGGACATACAGTATCTGGGTGCCTAAAAAGATGTTTTGGGTGTAGGGGTGGAAAGAGTTGCTTATGCCTTAGTTTCTCACTTCGTCTTTCCACTGACCTTAGAAAAGGGGCAAGACACTTCACTTGAAGGTGAGAAACATAGACACGATTGTGTATTATTGGGGATTTCCTGATCTAAATCCTGTGCTTGGTAGAATTTTCATAATACAAAGAAAATTTTCATCTCAAGTTCTGGCATCCTTTTCAGCAGAAATTCTCTCTTCTTCCAAGGTTCCTCATCTCAGAAAAGCAAAGCACCGCTGCTTTTCATTTCTTCGGGCGCTTCTTTTTGATGGCTGGGTGTACATCAGGGAAGAGCACCCCTCCAGAACTTCACTGTGCATTCACAGACTTGTGCTGGGGCCAGCCAGAGTGTTTCTGGAAATCTCTTAAGTATCTGAATCATAAACAGAACTAATGAGACCTTGGAGATCATCTTGTCCAACCCCCTTCTTATACAGAGAAGGAAACTGGAGCCCAGAGAGGTTAAGCGACTTGCCCAAGGTCAATGGAATGCTTTTTTTTTCCCTTTGCATCAGGACCTGTGGGATCCGTAGTAACTTTCTCTGGACCAATTAAAATCCTATTGCTAGTATTGTTTTACGAGAAACAGCCCCACTGGGCCTCATCAGCAATAAGTCTTTGGAGCTGTCTCAGCCTGCAGTTGCTTTATATAAACTATCCCTTTTATGGGAGTTGAAGCACAGTATGAAAAGGGTTTTTGTCTCATGTTGACCTTGTTTAGTCACATTAACGCACACATTGGTTCCAGGCCCCATTCCATTCTCCGAACATCTTCTGACACGCTGATAGTGCTGAGCAGAGCAAGGTTGGGCTCACTCCTCTGGCAGAACTTCGGCACTGGGGAGGTCCTCATTTCAAGGACAGCTGCACCTCTGGGGCTAGGCTCTTTTCCCCGAGCCCCACTGCCCAACGGGAACCAGGGACACCGCCTGAGTCCAACGCCAGTGTCTATTTTCCAGAAAACGGGCAATGCTGTGAGAGCCATTGGAAGACTGTCCTCTATGGCAATGATCTCAGGGCTCAGTGGCAGGAAATCCTCAACAGGATCACCAACCAGCCCGCTCAATGCAGAAAAATTAGAATCTGAAGGTAAGGAGCTCCATTTGCTCTAGTTGGCAAGAAAGGAAGGGTTGAGGGATGGAGGGACATTTTGAGGTTTTAAGGGGGGTTTGGGTTTTTTTGATAATATAAACTATAAGGATAAAATTCAGTACTACTTTTAGGTTGCCCCAAAATTACTAAGTCTGCTAGTTATTCTTTAATTGTTCAACGTTAAGTTTAGCTACTTTCAGAGGGAAAGTTATTGTCTCATAGGACCAGGTGACCTCCGCTGTTCTTTTCCCTATATTTTACATAAGAACTAGTGAAGACTTCATTAAAAGCTTCCTTTTCTCATTAGAAAAGTGAGATTTGTATACTGATAGGTAAACATAAAAATCACATATAGTAGTATCTTTTAAAAAAATATCCTTCCATATTCTTACTGCCTTTGTGTTTTTCTTTTTTTTAAAAAATGACCTTTAGTCCATATTCCTTTGGCACTTGTCACGATGCTGAAACATGCCATTTGAATGGGGTAGACTGCGCGTGACGGGGCTCCTCCTGGAGACCAGTAGGGCTAGTTAGCTGTTTGCACACCGCCTTTGAGATGCTGCCCCGACCATCTCCTCAGTGAAGGCTCTGGCCTCTTCCATGCTCCAGGTGCATGCAGGGTCTGGCCTTTACCTTCTTGAGGCGCCTCATTTGGCCAAAGACACCCCCCTAACTCCCGCTGCCTGGTGTTTTTGGCATCCAAAGGTGAGAAGCTAGGTCTGGATCCCTCTTGTGCATAAAAGCCGGGTAATTGGCGAGGCTGCTTGCTGGGCTGCTCTGATGCAGCTGGGGGCAGAGTCTGCAACACGTGGGCCTGGTCGCTCCTGATCCGCACTCCCCAGATGACCCAGAAATAGCCTGAAGGGAAGGGAGAGTATATAGGAGCCCCTCCAAGTCACAGCTTTTCCCTGGACCAATCCCAGATCCTGCTCCGTAGTCATACATTGTGAAGGCAGGGTGAGTGTGGAGAACAGAACTACTGGTAAATTGAAGGCATGTCTAGGACCCCCTTTCCAAGGAGCAGGTGAAGGGCCTGCTACTATAGGAGGGAGGGCAAAGCAGGGACAGAGATCGGGACAGCTGGTATGGTTTGTCCTTCTTCGATCCCTTGCACTGAATCCTGAGACAGCATGGAATGCAGCCAAAAATCCTTTTTAAAGATTATTTCCTTTTTCAGTGTGTCAGCATAAAGGAAGGAGGGAGTTCAAACATTTCCACAGTTTTGTCACAGTTCTCTCTTCTGCCAAAACCATGTGGCGGCAGGCCAACCTGTCCCCAGGAGAAAGGTGTACTTGACTCAGTCCCCTAAGCCACATTATTTGCTGAATTACAGCAACTTAAAAAGAAAATCAACTTTTTTAAACCAGGGAAGAGAATAGGAAATGAAGAACTGACCGTGTTTCCTTCCCTGTCTCCTAGAAGATGTGTCCCAAGCTTTCCTTGAGGCTGTTGCTGAGGAAAAGCCCCATGTAAAACCCTATTTCTCTAAGACCATCCGTGATTTAGAAGTTGTGGAGGGAAGCGCTGCTAGGTTTGACTGCAAGATTGAAGGTAAGTTGTAGCGGTTCTTCCCTTGACTTTGACCACACCAAAGTGTGGCGTGGTGGGTGGGTGGGCCCTGCTGTGTGCCCCAGGCAGAATGTCAGTTCTGGGCAGCCAGGACGCAAGCGAAGATAACTGGGTCAGGAGGAGTTGGCCCACTGCCCCCACTCCGCCTCCTGAAGGTTGGTGCCATTCAGTGACTCGCCTAGGGCACCTCTGATATTCTACGTATTCATATCAACCACTGATGTGAGTGGTTCATCACAGACCTATTTGGCTATGGAAGAGGCTTAATGAAATGAGCTTTGCAGGCTTCTGGGAAGCCTGTGAACTGCCCACAAGAAGCTTCAAAGGAAGGCTGGCATGAAGAGGATGTGGAGTCAGAGGCCCTTCTGCTCAGCTGTGGGCTGTGTGAACTTGGGTGGTGATTTAACTCTTCTGAGCCTCTGGCCCTTACCTGATGATGTCTAATGCCTGAGTCGTTCTGGGGATGCTGGGAGAGGACATAGGTGAAAGGGGGAAACCTTTTACGTCTGTTCAAGCTGTCATGGAGTCCAGGAAAAAGGTGTGGGATTGGCAAGTGCAGAGATTGAGCATGCAATGTGACTTCATTCACATTCAACGTGAGGGAAGCTGGGATCCAGACGCCTATGCCATCTTCCCCATGCTGCTCCTCCTGCCAAGAATAATGTGGCAGCAGAATTGAGTTGCCAGTGCTCAAGAGAACTTAAGGGATCTTAGCATAGCACCTGAGAAATTAGCAATGTTGGTGACACAAAGCATTTCAGTTTCCACAGACTGCAACATTCTAGAAAGATAAGGGCAAAAAAAGACAGGTCCTTTGCTTCCAGTTTGTGACTACTGCATGCCAACTCAAGTGGAGGGTTATCTCCCATTTCATTCTGACCAAATAAAGCACATAAGTTCATTAAGCAACTTTACTAAGGCTGCATAGCACAGGACAGCAGTCAGAACAAATCGTGCCTCCTACAGTTTAAAATTCTCCAGCAGTATGACTAGATAATGCCTTTTGGGTAAAGCAATCCAAAGTGAAGAATGAAAACAGTTTATTTCCTGCATCATTATATTCTCAAACTGCCTTATAAATGCAGTGCCTATCATAATCTTTCTCTGTTCTCATTCAATTAAAAACAAAAAAGGTGGATGTGTTGCCTTTGCTAGTGTGGAAGTGTGCAGATTGGGGGGCACTGCGAGAAACTCCGAATTCTCTCCATCACCACACTGTTTTTGGTCTTCTGAAGTTCTTTTTCCTTTTTT
The DNA here is from genome assembly GCF_018350155.1 of Leopardus geoffroyi. Lineage (NCBI taxonomy): Eukaryota > Metazoa > Chordata > Mammalia > Carnivora > Felidae > Leopardus > Leopardus geoffroyi. Next base: position 69,291,698 of record NC_059333.1, on the reverse strand, counting down.
TCCTTTTTAAACATTATTACAACATAATGATTATCATCTTTGTACTTTTCTGTCTAGGATTATTCCTTCATATTTGCATAACTTCCACTGAAACACTGAGAAGGAATTAAAGCATATGGAGGCAGTTTTGATAAAAACAAAATTCTACTTGAAAAGAATGTTATAATTCTTAAATTCTTTTTTTTTTTTAAGTTTACTTTGAGAGAGAGAGAGAGAGAGAGCAGGGGAGGGGCAGAGAGAGAGGGAGAGAGAAAATCCCAAGCAGGCTCCGTGCTTTCAGCTTGGAGCCCAATGCGGGGCTCGAAATTATGTACAAGATCATGACCTAAGTCTAAACCAAGAGTCAGACGCTTAACCGACTCAGCCACCCAAGCGCCCCTAGAATTCTTAAGTTCTTATGTGTAATTTTTTTCCTATAAAAGTATTTCTCCCAAATTTAAGAACTCAGATTGTATAAATATATATATACGTACATATACATATATATGTACGTATATATATATTTTTTTAAAGTTTATTTATTTTGAGAGAGAGAGAGCACAGGGGAGGGGTAGAGAGAGAGAGAGAGAGAGAGAAAGAGAATATCAAGCAGGCTTCTCACTGTCAGCACAGAGCTGGACATGGGGCTCAGTCTCATGAACCATGAGATCATGACTTGAGCTGAAATCAAGAGTTGAATGCTTAACTGACTGAGCCATCCAGGCACCCCTGTATATTTGTAAAGACCTATATGTGTGTGTGTATATATATCATATATAATACATAAATATGATGTGTGTGTGTATGTGTGTGTGTGTATATATATATATAATATTTTTTTAAATTTTTTAACGTTTATTTATTTTTGAGACAGAGAGAGACAGAGCATGAACGGGGGAGGGGCAGAGAGAGAGGGAGACACAGAATCGGAAGCAGGCTCCAGTCTCCGAGCCATCAGCCCAGAGCCTGACGCGGGGCTCGAACTCACGGATCGCGAGATCGTGACCTGAGCTGAAGTCGGACACCCAACCGACTGTGCCACCCAGGCACCCCGATATAATATTTTTTAAATGCTGAACTTTGCATAAACATGACTAACATATAAAATGAGGCTAACCCATGTGGCCAGTTTCCAGTTATCCATAAGTAGTTTATCTGTCTTTGGATCAGACTAAAACAAATAATGGCTTTTCTTTTAAGCAATATTATCAGCTCCTCTAATTTATTATAGAGCTGTCATTAGCTTTGAGTTATAATTTACATACCATAAAATTTACCTATTTTATGTGTACAGTTAAATGATCTTCTGTTAGATTTGCAGAATTATGCAATCACACAACCAATTTTAGAATATTTCCATCATCTCCAAAGATCTCTCGTGCCTATTTGCTTTTTTTTTTATTTAAAAAATGTTTTTTAATATTTATTTATTTTTTAGAGAGGGAGAGGGAGCACGCCCAAACTAGCAGGGGAGGGGCAGAGAGGGAGGGAGGCAGAGAATCTGAAGCAGGCTCTGCCCTATCAGCACAAAGCCCAAACTCATGAACCATGAGATCACGACCTAAGCCAAAGGTCGTGCTCAACCAACTGAGCCAGCCAGGCACCCCGAACTTAAACACATTTAAATAAAAAATAAGAGAACAGGGGCGCCTGGATGGCTCAGTCAGTTTAGTGTCTGACTTCGGCTCCAGTCATGATCTCATGGTTTGTGAGTTCGAGCATCTCTGCTGTCAGCTCAGAGCCTACTTCAGATCCTGTCTCCCTCTCTCTCTGCCCCTCCTCCACTCGTGCTTTCTCTCCTTCTTTCTCAAAACTAAGTAAACATTAAAAAAATTTATTTAACTATTATACAAGAAATTTTCTTTTCGTCCAAGGACCTATTTATTTAGCTCTAGGAGTGCAGTTGGAGTCAAGGCTGTGTTCCAGGTAGTACTCTAGATCTGTATAAAGGTGGGAGGCAGTACAAGCCCCACGTGGATGGTAAGTGACATGACTATATGACACCTTTTTTTGCGGGGTTTTGGATATCAGTATTTACAATATATGCCCATATCCAAATGTAAATCTCAAAACAGATGCTAAAAGCCAACATCATGATACTTTCCCTGTACCCCGTTAATCAATAGAGGTTGCTTACGAATTGCTTGCACGAATTGATAAGAAACTTGTGTTCCCTCCCTGTGCTGCAGGATACCCAGACCCTGAAGTTGTCTGGTTCAAAGATGACCAGTCAATCCGGGAGTCCCGCCACTTCCAGATAGACTACGACGAGGATGGGAACTGCTCTTTAATCATTAGTGATGTTTGCGGGGATGACGACGCCAAGTATACCTGCAAGGCTGTCAACAGCCTCGGAGAAGCCACCTGCACAGCAGAGCTCATTGTGGAAACCATGGAGGAAGGGGAAGGGGAAGGAGAAGAGGAAGAAGAGGAAGAGTGAAAGCCAGAGAGAAGCAGTTTCTAAGTCGTCTTACAAAGACTATTTCTCTAAAGCTCAAAAAATCCAAGATAGTAAAAGCACCCAGTGTGATAGATTATCTAGTTAGGTCTTTTGGGGGTTGATTGTTCTGCAACAGCAGTTGACACCTAGCAGCAGTTATTGATGGGCATTAATTTGAATTAGCTGGCACCTTAAGATAACTACCAGTAACTTGCCTGATCAGTTGATTTTAAAGAGAAAGTAACCAAAAGAAATCTTTATCTGGGTAAGGTCATAAATTCCCTAACTGAAAGCACTCATGAAAAATAAGGCCCTGTGGTCACAGCCCAGAAGGTCCCTGGAGAAAGAGATCTCTCTCTCCCAGCTCCTAACTGCAGAGAACCGAGTCTCCTCCAGCCCTGCAGCACGCCATTCTGAAAGCAGTTGAGCCATTTGAACGTATGAGGCACATTTTATTCCAAAGTATACTGTACACATTCAAACTTCATTTCTCTCCCCTGATGTATCTACCCGTTTTTCTGGATCTGAATTTGCCATGAGTTTAAGCACTAAGGACATTATGCTTCTTAGATTCTGAAGACAGGTCCCCTGCTCATGGGTGGCTGGCTTCTTTAGGAGAATAGAATCTCTTTTCTTCCAAAATCAGTAGGAAATCTAAACTTATCCCCTCTTTGCAGATGTCTAGCAGCTTCAGACATTTTTGTAAGAACCTGTGAAAAAAAAAAAAATCCTTGCTAATGTGCTTTTCTTCTGAAACCAGGATTCGTATTTGTGCTGTTATAGAAGATCAGCTCTGCATGTGTGGTAAAGATTTCTGTGTTTGAATGTATGAAAAACCAGTTTCCTAAAAAGTTAGTCTTAATTATTTATTGGCTGCTGTGAAACGGATTTCAACTGATGAAGGGCTGTAGAACTGCACATACTTTGGAATCTCCTTCAGGGTAGTCTGAGTTTAACACGCCTTCAATTCTAAACACTCTCCAGAGGACTGTACCTACCTTATGGGTTCCACGATGTTTTCTTCTTGAATGTGCATCAGTCATGCCTTGCCCCCCAGCCTTCAAATGTATTCTTAGACCTGATAAATGCACTCAGACTTGCATCTTTAGAAATTTTTCTTTCACTACATTGGCACTTAAATTTTTCTTTATAAACTTTTTGAAGGTCATAAACAAAGACTATAAACTAATATGCCTAATACATTTCCTCTGAGTGTGTGTGTGTAACATTCCAAATACTTTTTTCTTTTCCACTGTTTGTAAAGTGCAGCAATTTCATATTTGAAGGGACTTTTTAATAGTTCCTCAAGAACCAATTTGAAATGACTTCAGTGCAACCCTACACAGGATCAACTTCAGAACTTTGATAGTAGTCTTATGTTACCTTCCATTCTATTTTTATCTGCTTTTTGCTGCTAGTTTCAAATTTGCCAGTATTTTTTCTTTTTGCTTTTTTTAGCAGTTACAATTTTTTCATAATAGCCACAGTATTGCCACGGTTTATAATAAAGGGTTTTAAAATTTGATTTAGAGCTTTTGAAGCTTTTCTTCACTTAACTGTGTTTAGAAGACTATAACCTTTGTGTGCATGTATGTTGTGTGTGTGTGTGCATGTGTGGTGTGTTTGTTACAGATTTTTAATGTCTTGAAATTGTGTTAATGTTCTCGCAGTTTATTATGCCATCAGAATGGTAAATGAGAACACTACAACTGTAGTTAGCTCACAATTTTTAAATAAAGGATACCACAGTGCATGCTGTTTGTTCAGTCTCTGCAGCCTCCTCTTTCTTGCCATGTCACCAGCTGTAGACTACCCTGATGGATCCTGGAAACAAACAAATGTTGTGCTGCATGAATGGCTTAGATGGTTGTGATTCACTAAGGAACAGGATGACTGACGTAGTTCTTGTTGCTAATAGGCAGCTTGATTTGCACATGTTCAAAATTTCTCTTGAGTGTCATTTGGTTCAATTACATTCTACAGATATTTAATATCTATAGGATCCTCATAATGTAAAACCTATATGACATTTTTGGCGTGTGACAAAATCATTATCATCATTAATATTATTTACCAGGGCTTGGTTTGCATTTGTAACGTTGGTGCAGTTTCTTACTGGCAACCAAGTTCCATCTTTCCGTGTCTTGACATTGAAACATTTGTTAGGAGGAAATTCCTGATAATGCTCCTGCTTTATAGGAAATCTGTTATCAGATGGTGAGCCTCTTATGTCTTGAGTGTTCAAACAATATTATAGATATTCTAGAAACAATCAAGACATGCTAATAAATATTGGACTAGATCATTCTATGATTCTATGGTATAGTCTGGAAGGAAACAATCCATTGGTCAGTTAATATTTAATTTTTTTCATTTTTTAAAGGCAGTCACAATCCACAAATGTTCCTAGTGAGGAAATTACTAGTTTTAAAGACAAGGATTTTTTATTCCTTGCTAGGGAAAAATGCACCATACGTGTTCTGCACCAGGAAAAATAAGAAATACGTTTTCTCCCATTCCGTTTTCATCCCAAACATATAAAAATCCATTGGTTGCTGCTTACATTGCAGAACTTCATATTAAATGATATTTCTGTGTGTAATTAAAAAGACATGCTATTGTCAGCTCTAACTTTATATAGTGTTTTTTTCTTTTTTAAAGCCATTTTCTTTTTTAAATTTTTTAAGTTATTTTTGAGAGAGAGAGAGAGAGAGACAGAGCATGAGCGAGGGAGGGGCACAGAGAGAGGGAGACACAGAATCCGAAGCAGGCTCCAGGCTCTGAGCTGTCAGCACAGAGCCCAATGCAGTGCTCGAACTCATGAACCTGAAGATCATGACCTGAGCCGAAGTCGGACGCTTAACCAACTAAGCCATCCAGGTGTCCTGAGTCTTTTTTTCTTTTTAATCAAAGTGTTTGAGTTTTTTACTTTTCACATTTTACCTGCTGTTAATAAATCTATGCTAATGAGTATCAAGGAGATAAAGGATAATTCTAAAGTAATTCAATTCTCCCACTTTTTAAGAAAACACAAGGTAATACTACTTTCTTTACCTCTTAGGAACTCCTCCGTATTTTGAAAGGGAGGCTAATATCTGTGCCAGTCATTGCTGAGGCTCTTTGCCCCCTGGCACAGCTTTGCTGGCTCCCTGGCTAGATGGGGCTGTGACTAGTCCTGGTCAGTAAGCTGTGAGTAGAAAGTGATGTGCGTCCCTTCTGAGCCAGAGGATTTAAGTACTAGTGCAAGACTCTCCATGATGACTGGCAACATGTGAGATGGTGACTACTTTATCTGCCTGGGTCCCCAGCCAACCCCAAATGGGCAGATAACACAAGTTAAGAAATAAATCTTTGTTCTTATAAATCAAGATTTTAGGGTTCTTTGTGGCTGCAACATAACAGACTATCCTGTTACAAGGTCATCACTGTATTCTAGATCTGTTCTAATAAGGTAGCCATGAGTCACAAGTGACTATTTAAACAATTTAAAACTCAATTCCTCTGTTGCACTAGCCACATTTAAAGTACTAAATAGTCAGTGCATCTGGGTGGCTCACTCAGTTAAGCATCCGATATCAGCTCAGGTCATGATCTCATAGCTCGTGAGTTGGAGCCCTACGTCAAGCTCTGTGCTGACAGCTCAGAGCCTGGAGCCTGCTTCAGATTCTGTGTCTCCCTCTCTCTCTCTGCCCCTCCCCTGCTTGCTCTCTCTCTCTCAAAAATAAATAAGCATTAAAAAAATTTTAAAAAATTCATGTACTCAGTAATCATGTATGACTAGTGGCTACCTTATTGGACAGCACAGATTAAAACTTTCTGTAAAGTTCCATCAGCACTGTTCTAGATGAATTAGGAATAAACAAGAACTCCAAATTTTACCCTGTGCATATTACTTTTCAAATTACTGTGAAATGAAAACTTAAATGTTTGTATGAAATCAGTCTGGAGAGCATGGTCCATAGTTTCACCAATTATAGTGGATAATCGACTTTATACCTAGGTTATAGGTTTTGATTCATTGCTTATATTCATATATATTTTTTACTTTTTAAAACATTTTAAAAGTACCAATTCTGTGTTTCTCATCACAAAATCTAAATAGACCTGTAATTCACAAGCAATTACGAGACTACTTGGGATACCAAACAACCAGCTAGGACAAAAATCTCCAGTGTTTTTGGAACATGGAGCCAGTTGAGATAGGGGAGCTTGCAATGGGGACATATGAGATAGATGTACAAGAGAGACAGGGTCACTAACACAGGATTTCCTTGACAGTGGACCAAAAGGAAGGTGGGAGGGGCCATTGCAACAGCTGCAATCATTTAACTTCAGTGGCTTCTTCATTGATATTGGAAATATCCAGGAAATCTGCAGTGTTTGGAGACGTTAAATTTCTAACTGCTGCTTCCTTGAAATTTCAGCCCACAGGCCCCACTGTGTTCCACAGGCTAACATTCTGCAGCAAGGGCTCCACGTCAGAGACCATAGCCCCAGTGGCGACCACATGGAAATGTATGATAAATCTTCACAAGACATTATTAGACTCTCTGAGACTAGATTTCTTCTAGATGGAGATAACTAAGGAGAAGGAAATTATAAAGTAACCTGTCAATTTGGTCATTCACACTTATTAGCTTCTTTTGGGCAGACAGAAGTAGCCTCCGATAGTTAAGAGATAAGTTGAGCTACAGGGCTTCTCCACCATCTTATCTCAGATGGTGTGTTAAAGTGAAAGATGGCCTCGGGCCAAATTCGTCAAACATTTATTAGCAAGTAGTCCTACAACCTATTCTGCAAGGTCTGTGAAGTCGCAGATCTCTCTCCAGAAAGTACCTGACCTGTTCACTGAAGACAGATGCTGCAGGATACTAGGGTAGGATTTACCTAACCTGGTTAATCAGCCAAGTGAAGTCAATTCCAGCTGGACTTCTTATTGGAGCTGTATCTCGTGCCTCAGTTTCTTCATCTATAAAATGAGAGTAATAGCTCTTCTCTAGTAGTTGTTACAAAAATTAAATGAGGGGCGCCTAGGTGGCTCAGTCGGTTAAGCATCCAACTCCTGACTTTGGCTCAGGTCATGATCTCACAGTTCGTGAGTTCAAGCCCCACATTGGGCTCTGTCTGTGCTGACAGTGCAGAGCCTGCTTGGGATTCTCTCTCTCTCCCTGCCCCTACCCTGCTTGCTCTCACTCTCTCTCAAAATAAATGTTTTAAAATTTTTTTTTAAATTAAATGAACTTATGCACATTACCTGATCCTGATGGTAAGCACCTATTTTTTCTGGCACTCAGAGATGCTAAGATGTGTCAGAAACATGCTCTACCCTCAAGAAATTGATTGTACTCCTGCAGAAACAAAATACATATGCGAAAAAGTTATATACTAATGAAAGATGAAAAGAACTATTTAAATTCACCTACCTCCCACAAAAAGGACCTTTGAATCCGAAAGTGCCCATGCAATTGTACAAAAAATAATTGCTGTGAGTTTAGGAAATGCTACAACTGCCCTTTTGTCTAAGGGGAAAGTTTTAACTCCCAGTCGCTACTCTCCTCTTCATAGTCAAAAGAGAAAAACTCATCTACCTTATGAGTCTTATTTCACAATTAAGAGGAAATTTCTCAGAGTTACTTCACTTGAATTGAACTATATCTTTATCCCAAAGAGTTCCCTAATTTTTTTCTTTATCTTTGATCTATCTGCCATTTAAATAACACCAACTCCCATGAAAAAAACTGTGAACGTCAATAGCTCTATACAGGCAGGACGGGAAGGGTGGGAAGCATGTGGCAAAATAACTACAGTCTGATTTGCTAAATGAGGAGTATGTTAGGGAGCTAAACATAGATTGGTAATTACTAAAAAAAAATCTTAAGGTCACTTTTTTTTTTTTTTTTGATATAACAAGCATTATCTTTGGGTGGTACCTTCCAGTTTATAGAGTGCTCCTCTATAAAAATCAATAGCTCCTTTCATTTTTTTAAGTCATTTAATCTTTTTTTTTTTATCATGATAACTGTCCCTTTTAATCCCCATCCCCTACTTCCCCTATCCTCCCACCCACATATCCTGTGGTAACCATCAGTTTTTTCTCTCTGGTTAAGAGTCTATTTCTTAGAGGGCCTGGCTGTCTCATTTGGTACAGCATGTGACTCGATCTCAAGGTCATGAGTTCAAGCCCCATACTGGGCATGGGGCCTACTTAAAAAAAAGATTTAGGGGCGCCTGGGTAGTTCAGTCGGTAAGCATCCAACTTTGACTCAGGTCGTGGTTTGTGAGTTCAAGCCCTGCATGAGGCTCTCTGCTGTTAGCAAAGAGCTGCTTCAGATCCTCTGTCTCCCTCTCTGCCCCTCCCTTGGTCACTCTTTCTCTCTAAAAAAATAAATCAACGTTGTTGTTTTTTTTTTTAATTTTTAAAAATTGGTTAAGAGTCTGTTTCTTGGTTTCTCTCTTTCCTTTGCTCATTGGTTTTGTTTCTTAAATTTTACATATGAGTGAAATCATATGGCATTGGTCTTTTTTTGACTTATTTTGCTTAGCATGATACTCTCCAGCTCTCTCCATGTTATTGCGAATGGCAAGATTTCATTATTTTTTTATGGCTGAGTTATATTCCATTTTGCGTGTGTGTGTGTGTGTGTGTGTGTGTCACATCTTCTTCATCCACTCATCTATTAACGGGCTCTTGGGTTGCTTCCATAGTTTTTCCGTTATAAATAATGCTACAATAAACAGAGGTGCATATATCCCTTTGAATTAGTGTTTTTTTGTATTTTATGGGTCAATACCCAGTAGTGCAATTCCTAGATTGTAGGGTATTCTATTTTTAACTTTTTGAGGAGCTCCATACTGTTTTCCACAATGGCTGCACCAATTTGTATTCCCACCAACAGTGCAAGAGAGTTCCTTTTTCTCCACATCCTTGCTAATACTTCCTTCTGGGAAGGATACTATATAATAATGAAGGGGACAACCCAACAAGAGGATATAACAATTGTAAATATTTATGCACCCAAAATGGTGGAACCCAAATATATAAAACAGTTAATAACAAACATAAAAGAACCAATAATAAGGGGCACCTGGGTGGCTCAGTTGGTTGAGTGTCCGACTTTGGCTCAGGTCATGATCTCACAGTCCGTGAGTTCAAGTCCCACATCGGACTCTGTGCTGACAGCTCAGAGCCTGGAGCCTGCTTCGGATTCTGTGTCTCCCTCTCTCTCTGCCCCTACCCCACTCATGCTCTGTCTCTCTCTCTCTGTCAAAAATAATAAACATTTAAAAAAATCTTTAAAAAATAATCAATAATAATATAATAACAGGGTATTTTAACACCCCACTAAATGATGGACAGATCATCCAAACAGAAAATCAACAAGAAAACAGTGGCTCTAAATGACACACTGGACCAGATGGATTTAACAGACATATTCAGAACATTCCATCCTAAAACAGCAGAATACACGTTCTTTTCAAGTACACGTGGAACATTCTCCAGAACAAATCACATATTAGCCACAAACAAGTCTCAACAAATTCATAAAAACTGAAGTCATACCATGCATCTTTTCTGATTACAACACTATGAAACTAGAAATTAACCACAAGAAAAAATCTGGAAAGGATATAAATACATGGATGTTAAATAACACACTATTAAACAATGAATGGGTCAAACAAGAAATCAAAGAAGAAATAAAAAATTACACAAAAACAAATGAAAATGAAAATACAATGGTCCAAAATCTGGGATATGCTAAAAGTGGCTCTAAGAGGAAAGTGTACAGGAATACAGGCCTACCTCAAGAAGCAAGAAAATTCTCAAATAACCTAACTTTATACCTAAACAGGCTAGAAAAAGAATAAACAAAACCAAAACCATCAGAAGGAAGGAAATAATAAATTTTAGAGCAGAAATAAGTGATATAGAAACTAAAAAAAGAAACAAACAAACAAACAAAAAAACCAGTATAACAGATCAATGAAACCAGGAGCTGGTTCTCTGAAAAGATCAACAAAATTGATAGACTTCTAGCCAATTAAAAAAAGAGAGACAGAGGACCCAAATAAACAAAATTACTAAAGGAAGAGGAGAAATAACAAGCAATACCACAGAAATACAAACAATTGTAATGATATTATGAAAACCTATATGCCAACAAATTGGACAACTCAGAAGAAATGGATATATTCCTAATTTTTTTTTTTTTTTTTTTTGAGGAAGAAAGAGTGAGGGAGGGGGGCAGAGAGAGAGGAGGAAAGAGAATCCCAAGCAGGCTTCATGCTGTCAGCCCAGAGCCCAATACAGGGCTTGAACCCACAAACCACGAGATCATGACCTGAGCCAAATTCATGAGCCCCACGCTTAACCAAATGAGCCACCCAGCACCCCAAATTCCTAACTTTTAATTGATGTTTACAAAAGTTAATTCACATTGACTTGTTTCTGACTGCATATTAACTACAGAACAAATAGGGCTTTGCTAGGTAGTCCCAGGAAAAGGCTGGGTAGATATCTTTTTTAAAGTGTCTAGAAAGCTCAAAATGGAGGATCCTATTTTCTGGAGAATCAGAAGACCGAGGGCTTAGAAAATGAGAAGCCACCATAGTAGGAGTGAGGGCCAAACAGGACCTACTGAAAATAAGCAGTAGCTCTGCTCTCTTTGGAACTCACACTAAGCTGAGAGTAAAAGAATAGTAACTTTTTTTTAAAGCTCTAAACCCTTCACAGACAAATACGGGAGAAGACAAATGAAAATAACAGATTTTTGGAAGACAGAAAGCAAAAAGATAAATGGGCACCTGACTTAGAGCACAGAAGCTGAAACCTGACTTCCTACAGAGAAGGAAGCCATAGAAAGCAGGTCAGTTTTGTCCTCAAGAATTCCTAAAATGCTAAAGACTGGAAGAACCCAGTACCTATGAGGGGGTCCTTAAAGGGGATGTAAGGTATCAACTCATAGATGGAAACCAAGGTCTTTTAGGTCAAAGAAGGTCAAAAGTCCAACTAGAAGACTAAGAGACAGGTGGGATGGAATAACTATGAATTAGGACAGACCAAGGTCCACAGTCCAGGTCAGTCTGAACACATCCTTAATACCCAAAAAGTGCAGAAATGAGGCCGATCCTAGAAAGACATTTTCTTGCTCAAGCAGTTTTAAAGACAGATAAGCTTCTTCAAATTGTCCAAGAAGCCAAATCGTTTAGACCTTCCATAATGAAACTTCTTAGTAGATGCCTTATATTCATTTATTTACAATAGAAGCTCAGTTAACTAATTTCCATTTAATCCAACTTGCCCAACTTAACCACAATTTTCATTCCTCTGTAAAATAAATTAGATGCCCACACACTTCTGAGTTGTACATTTACCAGCAGTCAATTGGGTTTGTTCTTAAACTTACTTATGCCAGTTCTACTTGCAACTGTAATCACATAATTTGATTATTATATAAACCAACAAAAATTGAGTGATAAAGGGAAAAGTAGTTTCTGCTATGGAAAGCAAATTAAGACTAGTGGCCATACATGGCAGACTGAACACTCAACATTTATTTCCTGCCTCCCCAAACCCCACTAAGTTATGAAAGGACAAAGGCATAAACCCACAAGGGCAAAGAAAAGAGGTGAGATGGTAGATATCAGTGTTGACAAAATTTGGGGATAGACTAATTGGTAATTAAGTTTGCTCTTTTTCTTCTCTGCAATTGTCTGCAGGAGAGCAAGCCTCAAAGAGGAAGCTGAGTCCTACCACAGAACTAGGCAAAAGTAGAGGAATTAGATTGACTCCCTCTCATCTCTTCCTCTAGCCCATATGGCCCTCTGACAGCCCTGGCAGAAAAGAGGATTTTCTAAAGTTAGGCTAGAGAGGCCATGGACAACAGGCCCAAGTGAGATGGGGGTGAAGCAACTTGGAAAACACAGGGCTCAGGGGAAAGCTACACACTAAACCTTGAAACTCCAGCCCTCTCCCCCGGTGTGGCTGCCAGCACTCTGACTGCCAGGCAAGACCAGTTACATAATTTGCAGGGCCCAGTGCTAGAAAAAAGTATTAAGAATTTCAAGACAGTGACATCGGGGCATTTAAGCAAGTGTGAGGTCCTTCTAAGCACAGGGCCCAGGTGACTACACAAGTGTGCACCCGTGAAGCCAGCCCTGCTGCAGGGTATTCCTGCACAGGCAAGAGGTTGGAACATTTTTCTTTGAAAATTGGGCAGCATGAAGAAATAACCCACACATGCTGTCATACAGGAATTTCTCAATAAAACAGCCCAATTTTCATCCAACTGTCAATGTGGGTATTTTATGCATTTGAGGGTGATTTCTGTGCGCAAAAAAAGATTCATTGGAAACCATTCTGGGTTTTTTTTTTAATGTTTATTCATTTTTGAGAGAGAGAGAGAGAGAGAGAGAGAGACAGAGCATGAGCAGCAGAGGGCCAGAGAGAGAGGGAGACATAGAATCAGAAACGGGCTCCAAGCACTCAGCTGTCAGCACAGAGCCCAACGTGGGGCTAAAGCTCAAGAACTGTGAGATCATGACCTGAGCTGAAGTCGGATGCCCAACTGACTGAGCCACCCAGGTGCCCCTGGCTTTTTAAGTAAGCTCTATGCCCAATGTGGGACTCGAACTTATGACCCCAAGATCAAGAGTTACATGTTCCATCAACTGAACCAGCCAGGAGCCCCATTCTGTTTTTTTTTTTTTTTTAATTAATATTTTACCTGTAAATATTGCAAATTTTAAAACCTAGTTCTTCCCTAAACTATTAAATTCAATTTCCGGATCTGATTTGGTAGATTTACAAATTTACCAAGATGTAATACTCACTTTTTTTTTTTAACTTTTGACCTTCTTTACCCATTTCTCCCATTCCCCACCCTCACCTCAGGCAACCACCAATCTGTATCTATGAGGTTGTTATTTGTTTTTTCCAAGATTCTACATACAAGAGAGATCATAAGAGTATTTCTTTCTCTGACTTATTTCACTTAGCATAATGTCCTGTAGGCCCATCCATTTGTTGCAAATAGCAAGAACTCATTCATTTTTATGAGTAAATAACATTCTGTTGTTTATCTGTCACATAATTTCTTGATCCATTCATACATCAATGGACACTAGGTGGTTTTCACATCTTGGCTATCGTAAATAGTGCTGCAATAAACATAGGGTGCATATATCTTTTCAAGTTAGTGTTTTCATTTTCTTCAGATAAATACCTAGAGGTTGAATTGCTAAATCATATAGTTTTAAGTTTTAATTTTTTGAGGAACTTCAAAAAATTTTTTCCATAGAGGCTGCACCAATTTCCATTCTACCAATTGTATACAAGGGTTCCCTCTTCTCCACATCCTTCCCAACACTTGTTATTTCTTGTCTTTTTGATACTGGCCATTCTAACAGGTGTGAGGTGGTATCTCACTATGGTTTTGTTTTGCATTTCCCTGATGGTTAACAATGTTGAGTGTCTTTTCATGTACCTATTGGCCATCTGTATATCTTTTTTGGAAAAATGTCTATTCAGATTTTCTGTCCATTTTCTAATCAGATTATTTTTTTGCTATTGAGTTATATGGGCTCCTTATATATTTTGGATATTAACCCCTACCCAGATATATGATTTGCAAATATGTTCTCTCATTCAATAGGTTCCTTTTTTTATTTCATTGATGTTTTCCTTTGCTGTGCAGGGGCTCTTTAGGTTAATGTAGTCCCATTTATTTATTTTTACATTTGTTTTGGTGTCAGATTAAAAAAAAATAGTGTTTTGGTAATACCTATGTCAAGGAGCTTACTGCCTATGTTTTCTTCTAGCTTTATGGCTTCAGATCTTGTGTTCAACAGCTTTTAACCCATTTTGGGTTGTGTGTGTCATGTAAGACAGTGGTCTAATTTCATTCTTTGTATGTGTCTGTCCAATTTCCCCAATCCCACTTATTGAATTTTATTTCTTTTTCTTGCCTAATTGCTCTGACAAGGAATTCCAATATCATGGAATGATATTGAATAGAAGTGGAGAGGATGGGCATCCTTGTTTTGTTCCCAATCTTACATAAAAAGCTTTCAGCTTTTCACTGTTGAGAATGATTTTAGTTTTGGGCTTGCCTTTTTTTGGCCTTTATTACTTCGAAGTAACTTCTATACCCACTTCATTGAGTTATAATAAATCGATATTGAATTTTTTCAAATGCTTTTTCTGCATCCATTGAAATGATCATGATTTTTGCCCTGCATTTTATTAATATGGTATATTACAGTGGCTGATTTATGGATGTTGAACCAGCCTTCCATCCCTGATTATATATCAGCCTAATGGTTACCACTAATCAAAAACCAGCAATATGCAAAAAAATAAAGGAATCCGAGTATATCACTAAAGAAAGCCAGCAAAACTATGAGATAAGAGAGCAAGAGAAGAACAAAACACAGAGAACTACAAAAACAACCAAAAATCAAATAACAAAATGACAATAAGTACATACCTATCAATAATTACTTTGAATATAAATGGACTAAAAGCTCCAATCAAAAGACCTAGGGTGATGGAATGGGTTAAAAAAGCAAGACCCAGGGGCACCTGGGTGGCTGAGTTGGTTAAGTGTCCAACTTTGGCTCGGGTCATGATCTCATATTTCGGGGGTTTGAACCCTGCATCGGGCTCTGTGCTGACAATGTGGTGCCTGCTAGGGATTCTCTCTCTCTCCCCCTCTCTTCCCATCCCTTACTTGTGCTTTCTCTCTCTCTCAAAATAAATATGATCATTTAAAAAAATTTTTTTTTATGTTTATTCTTGAGAGAGAGAGAGAGAGAGCGCATGAGTGGAGGAGGGGCAGAGAGAGAGGGAAACACAGAATCTGAAGCAGGTGCCAGGCTCTGAAATGTCAGCACAGAGCCTGATGTGGGACTCGAATTCATGAACCATGAGGTCATGACCTGAGTCAAAGTTGGACACTTAACTGACTGAGCCACCCAGGTGCCCCATAAATAAATAAACTTTAAAAAATAAAAATAAAAAAGTAAGA
This sequence comes from Leopardus geoffroyi, assembly GCF_018350155.1. Taxonomy (NCBI): domain Eukaryota; kingdom Metazoa; phylum Chordata; class Mammalia; order Carnivora; family Felidae; genus Leopardus; species Leopardus geoffroyi. The sequence goes on along the minus strand of NC_059333.1, from coordinate 69,276,251 downwards.
CCCTGACATATGCTGCCTACACAAGACTCATCTGAGACCTAAAGACACATGCAGGTTAAAAGTGAAGGGATGGAAAGGCATTTACCATGCAAATGGGAGTGAAAAGAAAGCCAGGGTAGCAACACTTATGTCAGACAAAATAGACTTTAAAACAAAGACTGTAACAAGAGACAAAGCAGGATGCTATATAATCTAACAAGGGAACAATCCAACAAGAAGATATAATAATTGTAACTATTTAGACACCTAACACAGAAGCACCCAAATTCATAAGCAGCTAATAACAAAAATGAAGTAATTGACAGTAACACAATAATAGTAGGGGTGTTTAAAACCTCCACTTACATCAATGGATAACTCACCCAAACAGAAAACCAACAAGAAAACAGTGGCTCTGAATGAGACATTGGACCAGATAGACTTAACAGATATATTCAGAACATTCCATCCTAAAACAGCAGAATACATTCTTTTCAAGTGTACATGGAACATTTTCCAGAATAGATCACATATTAGGCCACAAAGCTAGTCCCAACAAAATAAAAAAACTGAAGTCATACCATGCATCTTTTCTAACCAAAACATTATGAAACTAGAAATCAGCCTCAAGAAAAAAAATCTGGAAAGACCACAAATTCATGGAGATTAAATAACATACTACTAAACAATGAATGGGTCAACCAAGAAATAAAAGAGGAAATCAAAAAAAACCTGGAGACAAATTAAAATGAAAACACAAGAGTCTAAAATCTTTGTGATGCAGGGGTGCCCGGGTGGCACAGTCAGTTAAGCATCTGACTCTTGATATCAGCTTGGGTCATGATCTCACAGTATGTGAGTTCAAGCCCCGCATCAAGCTCTGCGCTGATGGCACAGAGACTGCTTGGGATTCTGTCTGTCCTCCTCTCTGCCCCTTCCCAGCTTGTGCTCTATAAATAAATAAATAAATAAGCAAACAAACAAACAAGCAAACAAACTTACAAAATTTTTAAAAAATAAATAAAATCTTTGTGATGCAGCAATAGTGGTTCTTTTTTTTTTTTTTTTAATTTTTTTTTTTCCAACGTTTATTTATTTTTGGGACAGAGAGAGACAAAGCATGAACGGGGGAGGGGCAGAGAGAGAGGGAGACACAGAATCGGAAACAGGCTCCAGGCTCTGAGCCATCAGCCCAGAGCCCGACGCGGGGCTCGAACTCACGGACCGCAAGATCGTGACCTGGCTGAAGTCGGACGCTTAACCGACTGTGCCACCCAGGCGCCCCAGCAATAGTGGTTCTAACAGGGAAGATTATAGCAACACAGGCCTACCTCAAGAAGCAAAAAACAATCTCAAATAAACAGCTTAACCTTACACCTAAAAGAGCTAGAGAAAGAACAAATAAAACACAAAACCAGTGTTAGGAAGGAAATAATAAACATTAGAGCAGGAATAAACAAAATAGAAACTCAAAAAAAAAACAAAAAAAAAAAAAACCCCGTATAACAGATCAATGAAATCAGGAGCTGGTTCTTGAGAATGATCAACAACATTGATAAACCTTTAGCCAGACTCATCAAAAAAAAAAAAAAAAAAGCATAAATTCCTAGCAACATATAACCCTCCCCAAACTGAATTACCAATGAAATCGAATCGGTAACCAAAAAATACTATGAAGCCAGCATTGCCCTGATATGAAAAGCAGATAAATGTGCTTCAGAAAAACTGTACTCTTAATCCTCTTCACCTATTTCACCCAGAGCCCCCCTCCCCAGTAACATCAGTTTGTTCTCTATAGTTAAGAGTCTATTTTTTGGTCTCTTATTTTTCTCTTTGTGCTTTTGTTACTTAAATTCCACATATGATTGAAATTATATGATATTTGTTTTTCTCTAACTTCTTTCACCTAGCATAATACTCTCTAGCTCCATCTACATTGTTGCAAATGACAACATTTCATTCTTTTTTATGGCTGAGTAATATTCCATGGTGTGTGTGTGTGTGTGTGTGTGTGTGTGTGTGTGTACACCACATCTTCTTTATCCATAACTTGGCTATTGGAAATAATGCTGCAATAAACATAGGGTGCATATACCTTTTTGAACTAGTGTTTTCATATTCTTTGGATAAATACCCAGTAGTGGATAATGGATCATATGGTAATTCTATTTTTAATTTTTTTTAGATACCTCCATACTATTCCACAGTGGTTGCACCAGCTTGCCTTCTCACCACAAGAAGTGCATGAGAGTAAAGTACACTTACTATGATGAGCACTGAGTAATGCATAGAATTGTTGAATTACCATATTGTACACCTGAAACTAATATAACACTATATGTTAACTCTACTGGAATTAAAAAAAATTTGTTTAATGTTTATTTATTTTTGAGAGAGACAGACAAAGCGTGAACAGGGGAAGGGCAAAGAGAGAAGGAGACACAGAATCCAAAGCAGGCTCCAGGCTCCGAGCTGACAGCAGAAAGACCAATATGAGGCTCAAACTCATGAACTGCAAGATCGTTACCTAAGCTGAAGCAGGACGCTTAACTGACTGAGCCACTCAGGCTCAATTTTTGATTTTTTTTTTAAAAAGAGAGAGAATGGTATACTGCAAAGCAGAAGGAAGAGAAAGTCTGGCTTCCTTTCAATTCAATGACTGTGCACAATGTCTTTTCCCCCAGTAAAAACATGTCCCAGTGAGTTTCACAGATCTTAACTAATTACATTTCTTTTTCCTCTTTCCAGAGGGGACCAGATGTGTTTATTTCTGATATTTCCTGTGGTAGGTGTTTTTCATTTCTGGCCATCCAGTTCTAAACACACTTCCTAGTCAGAGAAAGAAGCTCAAGTGTAAGCAAGTAGCCCCTTTCTCTAGAATTTGGGAATGTGACCTTCCAATCAGTGGAGAACCTGACCTTCCAATCAGTGCAGCGCCGCAACCTAAAAATCTGACCCTGGAGTAACACAGGAAGCAAATGACAGTTTTGAATCTTTCAGGGGTAGTAGAAGAAACAGTAATGGCAGTGTTCAATGTCCATTTGTGGCCAGGCCAATGACAGAAGCTGCTGGATACTAACTAGATTCTTCCTGTGTATTGATCTGGTCTCTCTTTTTGGCTGCCTAATTTCCCATGGCTTCCTGTCCATGTTCCAAACCTCATTCATTAGATTTTCCATCAATTTTGTGAGCTATCCATTGATCTTACCATACAATCTTTTCTCTCTAACTAACCTAAGTTGGTCTCCATTGTGTGGGAACCTGGAAATGATTAATACCTTCCCCTTTTGTGTGGAAGTTACCTTTTCTATGATAAAAAGATGAGGGAGAGAAGTGCCTCCTAAGCAATTGCTCCTAAGTCAGGTGGCCAGCTCTAATCCAAAAATATCCATTATTAAGATTTGGGTGCTAATCTCTTCTTTACTTTTCTTTATAGTTCTACTACCTGGGTATATATCCCAAATTATACTGTATACGTTCTTTTGTGCCTTACTTTCACTCAGTATTTGTTTATAAGATTCATCCAAGTTTTCAAGTACAGCTCCAATTTGTTCATTTGCATGGGTATAAAGTAACCTATTGTAAGAACGTATCAAGATTTATCTATTCATTCTACTGTGTATAAGACATTGTATTCAGTGTGAAGCTAAAATAAACAAAACTGTTTTGAATATTCTGGTATATGTAGTCCAAGTGGCATTCAAGGGCATCTACTTGGCAGAATAACAATCATGGGTTATGTGTACCGTTGACTTTCCTAGATAATGCCAAACTATTTTCTGAATTGAATGCACCAACTCACCACATCAGCAGGTTTCAGGAGTTTCTCCTGCACTAAGCTGTGACTAACAACTGGTGTTATCAAATTGTTTCATTTTAGCCACCCTGGAGGATGACAAATAGCATCTCACTGCAGTTACAATTTTCATTTCCCCGATTAACAATGAACTTGAGAAGATTTACATATGTTTATTCATCATATTTTTTATTTGGTAAAGTCCCTATTCAAGTCTTTTGTTCACTTTTTCAATGTGATTATCCCTCACTGATTTGAAAGAGTTTTCATATGTTGTGAAGGCTAGTCCTTTATTAATTATGTGTGTGGCAAATATCTTCGTCCACTCTGTACTTTGTGGGGGCTTCTGTTGGTTTTATGCTATCTTTTGATGAACAAAAGCTCTTTATTTTAATCTAGTCAAATCTAGTATCATTTATAGTTGGTAATTTCTTGTTTTAAAATTCTTCTTTACTTTTGAGGTCATAAGGATATTCTCCTATATTAATTTCTAAAAGCTTTAAATATTGTCTTTCACATTTAAGCCTATAAATGATTTTTGCTTCTGCTGTGAGAAAGGGATATCCCATGTGGATATCCAACTGTTCCAGCAGCACTTACTGAAAAGCCCATCTTCAAACCATAAGAGACTCAATTACAGAGAACAACCTGAGGGTTACCGGAGAGGAGACAGGTGGGACGTAGGCTAAATGGGTCACGGGCATTAAGGAGAGCACTTGTTGCGTGAGCACTGGGTGTTGTATTTAAGTGATGAGTCCCTAAATTCTACTCCTGAAACCAATACTACACTATATGTTAACTAACTTGAATTTAAATAAAATGTTGGAAGAAAAACAAAAGAAAAACCCATCTTTTCCCTACAGCATCTCTGTCATACACAAAGTGTCTATGTATATTTGGGTCTGTTCGTAGGCTCTCTATTCCACTCCATCAGCCTATTTGCCATCCATTTGCCACTACCATACTATCTTATTTACTATAATTTATAATAAATCTTGATATAGATCAAATTCTCCCAATATTTTGACAGTTTTTCAACCTTCACATTTCTATGTAAAATTTTAATTTCCTTATCCAATTCCACAAAAACAAAAATTAACAAATAACAAAAACCATCTGATGAAAATTTGATCTGAGATGGCATGCAACTTTTAAATTAATTTAGGGAGAACTGTCTTCTTTACCATATTGGGTCTTTCAATTTATGACTTATAACAGCATTCAAACCAGTCTTAAGGGTTAACTTGCTTCAAGCTTATGTACTTCTTGCTTGCTGACCTAAGTCCCTTGGTCTATAGCAGAACTAAATTACTTTCCTTGGGATTTGCAGACCACTGGCCTTGTGGAGTGAAGGACCAAATCTCCCAGAAGAGAATGCCTGACTACACCTGAAAACAGCTGCTGCTGATCCCAACAAGTCTGTTCAGTGTCATGTCAACATAGGACTAACGGCCTGGGCACTTGCTGCTCCTGCATATAGCCTCACTCCCTTTTCTCCTGCCTTCCCCCTTTAAAACCCTCCAACTTCATGTGGACAGTGATAATGGTCTTTGAGATGTTGGTCCACCATCTTCCCAAGTTCCTGGCTTCCTGAGTCAAGAAACCTTTCCTCTCCCACCATCACTTGTCTCAAGTATTGATTTTTGAGTGGCGAGCAGCTGAGTCTGAGTTCAGAACTAGTTCCCTGTCCAGTAACCAACTCAGAATGTCTCCACTTATTTTGGTTCTTTCTTAATGTCACCCAATGTTTTTTTATTCTCTACATAGAATTGGAACACTAGCACAGAGGCCATGTAATTATGTACACATATTTTAAATTGTTATGTTTTCCTTATGAACTGAACCTTTTATCATGATTATCTCTAGTAATGCCTTTTGACTAATATCAATATAGATATAATTGCTGTATTAGTTTCCAATTGCTGCTATTACAAATTTCCCCAAGCTTAGTGCCTTAACACAATACAAACATATGATTTTATAATTCTGTAGGTCAGAAGTCTAAAACAGATCTCATTGGGCTGAAGTCAGATGTTGGCAGGACTATGTTTCTTGCTAGACAGAGAACCCATTTCCTTATGTTTTCCAGATTCTAGAAGCCCCCTTCCTCCATCTTCAAAGCCAGAAACATTACATCTCTCTTTGCCTTTCTTCTACAGTTACATCCCCATCTGACTCTGATCCTTTTTCTGCCTCCCTTGGTGATTACACTGAGCCCACTCAGATAACCCAGGCCAATCTCTACATCTCAAGGTCCTTGATTTAATCACACATGCAAAATCCCTTTTGCTAAGGAAAATAACACCTATAATCTGAGCGTTTGTGTCCCCCCAAAATTCACATGTTGAAATCCTGATCTCCAACACACTGGTACTTTGAGGTGGGGCCTTTGGGGGTTATTAGGAGCGGTATTAGCACCCTTATAAGAGAGGCCCTAGAAAATTCCCATTGTTAGTCTCTCAATCTTAGCTCTGGTACTAGAGTTTACCCTCAGAGAAATCCTGGCTTTGGCTTTTGCTAACTGATCACTGTTATAATTTCAATGTTATAATCACTGTTATAATTTCACTACCAACAGAAGCTCGTTCCCCATTTCTAGCTCCCCCTTTGGAGATCCCTTACTTTCCTGCATAGTTAGTAATGGTTTAAAAAGAATGTCATTTTTCTCCAGTCTTTGGGGGTTTTCTTGTCTTTTTTTTTTTTTTTTTTTTTTTTGGTAATGGAATGTAGTAGGCTGTATAATGGCCCCGCAAATAGGGCCCTACTCTTTTTTTTTTTTTTTTTAATGTTTATTTTTGAAAGAGAGACAGAGTGCAAGCAGGGAAAGGGCAGAGAGAGAGAGTGAGATATAGAATCTAAAGCAGGCTCCAGGCTCTGAGCTGTCAGCACAGAGCCCGATGCAGGGCTTGGACCCACGAACCATGAGATCATGACATGAGCCCAAGTCTGGCACTTAACGGACTGAGCCACCCAGGCACCCCAAATGCGTCCCTATTCTAATCCCCAGGATGTTATTTATATAGCAAAAGGAGCTGTGCAGGTATGACTACGTTAAGGATCTCGATATGGGGAAATTTTCCCAGATTATCCGGTTGAGCCCAATGTAAAACCAAAGTTGTTTGTTATAAGACAGCAAGTGGAAATTGAGAGAGGGCAAATTCAGTAACAGAAGCACAGACTGAAGTGATGCAACTATCAGCCAAAGAATGCCAGCACTTCTAGAAGCTGGAGTAGGTAAGCAATGGATTCTCCCTTGGAACCTCCAAAAGGAACAGCTCTGCCTGCACCTATCTAAATCTAATTAATTAACCTCTCCACTTGCATGTCTAATAAAAATTTCAAATTCAATGCATAAAAAACAAAATTCCTGATTTCTGCCTTCGTAACAGTTTCCTTTGTAACTCAGTTCCTCCAAGGTGCTCACAACATCTCCTTCACTTCATATTCCACATATAATATATACACAAATCTTATCAGGTCTTTTAAAATATGTCCAGAATTCAATTCAGTTTTCATCATCTCAATCACGACCACTCCAGCCTAAACCATTATCACTATGACCTTGATTACTGCAATAACTTCCTGATAACGCCTTTCACCAACTAATAAATATTTATTTTCCACTGGCTCCTTCTATATGGTCTCTGGGAGACAGAAGACTTTATCTCTTTCATTTAGTGCCATGAACCCTCAATGCAACCTCACTGACGCTCCACTTGCTAGAATGGAGCCACAGACACAGCAATTCATTTAAGATGTTTGTGTGAAAATTAGCTGTAGGAGCCTTTTACAAATAAAAAAAAAGCAATGAATGAGCAAGTGGGATCAGATGGTTGAAGCAGTTTCCGTAAGCCTTCCCTGTTTCCCTCAGCGGACAGGTTTTCTGTCTAACCCAACACCCTTCTGTTCTTGACCACTGTGGGTGGAAAGTTTCTCGCTCCACTCCGCACCTCACCCTTAGCCGACCGCCTAATCACCTCGTTGTGGTCCCGCCTTGTCGACAGGTGAGCACACATGGCTTGGGTGGGAAGATGCACTTGAATCTTCCAGACCCTCACAAATGACACTGGATCCTTGGCGACACGTGCGACTTCAGTCAGATAGTAAAAAAGGCACACTTCTCGTTGACTTTCACTGTACCAGTAACTTGAAATTTAAAAGCCAGGGCAGAAACCTTCAGAGACTGAACCTTCAAGCTGGCTTCTGGGGAAAGAGCAGAGCGCACTCGCCATAAAGGCTCTTCTCTACTGGTCCCTGGGGTTGATGGGAAGCAATATTAGTCTGTATTACCCTGACCCAAAATGGCAGGTTATTAGATCACGTGCATAGCGGTGACGCTAGAGCCACTGGAAGAAGCAAGATGAGAAGGGAGAAAGAAAGCATCATTTTCTTGATCCACCATGGAGGCAGAGGTTATAGGTGAGAGAATAGGGACGAGGAAGCATCCAGATGGCAGAAACTGCGGGCTTGGCAAGGGAGGCCATAGGCGACACTGACCTAACCCAAAATGGCTCCAGAGGTTATAACCGGGAGCGCAAAAAGAGGCGGTGATTACGGTGATCAAAGATGGCGCTGGCGTCTGAAGGGAGGTGACGGGCGGGGGGGTGCCAGGAGTGTCTTTGCCCTCTTCCAAGATGGCGGCCGTCGTGGGCGCTGTCTCTGGCTCCGCCCCACGGTCTCGGCCCCGCCCCTCCCTCGTCCCTCCCTCCGCCTCCTCTCAGTACCGAGTCCGGGCGGTGGTGTTCTCGCAGGGAGAGCGTGCTCGGGGCCCTTGACATGGCGGCAGCGGCGGCTACTGCAGCGACAAAGGGGAATGGGGGTGGGGGGGGACGGGCCGGAGCCGGCGAAGCTGGCGGCGCGCGGAAAAAGAAGGGCCCAGGGCCTCTGGCCACGGCGTACCTGGTCATCTACAATGTGGTGATGACGGCGGGGTGAGGCCAGGGCTCGGGGAGGCGGGGAGCGAGCCTGGCCGGGGAGGGGGCTCTGCGGCCGGCGGGGCCTCCGGGCCCCCGCGCAGCGCAGCCCGGGCGGTGGGTGTCTGGGTCCGGGCTCCGGGGCACTGTGGGCAGCCGAGCGCTGAGCCGGCCCGGGTGCCTGCCCGGAACTCCCGTCTGGGCGAGGGGCCGAGCAAGTTCTCAGGGACTGGGTGTGCCCGAGCTGGAGTTCCCGGGCACCAAGGGGGTACGGGTTTGAAAGCCGCCCTGGGGCTGGTCCCCAGGGCCTTGGAAGGACGGGTGGGCTGGCCAGGGGTCGGCCATCCTGCAGCGCGGAGGAGAGCTCTGGCGGCAAGTCACGAATGCGAGCCATTTCCCTCAAGGGGAGTGGAGGGAGCTGTGGCTGCAGAGTGACCATATATTTAGGCGGCTGTTTTCAAAATCCAGACTGAGCTTTAATCTGAAAGGTAGTGGAAAAGCGTTCAAAGTTTTTGACCAGTGACATGAGCAGAGCTGTGCTTTAGATGAGTTGAGACTTTTTAGGAGGGATTGGGGTAAGGAAGAAGGAATTGGGGAGGAGGGCAATAGACCCTCCAAACTGGTTTTACCTTCTCTTGTTTCTCCCTCATTTCAGCTCATCCCTTGCCTCAGCAGGTTTAGTTCTAGTTCTGACACTAACTAGCTATGTGACCTTGGATAAATCACTTTGCTTTTCTTGTCCTCTGTTTCTCATCTGTAAAACTAAAGAATTTGGGTTAGGTGGGCTCCAAGGTTCCTCCAATTCTTTGATCCCATAGTTTTGGTGAGGAAGATCACAGGATCAGACTATTTGTTGTTGTTGTTTTTTTAAGATTTTATTTTTAAGTGATCTGCACCCAACGTGGTGGGTCTCAAACTTAGAACCCTAAGATCAAGAGTCGCATGCTCTGCCAGCAGCCAGCCAGGCGCCCCTGTTACGTATTTTTAATTCGTATTCATTTGTAAAAGATTTTCCCTAACATTTTATTATGAAAATACTTAAAGATGCAGAAAAGTTTAAAGAACTCTATGGTGAACATCTAGTTTTATTTATTTTTAAAATAGGTACTACATTGGCAGGTGTGTAATTCAAAATATTACCTGAGAGCATACAGTGAAACTATTCCCTCTCACCCTTCATTTCCACCCAGATCCCCTCCCTGGAGGCAGCTAATTTTGTGATGCTTTCACATCTTCACATGCTGATACAAGCAAATATGTACACACACACACACACACACACACACACACACACACACACACACACCCTTTTTTAAAAATGCTAATGTCATGTTAGCATTTTAGCACCTTGCATTTTTCACCCAAATATATATAGAGAGAGGTTTGTGGACTTGATTGTTTTATTAGAAATGGCTGGTGTTGAAATGTAGTTTCAAAGAGATGGTGACTTGCTTGACTAGCTTGAGATCATGGAACTTGTTAGCCGGAGATCTATATCTAGAATCTATTTCTCTTGACTCACAGGCCAGTGAAGAAATACTACAGATGCAAGTTTTCTTTATCACATAAATCGTCACAGAGTGACTTTTAAAAGAACATTCTGGAATATGTGTGTATTTATATCTATATGTAAATTCTTATCAGCAAGGGCATTAATGAAAGCATTGGACTGGAAAGAGATTTTAAGGTTCATTGGGGAAAAAGGAAAGAAGCCTTTATTCCTAGGTGATAGAGAGTAGGAAGTGGTGTCTTAAGCCAAGAAGAGAAATTGGGATTTTGAGAATAAAGTAGGCTTTTTTTTTTTTTTCTTTTTTGTAGGCTGCTAATGTTGAGACAGTTACACCATTCAAGAATTCATTTCTTTTACAAATTCTTATTTGATGTCTTTGTATGATAGTTTCTGGAAATAACATAGATCATATATCCCACTGCCTGGTTGAGATTGTACATTATTTAGGTAAACCTATTGTTGCTTTCAAGGAGACATACCTTAATAATAAACGTCCATTTGTTTCACTATGGAGCTTAACAAAAAACTACAGGGCCTGAGAAATTCATTTTTGAGAAGGACACAACAGAAATGTAACATTCCCAGTGATAGGCCTAAGTGTTTCCCTGTTTTGTGTTTTGTATTGATCTGGATTAATTGATTTTGGGAAATTGAGCTAAAAATCCTTTTTTCTTTAAAAAACCCACCTTTTATTCTTATTTCATTTGCAATTTTAAAAGAATAGGGTATAGGTATGTTTCTGTGAGATACTTGTGACAATAGTTTAAAACCTCTTTTCTCCTCCCTATTATTATTACAGACCCTCTGACTGCACAGGCCACTTAAAATTTTCCTTTAACAGCTTTTTTTTTTCTCTTGTCTTAGACATTCTGGCACTTAATTTAGCTGCTCAAGGACCAATTTAGCTTATTCTCTTCATTTTGGCCTTGTTCTCAACAGGAAAGTTTGCCAGAAAGCTGAGCTCCAGATGGGTGAGGTGCCACTGTGCTTTTGCAGAGCACTCTTGGTTGGGTGTTGGTGGTGGTGCATTACAGCTTGGCATTTGAGGGCCATAGTTGATAAATCCAGGATGCTGATTCTTCAGGTCACCTTTAGCAGTATCTGTTGTTGCCAAATTTTCAATTACCTCAGATCCCCACTTTTTTTTTTTTTTTTTTTCTTTCTCTAATGGCTCTTTTTTTCCCCTCTTTTTCACAGGTGGCTTGTTATAGCAGTTGGTCTGGTCAGAGCATACCTGGCTAAGGGTAGCTATCATAGCCTTTATTATTCCATTGAAAAGCCTTTGAAATTCTTCCAAACTGGAGCCTTATTGGAGGTAGGTACTCAGATTTGTTGTTGTTATTGGTTTCCATCGTGATAAAATAAGAAACACGCTACTGAATTATATTGAAGGAGCCATAACTCTGTTGGATTTCCTTTAAATTTGAGAACTTGCCTCATAGCATACTATAATGTTGATGACCAGATTTATCTTTGTGACATTCTGGATAAGGCAAAATCTCATTGAATTTGTATTACCTGGAATATATTTTACATCCAACTTCTATTGGAAATCAAATGAAACAAGCTTATAAGAGGATTGTTTTTAATTCTAGGGAAATCCTAGGGAAGTGTTAGCAAACTCAGATACTCTCAGCAGCCAGCTTATGATGGAAACATTGAAGCTGGTAAGTGTAGGATGTTAGGAATGGTAGATCTAAGAAACAGTAGAGCCTATATAAATGCATCAAAAAATTGTTTTAAATAAATGTTCATTAATTTCCCTGTATGAAGAATAACACGTATCTAGTCCTGTCTCCTGTGTTCAGTATATGTTAGAGTTTTTGAGTTGCGAGTGACAAAAACTCAATGCAAACTATTCTGAGCAAAAAAGGAATTTACTGGCTTTATAGTTGATAAAAATAAAGGGTTAACTTACAGAATCAAAGGGACCAGCTCAGTTATGAGACCCCAGGATCGGATTGGACTTTGTCAGACTCTTTCCACCTCTCATCTGTGTTTATGTCTGTTTCTCTTTGAATGTTGGTCTAAGGCTCCCTTACTATAGACTGCCTTCTCCACATGGAGAAGTTCTAGGGAAGGGTTCTGGTTGACCTTACTTAGACCAGTCACTCTTGCCTGTGATGTGAGATAGTTGATTAGCCAGGTCTAGGATATAAGCCCATCCTTCTGGCCAAAGGGACTATAAGCTTTGTTAATGGAAAAGGAGGTATAGGGTAGCTTTGGGCGCATAGTTCATTATGGTTGCAACAAAGATCTGGTATTCCATTTCATTTCACTTAGCCTCCAGGACAAGCCCATCATGTCATTTGGAAGGTTATTACCTTTCACCTCCAGGAAATGACATGCAACACCTTAAGCTCCCACCTTCACGTTTGAAAGCAGAAAGTTGTTTTCATTTTTTTTCCCTCTCAGCAGAGGTTTCAATACTGTCCATATGTACATGTTTTAGGCGGATGGTATGGAAAAGTGAGCTTCCGGCTGTGAATCCAAGTACCCGTATTGTAACTCTGCTGGTTTTACCAACTAACTCTGTGATTTTGAGCAAGTCATTTACTTCTTGTCCACAGCTTCTTCTCATTTGAAATAACTAGGTTAAAGTCGATTTCCAAAGCCCCTTCCTGCCCTAACAGTTTGAGTCTGAGGAAACTTCAGCAAATCCTTGTGTGGGCCATTTGTTAAACTTCGAGTTTTGAATTTTTTTGGAAAGAGCCAAAGTAAGTAGTACCTTGCCTCTCAGAGCTTGGGCCAGCACAATTCTCTCTAGCTGTAAAGAAGCAAGTTTGGAGCCAGGACCATGAGAAACTTGCCCCAGTGCTTGGCACAGTACGCAGGTGTGCCCAATTAGAATATTTCATTAATTTAAAGGGGTTCTATCTCTGTAAGACTTTGTAATAATAGAGGTATAATTTTTAAAATTTCAGTATGTCTCAGGGAAGGTAGTGACATTAAATATGTTATACACAAAATCCACTCAGGAACCAAATCTTACATTTTGAAGGATTAGCTCATTTATCCCTATAGAATTCTGAACACGGATTTAAGAAAACATTTTGGATTTTTGGTTTTATCTCTGTTATCCTCACTCAGAACCAATTAGGTGACAAATCCTGGATTTAATTTTGGGAAAAGGATTTTGCAAAATGAAGTGAGGGCTCCCAGGAATAGCAGGGAATTAGCTGTGTAGTTGTCAGTCACGGCAGTAGACCCCTCAGCCTGGGGCAAGAGAGTAGGCTTATGAAAAGTGCATTTACTGAGTGGTCGGTGAAAGGCTATTTCATGTCTACTCCACCTGCGTCCTAGAATAATTACGTGTGCACAGTGTTGTTGAATTATAGATTAGTTATCCTCATGGGAATTATTAGTGTTTGACAATATATCTTTTTTGCAAGGGGAGAAAAGGAGAAAATGACCCCAGGGAGGTTGCTCATTTATACCTCTGTATGCTGAATGTCATTATAATTTTGTTTTATTGAAGGATAATTAGCATACAGTGTTAATAGTTTCAGGTGTGAAATATAGTGATTCAGCAGTTCTATATATTACTCAGTGCTTATCAATATAAGTGTACTCTTAATCTCCTTTATCTGTTTCACCCGTCTCCCCCCAACCTCTGGCAACCACCAGTTTGTTCTCTGTATTCAAGAGTCTGTTGGCGGTTTTTTTATTTCCTAATATCCTGTGTCTTAGACTTTTATTTTCCTCTGTCTCTTGCATTTTTTGCCTTATTTTAAATTATAATTCTAGTATATTAATACACAATGTTGTATTAGTTTCGGTGTACAATATAATAATTCAGCAATTCTGTGCATTACTTAGTGCTCGTCGTGATAACTATACTTTTAATACCCTTCACCTATTTCACCCTTCCCCCCACCCACCTTCCCTCTGGTAACTATCAGTTTGTCCTCTCTAATTAAGAGTCTGTTTTTTGGGTTGTCTTTTTTTTCTTTGCTTGTTTGTTTTGTTTCTTAAATCCCACATATGAGTGAAATCATATGGTACTTGTCTTTCTCTACCTGACTTACTTCACTTAACGTAATACTCTCTAAAATCATCCATGTTGTTGCAGATGGCAAGATCTCTTTCGTTTTTATGGCTGAGTAATGTAATATATGTAAATGTATATATATATATAATATTGTATGTATATATAATATTATATCATTGTATACGTATACTACTATAAATGAGGTTACTTGTATCTTTGAATGCTGAGTGTTAGTAGATTTTGTGGGAGTTTGCTTAAAAAGCAAATGGAGATTACTTGTTATTTGCAACAAACTTCAAATTTTTTTAGGAAAATGTAACACTATGCTTTTCAAAAGATTTAAAAACATATGCCAGGCAAGTGCAAATGGGATGAAGTAGTATAATAAAGTAAACGATTTTGCTTCTGAGGAAATTAAATAATGTCTTGCAAAATGGGTGTATAGATATACTGAGTCAGTGATACAATAATGTACCTTCCAACTTTCTTGTCATGTTTCTAACTTTTTAAATCCAACAGCACGGTTATTTTAAATTTTTTTTTTTTTCAACATTTATTTATTTTTGGGACAGAGAGAGACAGAGCATGAACGGGGGAGGGGCAGAGAGAGAGGGAGACACAGAACCGGAAACAGGCTCCAGGCTCTGAGCCATCAGCCCAGAGCCTGACGCGGGGCTCGAACTCACGGACCGCGAGATCGTGACCTGGCTGAAGTCGGACGCTCAACCGACTGCGCCACCCAGGCGCCCCGGGAAGGGCTAATTTCTAGAAAAAAGGGTACTAGGTGGAAAGCCCAGTAAGTATTTACCAAGGCACTGAAACACAGTACAACCAAAATTATAACGTTTGAAATGATTTATAAATTGACAGAAGATGAAATATACTGATAATCTTGTGAGCCAGGAGGTCAGTGAATGAATATAGTGTGTCTTGAATTGAATCTTGAGTAATCCTGAGAGCTAATTAACATATGTAGGAAAAATATATTTTAAAAATGTCATTCGTGGGTAAACAAATTTCCATACCATAAAATTAACGAATTGGTGATACATGTTATGACACAGATGAATCTTGAAAACATTATGCTATATGAAAGAAGCCAGACACAAAACACCACACATTATGTGATTCTATTTATATGAAATGTCCAGA
This sequence comes from Leopardus geoffroyi, assembly GCF_018350155.1. Lineage (NCBI taxonomy): Eukaryota > Metazoa > Chordata > Mammalia > Carnivora > Felidae > Leopardus > Leopardus geoffroyi. Next base: position 69,260,910 of record NC_059333.1, on the reverse strand, counting down.
GAGGCAAATCCATTGAGACAGAAAGTAGATTAGTGGTTGCCAGGGGCTGTGGGGAGGACAGAATAGGGAGTGACTGCTAATTGGCGCCCCTGCATCAATTTTTTAAAAATTCATCTATAATAAGCTGTGGGTAAATTTTCTTCTTCATTTCTGTTTTTGATCTGTGATATTCATTGATAAGGATAGACTGCCTTTCCAGCTTTGTTAGAGTTGAGTTAAAGGTTAGAATTTAGTAGATTGATGTTGTATTATGACAGTTTAAAATTATTTCTGAGATGGGGCGCCTGGGTGGCGCAGTCGGTTAAGCGTCCGACTTCAGTCAGGTCACGATCTCCCGGTCCGTGAGTTCGAGCCCCGCGTCGGGCTCTGGGCTGATGGCTCAGAGCCTGGAGCCTGTTTCCGATTCTGTGTCTCCCTCTCTCTCTGCCCCTCCCCGTTCATGCTCTGTCTCTCTCTGTCCCAAAAATAAATAAACGTTGAAAAAAATAAAATAAAATAAAATAAAATAAAATAAAATAAAATTATTTCTGAGAGAATTTGGATTCAGTTAACATAAGACTATAATTATAGCAAAGACACTTAAATACTCATGATTGGATATACTTCAGTGATTGGCAGTGTGATTCCAGTGGTTTAAGAATGGCTCTGCAAAGACATTAATTGTTGAGACTGAAATAGAGCATCATCAACATATGTACATCACTATATATATCACTTACCTACCACTGTCCAGCTGGGAATGCCTACTGGACCACAGGAATTCCTTTTCTTCCCATTCTCTTCCAGATCCTTCTATTGTTTGGAACCCCCTCACCTACAAAAAAAACAAAAAACAAAAAAAAAAAAAAAATAAAAGAAAACACCCCAGTCTCACTTGTGATCTTTTCTTAGAGTTTGTCTAGGGCTGAGTCTGCAGTGGCACAACTAGTTCCAGAGAAGCAGTGGAGGAGAGTGGACAGTTTTTGTTGTGTCTTCTTACCCTACTACCATTTTCCAAGCCCCATCTCTGTAATCTGTTCTGACTCATCGTGCTTCATCTTTCAACTGCCTTCAGACCTTTTAATGACATATTCAGGAAGCTGATTTTGATTATTTCTCTAAAATAAAGCAAAATGTTAAGAACTTGTAGTGTCCATAAGAAGAAGGGTGCTCCCAGCTTGTCTTCCTGCCAGTTTTTCTGTCTGTTTACCTCAAATGGTAGATGACTTTTTTTTTTTAATGTTTACTTATTTATCTTTGAGAGGGAGAAAGAGAGCACGTGCATGCCTGGGAAGAGGGTCAGAGAGAGAAGAGAGAGAGAATCCCAAGCAGGCTCCATGCTGCTCATATGGGGCTTGATCCCACAAACGGGAGATCATGACTTCAGCTGAAATCAGGAGTTGGATGCTTGACCAACTGAGCCACCAGGCTCCCCTAGATGACTTTTTTCCCATAGGGATGCTTGGAGGTTATGTTCTGTGGCATTATTTAAAAAAAAAAAATTTTTTTTTTCAACGTTTATTTATTTTTGGGACAGAGAGAGACAGAGCATGAACGGGGGAGGGGCAGAGAGAGAGGGAGACGCAGAATCGGAAACAGGCTCCAGGCTCTGAGCCATCAGCCCAGAGCCTGACGCGGGGCTTGAACTCACGGACCGCGAGATCGTGACCTGGCTGAAGTCGGACACTTAACCGACTGCGCCACCCGGGCGCCTCCCCAAAAAATTTTTTTTTAATGTTTATTTATTTTTGAGAGAGAGAGAGAGACACAGAATCCGAAGTAGGCTCCAGGCTCTGAGCTGTCAGCACAAAGCCTGACGTGGGGCTTGAACTCATGGAACCGTGAGATCGTGACCCGAGCCGAAGTTGGCCACTTAACCGATTGAGCCACCCAGGTGCCCACCCCTCTTTGGTAGTATTAATATGGTAGTATGCTTCAGGAACATCATTGGTTAAGTTTACTTTTGTGTACTTGTCTGGGGACATGACCACCATCTGTAATATATTTCCTCCTCGTGAAAACATGCTAACTTCTCAAAAATAATAATTTAAAAAGGAAATTTTGAAACACAAGCTAAATGTACATTTTAGACTACCTTTATTCTGAAGACTTGTTTTGAGAAAACAGACCTATAAAAGAGACCTCTGAAATGCTCACAGAGCAATCATAGTGGGGATATTTCACAAAAACAGAAATGACAACAAACCTCAGACAAAGTAGCTTCAAAAACACTGAAAACCAGAGGTAAACTAGGGAACTTGGGTGTAATTAATGTCACAACGTTAGAAGGGAAGAGGGATCCTGTGGGAAACAGGAGCCCACCCACACAGGCCTTCCTGCTTGATGACTCAAGCAAATAGAAGAAAATTGATATGGCATTCAAACAGGTGAGACAGCTAATGGCAATAGAAAGGAATGGACAGAACATTTTTTTTAAGTGAACTAAAAATATAGGTGGTGTCAGTACAGGGCAGGAAGGAGGCCATAGTGCAGAGAAAGTAGGTGATACTAAAGATCAAGAAAAGGCAAGAATTCCCAGTTATAGGCTGAGATTAAATAGATTGCAGAGCAGAAGCCATTGAGAATGTTCAGAATTCACCATTTCGAATATAAAAAAGAACATTATAAAATATGTAGTGCCAAGCAGATCATACGTGTTGGTGGATTAGCTAACGTGTGAATGATTGTCTGAACAATAGGAAAACGAAATATATGAGAAAGTAGTGAAATTCAACAGACAAATAATAATGCAATAGAACTGATGTATCTGGATTGAGGGTATACAACTTGTTCAAAAAGTAAGGTTGGAACAACAACAATACAAAAGGTTGGAACATGTAACTCATAATCAGGAAAAATTCTAGAAAACTTTTCTGAATTTGAAAGACCAACTCAGTATGCTTATTGAGAGTATTTGGAGTTCCACATTGGAGCTGTTTTTCAAGAAAAAAAATCCTTTCCCTTTTTAGGCACCTATTTGTTAAATTTTTAAACTCAAAACAAAGATTAGCAATTTCCAGCAGAAAAGAGATCTTAAAATGTTACAGTTAAACAGCCTAAGGCCCTAGACTTTGAAGAATAAAAAAATTCACATGAAGCTAGGAGAAAGCATTAGGTTCCTGGGTAACCTTGCAATTTCCTACAGATGGAGACAATTTGAGAATACCTACAAAAAGGGATAAAACTTTGGAAAAGCCTTATCAAAGGGTATTTAGCTCTTATGTAAATAAAATTAACTAAGTCTTTAGAGTAGCAATGTTCTGAATCTGTGCAGTTTGATACAGCAGCCACTATCACATGTGGCTATTGAGCCCTTGAAATGGGGCTGATGGGACTGAGAAACTTGAGTTTTAAGTTTTATTTATTTTTAGTTTAAATTTCAATAGGCACATGTGGGTAGTGGCCACTCCACTGGACAGCATAGCTTTAGAGCATGATCCGGATTGCAAGGTGTCCATTTGGCATTTGATAAGATAATTCATATCTGACCCAAGTAGAATGAAATAGGAAGGAGAGTAAAGAAGCAAAGGGAGACAAACTTAACAGTGTAAATTCTGTGTCACTCCAGAATTTAAATTCCTAATTCATAAGGTGAAAATAATAAGAACAATTATTAGACTATGTTGATGTGTTTAGATTAGGAAAAATAGGAAAAAAGCAAATTGCAGGTAATGGGAGAGGTATGGAAGGGTATGTATAAAGCTGCTACTGGTGCTTATCCCCATGGAAAGGTGTGGGATTTGGGGGAGAATAAAAGGGAACTTCTCCTTTTTACTCTCTATACTTCAATGTGTGCTTATATATCACTTCCGTGACTCTTGAAGTAAAAGGGAAGGTATAATAAACGTAATACGTGGGACGCTTGGGTAGCTCAGTCAGTTGAACATCTGACTCTTGATTTTGGCTCAGGTCATGACCCCAGCATCATGGGATTGAGCCCTACATGGGGCTCTGTGCTGAGCATGGAGGCTGCTTAAGGTTCCCTCTGCTCCTCTTCCCTGCTCACGCTCACTGTCTCTCTCTCTCAAAAATAAAAAAATAAATAAAAATAAAAAATAAAGGTAACATGTAATACAATATAATAGGAAACAAAAAGAGAAAAATAAGATTAAAACATTTTTTGAAAAAAGAAGAAAATAGGCAGCTTAGATAGATTACCTTGTCACTTAAAATGATGTACAGAATTTTACATCTGTTGCGAAAAAAGAAAAAGGAAAGGGACGCCTGGGTGGGCTCAACTGATTGAGTGCCTGACTCTTGATTTCTGTTCAGGTCATGATCTCACGGTTGTTGGGCTTCAAGCGGGGTGTGGAGCCTGCTTAAGATTCTTTCTCTGTCTCTCTCCCTCTCCCCCTACTCTCAAAAAAAATAATAAAAAATAAAAAAACGAACAATAACAGTAAACCTACAAGATGACCAAGTATAGCACAAATGTATCATTTCTACTATTTATACAAATAGATTCATTAATTTTATCAAAATAAAAAGGGATACTGATGGTTAACATTTTAAAAAACAAAATTCAGCAACCTGTTGCCTATAAAAGACAAGCTTATTGAAGGACAAACCAGCCTGCCGTGACCAAGCATACAAGAAAAACAGGACCTCCCAGTTACAGCATAAGATAAAGTTGATAGCAGAGCAGAAGCCAAAGGGAGACTGGCAGAGTTCACAGTTTGTCATGCAGGAGGAACATGGCAGACATGTTGGTGGAATTAGTTGATGGGTAAATGATTATCATAGAAAAGCTGGCAGAAATGTTACAGAAGTAAAATTAGAATTGTACTTAAGAAGTGTCACGGTATATGTAAAAGAACACTGGAGACAAGAAATTTGGGTACTGAGACTTTACCTTAAGTGTTTTCCCAGTTTTAAGTTCAGTGAGGCTTCAGCATTTCATTATCAGATTATAAAAATAAAACAGATTGGGTGCCTGGGTACCCCAGTTGGTTGAGCATCTGACTTTGGCTTAGGTCGTGCTCTTGCGATTCATGAGTTCGAGCTCCACTCCACTTTTGATTCTCTGTCCCCCTCTCACTTTCCGTCCCCTGCTTCCATGCTCTTAAAAAAAAAAAAAGAAAGAAAGTAACGAATTGATAAATTATAGAGGTTAGTATAGTAAGAAAGGTAAAATTAAGTGACAAAGAGAAGATAATGGTAATTAAGGAAATTTCACCTGTTTTCTCCTTTAAAAATGACATCAAAGGGTTTTGAAAACAAGTTTAGATTGGAGTCTTTCAGGGAGTCCAGTAAATACCCCCTTTTTCTTGCTTATGTTTTGAACATTGGGAAATAACTCAAAGGAATTGAATAAGGATCCTAAAAACTTTATTAGCAATAAAGGCCTGATAGTAGCTGTAAGACAGGTAAACTTGTCTTACTGCATGTAGTGCATTTGTTTATTGTTGTAGTCAATTTTTGGCAAATTTCTAGTATTTGTAGTCAAGGATGTCCTATTTCAAACAGTGAAACGTGAACATACAATTGCTAAAATAAACATATACTGTAAGCGTATTAGAAAATCAATTCCCATAAGCAGATACTGAGGAATCTGAGAGTCTCCGGGTCTCCTGCTGCACCTGTTGATACCAGAAAGCATTTAGCTTTTATAAGACCCTATCAGGATCATGTAGATCTATTGGGAAGAATATGGATTTTATGATGGAGGCTGTGTGTTAGTGTGCAAGCTAAACAGATTTGCTAACTGAACTCCAGAATTAGATCACCACCCACCCTATCCTAGGCAGCAGCGGCCCCGGGTGGTGAGGAGTAAATAGAGAACTTGAAGTTCTTTGTGAAAACCCCAGGGTAGAGCTGAGTCGAGCATTCCCCACCTATTCTTCCCAAATTTACTGCTCAGATGAGTCATTCTTCCTTTCCTGGGGTGAAGTGATTAGCAGGTGGAGAGAGACCAGAAATATTTGGGGAGATAACCCTTCTCATAGAAGTCAGAAGAGATGAAAAGGTGTTTCCCTCTAATCATAAGTTCTATATATTCATTTTAGAAAAAAAAAAAAAACAGATAAGCATAAAGAAGAAAATGGATGGAATCAAAGTTTTAAGAAAATGGAATCATACATACATATAGTATGATGATTTTCAAAACTAACCAGATACTGGTAAACATAACTCAGATTAATTCTGGACCTCTCCACAGTAACATGAATGTGGTAGACATTTCTTGGGGAGCTGCCCAGCTCAGGAGATTTTGTCCTCACTGGAAATTCTCCCAGTTCTATGGCTATACCTCTGTTTCTTGATAGCAATGAAATCTCTACTGCCTCTCAGGCCATGACTGGCTGATCCAGGGGTATACACCTGGCCCACACTACACTTGCCAGATTTTTCTTCTCCCAAGAATTTGGAATTTTGAGTTGAAAGATATTGGGGCCCATTGTAGCCTAGTCACATTAAATCTATGAGCTACAGCTGAGGTCTCCAAAGGTGCCTCAGTTCTGATTCCTCTTGAGATTTGCTAAACTTTATTGTGAGCAAATTTTGATTGCCATAGTCAGTAGAGTTGTAACTAGATGTTTTACAACACCTGAGGGAGTCCAACTCAGTAAAGATTTTTCTTGCATCTATCCTGACTTTTGTATATCCCCCAGGCTAACCACTCTGTAAATATAAATTGATAGTTTTGTAGTACATATTGATACTAAAATATCCTCATGAGAGATTAAGCAAAATCTTATTAAGTTAGAAGAAGGTCGTTGTCTTAATTTTCTATTGCTGCTTCAAAGTCCAGATCTCATGGGCACCTGGGTGGCTCAGTTAGTTAAGTGTCTGTCTTTGGCTCAGGTCATGATCTCCCGGTTTATGAGTTTGAGCCCCACATCAAGCTCTCTGCTGTTAGCGCAGAGCCTGCTTCGGATCCTCTGCCTCCCTCTCTCTCTCTGCCCCTCCTCGTTCTCTCTCTCTCTCTCTCTCTCTCTCTCTCTTTCAAAAATAAACATTTAAAAAATAAAGAAAGATCTCATAAACTTAGCAGCTTGCTTTTAAAATAACACTCATTTATTAACTCATGGTTCTGTAAGTCAAAAGCTGGACTTGGCTGGGTTGTCCACACAGAGTCTCATAAGACTTAAATTAAGGTGTGGGTCAGGCTGGCTCTAATCTCTGGGCTCTAGGGAAGAATCTGCTTATTAGCTCATTCAGCTTGTTGGCAGAATCCAGTTCTTGTGGTTGAAGGTCTGACATCCCGCTTCCCTTGCTGTCAGCTGGAGGTCACTTCCTGCTTCTGCCACCAGCTTTGCTTTTAAAGGGCTCACTTTGTTGGATCAGGTCTATCCATATAATCTCCATATTTTAGAATCAATGGATTTGGGACTTTAATTACATTTGTAAAAGTACCTAGGTTAGTGTTTGGATAACCACCAAATAGGAATCATGGGGAATCATCTTTAGAATTTTGCCTACCACAGTTGATATAAAAAGTGAACCTGAGTGAAATAAAGCTATCATCACAAAATAATTGAGTAATTTGTTCATTCTGCCCATTGTACTCTGTAAGTATTAACACCATTTCCAACTTGCTTATTTAGTTGAAAAGGATTTCAGTACGATAGTGTTGTTATTGCAAAAGCAATGAAATGGACTGAAATGATGTAACAGGGGATTTGAGATTCCTGTTCAGACTTCAGTTACTAAGTTAGTGAAGGTACATGAAATACAGGGATCTCCTTGGATTTTTAAAATATAACTATTTTAATATTTCTTATTAATTGTCTTTTGGGGATTACCATAGTTTTTCAGTTTTATCCTCAAAGTATCCAATCTGTTACACAATTGCTTTATTGCCTTTTGCATTATTGGTTTATTTGTTTTTATCTAATCCATCTCTGCCTTGTTGCACCATTCAAAGAATGTGGACATAAGGATAGGCTTTCTGTGATACTTTCTTCCTACCTTATCTCATGACATAACCTAGAGGATTATTTTGACACCACACTTACAAATGAATAAGACCTGGCTCATTTGTGATGATACTGTACTTTCTTTTTTTTTCTTTTGATGTATTTACTTTGGCTGTTATTTATCTTGGTGAATATTCTAACTTCAGTTAAGATTACTTCTCTATGTCCATTACTATATTAATACTATTTTTTATTCTAGTGTTGGTCTGTATCTCTGCTTTTTTATTGTTCTGTGCTAGTTCAAAGTGCTTTCTGATATTCTTATTTTTATTTTATTTTTTAAACACTTATTTATTTTGAGAGATAGAGAAAGACTGAGCATGAGCCGGGGAGGGGCAGAGAGAGAGGTAGACACAGAATCCGAAGCAGGCTCCACTCTGAGCCATCAGCACAGAGCCCAATGTGGGGCTTGAACCCACGAACTGGGAGATTATGACCTGAGCCAAAGTCAGATGTTTAACCGACTGAGCCACGCAGGCGCCCCTGATATTCTTATTTTTAAATCCAAACTTATTTATCATAAATTGTCACATACATCTGACTGCTTCATTATGTACCCAAACATTTGTATACTGAAATACATTTTTTAAAAAGTAAATTACTTTCTATTTCGTCTTTGCATATCAGTTAGAACATCGTACTTTTAAAAAATGTTTGGGTGGATAAATGATATCATCTGTGAATTTCATTTCAGGATAGAAGAGGTATTATAAAATATATGTGATTAAAAAGGGGAGATAGAGTCTACTAGGACTAAGACTTGCTATTCTGTCACACAAAGAAAACGTGATAGCCCTTAAGCACTCTACAGTTGATCCTTACACAACACAGAGGTTGGGGTACCAACCTCCTATGCAGTTGAAAATCCATGTATAACTTTTGACTCCCCAAAAACTTAACTCCTAATAGCCTACTATTGGCCAGAAGCTTTACCAATAACATAAACAGTTGATAAATTATAAGGAAGAGAATGCAGTTATTGTACAGTACATTAGTAGAGTAAGGCACCACACCTCTCCTCATCCCCACCCAAAGTTAGCAAAGCTGGATCCTGGAGTCATACCGAGTCTGTGCTCCTCTTCCCAGAAATGTAGGAAACCTCATTCTAAGCACAGTTCAGGGGAAGTCAGAGAACTGGCAAAGGCAGAGCACTTTTAGACCTTGTCTGTAGGTCACTTGCTTCACCTGACCCCCCCTTTACATAGTTCTAATACAGTTTCTGCTTGTGGGAAATGCTGGCAAGCCAAGAGAGGCCAGTTCCCCTTGGGTATTGGTTCCCAGCCTTAGAGAGTTTTCAGCACCGTGGACAGCGCCCCCTCCCTGCTTTTTCTCTCTGCAACCTAGGTTTCTGCCTGATGCTATCCTGCACCCAGAGTTCTTCTGGAACTCCAGGTTATCATTCTGTGGTCCTTGGACCACTCTGGCCAGTGACTGGCCCTGCCACTTTGTTGAGAATCCCTCCCCAGAGCTGGTTCCTTTGCGTCTCTCAGTTGAAGACTTCAATGAACCCAGCAGCTTCCCCAACGTGGGTGGTATGGTAAGGAGTGCCAGGAGCAGGCAAGAGCCCTACTGTCCCAGCTTTCTCCATATGTTTCTTCCACCTTCTCTTCACTTCTAAATATTTGGCAACCTCTATCTTTTTAATCACTATATAAAATATGTGTTTATTGAAAAAAATCTGAGTGTAAGTGGACCCATGCAGTTCAAACTATTGTTGTGTAAGGATCAACTGTATATCCTTTGCTGTAATGTCCAGTTGTTAATCAGCTGCCTGGATGGGTGCCTAACCACATATGTGGATAGGTTTTCTATTTGTGCACTGTCATTTGTCTTGTCTCAGCATGCTCTTTATTCATGTCTTTCATTCCTCATTTAAATCTATAGACATCTTAGTTTTCCTCAACTTTGCAGCAGGAGGTCCAGTTTATCTTGTCATATTCACACATTTGAGATTCTTAGCAGTGTTTTCTTTTGAAAAAGATTATAAGATTTGCAGTGTAATAATGCTTTTCTTGTCAATTATCAACAAATTTGTGAAGCTTGATTTTTTTTTAATCCAAGCCTCCTTCACTCCCCCCCCCCACCCCAATTTAGTGAAATAACAGTTTTTGAGTATATGGTCTTATATTTTAGATGAGCTAAGTCTTGTCAAGTTATAACTTCAGCAGATATCTTCTAACTAATGTGCAATAAAATAATATGATAGAAAAATCAGTAGAGTAGAAATAGAGCCTAGATTCTGGACCCTGGTTACTACTTTGGGCAATTTGAACAGCTTTTCTTAGCCTTGATTTTCTCATCTGTAAGTAGAGATAACTGTCCTGACTATCTGCCAGGGTTGTTGTTAGGACCAAATAATAAACTGCTACAGAAATGTGAATTCTAAAGTGTACTACAATAGCTGATAGGTCATATCATCCAGAAAAGCTTTGATCATTAAATAATATTATGGATGGGTGCAGATTACATTTTTATTATTATATAAGTTTCAGGTATACAGCTTTACAATTCAATATCTGTATACACTACAAAGTGGTCACCATAAGTCTAGTTCCCAACCATACCGTTGACCCGCATCACCCCTTTCACCCACCCCGTAGCCTCCTTCCCCTCTGGTAACCATTAGTCTGTTCTCTGTGAGTTGTTTTTGTTTTATTTTGTTCACTTGTTTTGTTGTTTTTTTTACATATGAGTGAAATCATATGATATTTGTCTTTCTCTATCTGACTTATTTTGTTGAGCATAATGCCCTCAAGGTCTATCCATGTTGTAGCAAATGGCAAGATTCATTCTTTTTTGTGGCTGAGTAGTATGCCATTTTATAAATATGCCACATCTTCTTTATCCATTCAGCTGTTAATGGACACTTAGGTTGTTTTCATATCTTGGCTATTATAAATAATGCTACAGTGAACATAGGGGTGCATGTATCTTTTTGAATTAGTGTTTTTGTATTCTTCGCATAAATATGAAGTGGAATAGATGGGTCATATGGTAGATTTATCCTTTTTTTTCTCATTTATTTATTTATTTTGTGGGGGAGTGAGCATTCTTGTCTTTTTCCTGTTCTTTTTTTTTTTTTTTAATTTTTTTTTTTTCAACATTTATTTATTTTTGGGACAGAGAGAGACAGAGCATGAACGGGGGAGGGGCAGAGAGAGAGGGAGACACAGAATCGGAAACAGGCTCCAGGCTCTGAGCCATCAGCCCAGAGCCCAATGCGGGGCTCGAACTCACGGACAGCGAGATCGTGACCTGGCTGAAGTCGGACGCTTAACCGACTGCGCCACCCAGGCGCCCCATCTTTTTCCTGTTCTTAAGAGGAAAAGTTTTTGGGGTGCCTGGGTGGCTCAGTCGGTTAAGCATCCGACTTCAGCTCAGGTCATGATCTCGCAGTTCATGAGTTTGACCCCCACATCGGGCTCTGTGCTGACGGCTCAGAGTCCGGAGCCTGCTTCAGATTCTGTGTCTCCTTCTTTCTCTGCCCCTCCCCTGCTCATGCTTGCTCTCTCTCTCTCAAAAAATAAATACACATTAAAAAAATTTAAGAGGAAAAGCTTTCAACTATTCACTGATGAATACAAGAAAAAAATATGTTAGCTGTAGAATTGTCATTTATGCCCTTTATTATGTTGAGGTACATTCCCTCTGTACCTACTTTTTTGAGAGTTTTTATCATAAATGGATGTTGAATTTTGTTGAGTGCTCTTTTTTTTTGCATCTATTGAGATGATCATATGATTTTTATTTTTCACTGTGTTGATGTAATGTATCATATTGATTTGCAGCTGTTGAACCATCCTTGCATCCCAAGAATAAATCTCATTGGATCATGGTGTATGATCCTTTTAATACATTGTTGGATTTAGCTTGCTAAAATTTGTTGAGGATTTTACAGCTATTTTTATCAAGGATATTGGCCTGGTAATTTCTTTTTTGTGTGTGATGTCCTTGTCTGATTTTGGTGTTGATGGTGCTGGCCTCATAAAATACATTTGGAAGCTTTTCTTTCTCCTGTTTTTTGGAAGAGTTTGAAAAGGACAGGTATTAAGTCTTCTTTGAATGGTAGAATTTGCCAGTGAGGCCACCTGGTCCTGGACTTTTGTTTGTTGGGAGGTTTTTGATTACTGTTTCAGTCTCCTTGCTAGTTATCAATCTATTCTGATTTTCTGTTTCTTCATGTTTCAGTCTTGGCAGATTATATGTTTCTAGGAATTTACCCATTTCTTCTAGGTTGTTATTTCTTGGTCTCAATTGTAACTTCTCTTTCATTTCTGATTTTATGTATTTGAGCCCTCTCTTCTGTTTTTCTTGCTTGGTTTAGCTAAGGGTTTGTTGATTTTCTCTTTTCAAAGAACCAGCTCTTGCTTTCATTGTTTTTTTGTTTTGTTTTGTTTTGTTTTTATTGTGCTTTGAATCTCTATTTCATTTATTTCCACTCTGATCTTATTATTTTCTTCCTTCTACTAATTTGAGGCTTTGTTTGTTCTTCTTTTTCTAGTTCCTTTAGGTGCAAACTTAGATTGCTTATTTGAGGTGTTTTGTTTCTTGACGTAGTCCTGTTTTGCTCTGAACTTCCCTCTTAGAACCACTTCTGCTGCATCCCATAGATTTTGATGTGTTGGATTTTTGTGTTCATTTGTCTCTATGTATTTTATTTCTCCTTCGGTTTCTTGGATGAACTATTGACTGCTCAGGAGCATGCTGCTTAATCTCCATATTTTTGTGGGGTTTTTTTTTCCTTGTAATTAATTTCTAGTTTCATACCATTGTGGTCAGAAAAAATGGTTATAATATGATGTCAATCTTTTTCATTTTATCGAGACTTGCTTTTTGGCCCAGCATGTGATCTGTCCTGGAGAATGTTCCATGTGCAATTGAGAAGAATGTGTTTTCTGCTGCTTTGGGATGGAATGTTCTGTATATATCTAGTAAGTCCATCAGGTCTAATGTGTTGTTTAAGGCTAGTGTTTCCTAATTGATTTTTTGTCTGGATGATCTATCTATTGATGAAAGTAGGGTATTAAAATCTCCTACTGTTACTGTGTTTATGATTTCAGGTCCTCCCTTTAGGTCTGTTAATATTTGTTTTCTATGTTTTGGCAGTCCTATGTTGGGTGCATATGTATTTATAAATGTTATATTTTCTTGCTGGATTGACTCCTGTGTCATTATATAATGCTCTTCTTTGTCTTTTATTATAGTCTTTGTATTAAAGTCCATTTTATCTGATAGGAGGATAGGTATTCCAGCTTTCTTTTCATTTCCATTTGCATGGCATATCTTTTTCTAACCCTTCCCTTTCACTCTGTGCCTTTACTTCTGAAGTGAGTCTCATAGGCAGCATATAGATGGGTCTCATTTTTTTATATATTTAGCCATTCTGTGTCTTTAGATTGGTGAATTTAGTCCATTTATATTTAAAGTAATTATTAATAAGTAATAACTTATTGACATTTTGTTAATTGTTTTCTGGCTATCTTTGTAATTCCTCTCTGTTCCTTCTCTTTTTCTCTTTTCTTGTGGTGTGATGGCTTTCTTTAGTGTTAGGTTTAAATTCCTTTCTCATTTTCTTTTGTGTATTTACTCTAAATTTTTTCCTTGTTGTTACTTTGAGGTTCACACAAAATATTCTGTGTAAATAGCAGTCTGTTTTAATTTGATAGCAACTTAATTTTAAACACAATTCAAAGCTTTACCTTTTTACTCTTCTCCCCCACATTTATATTTTTGATGATACATTTTGTATCTTTTTCTTCTATGCTTCCCTTAATTCATTATTGTAATTTCAGTTAAGTTTACTACTTTGTCTTTTAACCTTAACGCTTGCTTTATAAGTGATTGATTCACTATCTTGTTTATATATTTACCTTTTCCAGTGAGAATTTTACTTTCATATGTTTTCTTCCTAATTAGTGCCAATTTTCTTCAGCTTAAAGAAGTCCCTTTAGTATTTCTTGTAGGGCTGGTTTATTGGTGATGAATATTTTTAGCTGTTACTTATATGGAAAGCTCATAATCTGTTCTTGAATTCTGAATGAAAACTTTGCTAGGCAGAGAATTTGAGATGGAACTTTTAGCTTTCAGCACTTTGTATATGCCTTCTGGCATGTAAAGTTTCTACCGAAAAATTTGATAATAGCCTTGTAGGGTTTCCCTTGTATATAACAAGTTGTTTTTCTCTTGTTGCTTTTAGGATTCTCTCTTAATCCTTAGCTTTTACCATTTTAACTATAATGTATCTTCGTGTGGATCTCTTTGGGGATACCTTATTTGAAACTCTGGGAATCCTGGACCTGGGCATTCAGTTCCTTTCCCAGATTAGGGAAATTTTCAGCCATTATTTTTTCAAATAATTTTCTTGCCCTTTCTCTCTGTTCTCCTTCTGAGAGCCCTACAATGTGAATGTTATCCCACTTGATGTTGTCTTAAAGGTCCCTTAAGTGTCTTCACTTTTCTTAATTTTTTCCTTTTTTTTTTTTAAACCACATTTGTAAAGGTGCTATGTAACCTGGAAAAAGTGTTAATTATTATAAGATATTTTGGAAGTAGCCAGATAAAGTGTCAGAGCATAGACATGTCTGCTAATGTTTTTTTTTCTTGAATTTACATTCTCAGAACTGTTTCTAAAATTAGAATTCTAATTAATTTCCTATCTTCTCTTCTTTTTTCAAAAGACTGTTTTCAGGTATGTTCTCCTTAATTTTTTGTTCCTTAAAAAATGATTGTGGGGACACCTGGGTGGCTCAGTTGGTTAAACATCCAACTTCACCTCAGGTCATGATCTCATGGCTTGGGGGTTCGAGCCCCACATCAGGCTCTGTGCTGACAGTTCAGAGCCTGGAGCCTGCTACAGATTCTGTGTCTCTATCTCTCTCTGCCCCTCTCCTGTGTGTGCGCTTTCTCTCTCTCTCTCTCTCTCTCTCTCTCTCAAAAATAAACATTAAAAAATTTTTTTTTAAATGATTGTGGTAGTTTTTGGTATTTAGTTAAAAAATGGGCAGTTAACAAAATAAACAGCTATATCAATTCCCTCCCCTTTTAAGATTGTGGATATTTTTTTAGCCCTTGTAATTAAGGTGTCTGGGAGCCAATACATTATAATTCTTTGATTCAGATTGGAGTTTGGGGAATTTTTCCCCCTTCTACTGCCTACTCCCATTACCAAGCCCCACCACTTCTTTATCAGAGTAATTCGCAGCTACATTCTTTCTTTCCTGTGTTCTCAACTCTCATACTGTGCAGGTCATTATTATACCACACTTAAATAACTGCTGCAGCTCCTTTGCTATTCATTCTGCCCTTGATTCCTTTGTGCTCCAAACCTTCCAGAGCTTCTTAACATTTATCCATTGCATCACCTTTTTCTTTCAATGTTTACTATTGAAGTATAGTTGATATATACGATTATATTAACTTCAGGTGCATAAAAGAGTTATTCAACAATTTTATGTATTATTTAGTTCTCACCTCAATGAATCTGGTTACCATCTATTATCATACAACTTTTTTTTTTTTTTTTACCAACTAGGGAGATACCTTTGGGCTTTTCTTTCTCTAAAGTAGCTTTATTCAAGTATTGTTAACATACAATATTATATTAGTTTCAAGTGTACAACATAATATTTCAACATTTCTATTCATTACACTCATCATAAGTGTACTCTTAAATCCCCATCACCTATTTCACTCATCTCCCCTGGCCATCTTCCCCATTGGTAACCACAAGTTTGTTTTCTATAGTTAACAGTCTGGTTTTTTTGTTTTTGTCTCTTTTTTTTTGTTTTGTTTTGTTTCTTAAATACCATATATGAGTGAAATCATATGGGATTTGTCTTTCTCTGACTGACTTCACTTAATACTCTCTAGGTCCGTCCATGTCATTGCAAATGGCAAGGTTTCATTCTTTTTTTATGGCTGGGTAATATTCTACTGTGTATATATAAAACGTCTTTATCCATTCATCTATCAACGGACACTTAAGTTGCTTCCATATCTTGGCTACTGTAAATAATGCAGAAATAAACACAGGGGGTACATATATCTTTTTGAATTAGTGTTTTCATATCCTTTGGATAATTCCCAGTAGTGGAATTACTGGATCATATGGTGATATGATATTCTGTTTTTAACTTTTTGAGGAACCTCCATACTGTTTTCCACAGTGGCTGCATGAGCTTACCTTCGTACCAACAGCGCACAAGGGGTTCTATTTGCTCAGTCTCCCTGCCAATACATGTTATTTCTTGTCCTTTTGATTCTAGCCATTCTGACAGATGTGAAGGGATATCTCACTGTGGTTTTGATTTGCATTTTCCTGATGATTAGTGATGTTGAGCATCTTATTCTGTGTGTTGGCCATCTGTGTATCTTCTCTGGAAAAACGTCTCTTCATCTCCTCTGCCCATTTTTAATTGAATCGTTTGGGGTTTTTTGGTATTAAGGTGTATAAGCTTTTTATATATTTTGGATATTAACCCCTTATCAGATACATCATTTGCAAATAAATATCTTTTCCTAGTCAGTGGGTTGTCTTTTTATTTTGTTGACCATTTGCTTCTCAGGGCAAAAGCTTTTTATTTTGGTGTAGTCCCAATAGTTTAATTTTGCTTTTGTTTTCCTTACCAAAGAAGGCATATCTAGAGAAATCTTTCTACCACATATGTCAGACAGATTACAGCCTATGTTTTCTTCTAGGAATTGTATGGTTTCAGGTGTCACATTTAGGTCTTTAATCCATTTTGAATTTATTCTTGTGTATGGTGTAAGAAAGTGATGCAGTTTCATTCTTTTGTATGTAGATGTCCCGTTTTCCCAGCACCTGTTTTGAAGAGACTTTTTCACACTGTATATTCTTGCTTCTTTTGTCATCGGTTATACCATACAACATTATTACAATATCACCTTGACTATGTTCCCTATGCTGTACTTTTCATCTCCATGACTTAATTTATTTTATAACTGGAAATTTATACCTCTTAATTTCCTTTATCTGTTTCACTTATCTTAATTTTTTTTTTTTTTTTTCATTTTGCTGTTCTGTCTGGGTAAGTTCCCTTGCTTTGTCTTCCAGCTTGCTGATTCATTCTTGTACTTCGTCCAGTCTTCTGTTGAATCTTTCTAGTGTATTTTTCAAACTTCTGTTTGATACTTTCTTATACCTTCTATCTCTTTGTTGAACTTCTTACTCTGTTCAACCATTCTTCTGCTGAGTTCACTGAACATCTGTATGATAATTTGAACAGGTTGATTGCTTATCTGTGTTTTGTTTAGTTCTTACCCTGAGATTTTGGCATGTTCTTTTTGGATACATAGTCTGTTTCCTCATTTTGCCTAACTCTGTGTTTGTTTCTATGTATCAGGAAAGTCACCTACCTCTCCCAGTCTTGAATGAGTGGCTTTATATAGAAGATGCACTATTGGGCCCAGAAACACAGTCTCCCAATCACTAGAACCAGGTGTTCAAGGAGTGTCCCCTGTGTGGGCTGTGTTGTCCTTCTGTTGTGGCAGGGCCCAGGGCTGTGGTATGTTGGTGGGCTGGGCTGGCACTCGGTTGGGCTGCAGGTTGTGTCCACAACTGCTGCAGTGTGTCTGTGGGAAGGGTTCTCTGCTGGCTGTGTTTACTGTCACTAGTATGTTAGAGGATTCCAAAATGGTGCCTACCAGTGCCCATATTAGTAAGGCAGACTTGAATCGCAAAAATTCCTCCTACCAGTGTTTGTTTCCAGGGAAAGTTCCTGCCGTTTTAGGTTAGCAAATGATTCTCCTTTACCTATGGTCCATGTACTATTCAAGTCGGTATTTTTGTGCTGGTTTCTGGGTTGAGTGAGTCTGCATATCAGCCCTTTAAGAGCAGATTTTCTATTCCCTGCAGTTTTATAGTCTTCCTGAAGGTGATCCCTGTTGATTTTCAGAGCCTAGTGTTTTGAGGGCTCATCACTCCCATTCAAGATCTAAGGATTTGGTGCCAGATATAGACCTCAGGTATTTTGATCCTCCAGGAGAAAGTCTGTTCCTTTAATGTCCCTCCCAGTTATGATCACCATAGCTAGGGTTTGTTTCATTCCCTAGCAAGTCTGTGTTTCTGCCCCCTCTTTCCCATCTTGATGCTATCCTTTTATCCTTTATTGTGGAGGCTCTGTTCATTGAACTTTCAGGTCCCTTTCAGAAGGAATTATTCCACATTTAGTTTTAGATTTGTTGTGTCCATGGAAGAGGTACATTTAGGATCTTGCTACACCAGCATCTTGAACCCAGCTCCTCAGATTACTTCTTTACCACAACCATCACCAGGGTTAAAGCAATGCCACATACAGGATGAATTGGAAGGCAATTTAGAATGACCAAATTGGCCACTTGGATGGCCACTGAGATGGAAAAGAGATAGCAATCACACCCAAAGCACTGGAAATAAAAACCCTGAAGGCAGATGCCACAAGTATTAGCAGGACTTGGAAATCAATAGGACTTGTAGGTGAGGGAAAGGAAAATAGCTGAATTTGGGAGGCTGGGAAGTTGATGATCAAGAGGCATAGCAGCCGTGAAGGAAGAAAAGCATGAGTTTCTTGAAGAGGCATGCCATGTTTGAGCCACTGCTGGTACACCTGGATGGAGGGGTGCAAAGGCAGTTTGCAATGTGGGCTTGGAGCATAAAGAGATCTAGGGTAGCAGATTGGACTGGGAATATGCCTGTAATGAGGTCACCAAATGAGACAAGATGGAGTCTGAGTTTGGAGCTTTGTAGGTTGAATGAATGTCTGCATTGAAGGGCCTGCTGGATAAGAAGAGCCAAAAAAGGCTCTTCTAACCCTGTATTCTATAGTCTGACAGTTCTGTTCTGTAGAATGTGGGACATGGGAGATGTACATCTACTGTTTTTACAAGTTCATGTATTAAAAAAGAGATCCTTGACATCTGGTAGACTACTGGGTCAGATTTACTCCTTACAAAATTTTCCACAGATACAGAAACTAAAAATGAACAAACAAAAATAAATAAGAATTTACATTTTGTTTAATAGCCAGGTTTAAAAATGGAATGTTTATTTTTCAAATTCAATACTGAAAGGCTAGTTTATATAAACTATATTGTTATTGATCTTTACTAATTCTTTTCTCTCCCTTTTTTGTCTCTAGATTTTACATTGTGCAGTAGGTAAGTATGGAATTTTTCCCCTACTATGCAGTGGATTTTGCTTTTTTTTTTTTTTTGAAGTCATAAATAATAGGTCAGTTTGATTATTACTGAATATTGGAAAAACTAAACTATTTAATCATTGTATATAAAATTGCTTACACTGGTATGGCTCTTGGTTTCTGAAATGATAGGTACTATTTAGATGTTATCACTGAACAATTTACTAAATGTCACAAGTATTTCACTCTGTCAGTCTCGTTTCACGGGTGACAGAAACACTAGCATATTTATTAAAATGTGACTTGGAGTCCTGGTTCCGGACTATGTAGAAAGCCCTCTTTATGATCACTTAAATTATATTATATTTTCTTTCTTTATGTTTAAAATGGAGTACCAGGTATATTGCCTGTGTCCCAAATGAATATTGAATGTGTGTGAGAGAGATTGGAAAAATATAAAGTTATATAAATGTAAGGGATTTCTATGAAAAGCAGATACAGTGTGTTTTCTTTTTGGGGGAAGGAGAGGGTCATCAAATTCTGGTCTGGAACTGAGGTATAAGTTCTTGTCTGGGGTGAGTTACACCCCTCTAAATAGAAATGAATTTTGGAAAGTTGACAGATTCTGTAGAGTAAGCCCATAGTTGTTGCTGTGCATCTGGATTTGTCTCTGAAAGGGAGGGAGGATTTGCAGTTGACCTCGGAAAGCACCACAGGTCTGAAAACTCAAGAACCATGGATCCAGATTCACAAATTAAGTGGGTACCTGCTATATTCAGGGCACTGCACTTGGCACTGTGGAGTTTAGAGATGAGGAGACTTGGTTCAAAAGGACACATAAGTGGTGGCCCCTGGGTGGCTCAGTCGATAAAGCGTCCGACTTTGGCTCAGGTCATGATTTCACTGTCCATGAGTTTGAGCCCCATGTCGGGCTCTGTGCTGACAGCTCAGAGCCTAGAGCCTGCCTCGGATTCTGTGTCTCCCTCTCTCTGTCCTTCCCCAACTTGCTTGTGCGTGCGCTCTCTCTCTCTCTCTCTCAAAAATAAATAAAAATAAACTTTAAAAAATAAAAAGGACACACAAGTGGACACACAGCAAGCTATCTACATTAGGTCTTGCATGGTAACTCTGATATCTGGCTCCATTACTTTTAAGGAAGACAAAGCATCTTCATTGTAAAGAGTTGCACCTCAGCTAATTTCCCACTAGGACAGAGGTTTACAGTCAGGAGTTTGTCCCAGTGATTTGCAGAATTTTGTGTGCATATGTCTATATTTATTTTAGGGGCAGCTGGATAGAATATATAGCTTTCATTAGATTCCCACAGGAATGTGTGATCCCCAAAAAGTTAAGAAAGACTGCTTTAGCAAGTATTGCTTGCTAAACCTTTGAGCAAGAGATTTGAAAGGGGCTTCGGGGGGGGGGGGGGGTCTCATCTGTCACATGATCTCCTTTCTCAGAAGTTGTAGGACCTGGGCCATGTCACATAGCCAGTAAATGGGTTTTAGCTGATGTGTAATTTCACACACATTTCCTTTTTAATCCTTTATCTACAATTTTGAGATGAAAAATTTTGCCCCTTCTTAGATGGTTGAATGAAGTTTAAGCATAAGCTTGTAGATGAGGGGCCACATTTGGCCCGAGAGAGTTCTGGAATCACTTTAGGCCTTTCCCACATGATTGAACCCTGTGCCCCATTCTCCCCGTTCTCTTAACCTTCAGCTGCCCCTGTACAAAGCTCTTAGATGCATGTTTTCTAAGCATGTGTGCTACACTTTAATTATTATTATTTCATTGTATTTTAATGCCCCAATTCCCTTTATCTTACAATGTATTTTCATACCTGTTTATAATAAAGTTCTATCCCTAGAAATAAAGTTTCTGACCAGTGTATTTATTCGCACCAAGAACATTACTGAATGCCTGGCAGGTGGTGGGTGCCAGACAGTGGATTGGACAGTGAGAGTAGAATGTGAGCAGGCACCAGCTTGGGTTCAGGAAACCCACAGTCAGATGGGCAGCCTTCTGAGCTCCGCTGATCGGATGCACTCTGCAGACTAGTGTTCACGCTACACTCTGTTCTGATGGTTTGTGGACAAGTGTCCCCAGGGCTTAGCGTGGTACTTGACACATCGTAGATACTTAAAAATACCTTCCTAATTCAGGGTGCTTGGGTGGTTCAGTCAGTTAAGTGCCCTACTTCACTCAGCTCAGGTCATGATCTCACGGTTTGTGGGTTCGAGCCCCGCATCAGGCTCTGTGCTGGCAGCTGAGAGCCTGGAGCCTGCTTTGGATTGATTCTGTGTCTCCCTCTCTGCCCCTCCGCCCCTCCCCCGCTCTGTATTTCTCTCTCTCAAAAATAAACATTAAAAAAATTAAAAAGAAAAAACTCCTTCTTAATTCCTCAAGGACCTTGCTCTGTCAGTGATTCTGTCTCCTGCATCCTCATTCTTTGTCATCTACCTCTTCCTTCTCAGCTCACAGAATGCTCAGGGGTGTACCATTCTAAAAATAAACTTAGCCTTTGACCCTACATTCCTCCCTTATCACTACTTAATTCCTCTCTGTCCCTTTTACCGTATATTTTTTTAATGTTTATTTATTTATTTATTTAGAGAGAACTAGAGCAAGCAAGCAGGGGAGGTGCAGAGAGAGAGAGAGAGAGAGAGAGAGAGAGAGTGAGAGCCCAAGCAGAGAGAGAGAGATTGAGAGAGCAGAGAGAGAGAGATTGAGAGAGCCCAAGCAGGCTGCACACTGTCAGTGCAGAGTGTGATGCAGGGCTGGTCTCCATAACCTGGTAGTCATCAGATTTTATCATTTCTGTTTCCTGAATATTTCTCAGATTGTCCTGTTTTTCATCACTGTTCAGGGCATCAGTGTGTCTCATCTGGACTCCCTTTTGGATCTCCCTGAACTTCTAGGCTTGCAATATTAACAGTAATAATAAGAGCTACCCTTCATTGAGCATTTACTATGTTCCAGTGCTTTAGACTCATTACCTCATTTACTTCCTTTTTTACAGGTGACAATACTGAAGCTTAGAAGGTTTTCAATCTTGCCAAAGTTCACAGTTAATAAGCCCCAGAGCCAGAAGTTGAACCTTTGGCTGTGTGACTCTAAGCCCATGCACAGCCCTTGAGGGAGTTAGTTAAAAGATAATCCTGAGCCTGTGGCTTCCTTGCTTAAAACCGTTCACTGGTTTAAACTTCTTCATGATTTGGAGCCTGCCCACCCTTCCCAGCCTTCCCTGTGCCCTGCCTCTCACTCCATGCTTCAGCCACCCTGGCCTTTTTGTGGGTCTCCCCACTGCTTCTTGCCTCTGGTCTGTGGCCAGGCCTTGCTTTCTGGAATGAGCAGCCCACCCCCTCTGGCTGGCAGCTCTTCGCCGCTTTTCCTCCAGTAAACTTTCCTACCAGCCACTGGCTACATTAGGTACCTTTCCTCACTTCTCTGTAATAGCCGACACCTCGCTGTTGTTGTACCTTCTGCTGTGTATTATGGTCTGTCACTCTACCTGTATCCCCCACCAGCACCACTGAGCCTTTGAGAAATGAGAACTGTTTCTTACTGATTTCTGTATCCCGCCACCTCACAATACAGGCTGCCCAGTGGAAGCTCGGTGAACATTTGATCATACTCTTACCAAATTCCGGTGACATTTTCCAAAACTGGTTTCAAAATGTGTTCAGTTCTTTTAGAAAATAAATAGTAATAAATAAGCTGTTTCTGGCATTAATCTAAAGGTAGTCCTTTTTTTTCACTCCTACAATTTAGGTTTAGTTTTAGAATGCTGGTTCTTTTCTTGTGGCTTTGTAAAACTTTTCACTCTGAGAATTTCGTCTCTTGCAACTTGTTTTGGAGCCTTGAGATATTTTTAGATTACATTTAGATACCTTTAGATACATGGAAAGTCTGGACCTCAGTCAGTCCTGGGTTGTTTATCGGCTGTGTGACTTCCAGGAAGTAACTCTATCTCTGCATCTTTATTTCCTCATCAGTTAAAGGGGGATGATACCCATCTTGTAGGGTTGTTGTGCAAACGAAAGGGGACATGCATGAGAAATACTTAGCATGATGTCCAAAACATGGTAATACTGAAAACTGCCCAGCCCCAAATGGGAGCTATTGTTATTAACTAAAACAACAGTAATGTCATAGAATGTTAGAAGTTTCTGTCCCTGATGTAAGGTTGAATATCTGTATAATTCTTCCATATTCCTAGTTTTCTTAAATTATAGTTTCTGTGTAAGTGAGTGCTTCAGGACTGTTTATTCTCAGTATGGGTTGGAGCTGCTTCTGATTCATGGTTGTGACAATGCAATGTGGCAAAAACAGCCTCCAGAAACAATAAACTAAAATTCTGTATGAGGGGCTTGTTTCTGAGAAGTCAAGCCTTCTATCTGTGCAGAAGTGTTCCCATGCCCCAGTTATTTCCAAGTAGGTTGTTTGTTCTCCATTGATAATGTAGAGATGGGAGTTCTTTTTGAGGTTGGGGGGAATGATTTTGAACACGTATTGGGGATGTATTTCTTTTTTTAAGTAAAATATAATTGACATATAACGTATTTGTTTCAGGTGTACAACATAGCAATTCGATATATGTATACATTGCAAAATGATGACCACAATAAGTTTATTAGTTAATGTCCCTCACCTCACATAGTTATATTTTTTTTCTTGTGATGGGAACTTTTAAGATTACTCTCTTAGTAACTTTGATAATTAATACTATAAATTATAGTCACCATGCTGTACATTACATTCCCAGGACTTCTTTATCTTAGAGCTGGAAGTTCATACCTTTTGACCTCTTTCACTGATTTCCCCCACCCCCAGCCTCTGGCACCCACCAATCTGTTCTCTGTATCTGTGAGTTTGGTTTTGTTTTTTGTTTTTTTCCCTCAGATTCCATGTATGTGTGAAACAATGCAGTATTTGCTTTTCTCTGGGACAAGATGTAAATGCTGTGGTTGCAGCCCTCAACCCAAGATATGTAGTGCTTTGTGTTTATGCAATACTTTTCTTTTTGGAAATGAGAATTAAAAAAAAAAAAAAAAACACTTGGAGACTTACCTTTCACAAGACTGCCAAGAAGGGTTCTGATTTCTTTATTCATGTGTTATATAGTTTGTACTGAAAGAAGACATTACCTGTTTTCCTGTGTTGTGTTGCAAATTAGGTTGTGGAAGAGTTATATGGGACATGGGTGGCTGTCAGCTAACTACGGAGTATGGTTCTCTCTCTTTGTTGGGATGGAAAGTAGAGGTAGAGGGACTGGAGCTGAAGATACTCTTGGTAAGATGCGGCATTGTGCATTTGGTGAACCTTCATGTTGAAAATTATACCGTCAATATAAATAGCTTTGGAAGTTCTCTTGATTGAAAAGTGTAGAACAGGAGCTCAATCATAGCCCAGAGGGTACTATGTCTAAAGTTGAGTATTAGCACTTTGATAGACAAGGACAGAACCCCTTTTCCTGAAATATTCTGTATTTCTGGTTTCAAATACTTGTTCTATGTGCCGGCTTGCCCTCTTCTTTCAAACTAATGGCACGTTTTCTTTGCTTATTTTTAAAAAGTGAATTTTAAGAAATTTGCATTTGTCTTAATATTAGTAGGTAGCATGTGGCTTCAAAACCGATTCTGCTAGGTAACAAATGGTGCCAGGGAGGAAGAGGAGCAGCTGTTAGGGAGATGAGCACCAGAAGACCACATCTCCTGCCAGAAATCTTTTCCCTTCCACCAATTAGAGTGAACCAGCTCCTCTCCAAACCGTTAACGCTACTGTCCCCCACTTTAAGCTAACAGTCATTTACAGTGCAGTATTGTGAAGGAACTGTCATCACATATTATTAAAACCAGGCCCAGGACCCTCCAAATTGTAGTGTAAGAGAACTCCGGAAGGAAGCATCCCGGAGGGAAGGGGTAATTCCTCTGGATTCACTTACCTGATTCTGTTTCCACCCCTGTACCTGCCCAGTCCTCAGGGGTATGGCTTTGGACAAAAACTGCTTTCTCTAGTTCCACTTAGGTTAGTTGACATTTTTTGAATGAACTTTACCAAATAGGAAGAGCAGAAAGGGAATGAGTATCAAACTACAAACAGTATAAAAATAGCCATATTTCCAAAGTACAAACTTTGGATTCTGAGATCTCCCCCCCCCGCCCTTTGTTACTGGGAGCTGACACAGCTTCACATGGACCTCGCTGACTCTCTTCCACCCTGTTCCTATTGTGCTCAACCCCCTCACAAAAATGAATAAAAAATGTTTCAGATTGAGATTCAGGTGTTTTTTTTTGTTTTTTTTTTTGTTTGTTTGTTTTTGTTTTTTTTGTCTGGGGGGCCTGCTTAGTGGTGCTAATGGCTGAGGGAAGAAGGAGCCTTTTGAGGTGGGATAATGGACTTAACCTTTCCCGTCAGGCTATCCTGTCTCCCCTGCCCAGAGGCTTCCAAGGCTCCCACTGGAGAGCGTGCAGGGGGAGGGTTAGAGACTTGGGCAGGAAGTTGCCAAAGTCAATCTTCACATTTTTGCAATTCTGCCTTTGTCATTTATTAAGTACAGTCATTTCCCAGTGTCTGACAACCAGAGCTCTGTGAAGACTGGCCATGGTCAAACCGTAGTCTTTCCCAAATCAGTCAAGCCCTTGACACCAGCCTGGCTCAGTCTCCTGCCTTGGCTCTTCGTTCATTGTGTTGCCTCCTGATGAAATTTTGTGTCCTCCCTTCAGACACGAAGCCAAGAGGAAGGACAGATAGTTTTAGCACCTGCATCTTCTGCTCCTGGCACCCAAAGCTAAAGCACTTGTTCTCTGAATAAACTTTGTGTTTTCACACCTCCATAATTTGTACGTGCAGTCTCTTTTGCCTGGAACACCCAGCTCTGTCAGTTGTTTCTTGCTCCGTGTGAATGTACTGAGATGAAGGGAAGGGAGAAATAAATAGAGCATGCTCATTAGGAGCCCCAAGTGCCTGAGCAGGGAAGGTTGGAGACTTACCCAGAGCTCATGTGTACCGCCTGGCGCCTGGCCAGCAGTCAGTAAGCTGTAGCAGCATCTCCATTGGTGACTAGTGGGAAAACTTCAATTCTGAGGGTTTCTGTTCCCAGTCAGAATTCAGAAGGGAAAGCCATGAAGAGAGCCTAGATGGGGAATTTTACCCTCTGCCATCCTTGTAGGAGCAGCTAGGGGGTTGGTTTGAACGCAGAACTGTTACTGAGTTATTTAAAGTGTCTTCTCTATAAGATACTGTACCATCCAGTCCCTTAGGAACCAAGCTAAGGCAAACCAGGTGTGTTGGAAACACAACTAGTTGTTGACAAGTCAGGCTTGCTCTCGCTAGGCCTTAGTTTTCACATCTGAAAAGCTAGAGGTTGGCCTAGCTAATAGATGAATGTTCTTGCACCTTGATGTTCTGACATTCTTTGAAATTAACTAAGGCAGCTTCAGAGATGAATTTTAGTTATCTGAGTAGTGATAGAAAAGGAGGATAGGATAGATCTTACAACATACCTATGTATTAGTATTAGGAAACTTGTTTCAAGTATGGTAGTTTTAGTAAATCTTTCCTCCCGATGCATTTTGAAAGCCACATCAGAAGGCAGAATTGAAATGGGAGATGCACACTTGCACATTTTCTGTAGCATGCATTTACCCATAGTCACCACTAGGTGGCACCCTTGCATTAGGAGATTTTTATCTTGGAAGTTCCAGAACTTCTGGAAGACTTCTAATAAAAATAGATAGCAAAGAATCAATAGCTGAAACTGAGGAATGAAAAGGTTTTTTAGAAAAAAGAGAAATGGATGTTTTTCTGTGAAGTCTGATGATTTGATCATTAATATTGGAGGTAATGGAAAACTAGAACTTTCTACATTACCAAATTATCTTGTATTTCTTTTTATAAGGCACCAAAGTGTCTTTAAAGTTAAGAACAAAATTAATTTGCTTCATTAAAAAGCTGGGCAAAAAAAAAATCTATTTCCCAAATGTTCTCTGGTGAGATGGTTAGTAGCAACCTGAAGTCAATAAACCTGTTCTTTGCTTCAGAAGCAGGTTGGTCCAAGGAAGCTGGAAGCACCGTCTAGTGACTGAGTGGAGTAAATTCCATTGAGCCAAAAGGGGAAAGTTTGAGTTCTCTTTTAGCAGAAGAATTACTTGATTTATGACTCTGTGGGAGGAGTTGACTGGTTAAATAAATAATAAAGGGAGCAAAAATGCTTAGGAATATTTGTATGACACTGGTATGTCTTTTTTTATAGCTTGTACAGCTTTCTTGGGAGAGGATTTTTTTACTCTCCGTTCATAGTGAACATTTTTCCGATAATTTTTTCCTTTCAATAACAGTTTCTGTCTCACTATGTTCTTTCAATTAGCAGTCTGCATTTAAGATTTATCCATGTCTTTGTATGGCTTGATAGCTCATTCCTTTTGATTTCTGAATAGTATTCCATTGCACGGATGCACTGGTGTGTTTATCCATTTACCTATCGAAGGACATCTTGGTTGTTTCCAACTTGGGATGACTATGAATAAAGATGCTGTAATTATTCTTGTGCTGTTTTCATGCGGACAAAAAAAATAATTTTGTGTTTTGAAATCTATTGAGTATTTACCTAGTAGCACAATTGTTGGATTGTGTTATGGGACTGTGTTTAGCTTTGTAGGAATCTGCCATTGTCTTCCAAGGCGGCTGTACCACTTTGCATTCCCATCAGTAATGAATTAGAGTTCCTATTGCTCTGCATCCTCACCAGCAATTAGAGTTTTGGATTTTAGCTATTCTAATGTGCGTAGTGGTATCTTTTGTTTTAATATTCATTTCTGGAATGACAAATGATGTTGCACATGTTTTCATACTCCTATTTGCCAGCTATGTATCTTCTTTTTTTTTTTTATTTATTTTTCAATATATGAAATTTATCGTCAAATTGGTTTCCATACAACAGCCAGTGCTCATCCCAAAAGGTGCCCTTCTCAATACCCATCACCCACCCTTCCCTCCCTCCCACCCCCCATCAACCCTCAGTTTGTTCTCAGTTTTTAAGAGTCTCTTATGCTTTGGCTCTCTCCCACTCTAACCTCTTTTTTTTTTTTTTTTTCCTTCACCTCCTCCAGCTATGTATCTTCTTTGGTGATGTATCCGTTCAGATCTTTGCCCAGTTTTTTAATTGGGTCTTTTGTTTTCTTGTTGAGATTTCAAAATTCTTATATTTTGGATACGAATCCTTTATTAGATATATATTTAGCAAATATTTTCTCCCAGTCTGTGACTTGCCTTTTCATTCTCTTAATAGCACCTTTCACAAAAGCACAAGTTTTTAATTTTAATAAAGTCCAGCTTAACTACATTTTTTTCTTTCATGGATCTTGCTTTTGGTGTTGTATGTAAAAATCCACTACCAAACCCAAGTTTATGTAGATTTTCTCCTTTGCTTTCTTCCAGCATTTTACAGGTAGCTCTATGATCCATTTTGGTTTATTTATTTATGTATCTATTTTTTATTTTTTTTCAATATATGAAGTTTATTGTCAACTTGGTTTCCATACAACACCCTTTGCTCATCCCAAAAGGTGCCCTCCTCAATACCCATCACCCACCCTCCCCTCCCTCCCACCCCCCATCAACCCTCAGTTTGTTCTCAGTTTTTAAGAGTCTCTTATGCTTTGGCTCTCTCCCACTCTAACCTCCTTTTTTTTTTTTTTCCTTCCCCTCCCCCATGGGTTTCTGTTAAGTTTCTCAGGATCCACATAAGAGTGAAACCATATGGTATCTGTCTTTCTCTGTATGGCTTATTTCACTTAGCATCACACTCTCCAGTTCCATCCATTGTTGCTACAAAGGGCCATATTTCATTCTTTCTCATTGCCACATAGTACTCCATTGTGTATGTAAACCACAATTTCTTTATCCATTCATCAGTTGATGGACATTTAGGCTCTTTCCATAATTTGGCTATTGTTGAGAGTGCTGCTATAAACATTGGGGTACAAGTGCCCCTATGCATCTATGATCCATTTTGAGTTAATTTTTGTAAAAAAAAAAAAAGTCTAGTATGTGTCCAGGTTTATTTTTTTGCATGTGTATGTCCAGTTGGTTTAGCACTATTTATGGAAAAGACTGTCCTTTCTTCATTGAATTACCTTTGTGCTCTTGTCGTATATTAGCCAATTATATTTGTGTTGGTCTGTTTCTGGGCTCTCTGTTCTATTCTGTTGATCTATGTCTTACTATTTTGCGTATACCATGCTGTCTTGATTATAGTTAAGTCTTGAAACCCAGTAGTGCAATTCCTCCAAGTTTGTTCTTTTTTTTAGTATTGTATGGGTCTTTTGCCTTTCCATAAAAACTTTAGAACCAGTTTGTTAAGACCTACAAAATAGCTTCCTGGGGTCTCGAATGAGATTGTGTTGAATCTGCAGATCAACTTGGGAAGAACATCTTAACGATATTGAGTCTTTCAATTCGCATACATAGAATAGCTCTCCGTTTGCTTAGATCTTTGATTTCTCTCATCATTTTGCAGTTTTCTTCAAACAAAATGTTTTGTTAGATTTATATCTAAATATTTCCTTTTTTTTGGTTGTTATTTTAATTGGTCTTTTTAAATTCAAATTCTAATTGTTCACTGCTTGTATATAGGAAAGCAGTGGACTTCTATATATTTACCTTGTATCCTGCAACCTTGCTCTACTTGCCTCTTAGTTCTGGGAGTGACTTTGTAGTGATTTTGTAGATTTTGTACATAGACAATCATGCCATCTGTAACTTCCTTTTCAACCTGTCTACCTTTCAAGGTTTTTTTTTCCTTACTGCAGTGGCCAGGTTCCCAGTTTGACATTCCTAATGTTCATGACTTGATAAAATAAAGCGATTCCCAGATCAGTTTTTCTCCACAACCAGTTCTGAAGAGATATATACTTTCTGCTTCATATTTACTAACAAGGTATAAAACAATATTTATTTGTAAGGTCACTCAGGATTTTTTTTTTTTTTTTTTTTTTTTTTTTGTAGCTCTTCTCTATCCTTACCTTTGCATGGTCTGTTTTGCACTGAGATTGAGAATATTAAAGCCTCTAATTATTAATGTGTTTCTAATTCTCCTTCCTTCTCCCATAGCTTCTGCTTTAGCAAAGCAGATAATTATTTGTAACTGTTATACCTTCAGTATGAACTGTGACTTTTAGCACTAAAAAATGTCTTCTTTGAAGCCTTTGTGAATCACTTTTGTATTAGCATAGAAGTGAGTCTTGTTTTGTGGGAGCCAGTTTGAAAATCTCTTTCCTTTAATAAGTAACTTAAGCCTATTCACACTTATCGATATGACAGATGTTTGATCTTACTCTGTCACATTTATGTTATAATTGCTACATATACTATGTAATATTTGCTATGTTTACCTACATGATGTGTTTGTTGTGTTGTTGGGGTTTTTTATATTTATTTTAGTATTTAGAAGGTTTTGTTCTAGTAGTTACCTTTGTGTTTATACTTTTTTAAAGGCTCTTAGTTCTCTGTTTTCTTATTTAAACTGTTGTGACCTAGTTTGTCAATTTTTGAAGATCGCTTTTGAGCCCCACCCATGGCCTGTGTGGCAGTCCGGGAGCTTCTTCTACTTCTATCTTTCCCACTCCCTTTTCTTCTCAGTTTTCTTACCTGCATTTTTTTCACTTTGTCCAAACGTGTAACGTCTCTGTTACTCTTCTGCCCTGGCCTCACCTTTGTCTGAATCTTAAGTCTACACTTAAATGTGTTAAATACTCATTGTCCTTTGCTGAGGTTTCCTGTCACCTTGTACTTGAGGGAAAGTCACCTCTAGCAGTGTCAGGGACTATGAGGGCTGTCTGAGATTTTACCCCACGTGTAAGCTGGGAGGTTAGTCTGTGACTGGTGGGTG
Organism: Leopardus geoffroyi; assembly: GCF_018350155.1. NCBI lineage: Eukaryota > Metazoa > Chordata > Mammalia > Carnivora > Felidae > Leopardus > Leopardus geoffroyi. The sequence goes on along the minus strand of NC_059333.1, from coordinate 69,229,987 downwards.
CGGACAGTGTGCGGTGGTTTGTGTCAGAAGGGAGAAACCTGGAGCTTGGGAGCCTACTGCTTTTACTGTGAGTGGAAGCAACTTGCCTTTTGTTGGGTAGATGCTACCTTACCCCTTAAAGCTACCCCATGCAGGGGCGCCTGGGTGGCGCAGTCGGTTAAGCGTCCGACTTCAGCCAGGTCACGATCTCGCGGTCCGTGAGTTCGAGCCCCGCGTCGGGCTCTGGGCTGATGGCTCAGAGCCTGGAGCCTGTTTCCGATTCTGTGTCTCCCTCTCTCTCTGCCCCTCCCCCGTTCATGCTCTGTCTCTCTCTGTCCCAAAAATAAATAAATGTTGAAAAAAAAAATTAAAAAAAAAAAATAAATAAAAAAAAAAAAAAAGCTACCCCATGCAGACACAAACATAAGAAATGACCTGGTTAGAATGCAGTCAGCACCTTGCCTTTCTGGCATGCCCAGCAGGAAAGTACAGAAACGCTCAGGGCCCATGTCAGCTTGCCTTTCCCAGAAAGCAGCTTCTCAAGAAGTGCTTGTGGGCACAGCACTCCCCTAGTTCACACATGCTTTTAAGACTTTTTTCTGTAGCCTTGATATTTGAAGGACTGATTTAGAGGTAAAATCTTCAGTTTACAATTTCTTCCCCTGAATTTTTTGTTCATTTGCTCCATCATTGCCTTATACGTTTCTCTTGGGAAGTCTGATGCCAACCTAATTATTTTGCTCTTTTAAGATAATTGGTCTTTTACCCTGAAAGCGCTAAAGATTTTTTTCCCACCCTTATTAAAGTATAACTGACAAATAAAAATTATATACATTTACAGTGTATAGTGTGAAGTTTTAATATATTTATACATTCTGAAGTGTGATTACCACAAGTAAGCTAATTAACATATTACTTGATATAGTTATTTTTTTTTTTTGGAGTGAGAACATTAAGATCTACTCAGATCTACTTAGAAAATTTCAATTGTACAATAGTATTATTAGCAGTGGGCACCATGCTGTACATTAGTTCTCCAGAACTTATTCATCCTGCATATCTGAAACTTTGTACCTTTTCACCAACATCTCCCCATCTCCCCAGCTCTTGGCAACTATCGTTCTATTATCTGCTTATATGAGTTCCACCTTAAGTGAGATCATACAGTATTTTTGTTTCTTGCCTGGCTTACTTCACTTAGCATAATGACCTCCAGATTCACCCATGTTGTTTCTCAAATGACAGGATTTCCTTCTTCTCTAAGGCTGAATAATATCCCTTGTGTGTGTGTGTGTGTGTGTGTGTGTGTGTGTGTGTATACACATATATGTGTATATATATGTGTGTATATATGTGTATATGTGTATACACACATATATAGTGTGTGTGTGTATGTGTGTGAAGGGAATGTTATTTTCTTTATCCATTCATCCATCAATAGGCACTTAGGTTGAATCCCTATCTTGGCTGTTGTGAATGATGCTGCAGTGAATATGGGAGTGCAGACAATCTCTTCAAGATACTGATTTCATTTCCTTTGGATATATATCCAGAAGTGGGATTGCTGGATTATATGGCAGTTCTATTTTAAAATTTTAAAGAACCTCCATACTGTTTTCATAAATGCTATTCCAATTTACATTTCTACCAACAGTGTACAAGGGTTCCCTTTCTCTGTATCCTCTCTAACGCTTATCTTTTGGCTTTTTAATAATAGTTCTCTTAAGTGTGAGATGATGTCTCATTATGGTTTTGATCTGCATTTTGCTGATGATAGTGATGTTGATTTTTTCATATACCTGTTGGCTGTATGTGTGTGTTCTTTCAAGAAAGGTCTCTTCAGGTCCTTGGCCCATTTTTTAATTAGGTATTTGTTTTCTTGCTATTTAGTTGTGTGAGTTCCTTATATATTTTGGATATTTACCCCTTATCAAATGTATGGTTTGCAAATATCTTGTCTCCTTGCATAGGTTATCTCTTCATTCTGATCATTGTTTTCTTTGCTGTATAGAAGCTTTTTAGTTCTACGCAATCCCATTTGTCTGTATTTTGTTGCCTGTGCTTACGGAATTATGTCCAAAAATTAATTGCCCATATCGGTGTCAAGAAGCTTTTCCCCCATGTTTTCTTCCACCAGTTTTACAGTTTCAGATCTTACCTTTAAGTCTTTCATTCATTCTAAGTTGATAGTGTGAGATAGGGGTCCATTTTCATTCTTCTGCATGTGGATATCCAGTTTTCTCAACACCATTATTGAATCCTTTCCACAGTATGAGTCCTTAGCACTTTTTTCAAAGATCAGTTGACCATATCTGTGTGGCTTTATTTCGGGCTTTCTATTCTGTTACTTTGGTCTGTATGTCTGTTTTTATGACCATAACATGCTGTTTTGATTACAGCAGCTTTGAAATCAAATAATGTGCTGCCTCCATCTTTGTTCATTTTGCTCAAGATTGCTTTGGCTATTTGGGGTCTTTTGTGGTTTCATGTGAATTTTAGGATTTTTTTCTATTTCTGTGAAAAATGCCATTGGAATTTTGATAGGGATTGCATTGTATCTGTATATTGATCTGGGTAGTATGGAAATTTTAACAATATTAATTCTTTCAGTCCATAAACACAGGATATCTTTTCATTTATTTGTGTCTTTAATTTCTTTCATCAGTGTTTTATAGTTTCCAGTGTATAGAGCTTTCACCCCTGTGTTTAAAAATTATTCCTAAGTACTTTTTTACGCTGTTCTAAATGAGATTGTTTTCTTAATTTCTTTTTCAGATAGTTTGTTGTTAGTGTATATAAACACAACAGATTTTAATATGTTTAATTTGTATCTTGCATCTTTACTGAATTCATTTATTGGTTTTAACAGATCATTTTGTAAACAGAGACCATTTTACTTCTTCCTTTCTGTTTTGGATGCCTTTTAATTTATTTTTCTTTCCTAATTGCTCTGGCTAGGATTTCCAGCACTCTAGGGAATAGAAGTGGTAAGAGTGGGCATCTTTGTCTTCTTCCTTATATTAGAGAAAAGGCTTTTCAGCATTTTACAATTGAGTATGGTGTTAGCGTGGGTTTGTCATATATTTCCTTTATTATGTCGAGACACATTTCTTCTATACCTAATTTGTTGAGAGTTTTTATCATGAAAAGGTTTTGAATTTTGTCAAATGCTTTTTCTACATCTATTGAGATGATCATATGATTTTTATCCTTAATTTTGCTAATGTGCTATATCACATTTATTGATTTGCATGTGTTGAACCATTCTTTCATCCCAGAGATTAATCCCACTTGATCATGGTGTATGATTTTTGCTGTTGAATTTGGTTTGCTAATATTTTGTTGAGAATTTATCCATCTGCATTCATGGGGGATATTAGCCTGTAATTTTCTTTTATTGTAGTTTTCTCGTTTGACTTTCGTGTCAGGATAATGCTGGCCTCATAAAATAAGTTTGGAAGTGTTCCCTCTTCAGTTTTTTAGACGAATTTGAGAAGTATTGGTATTAGTTCTTTAAATGTTTGGTAGAGTTTACCAGTGAAGCCATCAAATCCAGGTTTTTCTTTTTTGGGAAGTTCTTGATTACTGATTCATTCTTTGTTTATTATTGGTCTGTTGAGATTTTCTGTTCACAATTCAGTCTTAGTCATATTCTAGGAGTTTATCCATTACTTCTATGTTATCAAATTTGTTGGCATATAAATATTCAGAGTAGTTTCTTATGATCCTTTGTGTTTTTGTTGAATCAATTGTACCGCCTTTTTTCTCACTTATAATGTTATTATTTGAGTTTTCTTTTTCCCCCCAGTCTATCTAAAGGCTTCTCAATTTTGCCTATATTTCCAAAAAACTAACTCTTAGTTTCACTGATCTTTTCTGTTGTCTTTCTAGTCTCTATTTCATTTATTTCTACTCTGATCTTTATTATTTCCTTCCTCCTGCTTACTTTGGGTTTAGTTTCTTCCAGTTCCATGAGGTAAAAGTTAGGTTGTTTATTTGAGATCTCCTTTTGTAACTTAAGTGTTATTGCTACAAACTTCTCTCTTAGAACAGCTTTTGCTGTGTTCCATAAGTTTTGGTATGTTGTGTTTCTGTTGTCATTTGTCTCAAGATATTTTTTGATTTCCATTTTGGCTCCTAATTTTCCAACTTTACTCCTGTTATTAGTTTCTAGTTTGAGACCATGTGGTTAGAAGAGGTATTTAATGTGATTTTAGTCTTATTAAATTGTTAAGACTTATTTTGTGACCTAACCTGTGATCTGTTCTGGAAAATGTTCCATGTGCAGTTGCAGAGAATGTGTATTCTGCTGTTGTTGGATGGAATGTTCTATAGATGTATACGAGTGTCCCTTGGTCTGTAGTGTTGTTCAAGTCCTTTGTTCTCTCATATTGATACCTGTCAGGATGATCTATCTATTGTTGAAAGTGGCATATTGAAGTCCCCTACTATTATTGTATTTCTGTCTATATCTCTCTTCAGTTCTATTAATACTTGCTTTATATATTTAGATGCTCCACTGTTGGGTGTGTATATATTTACAGTTATTATATCTTCTTGATTAATTGACTCCTTTATCATCACATAATGATCTTTATCTCTTGTGACAGTTTTTGACTTAAAGTCTGTTTGTCTGTTGTAATATAACCACCTCTGCTCTCTTGATTCCATTTCATTGGAATATCTTTTTCCATCCCTTACCCTTTCAGGCTATGTGTCCTTAAAGCTAAAGTGAGTCTCTTGTAGGCAATATATAGTTGGGTCTTTAAGTGCATTCAGTCACTGTGTCTTTTCATTGTAGGTTGTGATCTGTTTATACTTAAAGTAATGATTATTTTGAATTCTTTGCCAGGTAGTTTATAGATCTCCATTTCTTTTTAAATTTTTTTTTTTTTCAACGTGTATTTATTTTTGGGACAGAGAGAGACAGAGCATGAACGGGGGAGGGGCAGAGAGAGAGGGAGACGCAGAATCGGCAACAGGCTCCAGGCTCTGAGCCATCAGCCCAGAGCCCGATGCGGGGCTCGAACCCAGGGACCGTGAGATCGTGACCTGGCTGAAGTCGGACGCTTAACCGACTGCGCCACCCAGGCGCCCCTAGATCTCCATTTCTTTAGAGTCAATTATTGGCACTTTATTTTGTTCTTTTTTGACAGTATCATGTTTTTCTGATTATCTGTGATCTTTGTGGCTTCGCATTAATGTCTGTGCACTTGAAGAAATAGTCATTCTTTCTGGTCTTTATAGACTGTCTTTGACAGGGAAAGCCCTCTACCAGTCAACCTGGCCAGAGATTCTAGGCAGGCTGTCTGGTGGATGTCTGCATGGCAGCTTGCTGCTGGAGTCAGGCAGGCTGGCCTGGTGCCTCGGTTAGTGAGTGGGTATGCCTCGTACCTGGGTACACTAGGAGAGGTCTGAATCTGGGTCCAGAGAGGTGGGCTTAGCACCTGGAACTGCTGTGTCGAGCCTGGAACGTGGGTCCATGGGGCCAGCTTGGAAACTGGGGCTGCAGGGGTCTGTCTGGCACTGGAATGGACCTAGGAATGGGCCTGGGTCCTACATCTGTGGAGGCTAGCCTAGTATTGGAGTAGTTCTAGAGCCTAGGTCAGTAGGGACTGGTCTCGTGCTGGGTTCTACAGGTGGGGCCACAGGTGCAGGCCTGGTGCTGAGATAAAGTTGGGTGTTTACTTCACTTGCCTTACCCCACAACAAAGAGTATCTCTCTCTGAGCTGTACTGGATGTTTTAAGTAATCTCTACACCCAGTGTGGGCCTCAGACTCATAATCCTGAGCAAGAGTCGAATGCTCCCTCAATTGAGCCAGCCAGGCGCCCCTATTAGACTTTAACTTGCTGGGAACACTGAGGATTTTTTCTCTATAGTTGGAAGTCTAATAGGGCACCTGGCTGGCTCAATTCAAGGGAGCATTTGACTCTTGCTCAGGATTGTGAGTTTGAGCCCCACACTGGGTGTAGAGATTACTTAAAAAATAAAATCTTTAAATAAATAAATAAATAGGAGTACCTGGGTGGCTGTTGGTTAAGTGTCCTACTTCATTCAGCTCAGGTCATGATCTCACGGTTCATGAGTTCGAGCCTCATGTTGGGCTCTGTGCTGACATGACAGCTCAGAGCCTGGAGCCTGCTTCAGATTCTGTCTGTCTCTCTTTCTCTCTGCCCCTCCCCAGCTCATGCTCTGTCTCTCTCTGTTTCTCAAAAAATAAATAAACATATAAAAAAATTAATAAATAAGTAAATTAAGTAAAGTCTAACAGATTCACAAAGATATGCCTTAGAGTTGACCATTGCAAGGCAATTTCATAGGTAGTTAATATGCCCTTTTGATATGTAGATTCAGGCTTTCTTTTACTTCTGGAAAGCTTTATTGGATTCTAATTTTAAACTTTAGTTCTGTTTCTGTTTTTCTTTCTCAGGGACTCCAAATATATGTACACCCATACCTCAGGGGTATTGTGTTTGTTTCCACACTGGAGCAATAAAGTAAATATCACAATTAAGAGAGTCAAATGAATTTTTTGGTTTCCCAGTGCATATAAAAGTTATGTTTACACTACACTGTAGTCTGTTAAGTGTGTGGTAGCATTATGTCTAAAAGAACAATGTATATACCTTAATTAAAAAATATGTCATTGCTAAAACATGCTAGCCATGATTTGGGCATTCAGTTGTAATCTGTTTTCCTGGTGGAGGGTCTTGCCTCAGTGTTGATGACTGCTAACGGGTCAGGGTGGTCTGCCAAAGGTTGGGTGGCTGTGACAATTTCTGACAATATGACACAAGTGAAATTTGCCACACTGGTTGGCTCTTCCTTTCACAGTCTCTCTGTAGCATGTGATGCTGTTTGATAGCATTTTACCCACAGAATCAAAAGGAGTCAATTCTCTCAAACCCTGCCAGTGCTTTATCAACTAAGTTTACGTAATATTCTATATCCTGTGTTGTTCATTTCAATAGTCTTCACAGCATCTGCACCAGGAGTAGATTCCATCTCAAGAAACCCCTTTCTTCGTTCATCCATTAAAGTTTTACCATGAGACTGCAGCAATTCAGTCCCATCCTCAGGCTCCACTTCTGATTCAGGTTCTCTTGCTGTTTCCCCCACATCTGCAGTTACTTCCTCCACTAGAGTCTTGAGGGTTGGAATCAACTTCTTCCAAATTCCTGTTAACGTTGCTATTTTGACCTCTTCCCAGGAATCATGAATGTTCTTATGGCATCTAGAATGGTGAATCCTTTCCAGGATGTTTTTAATTTACTTTGCTCAGATCTATCAGTTGCAGATCTAGGGCAGCTACAGCCTTACAAAATGTGTTTCGTAAATAATAAGACTTGAATGTCAAAATTACTCCCTGATCCGTGGGCTGCAAAATGGATGTTGTGTTAGCAGGCATGACATTAATCTTGTCGTACATCTCCTTCAGAGCTCTTGGATGACCAGGTGCATTGTCATTGAGCAGTTATATTTAGAAAAGAGTCTTTTTTCTGAGAAGTAGGTTTCAACAGTGGGCTTAAAATATTTAGTAAGCCATGTTGTAAACAGATGTGCTGTCATCCAGGCTTTGTCGTTCCATTTGCAGAGTACAGGCAGAGCAGATTTAGCACAATTCCTAAGGGCCCTAGGATTTGCGGAATGGTAAATGAGCACTGGCTTCAGCTTCAGGTCACCAGCTGCATTAACCCTAACAAGAGCCAGCCTGTCCTTGGAGCATTGACTTCTCTCTAGCTGTGAAAGTCCTAGATGGGATCTTCTTCCAATAGAAGGCTGTGTTGTCTACTTCGAAAATCTGTTGTTTAGTGTAGCCATCGTCCTTAATTACCTGAATTAGATCTTCTGGATAACTCGCTGCAGCTTCTACATCAGCACCTGCTGCTTATACTTTTATGTTATGGAGACAGCTTCTTTCCTTAAGCCTCACGAACCAACCTCTGCTAGCTTCCAACTTTTCCTCTGCAGCGTCCTCACCTCTGTCAGCCTTCATAGAATTGAAGAGAGTCAGCGCCTTGCTCTGGATTAGGCTTTGGTTTAAGGGAATGTTGTGTCTGGTTTGACCTTCTATCCAGACCACTCAGACTTTCTACATATCAGCAATAAGGTTGTTTCACTTTCTTATCATTAGTATGTTCACTGGAGTAGCACTTTTAATTTCCTTCAGGGACTTTTCCTTTGCATTCACAACTTGGCTAACTGTTTGACTCAAGAGTCCTAGTTTTTGGCCTGTCTTGGCTTTTGACATGCCTTCCTCACAAACCTCAATCATTTCTACTTTTTGATTTTTTAAAAAAAATTGTTTTAATGTTTATTTAGTTTTGAGAGAGACAACGCAAGCAGAGGAGGGGCAGAGAGAGGGAGATACAAAATCCGAAGCAGGCTCCAGGCTCTGAGTTGTCAGCACAAGAGCCTGACTCAGAACTCGAACTCATGGACCACGAGATCATGATCTGAGCCAAAGTCTTAACCAACTGAGCCATCAAGGCGCCCCTCTAGCTTTCAATTTAAATTGAGAGACGTGCAACTCTTCCTTTCACTTGAACACGTAGTGGACATTGTGGGGTTATTAGTTGGCCTGATTTCAATATTACTGTGTCTCAGGGAATATGGAGGCCCAAGGAGAGGGAGAGAGATAGGGAAACAGCCCATCAGTGGAACAGTTGGAACCCGCACATTTACCAGTTAAATTTGCCACGTTCATGGGCACAGTTCGTGTTGCCCCAAAACAATTCCAGTAGTAACAGCAAAGATGACTGATCACAAAATCTTCCTAATTGGGGCGCCTGGGTGGCTCAATCAGTTAAGCATCTGACTTCAACTCAGATCATGATCTCACAGTTCATGAATCCAAGCCCTGCATCGGGCTCTGCATTCACAGTGTTGAGCCTGCTTGGGATTTTCTCTGTGTCTCTCTCTCTCTGCTCCTCCCCAGCTAACTAACTCTCTCTCTCTCTCTCTCTCTCTCTCTCTCTCTCTCTCTCACAATAAATAAATAAATCTGTCCCTCTCTCTCTGCCCCTTCCCAACTAGCATTTTCTCTAAATAAATAAACAAACAAACAGCTAAAATATATGACTGATTACAGATCACTGTAACCAATATAGCATAATGACAAAGTTTGAGATAGTGTGGGAATAACCAGAATGTGACAGAGACAAAATGAGCAAATGCTGTTGGAAAAATGGCACCAATAGACTTGCTCAACATAGGGTTTGCCACAAACCTTTAATTTTGCAAAACCACAACATCTGTGAAGGACGGTAAAGTGAAACACAATAAAGTAAGGTATGTCTCTTTGTTGGATCTTCTTTGCCTCTCTTCCAACCACTGTTTCTCTGATTCCTTTTACTTATTTATCTCATTTTCATTCTCTTCGTTGTTCTTTTCTTCAGTGTCCTTTATTAAATTTTCATTTGATTCTAGTCTCCTTTGATCACCTTGAAATTAGTTTTCATTTCAGGTATGATTTTGTCTTATTCTTTCATTCTGTCGTGCATCAATCAATTTTTGTTTTGCTTCTGCCTGCTTTTGTCCATTTCTGTTCTCTGAGTTTCTGAACTTCTTATTAAAAATAATTTTCATATCCCCAAATGCTTTTTTAAGCATATTTAATTCAGTTTGGAGTGTTGTGTTTTAAGTTTCCTTGTGATTGATTTTGTGGAGTGCATTTTCATTAGCTGAAATGTTTTGATCTTTTTTTTGTTTGTTTTCTTCTGATAATAGCTTTGCATAGTTGTAAATTGCTTTCATCTATTCACTTTGTGGAAAGGGTTAGAAGTTTGTGTTCATTTTTAAAGATTCTTAGTTTGAGAAAACTTTTATGTGTAAATGTAGTGATGTATAGCCCCTTCAGTTGAACTCCTTTATTTGAGGAGGTTATTGGGGGGAGATATTGTATGGCCATCAACTGTTTAAGCTTTACTTTGTGTTTTTGGAGTCTAAATATCCCCCTGTCTCTTCTCTTTCACCATCCAGTCATTAGAAAGTACCTGTCTTTTCCCTTTTTGCCTAGTTCTCCCCAGAAGCAATGCCTTTTTGGGGTTGCCCTTCAGGAGTCCCACAGACATGAGTCCCTTCTCTCTAGCTAGCTGTCACCGACAGGGTGATTTTTCGGTGTTTTCGTACGAAGAGTGGACTGCCTCTTTCTGGGGTGATTATTTATTTCAGATTTAGGCCCTCCGTTCCTCTCTTCTCTTTTCCATGCCTCTTGTCCAAACTCCTCACTTTCCACAAGGGTTTGCAGTGGCAGCTCAAAAGATTGCCCTGTTGGAATTTGGTGTTTGTTTTTCCACTTCCAGGTGAGTAGAGCCCGCAGTCATCTACATCTTTTGGTTGTAATGAGGATAGACATTTTGTATTGATTGGTTATTGTTATCTGTATAGATATTTGGAGGATGCATAGTATTGTTATATAGATGTATTGTGATTGTTATTTAGTGTTTGTTGAATGTGTAGGTAGTTCTAAAATGTGCAAATTATAACTATACCTGTAGCTAAATCTTTGCACCGCTGTGATGAATCCTTACAGATAAATTTCTAGAAATAGGTTAAGAGTAATATCTCCTTTTAAGACTTCTCCTAATGCATACTTTTCAGTTTCCCTTTAGAAAACCTCTAAGCATTTATCGCATCTCTGCCGGGTCACAGGCACTGCACTAACTAAGCATGGAGAATACAAATACCCCGTCGTGTTCTCGAGCTAAGGACACAGACGTGAAGCGCAATGGGACAAAAGTTTTGCCCAAAGGGTAACACCAAAGAGATAACATGAGCACAGGAGAGGCAAGAGTACTTTTTGGAACCCTTTTCCATTATAAACAAACTCCCCTCTATCTTCACAGAATTCTTCCTCAGCTTTCTTACCTTGATAGAACGCTGGCTCCCTCTGAGGACACGCTTCCCCTGCTGCCCCTCAAGGTGGAGCTGCTCGCTCACTCATCCACCTGCCCGGTCTCTCTCCAAGCTCTTTCTGTGCCTTAGGCCACAGACTGCCTCTGTCCTTCGACTCTTTCATGGGCTCTTCTCTTTCCTTGTGCCTCTCGGATGTTAGTGTTCCCTTGGTTTTGACCTTTAGCCTTCTTTTTCTTCCGTTATACAATCTCTCTGTTTGACTTCATCATATCTGTTCTGTGGCTTCAGTGGCTTCCACATATTCACTTCTGGGCCACATCTATCTTCTGAGTTTGTGTCCCAGCTGCCTGTTTTGGAATCTCTACTTGGTTACTCTGAAAAAACCTCAGACTCAACATGTGTAACGCTTAACTCATCACTGTGTGCCAGGCCTGCTCTGCCTCCTTTTCTCTGGATCTGTTAGTAGCATTACCCATCTCTACTAGTTACAGAATCAGAAACCTGGAGATAAGCCTTGACTTTTTGCCCTCTCAATCTCTCTCTCTCTCTCTCTCTCTCTCTCTCTCTCTCTCTCTTTCTCCCTTCAGGGAACATTATTTCTCTGCCTCTCTGTTTATCCTCTTTTTGCTCTCATGTCCTACCCTGAACTCTCTCTACCCTTCTTTCTCTTCCTTCTTGCTTTTTCTCCCTTCCATTTATTTTTCCTACCACTTCATTTTTAAAAATTTTTTTATAGTTTATTTATTTTGAGAGAGAGAGAGTGAGCATGAGTAGGGGAGGGGCAGAGAGCGAGGGATAGAGAATCTCAAGCAGGCTCCATGCTGTCAGCATGGAGCCAGTGTGGGGCTCAAACTCACAAACCATGAGATCATGACCTGAGCCGAAGTTGGACACTGAGGTTAAGCCACCCAGGCGCCCCTCTACCACTTCATTTTTGCTCACTTTCTCCATTTCTCTTTTTCCACTTCCTTCCCCATTTGTTTCCTCTGTATTACCTGTTCTCAGACTCTCCTCAGCCTTCACTGCCAGGTATGAGCCTTGCTCATGCCTCTGCTCTTCTTCCTTTGGAGTATTTGAGTTTGGTTGGGACATCTTGAGGCCAGAGTGCCATTTCTAAAGACTGGGGCAGAGGAGAATGGGGCCGGAAAAGTATCAAATACCTCTAGACTAGAAGCCAACTCGCTGTTTTCTCCCTTCCTCTTCCACCCTAAGAGATAGCCAGTATTTATCTTCAGAGCATATACATATGTTCCCAAATGACAGCTCTGTGGTGCCTTGAAAGCTACAAATAGTTAAAACTTGGGTGCAAAAATCACACCCAGAAAGCCTTCATCCTGATAAAAGAGACCTGAATGATCAGGAATGGGAACTTGAAAGGAATATCGATCAGTGAACAACAACTAGTCTTTGTGTGTTTAATGGTGGCTCTTTTCCACAGCCTTCTTGAGACCTGGTTCATCTTTAGCTTTTATCACAGTCATAGCCTTGAGGAACCTGACTAATAATTCCAGGAGGCAGTTGAGTTGAATAAAGGGTGTTTTGAACTTCTAAGTTGTTCTGTTAGTGACAGCTGCTCAGAAAGGAATCAAGGGTCTATAAATAATGGCAGATTAGCACCTTGAATAGACTGTCAGGAATCAAATAGACAGCTTGCTCTTATAGATAGATTTTTTGAGCTGGAATATATTGTTTCTTTATTGACTTATAAGAAAATAGAAAAAGCAAAAGACCTGTGACAATCTAAGGCAGGAATAATCTTTTTATATGTATATATGTTTAACATATGTTGGTTAATTTTTGATAAAGTAAGTTGAGAAGAATCTCAGAAAATAATTAGCTCAGTTCATTATGCTTTTGAAGGGACCTGAGGGATATGTTGTTCCACCCTTCTGCAGGGATCAAAACGGTTATTGCTTCCAAAGAATGAACACTCAAAATCATTAAGTAGGGACACCTGCCTGGCTCGGCCAGTAGAGCATGTGACTCTGGATCTCGGGGTTATAAGTTCAAGCCCCACGCTGGGTGTAGAGATTACTTAAAAATAAAATCTTTTAAAAATAAATATGTATGTAAATAAATAAATCATTAAGTAATTATGTAATGGTATCGCTTACCTAAATAAAATTTATACTGAAAATGTGATTCTGCCAAAATGTTCTCTATTGATACCTTAAAAATTACCCCAAAACAGAGTGGCTTAGAATCACAAACATCTCCTGTCTCATAGTTTCTGTGGGTCTGCAATTCAGGAGCTGCTTGGGGGGTTTCTGGCTCAGTCTGTGTCATAGTTGCAGCCAGGTGTCAGCCAGGACTGCAGTCAGTTGAAGACTTGACTGGAACTGGAGGGTCTGCTGCTGAGATGACTCACATGGCTGTTGGCTGGAGGCCTCGGCCTCACTACTTGGTCCTCTCCATATAGGGCTGCGCCAGTGTCCCTCATTACAGGACAGCTAGATTCCCACAGAGTAGATAGATGATCCTAGAGAGAAGGCAAGGAGGAAGCCACAGTGCCTTTTATGATCTAGTCCCTATTGTCAACCACCATTACTTCTATTTTTTCTGTTCGTTTGAAGCCAATCACTAAGTCCAGTGGGAAGGGGAAGAGACAGTCTCTACCTCTTGACGGGAGGAGTATCAAAGAATTTGTGGGCGTATTGAAAAACCATCACAGCCTTTTTTGCCTGATTTTTCTCCTTCCTGTGGTTGGAAGTAGTACAGCTTAGCAGTTAAGAGCAGGGACTCTGGAGCCAGACTGCCCAGGGCTGATTCTGGTTTTACCACTTACCCATCATGTAATTTCACATGACTTACTTTCTTCGTCTCTCAGTTCCCTCTTGTATGCAGTGGGGAAAATAATAGTCTCTACCTCATTAGAGTATGTGAGAAGTAAATTAGTTAATATAAGAGAAGGATGTAGAACTATGACTGATGTGTAGATTACTCTCAAATAGTTGAATTTCGTATTATTGTTGCAATTTGGGCAACAACATAGCCTTGTATTTTTCTCTCTTTATTTCCAAATAATCTAACATAATGCTTGGTCTAACCACAGCACATAATACAGAGTTTCTGGTCATCTTGGCAAGTCCTTTAGGAACGCATGGATACATCATAGGAGCAAAGTGAGCTGGGACCTCCCGGTGTAGAGTCCACCTGTAGAGCAGCCTGTGAGGGCCTTAGCTTTCTAATGACACAGCATGAAGAAAGTGTATCCCTCCATGCTGAAATTCTGCCATGTAAAGGGCTTTCTCCTAAACTTCGCAGCAACCTGCTCTGGGATATGGGATCCGTGTCCAATACTCTTAGGGTTCATTCACATATTCAGCTCATCAATATTTATTATGTTTCTTTGGAGTTCAAAGCAAAGCGAGTCTTCATAGTAGTTTATTTACTGTGAAGAATCAAGTAAAATACGTATTTTCTAGCTCTCTGGAGTTTACCTCTTTTCATATAACATTTCATCTTAGATCTGTGATTGATTTGTTTTGATAGAGACTATGGTGCTTATGCTGAAGTTTTTCCTTTATATAATCTGTGTAGGGGGAATGGGGTAGTCACATTTCCAACACTTTTAAAGAATGGTTTATTAAAGAGCAATCAACTATTTGTGATAGTTAAATACTTTAGTAAATACTCACTTATATCTGTTAGATCTTGACCTGGCATTGCATTGCCACATTCTTGGCTCCAGAAAGATGTTTTTAAAAGATGCTCATGAATACCACATGTCAAAATTGCAAAAGAAAGCAGTTTTGTTTTTTGTTGTTGTTGTTTATTTTTTTGCTTTTGTTTTTGGACATAAAATACTAGCAATTTTTTTTTAAGATATGCACTCTGTTTTATAGCTGATTTAGAAAATTGTTAACCAGAGGAATTATTACACCAAATATCCAGCATCTTCTTTCTTATTGATGCCAGTAGTCTTTGTGGCTGGAAAGTATAATTGAAATAGGTTCTTTTAAAAAGTGTTACCTAGTCTTAAATACTTTACATACTTCTATACTCTTACATACTTTGATTTCTTAAGTTTACCCAATTTCCCTTCAGATTTGGGGTTCATTTTTTCAACTCTGAAAAAAATTATATAGTAGGATTGCATTTGGCTATACATGCCAGAATTCTGACTGCTGTGCTTTAACCAAATAAGGGTTTCTTTTTTCCATATGACAAGAAGTCTTTCTTTATGCTCCGCCATCCCTACTGTGTGACTTCTGTCTTAGTACATGTGATCCCACAGTCGTAAGACAGCTATAGTGAGTTAAGTGGTGTCTTAATCATATTCCAGGCAAAAAGTGGCTGAACAGCAAGGCTTTTCAGAAACTCTGTTTTTCATTGGTCAGAACTGTGCCCTCTGGCTTCCTCCAGCTGCAGGGGATTCCCAGGAAGCTAGTATTTAAGCAGGGCACACTGCTACCCCAAATAAGAGCAGTGCTCTGTTAGTGAGGAAGAGAAGGAGAGTGCACAGTGAATGAGCAACTAATAGTGGCTGCCACAAAGGGTTTGGATAGTTGCTGAAGTCTCGAGCCAGTATAGCAATCCATCAGCTCATCTGTGGCAACAGAATACGATGATATTATAGTATTTGATATGAATAATCTGCTTTACATTTTTTTAAGTTCATTTATTTATTTTGAGAGAGACACAGACAGTGTGAGTGAGGGAGGGGCAGAGAGAGGGAGAGAGAGAGAATCCCAAGCAGGCTCTGTGCTGCCAGCAAGGAGTCCCATGCAGAGCTTGAACTCCCGAAACCGTGAGATCATGACCTGAGCTGAAACTATGAGTCAGACACTTAACTGACTGAGCCACCCAGGTGCCCCAATCTGTTTTATATTTCTAAAGTTGGATTTGAGAAACAAAAACATAGATTTATTTATATATATATATTTACATATATATGAAACTAACTACATATAGTTATATAGTTACATATAGTTTTATATATATATATATATACACACACACACACATACTGTATATAGTTATATATAGTTATAAATCTCTGTACCCCTAAGTAGTATACGTGGTCATAAACCTCAGTAATGATCTGTACATGATCTTCTCCTTCCAGCAAAGTCTTTCATTAGAAAGAAGTTACTTAAATAGATATTTTTCTTTCAAAAGCTGCTTGAATTTAGATTTTTGACTTAAATGAGATGTTTTTAGGTTAAAATGATGTAAATCAGTTATGTGAAAATGCACATTGTTTTGAGTGAAATTGTAACCATTTTTAACAGAATTTACAGTGTGGTGGCTATTGAATCAAGTTGTGGTAAATTTTTTTTTTTTTTTTTTAAATGAAAAGGCCTTGTTTCTAAAGTAATCTTATTTTGGGGGCCCCTGAGTGGCTCAGCCGGGTAAACGTCCAACTTCAACTCTGGTCATGATCTCGCAGTTCCTGAGTTCGAGCGCCACATCGGGCTCTCTGCTGTCAGTGCAGAGCCTGCTTCAGATCCTCTGTCTCCCTCTCTCTCTGCCCCTCCCCTACTCACGCATGCGTGCACGTGGTCTCTCTCAAAAATAAATATTAAAAAAATAATCTTATTCCTTATAAAGTTATTTTTTATATTCCTTATATAGAAGTAACACATTCACTTTGTAAAAAAAAATATTTAGTGATACTGAAAGACATAAAGAAAATAAAAATGACTTTACTTATCCAGAAATAGTTATTGTTACCTTTTTGATATACATTTCTATGTGTATAAAGTATTTGCATTTTAGAATAATGCATTTTAGGTATTTAGATAATATATTTTGGAATTATTGTGAACATAGTTCAGCACAAAGAAGCGTATTAACTGAGATATCTCTTGACATAAAAATTTGAGAAAACTTTGGATAAATAACTGCATTTCAACCTTAAAAAGGTAAGTAAAAGTTACTATTTAATTTTCATTCTTCATAGCTGAAAAATTTTAAACTAGTGTTGATGGAAAAGTTTGACATTAATAAATCATTACTGATTTAGATTTATCTTGTAACAAGAAATAAAAGGTTTTGCCCTGAGCCTAGGATTTCCTTATTCCTCCCTGAGGCCATTTATTTATTTTGGGGGCTTACAGTTGAAATATTTTCAGAATAATAGCAAATGATTGACAGGAAAATATAATTCTTTTTTTTTAACAGTGACCATTTAAAGGTCTGTGTAGGTTGGGTCCTTTTGTTACCTGCGCATTCATTTGCCTATCATTTTCAAGCTGCAGATATATTCCACCTCTCTAGTTAAATTTAGCTGAGGAATTGTTAGGTTCAGGTTATAATTGCTTTCTCTCTTCTCTTCACTTTCCCAGCCTCTGCAGTACTTTGACAAGCTTCACTCCTCCTGCAAGCAGTGTTTTCAGTGTGTGTCTTTTATGCACTGTCGACAGGCTCTTTCCATGTTCCGCTGGCCTCCTACTCAGTGAATGCCACCACTGCCTCCCACCTTAGTGCAGGGATGGGCAAACGGAGCTGGGCAGAGTCACTGTACTTTAACAGCCCCTGTATGAACAGCCCTCAGTAGACCTTTTCTTTTATCCTTCTTAGATCTCTTGCCTACAATAAGAGTCAAGTTACCTCCAAATGGTGCTTAGTTGCCTTGACTATGGGCTCAGGGTTCAAATAGCTAGGCTTTCCTGTAAGTATGGGTAAAACAGAGTGAGTGCAAATACTATGTTTTCCACTTAAATGCCACTTTAACATTATTTATTGGACAAATAACATTATAAATATAACATTGGAATTCATTTTAATCAAAGGGAAAAAATGCCCCTAAATTCTGCAGTTTTAGTCAACAACTTTGTTTTTCTTTTTTTTAGAGGCCTAGTCTATATGCATATGCAGTTTTTACATTGTTATAGTTAAAGTGGCTATCATTTGATTTCAGAGTTTTTAATATAACCATTTTTCCATTTTGTTACATAATGTCTGTAGTAATACTTCAATGAGTTTGTTTTTCAAATGGTACAAAGTGGTACAAAATTCAAAAAATATAAAAGGGTATACAATGGAAAATAAGTCCCTGCCCTACCTTGTTTCCTTGCTAGGCTCCCATCCCCTTTCCTAGAGGTAAAACTGCTTTCCCTGTTTTTTTTATAACATAACTCGTGTGTGTGGTGTGTGTGTGTGTGTGTGTGTGTGTGTGTGTCCACACACACACACACACACACACACACACACCACACACGCTTTTTTTTTTTTTTTTAGCTTCTTTCCCTTTATATACCGGTTTTCAGAACACTGTATTGGTTTCCCAGAATCCTGTAAAGTATACCAGTAAAAGTTTGTGGGGGCTTTTTCCTATGTATTTTATCGTTCTTTAAAAAGGTTCAGGGTTTGGTTTTAAATCAGGCAGCAACATTTCTCATCAATCTGACATCTCTCTCAGCACGTCAGACTGGCTTCAGCTAGCGATACCTTATTAAATCCAAAAGAAAAGCCATTTCAGTTTTGAGGGAAAAAATCCAGTTCTGAGAACAATTAATATTAGTCTGTAATTTAAAACAAAATGAAGGCTAGTATTTCATGTTGCTTTATACACCCTTCTCCTCATACAGAACCAGAGATGTAATTTTCCTAACTCAGGCAGACACTAATATTGATAGACACTGCGTGCACACACACACACACACACACACACACACACACACAACCCTTCTCCCAAACAACAAAAATCAGATATGTCCAAGGGACATTGAAGGTTTTGCTTCTTATTTTTTCATCATGAACTCGTAAACTTTAACATATTTGATGTGATTAAGTCCATAGTAACTCGCTTTTTAATGCTTAAATAGGCTGTCTTGGGCCTGTGGAAGCATTGTTAGGTTGTTTTCCAAGTCTTTTTTGACAGGACTCCCATCATCTTTGATCACTTCCTTGCTTTCTCCAAACAGTTCAGTCCGTTCTCTAGTACTAGCTACAACTTGGGTTTCGTATTCTACTTAACAATTTAAATAAAGACTGAAATATTTCATAAAAATAACTTCCTGGCTTTCTGATATGAAAAGATATTTCAGGCTCATCTTTTTTTCATTGATACTTTTAAATTTTAAATTCACTACACAACATTGAATTAGATGTTTCATTATGCCTCCACTAGTGGAAAATGTTTAGGTTGTTCCCATTAATAATTTTTCAGCCAGTATCTCTGTTGATATATAGACTTTTTTAGTCTTTGGGTTTTTGCCTTTGCATACATTTTCAGGTGTGATTATTAATTCGAAGAGTATGAATATTCTTTTAACTCTTAAAAATATTGCCAGATTGCTAAAGGAATCACTAAAGTCAGGGTGGGGTGCCTGGGTGGCTCAGTCAGTTAAGGAGTCACTAAAGGATTGTGCCCTATTGCAAAGTGAGTATGGTGGTTTTAGCACAATACCAACATTTAGGTATTATAATTACTTTAAAAAAATTTTTTTTAATGTTTATTTACTTTTGAGAGAGAGAGGGAAAGAAACACAGAATCTGAAGCAGGCTCCAGGCTCTGAGTTGTCAGCACAGAGCCTGATGCAGGGCTCAGACTCACAACCCATGAGATGGTGACCTGAGCTGAAGTTGGACACTCAACCAACTGAGCCACCTAGGCGCCCCTAATTACTTTTAATACTTACTGGGTTAATCATCTAAAATCAAAGGTACTCTCATTTACCCTTTTTTTCTAACTATGAAGTTAAATATAATTCCATATATTTATTATGTTTATTCTTATGTAGATTATCTATTTATGCCTTTTGCTTATTTGCCTAATAGGATCTTAATTTTTTAAAAGACAAAAGCAATTTCTATTCTGTATACTTTGAATGTTAACCTTTTGTCATATTGATGATAAATATTTTAATTATATTCTAGTTACATATTGACCAATAAGTAACCTTTGAGAGTAACCACTAAATGTTACACATAAACATTAATTTGTTGTGTTCAAAACTAGGTATGTAAGCTTGGCAAGTCACTGTATCTCTCCAGACCTCACTTTCCTCATCTGTCAGATGTTGGGTTGAACTTGCTCTCATACATAGATCCTTTCCAGTTCTAACAGCCAAGATTTTCTTAGCTACACATCACCATATTAAATGGCCCTTGTGGTTCCCTGCTCTCATTAATAGAGCATCTGTCCCATGGAAGTCTTTTTTCACAACCACCGAGTACAGTTAAACTTCATCTTCTGCAGTCTTCCTTCACTGCCCATATGGTTTGGGAGAACTCTGAGAAAGAACATGGTTTGGAAGAAGTGTATTGCTTGATTTGCTTGAGTGAAATCCTGTGATTATTGGTTTTTTTCAAGTCATAAGGAAATGATTCTACTTTTTCAACCTTGTCGTTAGATCTTGTGTTATTTCAAGTAAATGACCATTGGATCAGCTTCAGTCTTTTGAGAAAGCTTTACATAAAAAGAATTTTCAGAGTGTATTGAGACAAAATCTAATAAAATTTTAAAATAGAGATACAAGAAAATATTTTTTATCCCCAATATCCAGAGTACTTATGGGTTATTAGCGTAAGTAAGCAAAAGTGACTATAAATCTAAGAGTTCAACTATCAATCTTATTTGGTTTTGACAGTTTTATTAAATCTTTTTTTTTTTTAGTGAAAAGCTTATGATGTAGTCTTGATGGTAAAATATATATGAGCCATCCATAGTTCAAGGCTGCAATTAACAATCTGGCCTGAAACACCTGGAATGCTGTGGACCATAAAAATAACTGGATGGCAATTTGGTATTGAAATGCTAACTACAATACAGAGTTTGAAAGAGTTTCTGTGACTTATAATTGACTCATTGTGTTCTCTTAGAGAACAGTTTCTAGTATTTTTATGTTTTCATGTTTTTCAAAATGTGACACCCTTTTCTGTTATCTTTAGAAAGGTGGGAAATAGGTCTCATTTTTTTCAGGTCTGTATTTTGCTATCATTCAGAGATTAGACTTTCAGTAACCTTATTCTTAGAGAGTAGAGACCCCAAAAGTAAACAAATGAAAAGCCTCTGGATATTTGATAAAGCCCTCAAAAAGCTCATTTCCTTCAAAGACCTCTGAGTCCTCTCTTGGAGCCAATTTAGAATTACTTTTTACATGTAAGAACCTCAATTAAATGGAAGAGCAGGCTGCCAGTGGCAAACACTTTGACAGTTGGCCATCTAAAACAGTAGACTGTATGAAAGACATTCTAGTAAACTAGAAACTACTGTAGTCAAAGCCATTTAATATGTAGGGATACGGCTCAAAAACCGAGCCCCTGGTTCTGTTTCTTTCGTGTACACTGAATTACAACTGGATTGTTTTCTCTCCTTGCATTGGCCATAAAGGAGCTCAGTGTCAAGTTTGTGGTCTGTCCCAAACTCAAGTACAAGGCTTTCTCCTCATCTATTTAGGTGTTAATTTCTCCCATTGTTTCAAGATATTTTCCCTACCCTTATTTCCTCTAAGCCTAGCTTCCTACCTTCTATTTTTATTATGTATTGTTGTGCTTTTCCAGCTCTTCTCAAGTTTCCCTAATGTCTGTAAAGGTGGGGGAGGGGAGAGTTGTATAGTTTTACTCCAGGGATTTGAAAGTAAAGGTGAAATAGCCTGCCATAAATGTGAAATACTTATGAAGTCCCCTTTTTTATGTTTTAATGTAAAAATGGATATCCCCCCTGCCAATTTTTTTTTTTTTTTTCAGGGAAAATGAGTGAACCAAGACAATGTAGTGTGTGTGTGTGTGTGTGTGTGTGTGTGTGTGTGTGTATGTATATGCATGCGTGCTATGGCTTTATCTCCTAAAGTAGAATTGCTTATGTAGGTAAAATTCCAATGAAAAATACTTTGACTTATTCATGCAACACAATGCAACTTAGTATTGACTTTCAATAAGTCCAACAGAGCCACTTTTTCCTCCGGTATTGAAAATGTTTACTCTTTCTTCATTTGAATACTAGATGAAATAGTTGGTTTGCATTTAGGGCCTGTGTTGGATGACTCTTACATTATCTCTGAACAGTAAAATCACAGTCAGGGTGGTGAGTAGCCGGGAGACCTAAGACCACCACTCACTCTGGTGCCCACAGTCACACCGAAATACTGGGTGGAGTCATCTACACTAGTTTTGTATCTTATTTTCTTTGGGTTGAGTTCATACAGTTGAGTTGGAGTAAGTTAACTGCTAGTAGGATGTCACTGGATTAGACCCTGCTGTACATCTTTGGCTTATACATGCCCCAGTTTGAGAAGCACTACAGTGCTTAAAATTTGTCACATCAAGGGAAACGATTTAATTCTAATTGTACATTTCTTTCCAATGTTAGACACATGACTTATCACTGATAGGTGATAGGATTTTCTTATGTCTCCCTCCCTTTTTATCCATTTCAGTTTAGTCAAAGGTAAGCATGAATGCACTTAGTCCCACTATCCTTTTATTTAGCACAAAGAAATATAATGCCCTCTTACAGTTTAGTACATCTTTTAGAAATGCTAACCTCAAATAAATCCAGAGCTTATCATATAAATACCATAATTTTGCTATTGATTGCAGTGTAATACACAAATTTCTTTTGTCAGAGCTCAATAAAGTAAGTGTAGTTAAGTAAAATGTACTGAAAATTGCTTTGGGGGTGGGGGCGGTTAGGTACTGCAACCCTAAGAGGCATGGCCAGTTTTCTAGGTTCTGGGAAAATAGAAAAGAGAATTGCCCTTCTGTCAGTCCTTCTTTAAAAAAAAAAAAAAAAAAAAAGCCATTCATCTTCCTTGAGTACCATACTCTGACACTTTTCTTCATTTTGGCCAGAAATATTTTATTTCTCTGAGATTAGCTTGTACTGTAAGAGAAAATATTTAAGAAAATTCCTGTTTAAAATTGGAATTAGCTCAGTTTCAGAATTATCTTTTTGCTGGTGCCAAACGTTTAAATTCTTGTCAGAGTAATGATTTTATTAATTTTGAAATCAAATTCATGTATTTTACTGGTGCAAGCAATGTGGAAAAGTACAAAGAGCAAAGTTTAAAAATGACTCCAAATTCTACCATTAGAACTAATCTTCATTACTATTAGGTAAACACCATTCCAGAGAGGGTTTTCTTCACATATAAATATAAGGAAGAAAAAAATAGACGGATGGAAGAATCAAGATAAATAGCTCCTGCCTTACATGCTACTTTTCCTGAAAATTATTGAGTATATTAAAAATAAGTATAAAATCCTCTTACCATGAGAGAGATTTTATTAGAAGTCTCTTAAAGCTTAACAAAAAGATATAAAAACTTAGATTAGAATTACGTTTGGCTATATTTTAGTTTCACGCAATATCTCTTAATTCTATTAAGGAAATAAGTATGGTCACTTCTCCTTTCATGTCTTTTTCCCTGGCTCCCATTTTAAAATTATATTACCAACATATTATTGTGGCTTATAAACATTTACCCAATGTTCTATGACCATAATTACCATAATTATTTAATCTTAGCTTTATATTTGAATGGATTCGTTGCCTACTATGGGCCCTTTGACCATGACTTTTCCATTCCTGAATTCTTTATTTTGATTCATCTCTTTTTGGGCTGAATTTCTGACAGCATGTGTTTCTTAAGAAGGTTGGTTGCATAGGCATTATGTGGCAAGTTCTTTCATATTTAGGGATGTTTACCTTTTGTCATTGTGCTAGAGTTACATCCTTGTCTGGGTATAATATTCTTGAACATTCTTTCCTTCAGACTATTGTAATGTTGCTTTATTGTCTTCTGACATTGGATGTTGCCGTGAAGTCTGAAGCAGGCTGATTTTTTTTACCACTTTGTAGGTAACTTGTTGGTCGGTTGGTTGGTTGGTTGGTTGGTTTATTCATTCATTTATTCATTCATTCATTTATTTTTGTCTGAATCCCTGAAATATTTTTGTAACCAAGAAATGTCTCATTTTTTTTCATTCACTATCTTTCCCCCCCCCCCCCGCCCCCTCTGGAACATAGTGTATTTTCTCAGTAGAAATTTTGTTCTTATATTTCTTGGATTGTGCCTGAATACATTTTCTGTTCCACATATTGGGTTCTCTACTTTGGGGTAGCAATTATCCTTGTGTTGGATTGCCTTTGTTGTCCATAATGATTATCTTCTTTCCAGTTGCTCTAAGTTTTTACTTTCTCCCTAGATTCAATGCATGCTTTATTTTTTTCCCTTATGTTTGTATGGGTGCCATGCCTCTCCCTCTTTCTAAAGTATGAACATCCCTGTCCAACCATTTTATTTGCTCTGATACAGATGTTACTGAATTCTTCCTGGCTGCCTTTCTACAGTGTTTAATATTCAGTTATTTTCCCCTGTGAGCTACAGTTTAGAACCAGAGTTTTCCTGTTTTACATATTTTTCTACACACTGAGGGCATAGGGGTAGGGCTTAGGAGAGTGCATGGATATTAAGGCATAAAGTCTCAGTAATTAAAACAGTGTATATATGTATAGAAGAAGAAAGATTTTCAGGATATTTTTTAAGGGGAGAAAAGCAGAGTGTAGAACAATGTGTATAAAATGCTGCCATTGTGTAAAAAGTTGGAAAAAAGGATCTATATAAATACATCTTAATACATTCATTTACATATTTGCTATTATATACCTAAAATATATCTCTGGAGTGATAGATAAGGAATTAATATTTGGTTGCCTGTGAGAAAGGTGAGTGGCAGTAGGATGGGATTGGGAGGGAGACTTTTCTCTCTGTATCTTTTTATACTTTTTAAACTTTGAACAATGCATGAATGACTTATTTAAAAACATGAGCTCTTCCTTCCCTTCTGGGATATAACTGTTCCATGCTAGGATTCTGCCATTTCTTAAAAAGTGTATCCTATTCCCACAGGGAACTTTGTGCTAGTCCTCAAGCTCAGTGTGGGGCCGGAAAGGCTTGGCATCCATGAGGTGGCTCCTGGTTAGTCACATCCTCCACTTTACCATCACCTTCCAGCCTCCACGTCTGTCATACTCTGCTCAGAAATTTATTTCTCTCCAAATCTGATCCTGTTGGTGAAAATTCTCAAGATTGTGTTGATTCACCAATATCATTTTTGGGAGATGGGGATAGGGTAGGAGGTGTGCAATAATCTTTCCTTTTTTGGCTAGAGCTTTTAAAAATATATGGCATACAGTTTTTACCCCATTCCTTTTTGGTTGCTACTGTTGAGTGTTGTTTTTGTTATTGAATATTACTATTTTTAGTTTAGTGGATACGGTATTTGGGTAGGGAGACCCTGGTTGCACTTGCCATCATTTAGTTTAATTTCTGGCACCAACTTTATGTCTCCTGCCTTGCTTTGGTCTGGCCTCCATTATGCATGTATTCCTTGATGATTGGCTCCTTTTCGGGTGGTGGGCTCCAGCTGAACACTGTTCTGCTCTGCTCCCAACTTACGTTGCCTTGCTGTACCTGACTTTCAATCCAGTCTTGGTCACAGGTAGCCAGTCTCCTAAGCCCATTAACCTGGTCCATCTGAGGGCTGTGCCAAGCAGGGCGGATTTCCAGTGCTGCCCACCTCTGCAGGGCTCACAGATTGTCCTCAAAGCACCCTGGTTCTGGAGAATCAAACTGATTGCCAGATTCCCTTTATACAGCTTTTGCTTAACACACACACACACACACACACATGCACACCCCACACATATAAACACTTGTGTTTCTTTTAATCTGCTGATGTTTTGCTTCAAAAGTTCATTGCCCTTTCAACATAAATTCCCATAATTATTTCTCAAGTTATAACCTCGCCTTGCCAAAGATGTGCACTGCTGATAGAGATATTTTTCTGAAACAAGAAGCGATCATGCCATTCTGCTGTTTACAAATGTTTAGTTGCCTCACATCACCTTCAGGCAAAAGTCCTAAAATTAAGACATATCCCCAAACAAATCAATTACAGCCTGAGAGTGTAAATTCATGAGGGCAGGGACATTGTCTCATTTTCCATTGTATCCCCATCATGGAAAACAGTATGTGGCACAGAGTAGGTACTCCAAAAATATTTGTTGAATTCAATTAATGCATAATAGATGCAGTAAGTCTTTTTTTTTTTTTTTAATGAATTTTGGCCTAGTGATGGCTTACTGATAAGATTGAAGAAACTCTCCTTGTCTGAAAACAGCCAATTTAAGTAATCAGCAACCAAAAATCTGCAGTTTCAGTAGTTTTAACATGCTATGTCATGTGTTCAAATAAGAGATAAGGACATAGTAAATGCAGTCACATCGAAATTGACTTCAAGAAGTCTAGAAAAGAAAGAGGATCTGGTCTGTCTGGGCACTTCATTCCACAAGAATTTGTGATAACTTCTACATAAAATATAATAATGTGGTATACTTCAGATTTGGCTTGAAACTTTGACTACCACATTAAAAAAGGGCAATTGAGAAGGGCACCTGGGTGACTCGGTTGAGCGTCTGACTTCAGCTCAGGTCATGATCTCACTGTTCGTGGGTTCAAGCCCCACGTTGGGCTTTGAGCTGACAGCACGGAGCCTGCTTCAGATTCCCTGTCTCCCTCGCTCTCTGCCCCTCCCCGATTCGTGTGTGTGTGTGTGTGTGTGTGTGTGCACGTGCGTGTGCGCTCTCAAAAATAAATAAACATTTTGCGGGGCGCCTGGGTGGCGCAGTCGGTTAAGCGTCCGACTTCAGCCAGGTCACGATCTCACGGTCCTGAGTTCGAGCCCCGCGTCAGGCTCTGGGCTGATGGCTCAGAGCCTGGAGCCTGTTTCCGATTCTGTGTCTCCCTCTCTCTCTGCCCCTCCCCCGTTCATGCTTTGTCTCTCTCTGTCCCAAAAATAAATAAACGTTGAAAAAAAAAAATTAAAAAAAAATAAATAAACATTTTGAAAAACGGGTAACTGAGAATATAACCCTGTATGTTAACTATACTAAAATTAAAAGAAAATAATAAAAGAAAAAGGGCAATTGAGTTATATAACTCCTATCAGTGGAGAAGAGTAAATAGTTCTTAGCATTGATTTCTAAAATATATTTCCCACCTAGGGCTTTATGTAAGGGGCATGGAATGATAGAGTGTATATTATACTAATGCATACCATTCCTACAGCAAATAATGATTTTTTTTAACAGTTCCTCATGAAATCCAGCTAATAATAACATTAAACCCAACTCAGTGATATCAGTTCTGTTCAGAGCAAAGATGATATGGTCCTTCTGTTGTTGGTCTGGCTTAACTTCAAGGATAAACTTGGAGCCCCTGGCCCTAAGATGGTATTCCATCTGGTTCAGTAGAGCAGGCATTTTGAGATTGGGCTGTCAGGCTAGGACCAAAACTTCTGTTTGCTGGGTGACTGGTTGAGGTAGGTTCATATGCCATAGAAACCAAGTGAATGACATCATTTGAGGGAAATTCAGGTGCCTAAATAGGCAGTTTCCTGAATAGGGAATTTAGGAGCACCTGTTAGCAAAGCCATAAACATCTCTGCATCTGCATCAAATTAGAAAGCGTTAATCAGCTTTTTTATTCCCTAACTTATTAAGATTTAAATTTACTGGCTTTTTACCCCCTAACTTACTATGATTTAAATTTGCCGTTGAGGGTAGGCTAAAGCAGCCACACTTCTATGCTGCTGGTGGGAGTGTATATTGATACAAACGTTTTGGAAAGCAATTTGGCAATGTATTTCAAGAGCCTTAAAGGAATTCATAGCATTTGACCTAGTAGTTCTACTTCTGGGAACTATCCCAAGGAAATAATCCTTAAAAAAAAAAAAAAAAAGTTCTAAACCTCAGAAATTTTTAAGTATTATTTGTAATACTTCATTACTTCATTTATAATATCAAGAAATTAGAGCAATTTAAATGTCTTACAGAAGGAGAATAGATAAACAAATATATTCTATTCAAAGGAATCTTATGACTCAAGTTAAAATATTTTGGAGAATATGTTGTAAGAAATTTTCTTAAAATGTTAAGTGAGAAAGCAAATTACAGAGTACAAATAATAGAAGTTGAACTGTATTTTAAAATACACTTAAGGACACCTAAATGGTTCAGTTGGTTAAGCATCCTACTTCAGCTTGGGTCATGGTCTCATGGTTTGTGAGTTTGAGTCCCACATCAGGCTCTGCCTGACAGCTCAGAGCTTGGAGCCTGTTTCGGATTCTGTGTCTCCATCTCTCTCTGTCCCTCCCTCACTCGCACTCTGTTCTCTCTCTCTCTCTCTCTCTCAAAAATAAACATTAAATTTTTTAATAAAATAATAAAAATACACTTAGAAGTAAAGACTGGTAGGAAATGTTTACCAGGAACATTTATTACCTAAGGAATAAATGTTTTTGGTTATTAAAACTTACTTTTAAGAAAAACAATCACAATTTTTGATTAGCATTTTCAAAGGGAAGACCTGTATAACTATATAAATCTTTGTATTCTCTAGGAAAAAGAACTCTGTAGTAAAGAAGGGGTAATTAATTATACCCAGGTCCTACTGAATTTCAGTATTCACCCCTCACGGCAACCAGATCCCTCTGTTGAAGTTGCATTTACTAATAAGCATTCTGATTTCGACAGCAGGAAAAAAGTGCCCCCGGATGAGGGTCTCTGAAATCCCAACCATTCAGTTATTACAAAGGCTGCGCCTCTCTTATAAGTAAATAAAGTGACATTTTGGTTTATTAACTAGACTCTTATGAATTTGATTAGTCTTGAGTCAGTCTCCCAGAGCCTGATTTTTGCTCACGAATGGGATAAAATTAGGTTTTTGAACTTGGAAATCTGAGTTCCAGATCCTGAATTTCTTGATTCCCACTAAAATACAGCAACAACCCTGAAGCACTTTTCAGACCATTAGCAGTCTAGCCCATTGTTTCATTGGCAAAAGAAGAAAGAGCAGAAATGAAAGAGAAAATAATATTTTTATGTGATGAGCTAGTCTTTGAGTTAAAAAAAACTAGAAATACTGGTGGTCTTTCCTCAAGTAGTAAATGCTTAATAACTCACTTAGGAAAGCCTTTGATTATGGATCTTTAGTTTTTCTGGTAATGTAAACTATAATATAATCTGGCTAAGTATATTCACTTAATATTTGACTAACTTCTTTAGCAGTGTTACATATATCACCAGGCTTTGTAGTTAATTCACACATTAATTTTTTTATAAAAGCTTTATTCATATAACAATTCACATATACAATTTCCCCACTTAGAGTATACAATTCAGAATTCACACAGTTGTGCAAACTCTTACCACAGTCAATTTTAGAACATTTTCATCACCGCCAAAAGAAATCTAATACCCATTAGCAGTCATTCCCAGTTCCCTTCCTAACCTTCTAGCCCCAGGTAACCACTAATTTACTTTCTGTCTCTATAGTTTGTCTGTTCTGGACTTTTCATATAAACCGAATCATGTAACATGTGGTCTTTTATCCACTGGCTTTTTCATTCAGCATGTATTCAAAGTTCATCAATATTACAGTATGTATCAGTAGTTCATTTCTTTTTATTTATTATTCATTATGTTTTACTTTTATTTACTTTATTTCTAATGTTCCGTTGTATAGCTCTACCACATTCTATTTATCCATTCATCTGTTGTTGGACATTTTTATTGTTTCCGATTTGAAGCCAGTATGAATACCACTATGAACATTCTTTGCAGGTGTTTGTGTGAGCAATTTTTTTATTTTTCTTGGGTATATACAGACCTAGGAGTAGAACTGATGAGTCATATGGTAATTCCATATTTAACATTTTGAGGTACCGGCACACTGTTCATTCTCCAGAGTAGCTATACCAGCTTATAATCCTATCATCGATGTGTGAGGGTTCCAATATCACCACATCCTTGTCAACATTTGCTATTCTCTGTAATAATGTATCTGATGATTATAACCAACCTAGCAAAGTATATCTCATTATGATTTTGATTTGCATTTCTCTGTTGAGTAATGATTTGAGCATCTTTTCATGTCTTTATTATCCACTTGCATATCTTCTTTGGAGAAATATCTATTCAAATTCTTTGCCCATTTTTTAACTGGGTTCTCTTTTATTATTGAATTGTAAGAATTCTTTATTTTGGATGTAAGTCCTTTATTATATACAATTCATGGATATTTTCTCCATTCTGTGGGTTCTCTTTTCACTTTCTTGTTGGTATCCTTTGAAGCACACATAATTTTGATGAAATCTGATTTATTTATTTTTTCTTGTGCTTTTAGTGTCATAGCTAATAAACCATTGTCTAATCCAAGATCACAAAGATTCACATTTCTTTTTTCCTCTAAGAGTTTTATAGTTTTAACTCCTACATTTAGGTCTTGATCCATTTTGAGTTAATTTCTTTCTATGTGGTATAAGGAAGTGTTCTAACTTTATTTTTTGTTTTTATTTTTTATTTATATTTTTTATTTTTTGTCCAGTTGTCCCAGCACCATTTATTGAAAAGACAGTTATTTTTCCACTGAATTGTCTTGGCATACTTGTTGAAAATCAAGAATTATAAATGTGAGGGTTTATTACTAGACTATCTATTGGGCTACAAGTCCATACCTTTATTTTTTTTTCATTCATTCTACAAAGATTTATTGAGCATCTTTATATGGCAAGCATTGTTGACATGTCCATGTTACTTGCTTTTGGAAACTAAATCATTCCTCTCCAAAGCCCAAATCTTCTCCAAGAAACTCATTCTAACAGGATATAGTATCTCTTTTTCTTAATGAGTTGTGAAGTGATTTCCTTTCATAGCTACACCTATAGAGACCATTTTATCTTCGATTTGTACACAGAGTTTTGGCAAGTTGTTGTTTGTTTTATAAATGTTCAGAAGTCTGAGTATGTTTTAGAAGGCTTAGAAGAATGAAAATTTGTCTGGGATGGTCCAGTGGATATAATGAAGATGGGTTGGTTTTATTTTAATTTTTTAAATGTTTATTTATTTTTGAGACAGAGAAAAAGAGAGCATGCACATGAGTGGCGGAGGGGCAGAGAGAGAGAGAGAGAGAGAGAGAGAGAGACAGAGAGAGACAGAGAATCCCAAGCAGGCTCTGCACTATCAGCACAAAGCCTGATGTGGGACTCAAACACAAACTGTGAGATCATGACCTGAGCTGAAGTCGAATGCCCAACTGACTGAGCCACCCAGACGCCCCAAAGATGGGTTAGTTTTAGAGTGAAAGGAGAATCTGCAGCCATGATGAGAGTTCCTGTCAGGTGTAGGGTGGCCCATGTGTAACTTGAAAGGTGCAGAAAGTTGGGAAGTCTAGTTGTTGTTATCAGTAAGGCCAGAGAGAAATGGCAGAGGTGAGGGTAGTGGAGCTGCTGGATTGGGTACCCATTTACTTCTGTTTCCAATTTTATTTAAATTAAAAAAAAAATTTTTTTAATGTTCATTTATTTTTGAGAGAGAAACAGAGAGACAGAACACAAGTGGGGAAGGGGTAGAGAGAGAAGGAGACACAGAATTCGAAGTAGACTCCAGACTTTGAGCTATCAGCATAAAGCCTGACTCAGGACTCCAACTCATAAACCATGACATCATGACCTGAGCTGAAGTTGGACGCCCAACTGATTGAGCCACCCAGGCGCCCCTCTGGATTTTATTTTAGAGGGGCAGTTCCTTGCCAGTATAAAGTTACAACAAGAAAATGAGGCTTACAGATACTGGCTTATTGCTGGGTCTAAGATGACCTAAAGGACGCAAGGGTTTTTTTGTGATGGTGGTGGCTCGTCTTTCTATAGGGGTTGTAGTTGTAAGAATTGAAGGGGAAAGCCAAAGAAATGTAAACTTAGCAGAATCTAATGATTATCTGAAATAACTCAAGATGATTCCAGTGTTACAACTTTCAGACTTTGGAAGGATAATTGTACCAATGCTTACTGTAATGAACAAGGTGAGGAGGAATGGCTTATATAGATTACAAATTTTGATTTTGGTATGCTTATTGGCAAAATATTTGAGTAAATTATAGAAGATAACTATTAGATAGTTTGATATCTAATAATACAGTATAGACAGTATATACGATATCAGGAGTTGCTAACATTCATTAGATATAAATACAGTTGGTTTCCCTTCCGTAGGTGCCTGTTCATTTTTGAAACCCATATTGTAAAATGACCTTTCAGTGTCTAATTTTAGAGGTTAAGCAATGGTTTTGCTTTCTCTATATGATAAGTGTAAAATATATTGCACTTGGTTAGGGATTTTGACAGGCTTGAGAAAGGTACCTAGATTCCATGGTATGCTGTTGCCATTAACAATATTGTTTTGAAAAAAAAAAAAAAAGCAGTATTATCGTTTTGGAGGGGAAAAGTTTTTAATATTGAAAAACAGTTTATATGCCAATATAGATAAGTTTTAGTTGCTCAAGATGGTTTTATGTCTAAACATTAAAATCGAATGTTTCAGAAAATTTATGACATGTTGAAACTTGGTACAATATACGTTTATTTACCCATCCTAAAATATCTTTCAGGAATTGTTCCATCTTCTGTTGTCCTGACTTCTTTCCAGGTGATGTCAAGAGTTTTTCTAATATGGGCGGTAACACATAGCGTAAAAGAGGTAAGTGTTTATGTAGACTAGAATAAAATCCTATCAGCACTAACAAATGCTGGTCAACTTTTCTCTCTCACCATGTGTGTTATGGCTAAAGATGGAACTCTAGGTCATGTCAACATAGCCCAAATAAAATTTGTATTTGCTGTAGCAGTTGGGTTACTGGTGGGAAACACAGTCCAGATATACAGTGTTATTAAAGAGAAGACTGGCTAAATGATAAAGTCCTGCAGTCTTACTTCCCATAGAGATTTGGATGATGTGGATGTGGTCTGCAACTCAGTTATATTTGGGGGGTATCTTGTTTGTATCCAGCACACTAAACTCGACATCTGCACCCTTATAGTGGGACTATTAGGGGAGTAGGGGATATTAATTCAGTCCAGAGCACTGCTTTTTATAGGGCCAGGAGAAACAAACTTGTTTCCACACCACCCACCAGGACTCGTGGAATTCCCAGTGTGCCAAGTGGTTCTGGAAGGGGGGAGTGCTGTGCAGAGGGCTGGGGCCGTATGTACCCAGGCAGGCCCAGGGATGCTGAGAGAAAGCCAGCATTACCATTGGTGTGGCTCCACAACTAAGCTTTCATTTTCTGGTTTTGGAGAAGGCGATTATTTCTCTGTATGTTTCTCCCTTTTCGAAAGACCATTATTTCTTGCTAACATCATCTTCAGGTAGAGTACCTGTAGCCACTAGGAGGATTCATTTTTCAGTTTTTCAGTCCCAGTAACCTAGCACCAGCATTATTGGAATCTTTGGGGTTCGTGAAATGTGCTTATCCATTAGCATTATTCTGATGTTTTCTTTGTCTTCTTCTATTCTTCTAAAATCCCTGTCAAAACATTTGGTTTTCAGGATTTATTTTGACAGTTTCATTTGTATTTCAGCTAATGAGGGGTAATTTTTTTTTCTACTTTTTATTGGCATATGATATACATACAGAAAAATGCACATGGCTAATGAGTTTTTAATCAAAGCTGATTAAGCTATTATTTTTGTTACATTCTATGAACTTTGCAGATCCAAAGGCTTTTTTTTAACCTCTCTCACTTCTTGAAGATGTCTAAACTTTATATGCAAGAAGAATGTAAAAACAATCACATACTTTTAAAAACTCCCAGTTAGTTAATATATACAGTGTTCTGTTAGTTTCAGGTACAATATAGTGATTCATCAATTCTATGCATTACTCAGTGTTCATCATGATGAATGTGCTCTTAATCCCCTTCACCTCTTTCACCCATCCCCTTCTCATAACCATTGTTTGTTCTCTGTGGTTAAGAGTCTGGTTTTGGGGGACACCTGGGTGGCTCAGTCCAGTAAGTGGCAGACTTCGGCTCAGATCATGATCTCATGGTTCGTGACTTCGAGCCCCACATCAGGCTCTCTGCTGTTAGACCAGAATCTGCTTGGGATCCTCTTGTCTCCCTCTCTCTCTCAAAATTAAGTAAACGTTTTAAAAAACATTTTTTTAAAGAGTCTGGGTTTTGGTTTGTCCCCTTTTTCTTTGTTTAATACTTTTTAAAACGTGATCACATTTCCACATTTCTGTAAAAAAAACAACCACCAGCAAATAAATTCTAATGTAGCATATCACCCTTTGTTCTCAGTCTGATTTGTTTATAGAGTGAGGAAGTTACTTTATTTATAATACCATGTAACCTTTTCATTCATTTCAAATTCTTTCTGCAAATCATTTTTAACCTGTATTCCTTCCTTCCTTTATGTACTCACAATATTTGTTTTAACGAACAACTCATTAACTTTCCAAAGTGACCCAAAATTTCTTTCTGCTAGGAACTCATCTACATTCCTAAATAAGTAATTTTGTAGTTTAAGTAATTAAATGTTAGGTACATGAAGACAGAGTGTTGTCAACTATGGGGTGTGTGATCGCTTTGCCCACCCAATCAGATATTAATTGTGTAGGTGCCAGTGCCCCAGCTGATAGATTATTTATGGCTTCTGCTTTTTCTCTCTTCTGCCTCGGTGATCACTCTTCTCCTTAATAGCCTCTGGCAAAGCGGGTTGTAGGTAAATCTAAAATGCTTTTAATTCAGGTCAAGCAGTTGTTAGCTATATCACTGTTAGCAACATTTGCCAGAATTCCCTGGGGGATCATTAAGACTACTTGGTTTAAAAATGTTTCTGTGGATTATAGGTGCTCAGACCTGGCCATTGTCCTCAGTAACCATGCTGCTTGACTGATGCATAGATTTGACAGTTTCAGATGGTTTCACATATAGTGTCATACTTGAACTTTACAGTAAGTTATATAGTTGTTACATTTTCATATTCAAAATTGTTTCTCTGCAGCCAAACTTACCCAGTTTCCACTGTCACTGACATATTAAAAACATGGTGTAATAAATTTTGTTGTCTTTCTGCCACCTGTTGGGTCCTCTTCTTTTCACATATATACCCTATTAGTTGACTTGCTCCTTTCTCACATAAATAGGATTCATTGTTTCTGCTATCTTGGGATCATAGTTCCTTTCTCCTTGTTCCCCTTTTCTTTGAACAAAACTCCTTCATTATTTTGTTTACACAGTAGATGCCCTCCCGGCCCACCCCAGGTCATGGATAGCTAACTTGAAAGAGTCTGTTGCTGTGGCATTTCAGAGGCCAGTCTGCTGTCTGTCACCTGTTCCTCAGTCTCTGCTCTAGGCCAACGCTATTTTTCCTGCCTTAGACTTTTGTATTAGCGGTAATTCACTTTGTTCTGTACAACATTACTTATAGCTTCCCTGCTAAACTTCCATTCTTCTGTTTCTTGAAACATCTTTAAAATATACTTGGGGCGCCTCAGTGGCTTAGTCAGTTGGGTGTCCAACTTTGATTCAGGTCATGACCTTACAAGTTGGTGAGCTCGAGTCCCACATCAGACTTGCTGCTGTCAGCACAGAGCCTGCTTCACATCCTCTGTCCCCCCTCTCTCTCTGCCCCTCCCCTGCTCGCATTCTTGCTGTCTCAAAAATAAACAAACAGTTTTAAAAAAATATACTCTTATTTTCTTTACATTCAACTCTATTTACTTTAATGGTGGGAACCACATAACTAACACATAAGGAAATTGATACCAGAAATAACTGCTTAATAATATATATCTTGGGGCGCCTGGGTGACTCGGTTGGTTAAGCATCCGACTTCAGCTCAGGTCATGATCTCGCGGTTTTTGGGTTCAAGCCGTGCATCAGGCTCTGTGCTTACAGCTCAGAGCCTGAAGCCTGCTTCGGATTCTGTGTCTCCCTCTTTCTCTGCCCTCCCCCCGTTTGTGCTCTGTCTCTCCATCTCTCTCAAAGATAAACATTTTAAAACAAAATTTTTAAGTAGTAATACATATCTCACTTTCTCATAGTCATGTTCAAATTCTTTTCATACTATTATACTTTCATTCTCAGTTTCTTTTTACATCCAATTCCCCTGTAAAGTGGACAAGAGAGGCACCTTGAGGGCGCTCAGTCAGTTAAATGTCCAGCTTCAGCTCAGGTCGTGATCTCACAGTTCGTGAGTTTGAACCTCATGTCAGACTCTGTGCTGGCAGTGCAGAGCCTGCTTGGGATTCTCTGTCTCCTTCTCTGTCTGTCCCTCCCTCCCTCTCTGCCTCTCTCTTTCTCTCAAAAATACATAAACACACATTTTTTAAAAATAAAGTAGACAAGAATTCTTCTTGTTCCTAGCGTTATGTTTGCATTTGGACTCTTGCTACCCCCACCCACTCTGGCCTGCTTAGGTTTTCCATACTCATTCCCTTTGTTTTTCTGTAATTGTACATGGTGTACTAAGGTAATGGCTTTTAAGACGAGATGCTACTTTTTTAATATGTGGGATGTATTTCCTTTCAAGAGGCCTTCTAGCACACACATCTCACTTATTTTAATTCTCTGCCCATGCCATGCTAGTCACATAAATGTTGCCATGTATCCTATAGGACCAGAAGGTGACTAGATGGCTTTCTTTTATGATTGTAAGGACCCACCCACCAGTTGGTATGACATCTTAATTGGTAGGTCTCTTTATTCAGGTGTTTCTAAACTAAGCATAGCAAATAACCTTCCCACGTTTTTCCTTTTAAAGGGAGCACCTATATGGCATAGTAAAGCTTCTGACAAAAACAACAAGCTCAGGGTGGGAGGTAGACTATGGGAATCAGCACTTCTAGCTGACCTCTTTCCTTTCCAGTTTTCACCCTTGTCTCCCCAACTTGAACTGGCTCCTTCCCCATCCCTTAGCCAGGCTGGCCACTGCTGCCTCCCCATCAGACCTCCCTGGGCTTTTCCCTTGCACTCTGTTTGAGTCTGTTCTTTGTCTCTTCATTGAACTGAAACAAGATTGGCATTTTTCAAAGTGAACTGCAACAGAAAATACCACCCTCTATCCCTCACTGTAACCCCCCTTCCAAAGGAGACAAGTTCACGGGGCACTTGTTATTGTCCAAAAGTAGCTAAGCTGGGCCTCAGATTCCTAGATATGCAAACAGGCCACTGTCCCTTTTCATGACCCAGCCTTCTTTGAAGAAGCCACCCCAAATCCTCATCTGAATTCTCAGTGTAAGATCACCGTGTTCTTGAAGCAGAAGTCCCTGATCACTAACATGGACAGTAGTTGAGAAAGAAGTTGCTGGAGTCTCACTGTGGCTTTAGCCCAAATGTAATGAATACCCTGTATGGTCTGCTAGGGATAGTTTGCATAAAATAAAACTATACCCTGGAGTGCAGAGCCTTCTTTTCTTTCTTCCTTACCCTCTGCCACCATTGGAGAAAGGGATGTTTTCCTGCATTCTTCTGGAATGTTCTGTGAGTTCTCCTGATTTTACCAGTCAGCTGTTTCCCACCTCTTTTTGGCATGCTACTGGGCTTTGTGACACTTAAACTGCCATTCTTGCCAACTTCTCAGTGAGATGCTTACAAGAAGCTTGTAGTCAGTGTTTCAGAAACTTAGTAACCTCCAGTTTTTTATTATCATACTGATCTTTGATGCATTACAGTTTACAGAAGGTCTAATATTAAGGTATGTTGTGATCATTCACTCTTGACAGCTGTCCCTTGAGATAGGTTGTAGCCTCCAATTAGAGTTTGGAAGCTAGACAGGCAAAGTGACTGTCACATATCCAACATATGGCAGAGTTGGGGATGGACTTCTGATTCCAAAGTCTTCCCACTGTATCAGAGCTTCCTTCTCACTGTTTAAATTGTGGTGTGAACACAACCTTATTTTGTGTGCTGACTATGCTTTCTCTATCTCATGTGGAATGGAAAAGCCCCGTCTCGGACCCCAAGACACGTGCCTCTCCAGCAGCTCTGTCATGCCACATGCATATGCTGAGGTAGGATGCTCAGTCAGATCATCCGAATGGGAAGCATCAGCGTGAGCTGTGGACCCTGGGCACTCATCTGTGGCCCTTTGCCCACTTGCTTCTCTGTTATTTCATTGCTGCAGTGGCTCTGTGATGAGTCCCTCTGATTAACTAGCCTTTCTCCTTGAGTTCCAAGACTGGGCACCTGAGTGGCTCAGTCGGTTAAGTGTCCGACTTGTAATTTCAACTCAGGTCATGAAAGGCTAGTTTCATGGTTTGTGAGTTTGAGCCCCATGTCAGGCTCTGTGCTATCAGTGGTTGAGCTAATCAGCCTGGTTGAGATTCTCTCTCTCTCTGCCGCTCTCTCTCTTTCTCCCTCTCTTTCTCTCTCAAAAATAAATTAACTTAAAAAAAGTTTCAAGACTGTTTTTCTATTCGTGTTTATGGACTGTTTGGAACAGAATTACCCAGAAAGCTTATTAAAAGTGAGCACTCCATGGGACGCTTAGGTGGCTCACTCAGTTACGCGTCCAACTCTTTATTTCAGCTCAGGTCATGATCTCATGGTCATGAGATTGAGCCCTGTGTCAGGCT
The DNA here is from genome assembly GCF_018350155.1 of Leopardus geoffroyi. NCBI lineage: Eukaryota > Metazoa > Chordata > Mammalia > Carnivora > Felidae > Leopardus > Leopardus geoffroyi. Next base: position 69,191,778 of record NC_059333.1, on the reverse strand, counting down.
CCACATTGACAGTGCAGAGCCTGCTTGGGATTCTCTCTCTCTCTCTCTCTCTCTCTGCTCCTCCCCTGTGCACATATGCATTCTTTTTTTCTCTCTCAAAATAAATAAACTTTAAAAAAAATAAAAATGCACATTCCAAGTCCCACCCCACATTTGATACAGAATCTCTGGGAGTGAAGCCAGAGTATCATCATTGTTATTAAACTCCTCAGATAATTTTACAAATTCTAAGATTGGAGAAACACTCCAAGATACTTTTTGTTGCGCTGTAATTTTAATTGATTGGCTTTCTCTCTCTCTTTGTTTTATTTTATTTTTAAGTAATCTCTACATCCAACGTGGGGCTTGAACTCACAACCCCAAGATGAAGAGTTGCATGCTCCACCTACTGAGCCATCCAAACACCCCTGACCTTCTCTTTCCTTGATTTTCCTTCATATTTCTACTTAATGTACTTGAAGCCTAACCAGATCTTAAAGAATAAAAGCCATAGGGTTCTCTTACACTGCTAAGTAAAGGCACTGTGGAGTTTCTGGTGCCTTGTCCAAAATCCAGAGCTGCTGAACTGAAGTTCGTGTGCATGTAAGAAGAAACCTGAGAGGCCCAACTTGAAAGCAGAGGAAGATGAGAAGCCATAGCATTGAAGAAGCAAAACTAACTTCCATTGGTTTGTTTTTAAGAGAGACGATAAGGAATCCAGCTGCTTCATTTTGGGGTGGGTTGTGGGAAGGGCTCTGTCCTGGGCATGTGCCTGTCATGTTGCCTTGCCAGAGCCACCAGACAGATCGTTTAAGAGGTCATTCGCAGGCCATTGCATGGAGGAAATGCTGTGCAAACACACTAAACAATCCTCTTCCTGGGATTTATCAAGAAGTGTCACCTTCCTTGGACAGTTTTTTTTATTTTCTAGGTAATTGGAACTCAATATTCTAGAACTTAGAGGCTTAGCACCCATAACTGGTGTGAGGAGTTGTTAAGTGTTGACTTTGACACTTATCCTGTAGCTTATGACAAATACTTCAACATTCTGGACCTCATTTTTCTCATCTGTAATACAAATAACGGCCCTGCTTATGTCAGAGTTTTGTGAAGATGAAGTGAGAAGGATTTGCAAAAACAAACAACGGTATTCAGAAACCAAGATCTCGAGCATGCAGCTTTTGCTGAACAGCTCCTGAAAGCCCTTAGAAAGCAGTTCCACCTCGGAAGGAATGCTCCTTGTTTCCTCGATGAACTGTTCTCTTTTTCTTCCTCTTCTCTTCTCCTTCACTCTTGCGGAAGCTAAAATACTAAGTAAAGTACCACCCTAACTCCCACACTCCTTATCCTATTTTTGGCTGCATAACAGGTTTTTCTTTTCTGCCTGGTCCTCTGCTGGGTTCGAAGTGTGCGCATGCTCTTAGCCACCTCATGAGGTTGCTTCTCCTGTTAGTGTGTTTCTTGTGGCTGCACATGCTTCTTGTTGTCCCTAATGGCCATCTGTGCACACAGTGTTTCCGCGAGGTGGGAAGGACTCCTTCTTACCCCATCAATCAGATGAGGACTTGAGGTGCTTTGTCTGGGGCACACTTGGTTCTCTACTTAGACCAGAAGCCATGCCGCTCTGTCTTGTAGCACAGCGCCCCTTCCACAGTGACATTTCATCTTAGCAAAGGCCATTGGGATACATTCAGTATCTTTTGCCCCCTTGAATGCTGAATGTCTCAGATTCTCCACCTGATTCCATCTTCCCTTACTTTCTATTTTAAATATTTCTGTAGGTGGATTTGCATCACCTTCACTTTTAAAATTAGCACCTCTCTTAAAGGTAGAAACCATTATCATTTGATTGTTAATCAGACACTGTCAAACTTTAGACAACTCCTAGACAAATGCAGCCACACTATATTGCCACTTTCATGTCTGTTAATAATGGACACCTAAAGATAGTGTTACTTTTTTCATAGATGGTTCATTCTGCCATTGCCTGTACTTAGCATAGGTGATTTTGGCACAGATTGCCTATTTTTCTCTCCATGTTTTTATGCCTGTCTCTTTCCAACATTTTCTTGAGCTAAGTATGAAGATTTTTATTTCAAAATATTGAAAAATACTTAGATTTTTGTAGGTTCACTTCTGCCATCCCATGTTGCTTCTTTCTCCCATTGTCTTAGTGCTTTTGTAGCCCTTGAAAAACTTCGCTGGATTCATCTGTTCAAAATATAGTATAGTTCTTCAGTAATTAAGTCAGTTGTGTTAAAAGGAGAAGCAAGCACACATGTTAAACCATGCAAACCGGCATCACCAGTAGTACTTCTACAGAACATAGCCCCCTTTCTCAATTAGTCATTGAATAGGTGCCAAGTACAACAAAATCAGGAAATTGGTTTCATTCGTCTTTAATGTTAATCTTCGTCTCCTCCTGGCTCTCCTCCCCATGGTGACCCTGCCTCACAGACACCCCTGCACTTGAAGCTTCTCAGGACCTTTTCTTCTGCTCTCTCACCCTAAGGGCTAACTCTGACATCCACCATTCCCAGTTGTCAACTCCGGCCTGAGAGGGAACAGTTACATCAGACAAATGCCCTGGAAGGCTGCACAGTTTGTTATTTTCATTTGAGGGGATCTCTCTCAGGAGAGAAGGGGTGAGGGCCAGACCTGCGTCAGCCTACCCCATTACAGACTGTCCTGGAGACACCCAGCCCTTTCAGGCTTGAGCAGCGTTGGCTTCTTCCTTTTCCTCTACCCCAGAGCTTCCAGATCTTAGGTTTTCCAGTATATTTTACAGTTAGTTAGTCTTTTTATATGTTATGCTAAAGTCCCCTGCTCCCTCGTAAGTGATGTTCTGGAAGCATCAGTAGGGTCACCTACATTGCTCCTATTTTTTCATAATGAATGTCTGATAAAGAAACTTACTGTTGGAATTTATCATCTTCAAGAATAAGACATTTCTATGCTATTGGGTAGTATCTTAATCTTTGTATTGCTGTTCTTTACAAATAGTAGGAAGCTTGTTTAGAGCCAAATCTGGTTACTTGCAGTCCTGAGATTAACAAAGATGCTTGACTTTTGACATTAGGGAACTTGTGGAGAAGGAATGAGAGTGAAGGAAGGAAAAATAGTTACCTTGGGTATAAAATAGTAGTTGCCCAAATAAGCCCACGAGATTGACGGGCTAGAGCTTACATGGTTTCAGCTTTGGTTACACGGCATCAGTTTGAATTAAAGAATAACACGGGGAAGCAAAACTCTGTGTCACAGAAGTATGCTGCAGAGTTGTATTGTCAGTGGACAGTTACCAGGAAGTGAATTCTGGCATTCAAACTGTCAACCATGGTTTGAAAATGAAATGCGGTAAAGTGCTTATTTAGACTGTTTATTCCAAGCCAAAAAGGGTAACAGTTTGGTTACCAACATTTTTCTTTTGGGTATTTCCTCTTTCCCAGCACTGTCTAGTAGAACTTTCTACAGTAGTGGAAGTGTTCTGTATCTGCACTGTTCAATACAGTAGCTACTAGCTATATGTGAGCACATTGAACCCTTGAAACAAGGTAAGAGTGACTGAGAAATTGAATTTTAATTTAATTTAATTTAATTTTAAATAGCTACTTGTGATTGGAGGTTACTGTATTAGTGCAGCTGTAGATGTTCAGTGTAATATTATTTACCATTCTCTTGATTTCAGTCAATTAGGTTTTCATATATTTGATCTCCGATGCACATGACTGTGTGATTTTTACTTTATTTTATTTTATTTTATTTTTTAAGTAGGCTCCACACCCAACGTGGGTCTTGAACTCATGACTCTGAGGTCAAGAGTCATGAGTTCTCCCAACCAAGCCAGACCGAGCCAGCCAGGCAGTCCTGTGTGATTTAAAAAAAAAAAAAAAAAAAAATAGATGAAAGATACTTGGTATGGTATGTTATTTAGATCCAGGGATTTTTTTTTCCAACACTTGGGATTAAATTGTTAACAAAAATCCTACTTGCAGATGTGGGAAGCTGTGTGGCTGGTATTTCTGTTGCAGAGATAGCAGTAGATTAGCTGGTGAGGCGGAAGGCCATGCGAGCCCCACCTTTCAGAAGCCTGTAGCTTGGCCCCTGCAGTGGATTCACCCATGATAACACGTCCCAGGTTTGCCCTTTTTGAAACCATTTCACAAGCCTTTTCTATTCTATTTGAGGTAAAAGATGCCATAGAAGTACAGTCAACATTATTATCCCAATGAGCTCGAAGATTCTCATTTCATACTATAAAAGTGAGATGATTGACATGCATCGTGAGCATTGCTAAAATATGTCAGCAAAGTCAGGGAAAGTTAAAAATTGTTACCTATAAATCGCTTTTAAACAGGTGTGTTCCACAGTACAATGAGTGGCACTTTTAAAGCATTGATTAATATTCATTTGAAAACTTTTAATATGTGGGAGTAGGAACTATCTCTTAAATTACCTTCTCCTTTGCCAAATTGGTCTTTTATATACTGTAGCTTTTGCAGTATAACTTTATTTTTAAGCATGAAAATGGAGTATGAGATAGTTTAATTAAAAATCTATAAATTAACAAGGATTTATTCAGTACATTCAGCCCTCTGACAGCTGGCCTGCGCAGAGAATGCAGCAGGTAACTGGTCTTGTTGGGAATCTTGACAACTATGGGGCAGCCTGAAGAAATCACCTCTTTCCCCCCTGTTCCTGTGAAATATATATAAAATATAGTTTAGTTTCTTCAGGGAAGAAGGATCAATAACATTTTATATTTATTCATATCAAGAAGCACCAGATAGGCCCCTCTCATTACAAGCTGTGATGCATCACGGATAAAATAAAACATAAGTTGTCTGCATTTTCCAGAGAGAGGATCCTTTTCGAGTCTGAAGTGAAACCCTGGTGCACTGCGGGAATTTGTAAGATGTGACTTGATGTACATGTGCGGATGTGTGTGGGTGCATGCTGAGAGTATGCTTTGCATTTTAGAAGGAGGGGAGAACTAATTACCAGGCTTAATGCATTAAAGACTTAACTTTTTTCCTTCAGATTGCTGCCATAAATGTTTGATTTAACAAGAGGAGTTTTGGCATCTTCTCCCTTTTACCTTATTTTGCTCTGGCCAAAAAAAAAAAAAAAAGACCAGAATAACCAAAACCTTGAAAATTGTCCGTCTCTTTTGCATTCTGCATTTGGTGCTAGATTGTTAGGAAATCTTTTGTTGAAGTCATTGCCTCAAAGGAAACTGTGTTCAAAACCTCAAGTGTAAAAGCTAATCAAGCTAACCATTTTTTTAAATAATATTTTATAGTTTTTAAGACTTTAGCTTTTAAGAATGTTACATTTGTGTAGCGTTTTGTGACCTGGGCAGAGGTTATGAACTGGCAGCAGATGTCTGTCCCACAGGTGGGTTTAAAGAGAAAGTTCAAGAAGAACCTAGTGGCTGGAGGGTGTATCGTCTCACAAGAGCAACAGTGTTCAGCTCAGCTAGTGATTGCCAAGTGGATCCAGTGTTATTCAATATGGATTTTTTAAAGAAAAGGTAGAAATCTAGATTATTTTTTATGTGGGATCTCCCAGCTTTTAAAAACTAGCTCAAATATTTTTAAAGCACCATAAAAGGACAAACAGAACATCTGTGGTCCAGAACTGTGGACCAACCTTTTTAATATTTCTACTCCAGGAAATGGTATTCATAGCTTTTATCTTTATTTTCTGTCTTCTTGAAGATTTGCAATTATTAAGCAGTTACAAAACAAAAAGAACCATGACATTTCATGATATTATATAGCTAAGTTCATGTTCTTTTGACCTGTCATTTAGGTTTCTGACAATGATAAGTCCTCTCCCGTCTCTCCTCTAGAGTGTTGAGTTAGGCACATTTCATGGAGGTTTGGGGGCAGACTGTGTGGAGTGAGTATGCCCCAGATCTCCCCATAGGATCACAGTAACCTTCTGCTGTGGTTCTAGTCTGGATTAGATATATGTGATCCAGGTTGGGACTGCCTATGACCCGTCTGATGAGATCCCCATGCTTGAGTTGGGGTGGAGGAAATAGTTGCATGAAAGATTTTCAGTTAATAACATTCTCTTTGGAGGTGAGAGAATCAAACAGAACTCAGGAGGAATCCTGGGAAAGCCTAGCAGCTGGTGAGGTCCTTAGATATCCCAGAGATGGTAGAAGCATATTACCGCATCTCCTAAACAACACTGAAACAAACAACAAAAAGCAAAACAACAACAAAACAAAATATTACCTTGGTAATTAAGCCAAAGAGGGCAGCCATCATTGAGTCACAGCATTGGCTAGCATAGTAATAGGAACTTAATAAGTATTTGTTGAATTTTCTTTTCATGGAATAGTAACAACTGCTATTTATTAAATCGCTAGCAGTTTACTAAGCACTTGCTGTGTGTTTCTGACCCTACAATAACCATGCAAAAGCAAATGTTCCCCCAGTTTCCGCAGGAGGGAGCAGAGGCTCAGAGAGGGTAAGTAACTTGCCTTGGTACATGCAGCCTGGAAGACTGAAAGTCTCTGGTTTCCAAGCAATAATGATTAGAGAAGAGGAAGCTATCACCCTCCCTTCATGTTTTCTAGGAAATGGGCTGACTACATAGTAGCATTAAAGCTGGGCTCATGGGGACATTTTAGCATTCAGATCTGCATGTCTTTGTCCTAAGTGCGGAATTGATTGAGCATTGTTTGTTGACTGCATGCTTATACATTTTTTCATTGCATGTTCAGAAAAGTTGATTTCATGACTAAGAGTTGTTTTGGTAGGCCAAAATGTTTGACTAGCCATCATCCACATCAAAGAATAGCCCTTAGTTATTGTGTTGTAATAGAAAAAATCTTTAAACCAGTTTCCTTTGTCACTGTAAGTTTGAAGAAAATCTATTTGGATGCACTTTTTTCTCTCTTGTAAGGAGGAAATGTATTAATATTTCTTTATAGCATAACTCACATTCTCCATAAAATAAGGAATAGTATTTTCTGGTTTGTTTACCATATTACCCTATTAAGGATTTTTAATAAATGCTTAATCATGAAAGACACTTCACACATGAATTGTCATGGGAAAAGACTAATACTGATTTAGACTTTTTAAACCACCATATTTAGTATATTTCAGGTTTTTTTCTTATCAAGCATGATATTTCTTTTAAGTAGATAACTAAATGTGTTATATTTTTGTTCAAAAACTTAATAAAGCTATGGAAAGGACCGGGATTGTCGTCAGAATTGTCCTACTGTCCTGCTCAAGCCCTCGGCTGACATCACCAACCAAGCACCAGCCCTGTGACCCTTAGCCTCACTCTCATTAGGGAGCTGCCCTCCTCACCCGGGGCTGTTCCAACCAAGTCAGAGAACATGCAGGCTCAGGCTGCAGACGGGTCACCATTTATTCATTCTTATTCACTCAAATATTTATTCAGTATTTTCTACCCTCTAGCCGTTGTGCGAAGCGCTAGGATACATGAGAGAATGAAGAACATGGGTGCTGTCCTCACAGTGCTTCCCACGTAGTCAAGGAGCAGAATTGAGCAGACAGCAGTACCATACAATGGGATAACTGAGAAGACAGAGGGAGGACAGGGTGCTGCTGGGACCAGGTGGTCACTTCAGCTGCCCCAGTTGAAGGCTGTGCTAGCCTGTTCGGCTGCTAAGGAGCTGTTCCAGTCTCCTCTGCCCAGTTGTTTCTCTTCATGGGGTGGTCCTGGGGACTCAGTGAATACATACGCAGCACTTAGAATAGTGCCTGGCACTTAGGAAGTGCTCAGTAAGTGCTAGCTACATATTCACTGTAATGTAATCTAAACTTGTCAAAAAATTTTAGTGACCAAGTTCTATGCAGCTGTTTTGAATTCTTTTCCATGTCCTGAGGTCCAAGACAGAGATATAATTGATTTTTCACATAGAAATGAATGTTTTTTATACTTGAATAGTTTCACAGTTAGCTGTTGAAAATTTACACATAATTACTTTTATCATACTTAAGGAGTAATTAGCCCTGCAAATGGGAGTTATCATTATCTTAATCATCATTATTATCCTACTCTAAAGCATTTATTAAAAATTAGATTTTGCCTTATAATTAAAGCTAACCCCTCTTCAAAGCAAGTTTGTGGACCTTTCTTCAGGGTATTTGCCATCTGAAACAATACAAATTGAGAGGTAGCATTAAGTCTATTACTCCTTCGCAACTTACCCTCTTTTAGTGTGCTCTTATTTATGTGCTGTGTTGTAAATGTTCTTGTATCTTTTTGTGGTTATACAGCCTGCCTCTTCCAGCTGATTCAGAGGCTTCCTATCAGGAACAGTATATCTAGAAACTAAATGATAGTTGTATTTGCTTCTAATTGTGGCCCCAGAAAAGTACAAAAGCTCTTGATTCCCTCCACTCAGATTCCCCACCTGTTGGCATTTACTGCATTTGTCCCATCACCTTTTCTTCTGTCTTTAAATACCCATTATCATCTGTCCTTTTCTGAACCTTGAAGCAAGCTGCACGTTCTGTCCTGTCACCCCTTGACACTCAAGTTCATGTTTCGGACATTCTCCTACATCACCTGCAGTGGAGGTGATGGCTTCCTACAACCTTCCAATCAAGAAGCCGATATTGATCGAACACTACCACCTCCTCTACAAGCCCCATTTGGATTTCACTAGCTGCCCAAACACTGTTGGGTTTTGCTTTGGTTTTTTTTTTTTTTTTTTTTTCTTTTCTTTTCTGGAATGGCAAATATTTACTAAGTATTTCTGTGCTCTGGGTATTGTGCTAAACACTAGGATACCCGGGGAAAGTAGTGGTTGTTACGGTATTCCCGCCACATACATGGCACATGCATGTCAGGTCTCTTAAGACACATCAGTCTGAGAGAGCTTCTTAGTCTTGCTCTGTTTCTCATGTCCTTGACAGTTTTAAAGAGTACAGGCCTTAACTTCTGTAGAGTGACCCTTCACCCACATCCATCCCGTGTTCACATCCATCCCGTGTTCCCTCATAACCAGTTCAAGTCATACATTCTTGGCAAGAATACTAGAGAAATGGTGCTGTGATCTTCTCAGGGCATCACCTGAGGTGGCAGTGTGCCATGACTACCCATCCGGCTCCAGTGGTGTTGACTCCAGTCACATGCTCCTGTTGGTCTTTTCCCACCTTCAGGTAACATCTTCCCCTTTTTATTGATGAGTATTTTGTGGGAATGACTCCTGCCTGTGTCAGCCACGCCGTGGTGGTTACTAGGTGATGATCCTCTATTTCTGTCACCCCTTTTACATGTATTAGGTGGCTTCCTACTGTAAGGAATAGCTTTCCCTTTCTCCCATTTATTTATTCATTTATTGATTCATTTATTTCACTTATATCATTAGTTTGGACTCATGAATTCCTGTGCATTTCAGTGGATTGTAATCTGTTACTTACTTTGATGTTAAAATTGTCTGATTTGGCCAGTGGGAGCCCTTTCTCCTTGTCCTTTTGATTTATCTCTTCATTTGTTGAGCATTTTCTTACTTTCTGACAAAAAAGATTTCCAGACTTATCTTGTACTTCCCCTGGCCCAGCCTTGGAATCAGCCATTTTGCCGAGGAGCTCTGGTTCCTTTTAGTGGGAGATGGTATTTAAGGACCCAAGATCTGAGTAGCTGAGGTGCTTCATGCTACTGGAGTGTTAATGCTTCTAGGTCCTTTCAGTGGAGGAAGCTAAGAGATATACATGCATGCACACACACGCGCGTGCGCGCACACACACACACACACACATATATGCGTACTGTACATACATCTAAAAGTATATAGCTCTGTGTGGGTGTGTGTATATGTATCTGTGATTGATTATGAGTTCATACAGATTCCTTCAATTACAATCCAACACCTTAGTGTTCTCTCTGGCATCCTCCCTCCCTGTTTGTAAATACTTCTCAAACAATATGAAGCCCCCCCACCCTTTTTTAACATATTGATTTCTTTGCTGAGCTTACTCTTTACTCCATGTAACTGATTTCCCAACCACACTGGCCATCTCTTCTACCCATCACCTCTTGTGTCTCCCTCCCCCCCCCATCCTCAGTTGCTAGGCCTCTGGCTCACACCTGTCTGCAGCTCCCCCAGCCTTCCCTCTTCTGCCCTTGTCATTGGCCTCCAGACCCACTGGTCTTCCATGTCCATGTGGCTCCCTACCCCTCACCACATCGAGCTTTTATCCCCCATGCTGACTCCTCCATGAGGGGAAAGGAAAGAGACATTTAGGTGAATCTTAATGCCTACCCAGACACAAATTTGAAATGATTGGGAAGATCACTTCTCTGGAAAACTAGAGGCTTATCCCAAAAGGTGTTCTGTTCTTTTTTTCTCATTTTCTTTTTTATCTTTATATTTATAAGTTTGTTTTCATCTTGAATTCAAATAATATTTTGCATTTTTATTCCTGCAGAGCAGAGATGGAAAAGAGAAACAAGGTTTTGAGATAGATTTTTAGGGGTGTTGGCAGTAAGTTAAACTCAGGAAGTAAAACAAGGCTAAAACAAAAAAGCATTGAAGATAATTAGCAAAAAGCAAGGCTCAGGGAAGAAGTTTCACACTAACTGTAGGGAATTCATTAGGGTTTGTTTCAACTTCTTATGTTGGTTTCTATCTCAAGTCAATTGATTCATGATTAAATTCATTCCATGGGTATATTCAAGATATCTCTGGACAACAGTGACCTAGAATTTTTCATACTTTATCCAGTCCTTTTCAGTGAGCCTATTCCGTTCAGTCCGCCCATTATCTCCTTTTGAGAAGTGGGCCACATTTTTTGAAGAAGTCATAGCTTTCTTGATATTCCTTATCTGTTCTCTAGGCTCTTGTATATGGATTCCTTTGAAGTTTTCTTGATTTCGTAAGAGAGGTGTTCTTCCCATAACAACAGGTGTGGGTGGGTGGGTGTGTGCGTGCACACGTTTGAGAGACAGACAGAGCACTGTTCAGAGTTTAGGGGCACATACCTGGGTTCAATTTCTGTAAGGCTCACTTGCCTCATCTGCAAAATGGGGATTTAATGAGGTAATATATATAAAAACATACTTTGTATATAGTAAGAGTTCAGTAACTATTGAGTACAATTATTATATTTACTCACTATAATTATTAAAAAGGGATTACTAAAACAATTAAAAATGGTCAAAGGACTTGACTAGACATTACTTAAAAGAAGATATACAGGGGCGCCTGGGTGGCTTAGTCGGTTAAGCATCCGACTTCAGGTCACGATCTCGCGGTCTGTGAGTTCGAGCCCCGCGTCAGGCTCTGGGCTGATGGCTCAGAGCCTGGAGCCTGCTTCCGATTCTGTGTCTCCCTCTCTCTCTCTCTACCCCTCCCCCATTCATGCTCTGTCTCTCTCTGTCTCAAAAATAAAAAATTAAAAAAACATTAAAAAAAAAAGATATACAAATGACCCAATAACCACATGCTCAACATCAATAATCATTAGAGACTGTGTGTCAAAACCACAATGAGATGCTACTTCATACTCACTAGGATGGCCACTATCAAAAAAAAAAAGTTAAGAAAATTACAGTGTTCATGAAGATGTGAAGAATTGGAGCCCTTGTGCACTGGTGGTGGGAGTATACAATGGTGCAGCCATTGGTTTAGCAGTTCCTCAAAAAGTTAAATATAGAATTACCATATGATCCAACAGTTCCACTCCTAGATATGTGCACAAGAGAATTAAAAACAAGGTACTCAGATACTTGTATACCCATTTTCATAGCAACATTATTCACAGTAGCCAAAAAGTGGAAACAACGCAAATGTCCATCAACAGTTGAATTAACAAGTAAAATATAATGTATACAAACAATGGATTATTCAGCCTTTAAAAGGAAAGAAATTCTGGTACATTCTACAACATAGATGAACCTTGCAGGCATTCTGCTAAATTAAATAAGCCAGACACAGAAGGACACATATTGTATGAATCCCCTTACGTGAGGTACCTAGAATAAGCAAAATCTTATAGACAGAAAGTAGAATTGTGCTTACCAGGGACTAGAGGGGTATACGGGGTTATTACTTACTGGGTACATAGTTTTTTTAGGATGATGAAAAGTTTTTGAGATGGATAGTGGTGATGGTAGCACAACATGGTGAGTGTTGTGAATAAATGCCCCTGAATTATATACTTTAAAATGGTGAAATTTGTAAATGTTATGTTATGTGTATTTTACCACACACAAACAATTGATCCCCTCCCCGAACACACACACACACACACACACACACACACACGCACACGCACACACACACACAGTCTGTCAAAGGAAGACTGAAGAATGATATCTGTACACAGGTCATATGAAGGGAAAATTTGGAGGGAGGGGTCATATGAACCTAGACGGGGATTGACCTGTGGGCCAAATCTAGCCTGCAATTTATAATGGTTTTTACATTTTTAAAGGGTGTGAGAAACAACAAAGATGAATACATGACAAAGCCTAAAGTATTTGGAGGCAAAGCCTAAAATATTTGTTATTTAGCCATTTACAGAAAAAGCTTGCCAACACCTGGTCAGGAACATTGCTGTGGAGTGAATTGTGTTCTCCCCAAATGTGTGTGTTGAAGCCCTAACCCCCAGTATTGTGGTATTTGGAGGGCATATAGGAAGTACTTAGGTTTAGATGAGGTCATGAGGGTGGGATCCTCATGAGGAGGTTGGTGCCCTTAAGGGAAGAGACCCTAGAAGGCTCTCCCTTCCCCTCCCTGTCACATGAAAACGTGATGATAAGGTGCTAGCTGCAAACCGGGAAGAGACCCCCTACCAGAAACCAAATATGCCAGCACCTTGATCTCAGCCTCTAGAACTGTGAGAAAACATTTCTGTCGTTTAAGCCACCAGTCTGTGGTATTTTATTACAGCAGCCCCAGCAGACTAAGACAAACATACTCTTCAGAGTTCTGCCAAGAAGAGACTCAAGTCCTTGCCTTCTAGATTTTACCAAAATCTCCTCTCTTCACAAATGAAGGGGGTATTAAGGAGAAGAAAGAACACTTATCATAAAGCATGATCTTGGGATTTCTTTAAAATAACCAGAGCGGGAAGCAGCAGGTTCCGAAATGCTAAGAAGAATAAGGTTTCTACAATAGTGATTTTCTTATGTGGCACCATCTGTTTTCCTTTGAATGTAATAAAAATGACAGCTTTTCATGTACTGATACTCCCTGAGCCTTTTAAAGTCAAACATATGATGCTATTTGTGTGTAAAGGTTTTTCTCTTGCACCCATTTGTTTCTCCAGCTTGAATTTCTATGTAAACTCCCTTGGCTAAATTACACAAGCCTCCCACACCCAAGCGCCTCCACCCTCGCCATAGAGCAGGGGACGGAAACCTGCCGTCTGCAGCACGGAGGGTCCGGTACGCAGCTCACTGACTGCACTGGGCAGAGGAAGGCTTCCAGACTGGCAGAGCCGCCCCACTCCCACTCCCATTTGTGCCACGATTGCAAATGTGCAACTTTGAAACATGGCTTTTGGACGTTTTTGGCAACCAACGCTTTGTCCCCTGCTTTTCCTTTGTAAACCTTGATAAACCTCCTTTGTCTCCCTTCTTCTCCCCCACCCCCCCCCCCCCCCACATACCTACTTTTCTCTTGAAAGGCAATAATATAATTTAAGGTAAACATCAGGGTGCCTGGTGGCTCAGTTGGTAGAGTGTGCGACTCTTGATCTCTGGGGTCATGACTTTCAGCCCCATGCTGGGCATAGAGATTACTTAAAAAAAAAAAAAAAAAAAAACTTAAATGTCATATTCTTTTTTAAAAGACAGTTTTATGGAGGTATAATTTACATACAATCAAATTCACCCATTTTAGGTGTACAATTCAGTGCTGTTTAGTAAATTTACCAAGTTGTGTAACCGTCATCATAATCCAGTTTTAGAGCATTTCCATCACCTCACTGTGATCCTTCATGCCCTTTAAAGTTCATTCCTAACCCACTCCCAGCCCATGGCAACAAGTAATCTACTTTCGTTCTTTCTTTCTTTTTTAATGTTTTATTTTTGAGAGTGAGAGCACCAATGGGGTAAGAACAGAGAGAGGGGGAGCAGAGGATCTGAAGCAGGCTCCAGGCTCTGAGCTGTCACCACAGAGCCTGACACAGGGCTCAAACTCATGAACCGTGAGGTTATGACCTGAGCTGAAGTCAGATGCTTAAGCAATTGAGCCACCAGGCGCCCCAGTAATCTACGTTCTGTCTCTAGATTTGCCTTTTCTGGACGTTTCATATAAATGAAATAGTTTGCATTTGGCGTCCTTCACTCAGCAGCGTGTTTTTGAGGTTTATCTATATTGTAGCATGTATCGATATTTCTTTCTTTGTGTGGCCAAATAGTAGTCCATTGTATGAATTATGTCACATTTTGTTTATCCCTTTGCCAGTTGCTGGACATTTGGGTTGTTTTTACTTTCAGCTGTTCTGGGTAATGCTGTGTGACAATTGCCAGCACATCTTTGTGTAGGCATATTAAACCTCTTATTCGTGATAATGAATAAAATCATGTGTTTCTAGTTCCTAATTCAAAGAGTAGCTAAGTTGAACTTTTTATAATTGTAGGCCTTAGCCCTTCCAAAAACCCCTCCAAAGCTAAACTGGCTTTTTTTTTTTTTTACCTTAAGTGATCTTTTTCTCTGAGTCATTGGCCTTTGATAGAAAGGCTCCCCACGTGTTAGAAAAGTGTTCCCAACTCCTGCTTTAAAAACAAAAACCAGAAAGAAAGAAAATAGATGGTATCATTTGAGTTAAGGGGCACTGACCCCGCACATGCCTTGTGTGCAGACCTGTGTCAGGGCCCGAGAAAGCCACCTGAGAGGAGAAGCGGAGCCCTGAAGACCTTAGAGTCGGGGATAAAGAGGCAGAGAACTATTCCCATGGTATGCCCTCAGTAGTCAGCAATGAAGGGAGGTCTTTAAATTATTCTCTCCTCTCTCATCTTCTTTGATAAAGGAAAATTATTTTTAAGTACTCTTAAAAGACTCTGCCCATTTTTTTTCCAGTTAAAAAAATTTCCATTTATGCAAAGAGGTTAGGGTTAGCCAGAGTCTTGTGCCTTTCCCATGTGCAGGTTATATGCACACCCCACCCCTCTCTACAAAGAACAGCAGCTGGAAGCTTTCATTGGCTGCTTCTAAGTCAGCCTTCCACCCTGCTCAGGACTTTCTCCTGAGCAGTCTCAGTTTGACTGTGTCCAGAGTCGGGAAGCACACGGCTTCATGGGGCGGCCTATTTCATTAGTCAACTGGTTTGTTACACACTTCTTATTTTAACCAGGCATTTTTACTCCCTGTTAACTTTGCCATTAGTCTTGTGTCCATATGCCAGTTGCACACAATATTCATTTACATATTCTGAAGTAATTAACCTTCTCCTTTTCCAAAGTAAGCTTTGCTTGTTCAGGGGTTCTCATAACCTACTCAGACCTCTGGCTGGGATCTAATCTATTTGGAATGGAATCACTGGGATGAGACTATTAATGTGGCCAAATACTGGTTGGTTGCTTGGCTGATTGGTCGTTTGAACAACCACCTGCACCCTGTTGGCACATATGAAGTTTGTAGTTCACTAAAAACTGCTCATCTCCCAGATTCATAAGCTGAGTCTTCTCCATTCTGTGGTGGAGTCATTTTGTTGCTGCTGAATAGTTAGCCTGGTTAAATTTTATCTTACTGGGTTTTTTATTGTGGTAAAACATAACAAAATTGTCCATGTTAACCATTTTTAAGTGTATGGTTCAGGTGCAGTAAGTACATTCCTGTGGTTGTACAATCACCACCACCGTCCATCTCCAAAACATTGTTCATCTTTCCAAACCAAAACTCTGTATTCATTAAACATTTATTTCCTATTTCCTCCCACCCCTCACCCCTGGCAGCCTTCTATTCCTACTTCCTGTCTGAATTTGACTTCTCTGGGTACCAGATGAGTGGGATATAGTACTTGTCTTTTTGTGACTGGCTTATTTCACTTAGCAAATTGTGTTCAAGGTTCATCCACATTGTAGCATGGGTCAGAACTCCCTTTTTAAGGCTAATATCCCACTGTATGTATATACCATTCAACTGTTGATGGACATTTGGGCTGTTTCTACCTTTAAGCTATTGTGAATCACGCTCCTGTGAACACAGGTATACAAATAGCCGTTTGAGTCTCATTGATCTTACTAGCTTCAACTCATTACATTCTGTCCCTGTTTTGTGTCATTGGATAATTGTTTACAAATCAGATAAGCTTGGATCACTGACTTTACCCAAGTACCTTCTTAATAACAGTGTTGTATTTCCTGTTAATCTGAAGGTACCATTTGTATAACATGGTCTTCACAGCTGGGTTCTGGGAGCACCTGCTTTCACATCCAGCCTGAGTGTGAGCTTGTTACCGTTCTTTTGGTTCAAGTCTAACTTGGGCCTGGAGAGAATGAGTCCAGTATCCCCAAGGCTGGACCAGAGTGCAAGGGGGGTTGTTTGTTACCTGTCTTTCGGAAGGCCACTTAAGACTATACAGAAACTAATATCAGGTATCCAAAGCAGGAACTTAATCTTGGAGTGACCTGATTAGAATTGAATTTGTTTGCTCCACTTAGCAAAAAGCACAAAGTGCTTTTAGGAATCAGAAGATGAATAAAACACGTTCCCTGCTTTCAAGATGATTAGAATGCAAAATATTGGAAGGGCTCCCTATTGCAACCCAGAGATCTTTAGGCAAGCCTTCATCCCATAGCTGTAAAACAGATCTTCAGATGAGGAAGATTACAAAATACATCAAAAAGCAAAATGCTCTGAAATTATGTTTTAGGATAGGTGGGTTTTAAGCAAGGATTTGGGGACAGGCTGAAAAATGAAACATAAAAGCTTCAGAGGTATTTAGGTTTTACTCGAGCTAATACAAGAGCACCAGGAAAACAAAAAGTACTCTTGCTCTTGACAGTGCAAAATTCTTATTATTTTTAGGGATTAGTAACTATGCATTTATGAAATTCTTTGTCAGAGCAATTTAGCTAATAGGTATGTAAATGACTAGTTATTTTATTGCGTAGGTGGATCGCTCCATGTACCCTCTCTGAGGAAGAATATAAGTGCGAAAAAGTATTCACATTGCAAATGCAAGGAAGAAAAGTTAAGGTTAGAATGCCGTACCTTTGTTGTATTAGGTGTTAGGAATAAGGCAGAGAACATCCATCTTGTCCAAATCTGTCCTGTTTACTCAGTGGAATTTCTTAATCACATCCAGCTCTCTGACTGCCTGTATTAGATTCAAGAAACCATGACTGAATTGGGTATAAGGTAGTTTCTTGTTACTGGTCTTCAAGCCTGGACCAGGATCATTATAAATGTGGCTGGGGGGATGGCGGAGGCACTGAAAGCAAATGCCAGTGTGGTGGAAATACATTCCACGTGAGATTTGCAGTCCAAGGCATCTAAAACCTAAAAACCACCTGGGGTGGGGGGGTGCTGTGTTCAAGTTTATCGTTATTTTCATCATGAAAATAATCCAGAAGAGGCTGGAAATTCCAGAGCCTCCTGTGGTCAGCATGGAAGTTTCTATAATTTTTAAGTTAAACCAGGCTTCTTCAGGGGAAGAAATCACCAATGGGAGAGAATAAATGGGCTATGCCTTTCAGACAGTCTCTGGCTCTTCTTCCTTCACTTGAATTCATCCTACCCAGTGAATTAGCCTCATCTTCAGTTGTATTTCAGGCACTATGTTCCCCTCCTTTGAAGTTTCCTCAGATTCTTAGCTGTCGTGCAGATCGAATTAAAATTCTTGTGAACGGACAGACCCCAAGCTTGCCACCAGTTTGCCCTGCTACCTTCTTATCTAACTAGTCTTGACTCCCACTAACATCAGTTCACATTCTCCGCAGCAGGCCAGCAGACAGAACACTCGTCTGTGTTTGTTTTTTCCTGTGGGCTTTAACTCTGTGGGATTCCTGTTTCTGCCCCTCCTACTCATCAGTAAGCTGAGTTCTTCTCACTGGCCCTTAATCACTCGACTCTACACAGCTGTTGTGATAGGCACGTGTTCCTATATATGGTAGGAAGGCTCTTCCTGTGCTGTGCTGTGGCCACCAAGGATACAGACCAGGGCTGTGTCCAGTTGTTCAGTCCCCTAGCTCGGCAAGAGGGCGGGGGCGGGGGCGGGGGAGGGGGCGTGGCTGGTGCTGCACACTGGTGCAGCTTCTTTGTTAAAATGTTTTATGTGTTTGCTTTTGCTTTTGTTCCTTTTCCTTCAGGTACAGAGCGAAGACAGTGTCCTCCTGTTTGTTATTGCCTGGACAATCACAGAAATTATCCGTTACTCCTTTTATACTTTCAGTCTATTAAACCATCTGCCTTACCTCATCAAATGGGCCAGGTAAAGTACATGGGATAAAGATTAACTTTTGAAGTGATCCATCACTGTATTTGTCCTTTTTTGCTAAATATTGTCTCCAAGCTCCTAAAAATAAATATATATACGATGTCAACTATACTTCAGGGTTTTTTTAATTGTATGAGACAGGTGTTGGGATTGGTGATATGAGACTGGTCTTCGGATTTCATCAGGATAAGGGATGCTCCTTAACTTTGATTATCAGAAATACTGTTTTAAGTTGTATATAGTTATTTTTATTGGATCAATTATTTTTATTTAAATTATTCGGTAGAGATTTGATGTAACATCTCTTTTTTTTCATACCAAATTTTACTGATGAGCTCCTGCCCTTATGTTTTCTGGACCAAGTCCAATTCTCCTAGTCTCAGTTTTGCCAAGAGGCTATGACTCAATTTTTAATTCATAACAAACGATACATGTGGTTTAGAATATTAGCAATTGTATTTTGCTTTGATAATTTTTGCCAGCAGTATTTGTTATGAATTGGGTAAAGGGCTGACAGTTCATCCATTTATCTGAACTAATTCAGGAGACGGTTGTGAGCAATGTTCTGAGTTGGAGAAGACTGTGGGGAGAGTGACAAAGCAAAAGGATCAAAACTGTCCTTGGGACCCAACTGCTCATTTCATAGAAGGAAAATGGTGCTTCCTAGACAATTTATGAGTTTGATGGTTAAATTAGAGACATCAATCAGTTGTTTCCAACGTTTCAAGTATGCAAACTTCCTTTTTCCCCCCAGTACACAATTTTATTAGGAAAAGGGAAGAATGGGAAAAGATAGCAATTAGTAACTAACCAGGCAAGCATCATGGAAGCTGTCTGGTCTGTTACAGGGAGAGTTGGCTGCCCAGCCCTGAACTTATCAGTGGAGAATGATTTTCTTGTCCATGGTTGTCCATGGCCTATGGAAGAATCTTCCTTTTCCACTGCCCTCTTTAGCATGGCTGAAGCTGGCAGCGGGGAACACGGTGAACACGGCTTCTGTTCTTTGTCACAGATTCCTCAGCACAACTTCTGCACCTGGAAGTTTGGAACCCAGAGTGCTCGCTGTCAGCTACAAACACCAAAGCCTCTTTAAAATTTGAGCTGATGGTTTCCTTAGCAATACTAACACCTCCGAATGATTTCCAGTTAGTTCCACAGGATGAACTTCTCTCTGAATTCTTTTTGAAACCTAGAGAATTCCTTTTTAAAGTGAAAAAAATTGTGTGGATTCTCCTCTGTAATAGTAACTGTAGGGTTGGGTTGTTTGTTTTGTTTTGGTTTTGAAAAATTACATAGTGACCAAAAGCTGTTAGGAACTTTTAAGGTTTTTAAAATTAGCATATATTTCATTTTTCACAATAACATGTACAGACATTTGGCTAATAGCAGCACTGAAAGCACACTGGATGCGCTGTTTTTCAGCCCACAGACCAGTTTGGTATACATTGTAGGGATTCTAGCTACATGCTCTAACGTCTCCCCCACCAACTCCCTGCAAAGCCCCCAGCTCCACTTCTACCCCACAGGGCAGGATCCTTATATGAACCATGACTCAGTGCCTCTACTTCACCAATGATTGGCATCATCCTTGTTATTTTAGGGAGTTGTATTGAATGTTGTTTATTGGGCCAAACTGAACAAATTTTAAGCTGACCGAACACATTTATTATGTTTTATTTTAGAACATTCAGAGACATACCTGCTATAGGCCCTTTCCAAAGACTGGCTTGTAAAGCCTGAATTTAAATAGTGGGCAAACAGGAAAAAGTAGAAACAGTAGCTTCCTGGAAAACCTGTACGGATTAGAAGGGTGGGAATGTATCCTTCTACTAGTGCTGGCTTCGAGCCTCAGTCATGAATATTCTGTTTTGTTTCAGGTACACACTTTTCATTGTGCTGTACCCAATGGGAGTGTCAGGAGAGTTGCTCACAATATATGCTGCTTTGCCCTTTGTCAGACAGGCGGGCCTGTACTCCATCAGTTTACCTAACAAGTACAATTTCTCCTTTGACTATTATGCATTCCTAATTCTGATAATGATCTCCTACATTCCAAGTAAGTAAACAGTTATACATATATTTATTTATGTTTTTAAAACTGGCTCTACAATAACTAGAGTTAAATGCCTTTGGATGTTTTTATACCATATCCAAGTAAATGTAAATCTGATTTATTGGGAACGCTTTGGTTTTTATTGAATGCTGACTGTTAGAGGGAATTTTCTCTGGTAGTAATTGAATAAAGATGAACCGTTCTCAAGATAGCTGCCAAAATGCAGCCCTTCTCAGTGTGTAGGTTTGAAACAGTGAATACCAAGAAAGGTTAACTACCTATTGAGGGAACGTGCTGAGTAGAAAACAAAAAAGGCCATTAAAGACTTACCGTGAGTTTTTCTGTCTCTTGAGAACTGCTTGTTACGGTATTTGGAAAACACTGTGAAGAGATTTTTGCATTTTTATTGTATCAAAATAGTTACTTCATTTTTAAGGAACCAATAGTTAACTAGAAACAAATAGCAAAATAAAAATATATTTTTTTCCATATTTCTTATTTTTTTGTTTGGAAATAATCACTAAAATCATCTGAACAGGACATATGTTCTCTTCAGGATGATTTCCAGTTATTTTAATAATCCTGCTAAAGGTTGAAATACAGGTAATCAGATGTGCCTATCAGCATATTCAGTAACAAAGAGAAATGGCCATGTTTGAGGCTTCTGTGAAGTGAATCCTGTTTGCTGAGGAAGAGTTGTTTAGTCCTTTGCTCAAATTCTGATATTCACTTGAAATCCTATGATTGATTTTCACATATCCAAAAAGATTTTGTTCTAGGCGAGGATATGTAACGTTAATGTGTCTTCTCATTTAGCTATTTTTATAGCCATTGTGACTGTGAGTTTTATTTTAGTCTGTAAGATGCTATATTCTCCCCTAAACCTCAGGTTAAATTCAGACAGGAAGGTTGGATTTTTCTTCAGCCCACAGCGTGAACTGAATGAATCATCCTAACAATCGTAAGCGACATGTTTGTGTCCCTCTGTGGAAAATTGCATTTCATGCGTTGTGAGAAAAAAAACAAAAAAACAAAAACTACATCCAGATTTCATGTGAACGTTTATCTTGGAGAAATTCTTGGACTGTAATTCTGCTTCATGATTCATTTCCCACTCTTTATTAATTATCAAGTCCTCCTCTTTGGTACTGGAACCGTGGTGGCCAAAGGCCCTTTCTCTTCAAATTAAAAAGGTAGTTGATTTTCAAACAAAAAAGATAAATAGAGAAGAGTCAAAATTAGCTTATGGTTGTTCATCTTTCTAGTTTCGTTCCCTTCGAGTTTCATTTTCCAGTCTCTAAATATTTTTTATTTCATTTATATTTTTTAATGTTTGTTTTTAAAAGAGAGAGAGAGAGAGAGAGAGCATGAGCAAAGTAGGAACAGAGAGAGAGGGAGACACAGAATCTGAAGCAGGCTCCAGGCTAAGTAATCTCCACACCCAACGAAGGGCTCGAACTCACAACCCCAAAATCAAGAGCCACATGCCCCACCGACTGAGCCAGCCAGGTGCCCCCCATTTTCCAATATCTAGAGCCACGGTTCCTAGTTGCAGTTTTGCCACCCCCAGAGTAGCACACATTATCCCAGTGGGCACCACAGGATTTATTTAAAATCAGCAAAAGTTTTTGGGGCACCTGGGTGGCTCAGTTGGTTGAGCATCCGACTTTGGCTCAGGTCTTGATCTTGGCACTCCATGAGTTCGAGCCCCGGTTTTGTCTCTGTGCTGACAGCTCAGAGCCTGGAGCCTGCTTTGCTTGTGTCTCCCTGTCTCTCTGCCCCTCCTCCCCACACAATCTCTTTCAAAAATAAATCAGCAAAAGGTTTTGAATGAATAAGAGATAGGTATCAGATTGGATAACTGGCAAAGGAGCAGGGATAGTATCGTGAAATCAAATTATGGAGCCCCTACCTCAGAGATGCTATAAGATCTTAGTCTGCCAAAGAAGGAAGGTCTTCATTACAGGACAGCCTGAGTCTCTCTGTACTTCCTAGTCTTTTTTGTGGTCTGGTGGCCAACTAGTGCCCAGATTTTTGCCTTTGCCTATACTGAACCCTTTATCTAGTTAAGGGGCCTGGTCAAGCACAGGTGATAGTGATTCCCGAGGGAAAACAAACCCCGTTCCGTAGGATTGTCTTTATGGGCCTTAAGACTGAGAGATAGGAGAGAACACAAAGAGTAGGTTGGGGTTCTCCACAGAAGTTGGCTTTCTTGACCTGGGTTCCTTCCCCTTCTTCCATTCTCAGCCTCGTTTTGCTAAGAACTTGGCTTGGTTAAAGTCTATATTACTTCTTTCTTAAGGTAGCTTAACTCCTATAGACCAAGAAAAAGGGCTGATTTCAAATAAAGATTAACAGATTTTATCCAAATCCCTGACACACACACACACACACACACACACACACACACACACACACACACCCCAATCCAGGGTCAAGATGACAGCCCAGGCCCTATCTTCAGATATAAATCATTTGTGTCTGCTGGCACTCATTATGGTTTTGGCCTGAGCCAGTTGCCCTGGATGTTTTTAGTTGTTTAGGTTGTTGAGACCAGTTTGTACAGTTCATTCCAGCCAACAGCACATTTCCAACTTTCCAAAACTTTGTATTTATAAGAAGAAAATGCAGAGTTAAGAGAGGTTGCTGTTGACATCCAGCCTTGACCAAATTTGGTGTTCTTTCTACAACTTCAGTTTCTTTCTATCTTCTCTAATGGGAAGTTGGTAATATGCGTGTATTATATAAAAAACACCCTTTCTTTATGGTCCTGACCTATTGTTGCATTGTTGCACATATAACCCAAATTGTAACCCCGGGAATTTTCTCGTCTTGGGGTGCTTTGGAAGCACCCTCACTCCCTTGCAAGGTGCCCCTCTCCCACCCTGCTGCAGCTGCACCGTGTATAGTATCTGTGGGACTTGTAGATGTTTAAGTCCTGTCTACATTTCCTAAGCCCCCTACATTGATAAAAGTTGGCTGTAGGGGTTGGGATTTACAAAACAAAAAAGGGGGGTGCTGAGAAATGAGAAACACCGATGTAGGTGAGGACACTGAGAAGTTGGGCACCCTCCAGGTCATCAGTAAGCATAACCACACCTCCGATTTTCAGAGACACTGAGAAGACACTTTTCCCAGGCAGCGTACTTCCCGAGAGGAACCCCTACCCCCACCACAACCCTCGAGTGCACAGCAACCATCCCCATTCCGTGTGTGCTGAACTGGGAGAGAAGAAGGTAGAATGCAAAATAGCCTATTGTCAGGTCGAGATTGTGTTGGGGGGGTTTCTTCTTTGGAGTCCATGGTTAAAAATGTAACCATGTATCTGGAATTGTTTTGGCCGTTTATAGTTGGGTTCAGCCTAAACATGTGGGTAATTCAGATGGAGACAGCATCACCCAAGTTCTGATCACCAAGAAATCATTACTAGAACTGTAGAGAACCACCAGCCCTAGGGCCCCCATTCTCCTGGCCACCTCCACACACATTCCTTTGCTCGGGCACAGAGAAACCTCCGAAGTTGCAAAGAAATGGGACGGCCATATCCGCCCTCCCATCTCTGACCTCTGGCCCTCACCCGTGGGGAGGAGGATACTCAGCTGGCTTGCTGCTGCCACCAAGGGTCTAAGGAATGGCTTCCAGGTCATCCTTCCTCAGCCCCTCTGAACTAGTGCAGAAGCTTTAGCCAGCCCTGCAACCAGTGCAAAAGTCCTTAGTGTACTTTGCCACAAAGTTTCCCTTTACTAAAGTATATCTATAGAAAAATGACTGGCCCCACATTTTTAAATGATTGCAATTAGCATTCCTTATGGTTTAATTATATC
The DNA here is from genome assembly GCF_018350155.1 of Leopardus geoffroyi. Taxonomy (NCBI): domain Eukaryota; kingdom Metazoa; phylum Chordata; class Mammalia; order Carnivora; family Felidae; genus Leopardus; species Leopardus geoffroyi. The sequence goes on along the minus strand of NC_059333.1, from coordinate 69,167,533 downwards.
TTTACTTCCAGTTTTTAGATTATAGAGCTTGTCAAATTTTCTGGCTTTCATACCAGAATAGTTCTCTCCCTGTTGAATTCTGTGCACAAGCTGGGTCTTTTCTCCGAATAACTTCCTGCCGACAAGAAGCGAGTGGAGTGGATGGCAGTCCTGGTCGGTACCGGCGCCTCCTCTGCGGTTTCCCAGATCCATGTGCGCACACCCCCTGATGCCTTAGAGTGCTTCGGGAGGATCGTTTGAAATTTGGCCAACGTGGAACCCATTTAAAAAGGAAGAAACTGTCAGGGGAATAGTGGAAATTACCACCCCCCCCCACCCCCCTCCCAGAAATACAGGTTACTGTCTACAAAGTAGAGATTGGAGCTGTTGAGAAGGGAAGAGGAGGAAGCATATTGTACATTTAAGACCATCCCACTGGAGTTATTACACAGTTATTGAACCCCCAGTTCCCAGTAACCTTGTGAAGGCAGGTGGCTTAGCTGGCATTTCCCAGCAGGAATCCTATAGGCATTTGGGGTGGGACAGCTCTTAGTTGTGGGGTCTATCACACATTGCAGGTTTTGGCATTCCTGCTTCGTGTGTTAAATGTCAGTAACCTTCCTCCTCCAAATATACACTCCCCTCCCCACAATTTCCAAATACTCCTAAGGGAGGAGGGGCCACCCCATTTATTTGAGAACCAGTACTTTTTAAAGTAATCTATGAAGTGACCAAGAACAGAATCTCCAGTCCCTATGATACTAGCTTACTTTTCATCAGGACTTTCTACATCCAAACCTGGCTTCGTCACGTTCAGATGAAATGTCATAGCCCTCCTCCCCCTCCTCAGTCTTCCCATTCAAAGAACAACCGTTCTCAGGAAGTACTTTTGGGAGATCCCCTCAGGTGACAGCAGTGAGAGAAGGGGCTAGGCTGAGTGTCAAGAGCCCAGAGACTGGTCCTGATGGCCAGGAATTTGCCGTGAAACCAGACAAGTCACCTACCCGCTCTGGGGCCTGAATTCCTCTGTAAACAGGAATGGTAAGTCTGTCACTAAATGTCAATTCGGAGAATAAGTGTGAAGATAATATTAGAGGGGGTAGAATGTTATTTGGCAGCTCTGTGGCATCTTGATGGGTAATGGTAGTATGGTACTCTGCGTCACTCTGGTCGGCACCACCCTTTCCCTTCAGCTAAAGCCGGAAAAGGTAAGTCCCTCTGCATTTTTCTTCCCTTTCCCCAGGCGTACTTTGTTCCCTTCCTCGGGGAAGGGATGAGAAAGTAGAGAGTCAGAGAGGACCTCAAGTCCACATGCTTTAGATTTTAAGTGATTTAGATTTAAGCAATTCTAAGTGATCTCTTTAACCAATACTCTCTTTTCTTTCAGTTTTTCCCCAGTTATACTTCCACATGATACACCAGAGAAGAAAGGTCCTTTCTCATACTGAAGAACACAAGAAATTTGAATAGTTCCTGCTTTCTGCACACCCCTAAAAAACAAACTTTTCAATGACAAAAAATGCTGCAGACTTTTTGAGTTCCCAATACGTTTCATAGAAAATAAGTAAGAACTATTTTTAAAGTATTAAAAAAATAAAAACAAGAACCAAAATCCAGTGTCACACAGGCCTGGGATTTTATTTAAAACAAAAAACAAAAACAAAGAACAAAAACTATTACATAAAACCTCCTGGCCGGTCCATTTCAGCATGCTTTTCAACCAGAAGTTCCCAATATTTATGATGGCTCTGGAAAGGGATTTGGCATTTTATATCCTCCTGTTTCCTTCTTGTATCTGATAAATAAAGATCTGTAACACTAAATACTTGAGAGTTACAGTCTGAGTAATGACGTTGTACCAGCTGAATGCCCGGCTTGCAGTAGAGTTCTGTTTCAGTCTGCAGTGTGTTTATTAGCATTCCCTTTTCAAAGCGCTTGACCGCATGCTGGAAACTCTGTATTTTTGAAGTGGCAAACTTTGTTCTCTGGAATGTTCTGAGATTATGGCTGGGACCTATCCCTCATATCTAGTGAATTAATTATACAATGTATATGTCTGTGAAGCTTTGGGGTAGTACCTGTAATCTGAAAACAACTAGAACCCTTTTGTTTGTTTTCAGTTGAGTCATTACTGCCTGCCACTAAGAAACGTGCTTGAACTTAGTATGTGTACATCGTAGAGAACCTATCTTATCCAGGGCTCAGCCTCAATCATATTTTAACACAGTGACAGTTCTCAGAAAGGGAAAGCTCAATCGCTAGTTAATGACAAGTACCTTTCACAGTATCATTCTCAGAACACCCCTGAGTAATGTATTTACCAATAGCTCTTCTCGTTTGTGGACCCAAAGCCGGTCAAGTCCCATAAGGAGTTAGAGAATCTGTTACTGAAAGCACATGGAAGGTGTAACTTTAGAAATGTAATCCCGAAGAACATTCAGGGATAGGTTTATACACCCTTATTATTTTATTTTTAAATTTCATTCAACTCTTCTGTTGGGATACTTTTCCCAATTATGGTCCTGTGTAAGTCCCACCAAGTGTAAGTCCAGAGGCAGCGATGTGTTCCCGTTGGGCAGCCATGAGCTAAAAGCAGTGTCATCCCCATGTGTTGGAGCAACCAAGAGATAGTGTCCTGTGGACATGGGCTGATTACTGTCATATCTTCATGCCATTTAATTGCTCAGCTGTGCATTTAAGACTCTTCAAGAAAGGGTTGATGAAAATGTAAAGCCCAAGTTCAGATGTGCATTAGATTTTAAACACAGAATGTTCTTTGTGGATTCTTTCTTCTACCCCCCACCTTTCTTTTTTAATGGTTGATTTAAAAAATTTTAAAAGCCTAGCTTACTAGCTTACTGAGTAGTTACTTAAAATATAGTTGCTAATGTCAGAAGAATGTCATAATGGAAAACTAATTTTTTAAGTGTTATTTTCATAAAAGCTTGACAATTAAGATGAAAATGAGAAGAAAGTATGCAGCCTAAAATTTAATGCAGGCAGATGCGTAATAAAATTATTTTTGAATTGAACATTAAAATTCTGCTTCTTTAAGTCAGCACTCTTAACTTGGGCATGTTGAGATTAGAATCTGTTCTTGTACTTCATAAACTAAATATAGAGGAAAGACTATTTTTCATGCTTTTTCTTTTTCCAAAATGTACTTCTACTGTAAAACAGAAACAATTTGAGTTACATTAGTCTTATTACTTAGTTTGGGTAAGATTTTTTCAGTCTTTTCTGGAATAGTTCCAGAAGATGGGATAAAAAAAAAAAATGTAGATTTTCCAGGATCGCTGGACTGGGGTTTTATTCGGGCCTCTCTGTTATAATTTGTCGCTATTTACAAAGAACGGTCTGTCGCAAACAGTGGTATTGCACCAAATTGAACTTTGGCAGCAAGAACACAGCGCGCAACTCCCTCCTCAAAAAGGGTCTCCACCCCTGTGTGTACTTCTGTCCATCAGCGTTTAAAAGGCTCATGGCAGATAAGTAAGGCGTGCGTGCGGCCATCACCTCCCTCCGTAACTGGTTTCTTTTATCTCCAATATGAATTAACTTCTCCTTTGAAGTGGCAGTGTTCTTTTATGAATTGAGAACATCTAACCCCACCAACTGTCACACCTTAACAACGTGTGAACGAGGAAGGTGGTGTTCGGTGGGTATTTTGTCAGACTTCCCGTTTTCATTTCAGGACACAGTCAAAGGCGTCACCTGCCCGGCTGCCCACCTGATTGGGTATCTCAGGTTACCCCCTTCAGGGACCACCTTCCAGCAGAGAATTCTTTGGGGTGTGCAGTAGTGCTTTGTAGACACTGATCTGCATCCTGCTGTGCTCTGTTTGCTCAGGTTGGGATCACTGACTTAACACGTACTGACCGTTATCAAAGACACCATGGAGAGTTAGTCATGGAATAAAAGCACTGTCCTTCCAGATAAAAGCTGTTCCTCTGGAGCAGACTTCCCACGGGAAGGGTTTAGAAGATGTAGAGGTAAATTACGAGGCATATGAAGATTGTGCCCTCATTTCTACTCGTTTGTTTCGGTTATTCGTTTATAATAAAAGATTGGCGTTGACGTGGTACAACCTGCAAATTATTTTCAACTCTGAGTTTCTAGATAAAACATTGTAAAACATCAAAACCAGTACATACTGCTCCTTTGAAATTTGGGTAAAAAATTATACAACCATATATATAGTCATTTTTGTATTTTTTCTATGTTGTGAAAACCAAAATTGTAATTTTATAAGTCTTTGATTCACTGAAATTATATAATTTAAATGTATTTTTTGTATATTTAGAAATAAGGAGTTCAAAGACTATATCTAACTTTCTATGCATGCATTTGGAAGCTGTTTTTACCTGATAACGTTAATGTAGTAATAAGTTGTATTCATAAAATATGGATCTGTGTTGCATTTCAAAATAAACTGGTGTGTGCTCTGCCTGGATTTGAAATACTGACCAGTGAGTCTAGTGATTTTTCACATTAAGTTGGCCTAAACGTGGCGTTGTAGGAATATGGAACAGTTTCCGTTCTGTCACGGCTTCCAGTTCTTTCTTTGAGAGGTTTAAAATCTATTTCTGCTATTCATAATGGTTCTGCACTTGACAGGAGAAATAGACAGATTATATTAAGAGGTTTCCAAAAAGTCATTCTTCCTGCCAGGCCGTCTTCAAGCTTACCAAACCCCTCTCAGCCTGGCTTGCAGAGGGACACGAGGGATTCCACATATAAGTGACCAGGAAGTCTAAGAAAATCGGTAAACAATCGAGGATCCTTGTCTTACAGTGTTTTGGGGTTTGGGGGTTCTTTTACGATATTTTTTTAATCTCACTTTTCTAATATAAGTTAAGAGGGGAAATATCGTTGCCTACCAAAGTTCATCTTATATTAAAACAAGATGTGGGGGCGCCTGGGTGGCTCAGTCAGTTAAGCCTCCGACTCTTGATTTCAGCCCGGGTCATGATCTCATAGTTCGTGAGATTGAGCCCCACATTGGGCTCTGCACTGGCAGCACAGAACCTGCTCCCTGCTTGGGATTCTCTCTTTCTCCCTCCCCGGCTCATGCTCACTCTCTGTCTCTCAAAGTAAATAGATGAACATTAAAGACAAAGAGAGAGGGGCGCCTGGGTGGCGCAGTCGGTTAAGCGTCCGACTTCAGCCAGGTCACGATCTCGCGGTCCGGGAGTTCGAGCCCCGCGTCAGGCTCTGGGCTGATGCCTCAGAGCCTGGAGCCTGTTTCCGACTCTGTGTCTCCCTCTCTCTCTGCCCCTCCCCCGTTCATGCTCTGTCTCTCTCTGTCCCAAAAATAAAAATAAACGCTGAAAAAAAAAAAAATTAAAAAAAAAAAAAAAAAAAGACAAAGAGAGAAAAACAAGATGTGGTCAAGTACCTACCTCATGAAAATGTCCCCAACTACAGAGCCATCCGAGGAACCACTTCATGCACTCTCGAGTTCACAGTAGGTAGTGGCAGAAGGGATGCTGACAGGATGCGCCCCGCCTGGCCACTTCTGGCCTGCTAGTTACGGACCCCAGACCTCTTCACCTCCGAGTGAAAGTGCTGATGTGCCCATGGGATGGGTATTTTCTAGAAGGCGATCTCTGAGTGACCTTTTCTTATGTGCCTCTAGCAGTAAGGTGGCCACTGCTGGGTCTGCCATGTCCTTCTCAGACTTAACCATCACTGTTGGTCTCTGTTCCAAAGGGAACATTTTCTTCCCACCTGCTGTCACGGCTTAGACATGACCAGCACGGTGGTTACAGAATCACTCTTGTGTACAGTCTAGTCTGTTTCAGATAGGCTTTTCATTTATGAAAAGAATTATTTCCACTAACACTAAGGAACAGATGGTAAAGTTAATAGTAGAGGCTACCCAGAAAATCCAACCTTTACAATCTTAGTGTGGTAATGGGAAACCAGGGCTTTCTAATTTGTCATTGTCATATTTTGTGGCAATTATGTGTCCTATGTTAACATAATAAGCTCTAGCCTGAGGAATTGCCGCTGGTATAATTAAGAGACCTACTGTTACACACACTGTTCCAAAAATACCGCTGTGTTGTTCTGTTCCCTTTAACAAGAATGGAGATTAGCTTTGCGATTCCTCATATTATTTAAAAAAAAAAAAAAAAAAAAAAAAAACCCAGCCTTACAAATGGACTGGCTCATTGTCATACAATTTAGTGGTGAAGAAACTGTTCTAAGCAACTCTTACCAAAAATAGCCATACCTATTAACATTCCCCTGCCTGCAGCTGAGAACCAGAGTTACAAGAGAGCTGTATGAGTTTTTGACCAATGCTTTGTTTTTAAAGTGAGAGACTATTTAATCTTTTTAGTTCTCAAAATTAGAAGGATAGTCCTTAGTGTTACTGGCAGATCTCGCTACCAAAATAATTTTTTTCTCCCACAAAAGGCAGTTCACCCTAAAAGCATCACTTGATAAGCAAAAATAAAATATGAGAAAGGCTGTGTATATAAGTACCTAGTGCCATTTCATAGATCTTTTTATGTCGTTTGGAAATTGCGTTTTCTGCTCACTAGGTCCAGAGCATTACTCCCACAGCAGCGCTTTTACATCTGTCTTTGACCTTTGTGGCTACAAGTCCAGATAACTGCACTTGGTTGCAGGCCAAACTCCATTTCCGTACTGTTGTAGCCGGGCTGCCCCGCTGGGGGGCAGCACCTCACAAGCGATTGGGGCCTTGGCGTGAGGCGTTTGGAACTAAGCTTCAACCTGAGGACACCAGAGGACATCACCGTTGGGGCAGAAAGGCGCACTAATGAAAATTAGTCACGGATCTCTGTTGTCCGTATAGAGCAAAGACAGGCAGGTCTCAAAGCATATTCTGAAGGGGTACTTTTTCGAAGAGACCAGCTTGGATGTGTGTGCTGAGGATCCATCTATTTGTTCTCTTCCCACTGCAGAACCCTCCCCAGCATGGACTGTGCGGGGCTTTTGGAGCTGGTCATAAGGCAGGTGTGAGCGCCCCTGTTTAGCCGGAGAGCCTGCTTGTTCATCTTTGAAACGTTCGGAGAGGTCAGTTCCCACTCTGCTTCTGTCTCCGGATATTTTTGGAGGGTGGCCTGGGCCATGAGAAAATGTCAGGCCACCTTATAAGGCGGCGTCTGGCCCCGAGAATGCTTGTCTGCAGCATGTCCTGTACACTCTGTGGGTGTGAGTTAACTTGACTCTTGGACTGGGTTTTCTCACAGATGCAAAATGCTTCTATTCATGCCGTGGGTTATTCTCACTCTTTAACGGGCTTCAAGTCTCCCTCGAGAGAGAGCTGTTTAAGTGACACCAATTTTGGACGTACCAGATAGATAACCAAGGGTACGTGTAATCCTCAACAAACACACTAGTTGATTGTGCCGGGGCCCATAGAAATAGTCGACTGCAAGTGGTTTCTTTAACTAGCGTGTGTCAAAGGGAATTGCATGGAATATTAGTTCTGAGTGATGACAGGAGGGGGAGTGTGTTGGGAGGGTGGGAGTCTGTGGTTTAAAAAGTTGAAACAAAAAGTGTGTTCTCCTACTAAACTTTTCAGATCTTTTTGCATGTGAATGCAAGTTGTGAATCTCCAAGAGAGGGGGTTGCTAATGTAGGATTTTCCAGAGCTATTTTCAGCATTCATCTTCGAACCATCTTCAGGGCTGACGCTCCTGGAACACCTTGAACAATACTAATCGGTTGGTGGCAGCTTTCCTGGTGGAGGAATGTTAACCCATCCACGGGGCAGGAGAAAAACAAAACAAAACAAGAGATGGGGGCTTAGCCACGGATCTAGGAAGATCTTCCTCGTTTTTTGTTTTAATAATCCACCATCATTGGGGCGCCTGGGTGGCACAGTCGGTTAAGCGTCCGACTTCAGCCAGGTCACGATCTCGCGGTCCGGGAGTTCGAGCCCCGCGTCAGGCTCTGGGCTGATGCCTCAGAGCCTGGAGCCTCTTTCCGATTCTGTGTCTCCCTCTCTCTCTGCCCCTCCCCCGTTCATGCTCTGTCTCTCTCTGTCCCAAAAATAAATAAACGTTGAAAAAAAAATTAAAAAAAAAAAATAATCCACCATCATCAAGTAGCTAAATGACTTGTTTGAAAGCCCAGGTGTCAGCAGCTCTGGACAGGCTGCCGATTGCTGCTTTCCGGTGAAGATCAAAGGTGCCAGTGGACGTGCACTCACGTGTCAGAGAAGACCTGGCTGGGACCAACAACCCTGAGAAGACCAGGGCCTCATGGGCTTGGAACCCCAAGCTGGGAGCAGTCCAGCCACCACTCTTGCGCCTACACCCCGGTTTCTGAACGCAGACTCAAGTGCCTGCTGTCAGAGCCTCTCACTCAGGCTCGTGTCCTCCTTGACACTCCTGGTGTCAGGAGACCGTCTTCCACACTTCCCCCACATTCCCGAATGTTACCAGGGGGGTGGCTGCTTTGTCCTTGTGTGCACTGTTACCTGACAAAGCCTTCCAGTTCCTTTTGTTTTGTGTTGCATCCTCCCATGTCAGCTCACCACGTAGACCCCTTATGAGCCCGAGAAGCCAGCACTCAACACTGTGCAGAGGAAACAGAAGCTGTAGAGTGAGACACAGAGCTGGGACTAGCCCTCAGGCCCTCCCCTCCCACACACACCCACCAGGGCCCCTCCAGGTCTGTGTCCTGCCCTCTTCTGCCCACATCCTCCCATGGCTTTGCTGAAGCTTCTAGCTCTTACTCTGCTCCTGGTCTCTCCCTGCTCCCTAGGCTCCCCCGCCCATGATGCCTCAACCTTCGTCATCAGCCCCTCCTGCCAGACTCCATCGTTCTCACCATCATCACAAACCTCCCTGCCCTCCTGCCCTCCCACTGCACCCTCATGGCCAAACCCCAAGCTGGGATCAGTCCAGCTGCTACCCTTGCCTGTGCCTCTCACGCCTGGGACTGCTTGCCTGGCACACTGTCCATGATTCCTTCAAACTCCATCCTCCTTAAACCTCTGACTCACTCAACCCAGGATAGTACCCCCGATTTCACAGAGAAAACAGCCACCAGACAGCAACTCCTGTAACTTTCTGTCACCAAATTTATAAATGTGCCTGTACTAGAGGGCTTTTTGTGTCTTCCTGTTAGAATGGAAGGGGTGGTCCTCTAACCTCTTACCAAAGCTAACCGCTCTTCTGTGCTCTGGGTGTTTCCAATCTCCTCCTTGCCGCCCCCCCCCCCCCCCCGACTCAGGGACCTGACTCTGGCCATCTGGCCCTCTCTGTGCTCTTTGCCAAAAATTCCCATCAACTGCCTCCCCATCTTAACTTGGACCCCCATGCACCCCACTGCTCCCCTCTCTCCTGTTCCCTGGAAGGCTTGGCTACAAGCACTTCTCTGCTTCCCACCTCCCACTCTTTTCCCATCTCACTACCGCCTGGTGCTTCCTACCATGCCAATGACACAGCTCTGTTGGTGGCCACTGGTGACCTTGTTATGAAATCCAGTGTACATTTGTTAGTCCTTGTCTTTTGGCTGAAGTTAGGGGTGCCATCATGCTGGATGTTAGAACTTATGGTATGGTTTGGGAGTAGACTGGGGGACCCAGCAGTACCAAATCCTGGGCCCCTGAGTTTGAGCCCCACACCCACATCAGGCTCTGCACTGGCAATGCAGAACCTACTTGGGATTCTCTCTCTCTGTCCTTCCCCAACTCGTGCTCTCTCAAAATAAATAAACATTTTTTTAAAAGTTAAACAACAACAACAAAAAAAAAAAAAACTAGCAAGAGATAGTAAGGAGCTGGGCCAAAAGGAAATTGTGAGGCCTGCTCAACTCAGCTTCCACTCTGCCCACCTCACTTTTCTCCACCCCAGACTACCGTCTCCCCACTGTGACAAGGAGAGAGGCTGACCAAAGCCCGCACCAGCTCCAGTGAAGAAACACTCAAAGTTGAGTGCGTGTGCCATCACACTTGGCAGGAGGCTGGCTCTGGTGGGTGGAGGCCAAGTCCGGGAAGGACAGGAAAGCATCAGGGAGAACACAGATCCCGCCCTGCTTACCACTTACAGCTTGAGGAGCCGAAGGAGAGACCCACACCTCTGCATACCAACCCCTCCTGCCCCCTGACCCTTTTCATTCTCACTAGCAAACTCAGCTTCAGCAGAATCTCCAAACCAAACACTAAGCTCAGCGTTCCTCTTTCTCGGGGAGGAGCCAAAATGTGCCGGGGGAGAATGAGGACAGACCTAGGAACCATTCCCAGGAAGCCACCATCATTCTTGAGACCGTCACTGCTCTGGACAACCCACGCTTCTGGTTTTCTCCTGCTTCCATGGCCAGCCTTGCTCTGTCTCCTCTGCTGCCCCCAGCTCAGAGGCTCTCAAGCTTGAGTGCATCCAGAACCACACTGGGAGCTTGATCAGATCCCTGGGCTCCTTCAGACCTACCAAATCTGAATCGGCAGAGACAGAGGTTGGGGGTCCATTTTTACACAAGTCCCAAGGATGACTCAGGGCTTATTTTGCAGCATATTGCCTTAAGGGCTGATGGTCTTGAGGGTTCTACCCTAACTCTCCTTCTCACTTCAGCCCAAGGCCCCTGGAGCAGATCTGGCCCTTGAACATGTTCTGGTTGGCCCGTGTTGTTTTTTGATTTTTTTTTTTTTTTTTTTTTTATATTTCTTTTGAGAGAGAGAACATGCACTAGTGCGGATGCGCACTTGAGTGGGGGAGGGGCAGAGAGAGAGGGAGGGAGAGAGAGAAAATCCCAAGTAGGCTCCGTGCTCAGTGTGGAGCCTGATGTAGGGCTCGATCCTCTGACCTTGAGATCATGACCTGAGCCAAAGTCAAGACTCAGATGCTTAACCGACTGAGCCAACAGGTGCCCCCACTATTGTTTTTTTAAATTGAATCAGTTGTCAACACTAAAATTGACAGATGTCATGTAAGCCATCTACAAGAAATCAGAAGATGAGGCAGCAGGAATCCACGTTCCCATATGTTGGGCATCAGTGAGAAATAGGGAGTGTTGCCCCATTGGTTGGAGCTTAGGCCCCAGGGCCACCTGCCAGAGATTCCAGTTCACCCCCGTCCAGCCATGCCCCCCTGGCATCTGAAGCAGGAGCTGGAGAGAAGGAGCTTGGCTGCCGTGGTTTCAAGCTCCCTCCGATGGGAGCCTGTGCACCCCATGTTCCATGAAAGCCTACCAGGCCCTCAGTGCCCTTGGCTCCCACCTCCTGGCCTTTGTGCACCACATTTCCTCTGCCTGGGAGACTCATTCCCTCTCTACCTGGCTAATTCCTGCCGGTCCTCCAGGAAGCCCCTGCCCTGAGGTCCTAGGACAGCTCTGGTTCCCCTCCTGGACGCTCCCACAGTGCCAGGGGTGCCAGAAGAAAGCTCACCTAATTAAATAAGAATTTCAGATGACGGTGAAGCTCTTATTAGTATGTCTCAGGCAATATTTTATTTGGCAAATCACTGTGACAGGGTCTGAATTTCCCCCTCACGGTCCTTATTGCCACCTTCTCTCACCTTCTCCAGACGGTAAGCTCCACGAGGCTAGGGACTCCTCCCAGCTTGTGTACCCCTGTAGTCTCAGTCCTCGCTTTCCACTGGGGTTTGGGACAGTAGCGGGAAACTTAGAAACAAATGATGTTTTTTTAAGTAGGCTCCACGCCCAATGTGGGGCTTGAACTCACAACCCTGAGATCAAGGGGCAGCTCAGTCAGTTAAGCATCTGACTCTTGATTTTCGTCCAGATCATGATCTCAGTTGATGAGATTGAGCCGTACATCAGGGTCTACACTGACAGCGCAGAACCTGCTTGGGATTCTCTCTCTCCTTCTCTCTGTACCCCTTCCCCACTCACATGTGCACACCTGTGCACATGCAGGCTCTCTCTTTCTCTCAAAATACATAAATAAACTTTAAAAAAAAAAAAGAAAAAGGAGGGGAACCTAGATGGCTCAGTCAGTTAAGCGGCGGACTCTTGATTTCGGCTTAGGTCATGATCTCACAGTTCACGGGTTCGAGCACCACATCGGGCTCTGCACTCACAGGGCAGACCCTGCTTCAGATCCTGTGTTTCTCTCTCTCTGCCCCTCCCCCCACCTCAAAAATAAATAAATGTTAAAAAAGTTTTTTTGAAAGAAAAGACAATGTGTAGGAAGGGGCTGGACCCACGGCTGTGTACTCAGGCGTGGCCTGAGGAGCCATAGATGCAGGATTTGGTCCCGATCCCACAGACACCCAAAGCCCACAGTTGGCTCTCTCCACAACACTGCCTCCCTAGTCCCTGGAACACAGGGGCATTGGCAGCAGGGGGCGGGGTGCAGAGGATTCATTTAGGATGAATGTCATGTGGGGACCCTGCCCAGACAGCTTCTCAAAGGGCCCAGGTGCCAGCTCCTTAGAGACTTTTAGTTCTCTCTGTGCCCTCCGAGAAGCCCAGCAGGTGCAAAGGCAGGTTGAGGTCCGAGGAGGGCTCCGCCTCCTCGTTCCAGACGGCACCACCCTGCACATGCTTCCAGTCAGAGCACCGTTGGTCTGAGTTTGGAACTTTCCTGAGCCTCAGCCTCTTCCTCGGGCACTTCTCATTAGCAAAGCTGCTGACAGCTGAGAGTCTGGGTACAAGGAATTCCCTCAGGCCTGGTGGTTGCGTAAGTGTAGCAGCCCAGGACCCGAGCCCCTCCCCAGGCTGGGCCAGGCCGGGCCCGCATTCCCCGGGCATACAGATGTGTGCCCACGCGCCATGGTCGTCCCTGACCCCAGCCTACAGCCTGCATTTCCTTGACTGTCTCTGCCTCTTCCCCCAGCCTCAGGATGGCTGAACAAGCCCCAGCTCTGGCCAAAAGCTCAGGCACTGATCACAGCCTGCCAGCAGCTCGGGGCTGCTTCACTCCATATGCAAAGTAAGAAGGTGAGCAACCCCACCTGCCTCCGGGCAGACTGTCGCCAAATACCATCCCCCATACCTTCCCACATCTCCAGCCCACGTCGTATACAAGGGAACTATGACTTGTCAGAGCCGGAAGGGACCTCAGGCTGGCATTGACTCCTCCAGCTTCCACTTGTCCAGAGTTGGAAACCGATGCAGAGAAAGGGACACAGGTGGTGAGTGGCAGAGCTGAGCTACTCCTCATTCCCTATCCCCCAGCCCGAAGGACAGCTGTGCAGGGCACTTCTGAGAGTGCAATCAGACGACTTCATGCTCCTCCAGGAACCTGAGCTTCCTGCCAACTCTGCCCTCAGCTGCCCACACTGTGATTTCATGTGTACACTTCCAAAGAGATCAGAGAATCAGGGTCCTGGGGAGGGTGTCCTGGATACCGCCTATACCCGGAAGCCTGGAGGACACAACCAGGGGTCTCTGTGCCAGGCAGCCCTGTGAGCGGGGAGGGAAGTCTGCAGTGGGGTTCAAGTGCCTCCCCCCCCCCACCAGGCCATAGAAGCCCTGTGATTGTACAGCTTATCCTGGGCCTAGGAGGGTTTCCCAGAGTCCCTACAGGTAGTTCCCCAGCAATGGAAGTCCCAGCTCCCAGCATCAGCCCCTGTCCCCTCATTGGAGGAGCACAGCCTGGGATGCAGCCTGCACAAGTGGAATCCGAGGGCTCCCCCAGCCTCCTGTCAGGAATCTCAATTCAGAGCCAGGCGGCTGTTGGCTTGCAGGGTATATTTAGAAAAGTCAGGCTCCACTTGCTCCCTGTTCCCTTACAAAGTGTGAACTGCACCCATCACATGGAAATGTGATTCACTTCTCAGCAACCAGGCTGAGCTGCTTCCCACCGCCTCCAAGCAACCCTCCCTCTCTGCCCCACTCAGCCCTCCTGTGCCCATCTCCTCCTGTGCCCCACGTGGAGCCGGAGGCTCCGGCAGCGCCGTGACCTGGTGGGACAGGCAGAAGGCGCCTCCACGGTCAGAGGCAGAATGTCTCTTGTGCACCTTTCGCAGCAATGCATTGATCTTAGTCTGTTTGCTTTCTTTCTGGAAACCTGGACACTTTCTTCCTCATGGCCTCACAGCCCTCAACCCTCAATCCCACCCCCACTCCATGCTGCTCCTCCTGTGGTCTTTAGAGGCCTGGGAGAAGCTCACAGTCTGTTGGTAAGTCCCTCATAGAAACAAGCCCCATCAGGCAGAGGTTGTACCCCAGCAGCCTGCAAGCTGAACACGGTTGGTTTTTTTTTTTTTTTTCTTTTTCTGAAATGATATTCTAAATTGTTTTGGTTACTAACACTTTTAAATTAAGAGAGTTCACATTTTAAAAAACGAATCTCCTGCTTCCTTGAAAAAAAGGTCTGGAATTCTGGTAACCCTGGGCCCTAGTCCTGTAGGGCACATGGTGAGAGAAAGGAGGGAGGCTGTTCCCTTTCCATGGATGGGTTCTCCAGGCCATGCTTTCCCCTCCTTCCTCCTAATTACCGGCTCCGAGCCTGCCCCAGCCCAGGGCAGGCACATCCACCCCAGGCCTTCCAGCTGGAGCCCAGTCATGGGGTCCGAGGGGAACAAGCAGAGGAAGCCAGGGGTGATGGTCCCCACCTCTCCTCCTTCTGGGAGGCACCAGCATGGTGAAAGAGCACTGGGCTTGGTAAAGAACTAGGTCACAGAGTCCCGCTGTGTCACTGTATGCTCCCCTGCCCCCACTCGCTCGTTCCTCAGAACAATGAAGGGGTGAGTGCTGGAACCTCTCTGGCACCCCCTGGCCCCGATGCCGTGTGACTTAGTTAGGCAGAGAGGAGGAATCTGATGTTTGAGGGGTGCTCATGTGATTTCAAATCCGCAGCACAGGAGAAAAAGCCGACACTATAGTACAACCAAGAAAGACTGACCTAAGGCTTCAAGGCAACAGAGAAAGAGGTCTGGGACGGAAGTGATTTGGTCCATTCCCAGCATCCCTAAGTCTCCACAGGATGTCATCTGCCTTCAGGCAGTGCTATCCCAGGGTAAGTTTTTGATGCCATGCCAGGGGACCCAGGGATATGGAAACTCACAGGCACATCCTCTGAATGCACGGTGACACCCACGTGCAGCCTCTCATGCAAGAGTGACCCATGAAGAGCGGGAGTAACCAATACTGCATAGCACTCACTAGGTGCCAAGCACTACTTTATATTTTTTCACATATAGTAACCCATTTATTTCTCCCAATGGTTCTATTAAGTCAGTATTGTTAGAATCCCATTATACAGATAATGAAACTGAGGCACAGAAAGCTTAAGTAATGGCCCTAGGTCACCTGCCAGGTTGGTATAAGCTGGAGATACACCCAGAGGGCATTCCAGAACCCTCACTCTTTGTGACTATACTAATTATACTGCTTTTGCTTGAGCTCCAAGGCTGTAGGGTGCCCCTCGCTGAGCACCCACCCCCTTGCCATCTGAAATTATGTCCAGCTGAGCCACCCAGCCTAATTTCTAAGCTGATTACCAGTGAGCACCATGTGATGGCGGGCCAAGCAACACCAACAGTAGGCAAGTGCCGTGAAGGACCCTCTTTGAAGTCAACCTCTGCACCACACAGAGGAAGTAAGGGCCCAGCAAGGAAATCTCTTTGCTTTGTTGTCATGGTAAAACAAAACAACCCCTTTAAGTGCCCACAAAATGACAACATCTCCATGACTCTCTTCCCCATTTTTGTCCTCCTGCTCCGTCCTAGCCAAAAGGATTTCACTCAAATGCCTGAGACAGCTCCTTCTGCCCTCCAAGAGCACTGATATGGGTCCTACACTCATGTAAAGAACATTCACAGAAGCTGACCCAAAGGAGCCACGTTGTCTCCTTGCATAGACCATAGAGGAAGTTTGGTAGTCACCCTACTAAGGTATCCTAGGCAGGAGCCAGTAGAGGGGGAATATAAATGAAGACAGGAGAAAATCTGCTAGGTGTTGACAGGCCTCCTGAGCCCTACAGAGCCCCTGAGCTGGCCTTCTACACACCAGGGAGTGATTCCCACCGGGGCCTTGGGGGTGCTGCCTGGTGAACCCAGGATTTCCTGATCCGAATGTGTCCCTGTGTTATTTCCCAAGCCCTCGCCCTCAGGGGCCCAGAGACAAGCCTCCCAAAACCTTGCCACCCCCCATCCTGTGGGTTCCCCAGGCCTTGGTTACTGCTCCTGTCTCTCCTGAGAGTACCACAGTCCCTTTCCTGCTCCAGCAAGACCTGACTTACCTCCAAGAAGCAAACCAGTCCCTCAGACCTCTCTGAGAATCAAGACACAGGCAGGAACAAAAACATGGTGGAGCCACAGAGGTCTGTCCCTTGCCAAACTCCCCAGAAGACTTGGCCTGCCCCACTAGAAGCTCAGTCCATCTGAATGGCCCAGGAGTCTCCTGATTGCTGATGTTAGAGCCAGACAAGACTGCCCAGTGAGTCTCCCTTCTTCCCGACAGGACCGGGCAGCCTGGTTTGCTGCTAGCAGGAAAAGCGACCAAGATTCCTCGCCAAAGCAGGAGCCCAGACTCTCCACTTAGGGGCTCTGTAGGCCTGTAGGACTCCACGCAATGATCACAGGCCCTGCTCACTATCGAAGCTAGGCTGTGGCTGGTCAGCTGGGCATTTGCCAGAGGTGACCAGGTTCCCTGTGTTGGCTGATGGCCACCCCTTGGTGTGGATGTGACCTCTGGGGGTGGGGGTGTCAGGGGGAAGAAAAAGAGATCAGCTGCCCTGACTGAGGCCAGTGGTTCTCCTCTTGTATTACAGGCTGAAATCAAGCTATGGCTAGGGTCACGCTCTCTCTGGAGGCTCTAGGGGAGAATCCTTACTTGCCTCTTCTAGCTTCTGGGAGCTCCGGGTTTCTCCGGCTTATGGCAGCATAGCTCCAACCTCTGCCTCTGTGTCCCTGCATCTCAAATCCTCTCCCTCTCTCAAAGGAACACCAGTCATGGATTTGGGGCCCATCCTAAATCCAAAATGATTTCATCTTGAGATGAGATTGTACTCTCATTGTAAGATCTTAACTGCCTTAATTTTATTTGCAGACCCTATTTCCAAATAAGGCCACATTCACAGGGGCCCAGGGTTAGGACTTGGACATATCTTTTTGGGGGATACCATCCAACCCACTACACTTAGTTCCCTCCTCTATAAAATAGGACAACGCTGTAAGGATCGCATGGGTTAATACAAGCTCAGCGCTCAGAGCAGGGCCCCCCGGCACATCAGAACTGCTCAGTAAATGTTAGCTGTTACTATCCTTCCTCATTCTTCAAGACGCTACCCCATGAACTTGCTCTGAGCCGTACCCTTGTCCTTCCCCTCACCCAGACAAAAGCCCTTGCCCACACAGCCGCTTCCACGGCCTCGGTAGACCTCTCCAGCTTTATCCCAGGGCTTGGTATGAGCGGGAGGAGGCTGGTTTCCTCTGCCAGCCCATTGGCTCCGTTTATAAAAAGCTGGATCTTATTCAGCTCTTTTAAAAAAAAATAACCATTTTTGAGTCATACGAAAATAGCTTGATCACAAGCAATAATGTGTGTATAGAGACATCATAGAGAGAACATATCTTGTCATCCTAAGCCCAAATGCTTCCCAGTTTCCCCCTGACCATTTGACTGGTCCCCTTCACCTCTGTCTTGCCAGCAGCCAGTACGGAGCCTGCCACCTGGGGCTGGGGCCCAGCTATCAGCTGATAAAGTGAAGGAGGGGGGCAGCCTGAAGTCAGAGCAAAAATGAAGGAGCAGCTGAATATACTGCCCAAGGACCCCTCGTATAGGGGGGACACGGGCGTCCCGAAGGGTGATGGGAGAACAGAAGGAAGGCCTGGACTCCAGGGTGCCTGAGGCACAGTGAGTGTCATCAGTTGAGTCTGATGGAATGGTGCCTGACCTCCAGGAAGCTCAGCCCGGTCCATGATACATCCCAGAGCCCTAACCAAGCAAAAGAGGCCCACTATATCCACTGGCTCAGCTGTACAAAACGCACGGCAGTTACCTTTATTTTTGTGGACTGTTTACTATTTATGACTAATTACCATGTAACATAATAGCGGTTATGTATATAATTATGTGGCAGATTAATTTGTTATAAGCTTTATTTAATTATACTGCTAAACTCTGTTTGGTGAGTCTCCACTGCCTCCAAAGCAAAAACAAAACAAAGCAAACTTTGAAGGCACGTTGCTCACCTCTGCTTTCACGATTGGAGAAGGTAGGTAGGACCTGGCCCCACCTCCACAATAGCCCGTTCTCTGGCCAGAGTTGTCCTCATGGCTATTGTTAAAGGTACTGTCCTGTGCTGAGCCCTTGCTGTCCTGGGCTAAGGGTCTTGTGTCCAACACGCATACCGCATGGGTGTGTCTAAAAGCCTAGGATGGGCTCAGTCTCCTCTACTTACCTGGGCTGGGAGAGGGGTCATCTGGCTCCATTCTGGGGGGTGGTTGGAATGGCCTCAGGGCTCCCACAGGGTGTGAGTTCACTCCAAGGGGGTCTATCCTGCCCCTACCCGCACAGCCCTGCCTCTGGCAAGAGGCATGGACACTACTCCACTGGTTCTTCACCCCTGCCTTCCTCACATTGCCTTGTTCCTTTTCTTTTCTTTTGTTTAATGTTTACTTTTTTTTATTTTTGAGAGAGAGAGAGAGAGAGAGCACAAGCGGGAAAGGGGCAGAGTGAGCAGGAGACACCGAATCCAAAGCAAGCTCCAGGCTCCGAGCTATTAGCACAGACCCTGATGTGGGGCCCGAACCCCCGGAACTGCGAGATCAAGACCTGAGCTGAAATCGGACACTCAACCGACTGAGCCACCCAGGTGCCCCGGTCTTATTCCTTTTCTATCTCTCCTGTACCTGAGTGATGAGCACCACAGAAATGCTCGTGGACTCCTCAGGTTCCAGCCTTAGAGCCAAGTTGGGAAGAGGCAGGAAGCCACTGAGAGAAAAGGCAGGCAAGCTATGCAGCAAACCTGTGATCTTGACCTTTCCAGGAGACATAGAAGATACCTGTGGGAGCCCCACCAGACCTCTGTGGGGTCCAGCCAGCCCTTCAATCCATTCCCACTGTAGAAGTTCTTTCTCTCATCTAGCTTCATCCTTCTTTTTTTTTTTTTAATTTTTTTAATGTTTATTTATTTTTGAAAGAGAGAGAAAACACGAGTGGGGGAGGGGCAGAGAAAGAAAGGGAGACACAGAATCTGAAGGAAGCTCCAGGCTCTGAACTGACAGCACAGAGCCCGACGCGGGGCTCGAACCCACCAACCATGAGAGGTCATAACCTGAGCCGAAGTCAGCAGCTTAACTGAGATACCCAGGCGCCCCAAGCCTCATCCTTCTTTTATTTATTTATTTATTTATTTAGAGCAGGGAAGGGGGAGAAAGAGAGGGGGACAGAGGATCCCAAAGGAGCTATGCATTGACATCAGAGAGCCGGATGCAGGACTCGAATTCATGAACTGTGAGATCATGACCCGAGCCGAAGTTGGATGCTCAACCAACTGAGTCACCCAGGTGCCCATAGCCTCATCTTTCTTATAGGGCGGTTTCCTTGGTCTCTCCTCACAACAGGTCAGCCTCCAGCCCTGACCCCAGTCACCACACACCAAGACCGCATGTCCTCAGTCCCTGTAACAATATGAGCAGCTAATACTCACTGAGCATGGTGGCCATGGGCTAGGCTAACCCTTTCAGACCTAGTCTCACTTGCTCTTCCAGGGGCCCCATGAAGTGGGTGTTGTCATCACCATCACGGTTGGACAGATAAAGAGAATGAGGCTCTGACACAGAGCTGGTAGGGTCAGAGGTGGGATTTGACCAGGTTTGTCCTACTCTAGTTCCCATGTTCTTAACCACTGCATTATAGCACCTTCTCTCCTATTACTCATTCGACAAATATTCCGGAACATCCCATTAGGCCAGACCATGTTCTGGATACTGAGGATGAACCCACACACAGGGCAGAGATGGGCGAGCCTTTGTGGGGCTTACACCCAGGGCCCCCTGGCACCCGTGTGCAAGCTTTGTTCTCCTGGGACTTTGAGAGGCCTGCCAAGGGCCAAGGGTGGGGTCAGTGCAGTGGCACCGACTGCATTCCTAGCCAAGGAGGCACGTTATTTGGGATGAACTGCATGCCACAGAGCAGACTTCAAGCAAGGTGCTGATGCTGGGTCTCAAGGCCTCCCTGGGGACTCTCCCATACCCTAAGCTTGAACACGTCCTGGGCCTTCCTCCTGCTGGGTTGGCCCTCCTGAAGGGCACCCTTCCCCCAGCATCCTTCCCTTTGGCTCCTTCAGCCAGACGTTGTACTAGCTAGAAAACGGGCCTGCAAACCTGACCACCCCCCCACCCGCTGTCATCCCACCTGACGGAAACTCACTAATCACCACGACTACATCTGTGAGCTAATGAAAGGCAGGCAGAAATGTGGCGGCTGGGGGGGGGGGGGGGTGTTGGGCCTGGTCAGGCAGCCTGACCTCCATCCCTGCAGAGTTGCTGAGGGGACTCAGGTGGAAGGATGGGATGCCACCGCCCTCTGAGAACCACCTGGTACAGCCCAAAGGGCTCCCACGGAAAGGCAGGGGGCTCTCTCTGCTGACCCCATGGTTCTGCAGACCCAGCCTGAGGCTTCACTGGGAGGGGTGGGAGAGAGAAGCACCAGGCTGGACGTCTTCCCCAGAGGGACCCTGACGCAGTCCTGGTGAGGACTTAGCTAGAAAGAACTACTTGTCCTAGAGTAACTACTGTGTATCAGGCCCCTGACTTACCCTGGGAGCAGAGATGTTTTCTTTTCATTCCACTGATGAGGAAATTGAATCTCAGAGAAGTGAAGTAATTTTATTGAGGTCACACAGAGAGCAAACAATAGTTGGGTCTAACAGGTCTCACTCCAAAGTTGACACCTTTTCCACCACATCAGATAGCCACCTTTACAAATCGGGACTGGAGAACCCATCTTCTGGAGGCCTCCCTCCTGAGAGAAAAAGGGGAGAAGACCCCTTGCGAGACAGGCCCCAAAACGTAGCAGGTGGTGACTCATGTGTGGCCCACAGCCCCACCACGTCCCCATCCTGCGTGATAGGGGACAGCTCTGCTCTCAAGGCAATCCTTCCCCAAACCACAGTCCCAGGATCGCAGGGACCTCTGGCCCAGCCTCCCGGCCAGGCCGGAGCCCCCCACCTCTCTGAAAGTGGAGATCCAGCCAGGCTCTGGCAGGGAGGTTACCCCTGAGCAGGCAGCGCTTCCCGAGTATGGTTGGAGGCGGCAGTATCCGCCTCACCAACACTGAATCTGGATGTGGCGGGGGCGCTAAGCCAGTCAGTGAGATTACCAAGAGAGCGAATTCATTAACTAGAACTTGGAAATGAGCTAAAAGCATACAGTCACCACATGTGTGCATCGGAGGGAAAAGCCATCACCGTTGCTTCCTCCCTGGGGCAGGGGTCCTCACTTGCCACCAGGAGCATTCCCGCTCCATCTGGTTCCAGGCTTTCTCTGAAACATCACTTCCTAAGGAAGCCCCTCCCCCCCCCCTTAACCCCTAGGTCCCAGGCCCCTGCGGTTGCTCTTGCTCTGCACTTCTCCTTCGGGGCCCTGGGACAGGTGTCACTATATGACTGCACGGTTTGTAGGTCACCTTCTGTCTCACCCTCTGCAGCGTCAGCTCTGAGAGGGCAGGGATCCTGGCCTTGTTTGTGCTGTACCCACAGCACATACACTGTGTTCGGCATGTGGTAGGCACTCATGGATATCTGCTGAACGCATAACTCCGGGTAGAAAGCTGGGAGGAGTAAGCTCAGGTAGGAGGAGAGAAATGTGAAAGATAGACTTTATTACCTTGTGGTTTGCAGGCCTTTCCCCATCCAGGAATTGCTCAGCCCACATAGGAATTTCACAGGGCCGTGGAATACTCCTGCTGTGGAATCATTTCATCTACCCCCCAGTCCTGGGGAGGACAGCTTCTGCCTGCATCCAAGCTCTCCCGCTGTTCTCAGAGATCCCTGCAAATGCAAGTTCCTTAGCTCTCCTCCCATGTTACTAGTGACAGTGATGCGTGCTCTTTGCTGTTAGAGAAGTTCTTCTCTGAATCTGACTCCTGTGTTTCCTATGCCATCTTTATCTTTTTTTTAATGTTTCATTATGAATTTTTGAGAAAGACAGAAAGAAAGAGAGAGTGTATGTGCATGAGCGGGGGCAGGGCAGAGAGAGAGGGAGACAGAGGATCTGAAGTGAGCTCTGTGCTGACGGCAGAGAGCCCAATGTGGGGCTCAAACCCATGAACTGTGAGATCATGACCTGTACCGAAGTCAGATGCTTAATTGACTGAGTCACCCTTTTTTTTCCTTTTTACAGAGAGAGAGCATGCGTGAGCAGGGAAGAGGGCCAGAGGGAAGGAGGGAGGGAGAGAGAGGGAGAGAGAAAGAGAGGAAAGAGAGAGAGAGAGAGAGAGAGGGAGAGAATCTTAAGCAGGCTCCACGCTGAGCGTGGAGCCCGCTGTGGGGCTCAATCTCATAACTCTGGGATCATGATGCAAATCCAGATCAAGAGTCAGAAGCTTGTTCAACTGATTGAGCCATCCAGGTGCCCCTCTTATGCCATCTTTATCTGCCTGTTCCCTGTCCTCTTGAACACAGACTCTCACAATATCAGAACTAGACAGGAGCTTAGAGACGATCTAAGAAAGGAGCTTTGAAGTTCTTTTCTAACAGGAAAATCCCTTTTGCAAAAAATTCAGATCTGAAATCCTCAAATGTGAGGCCAACAAAAGGGGAGCGCTCCGATTGACATAGGGGTTAGGAACCCTCCCAGGGCACCCCAGGAGCTCCAAGGAATCCAGTCTGAAAACCAATGATAGATCCGAGCCCGACACTTTGTGGACAAGAAAATCCAAAAAAGAGACATAATCCATCCCAGCCAGGACCACAATGCAGGTCTTTCCTGCCTGAAGTCCACAGCCAACATTGTCAGACCTTAGTGGGAATGGCAACATTTGGGGTGCTCTGCATTTGTACTTAAAAAAAATTATTTTAAAAGTTTATTTATTTTGAGAGAGAGAGAGAGAGAGAGAGAGAGAACACAAGCAGGGGAGAGGCAGAGAGAGAGGGAGAGAGAGGATCCCAAGCAGGCTCCATGCTGTCAGTACAGAGCCTGATGCAGGGCTGGATCCCACAACCCTGGGATCATGACCTGAGCTGAAATCAAGAGTTGGACACTTAACCGACTGAGCCACCCAGGCGCACCAGCATTTGTACTTTTTAAAAGTATGTTCCAGGGGTGACTGGCTGGCTCAGTCAGAGGATCACGTGACTCTTGATCTCAGGGCAGTGAGTTTGAGCCCCATGTTGGGGATAGAGATTACTAAAATGAATAAATAAACTTCTAAAATTTAAAAATATAAAAAATAAAAGTATGTTCCAGTACCATTTGGGGGCTATGCGTTTTGTGTTTTCTCCTCTATGATATCTGGCACTTAAATATGCCAAAAAAAAAAAAAAACTAACAAGAAATTGGCAAAGAAAGTTACACAAACATGTTTCACAAATCTCCAAATCTTTGAACAAAGATGGTCATCACATTTTCTCAAACATTTCCACATAGGGTTACGGAGTAAAGCCCATCTTTTTTGTATTATTTACTTATTTATTTCTTTTGGAGTGCCTTTTGAGCACAAACCATGCAATTATAAGAAATATCCAATTGGAACGAGAATGGTGGCGTCCTTTGTGCTGGGACTCATTAAGCCTCTCAGCCCCAGGGACCTGGGGATTTTCATGGAGCCAATTTCCTTCTTGGGATTGTTAACATAATCCCCTAATTGGAGCATTGAGGGTTCTATTAGTGGCCATCACAGTGCTCCAAGGGGGCACATTCCTAAGAACCAGGAGGAAGGTCTAGGCTTCCTCTTGGATTTCCTCCATGAACCACATGCTCTCTATCCCACACTCTCACCCTGCCCTCCCCCTTCAGCTGGCTCTCAGGCCCCAGAGCAAGGGAGTGTGACGTATCTCAGGTGAGTAGGACTAAGAGCAGCTGGACCGCAACAGTGCTTACGGGTCAACCATCTTCCATGTGATGTGTTGCTCTTAGAATATTAGTCAATATAACCAAACTGTGGGTGACATTTTTATCTTATTTTATTTTTTTGACATTAAAAAAAAAGTTTATTTTGAGAGAGACAGAGGGAGCAGGGGAGGGGCAGGGAGAGGGAGAGAGAGAGAGAGAGAGAGAGAGAGAGAGAGAGAGAATCCCAAGCAGGCTCCGCACTGTCAGTACAGAGCCCAATGCAGGGCTTGATCTCACGATCCATGAGATCATGACCTGAGCCGAAATCAAGAGTTGGACACTCAACCAACTGAGCCACCCAGGCACCCCAACTGTGGGTGACATTTATTATGCATCTAGCATGTTCCAGGCACTGTGCTAGTTCACCTAATTCTGACAACGAGTAATCACAATGTTGTTCTCTCCACTTTGCAAATGAGAACACTGATTTTTTTTTCAGAGGAGCTTGGGCTGAGCCAAATATTATTTCATTTAATATTTACATGTGTTATTTACTCTAATACTAATAATGGTTAACTCTTAATGAGTGTTCCCTATGTTCTAAGAGCCTCACTTGTATAAACTTGTTTAATCTTCAAAGCAACTCTCTGAAATTGGGTGTTATTATCATCCCCATTTTATATATGTGAGAACTGAGGCACAGAAAGGTTGAGAATCTTGCCCAAGGATACTCAGCCCTCAGCCTCATCGTCAGTTCCAGGAAGTCTCAGTTCGGCTCAAGCATTGTTTGTGCACCTCCCGCGATTCAGGAGAAGCAGCTCAGGGAGTGGGTAAGGACGTGGAGGCTGGACTCAGACACACCTGAGGGCAAACTCCAGTCCTATCACAGACAGTGAGTATGGGCAAGTGGATTAGCTATCTATTATTGCTGCATAATAAATTGCCCCAGCATTTGGCTGCTTAAAACAATACAATTTAGTATCTCACAGTTCTGTGGATCAGGGACATGAGAGCTGCTTCGCTGAGTGGTTCTGGCTTGGGGCCTCTCATGAGGTTGCTGTCAAGATGTCATCCGAGGGCATGGTCATCTCAAGGCTGACCTGGGGTAGGAGCTGCTTGTAAGTTCACTCCCATGAACCTCTGCACACCTCCACAAGTGAGGATTGCCTTGTGGCCAGAGGCTGGCTTCCCCAGGGTGAGTGATCCAAGACAGGGAGAGACAGCACCTAGGAGGGAGGCCACAGTCTTTCTGTAACTCAGTCTCAGAAGCAGCCTTCCATTACTTGTACCCTATTTTATGCATTAGAAATGGGCCGTAAGTGCAGCCACACTCACATGGTAGGGAATTATGCAGGAGCATGCATGTGAGGGGGAGGGGAAGAGTGGGCAAGTGTAGAGGGCATACCACACAGCTCACTCACTTCTGAGTCTCAGTCCCCTCATCTACAAAATGGGAATCATACAGTTCCTACCTCAAAGAATTTACTTTAGGCCTCAATGAGACAATGCCCATAAAGAGACCAGAACAGTGGCCAACAAACGACGAGCGCTCCATAACTATTAGCTGCTGTCACCACCAAGGCTGTAAACTACTTGCAGGAAGAGACACCGCATCTTTCTTGATCACATCTCTCAGAACTTGGCACTTCCTTTCACTCCACAGATGCCGGGCACTGACTGCCAGCGTGGGAGTGGGGAAGAATGAGACAGGGCCTGCCCTCAGGGAGCACGCCATTTATGGCATTCCCAAGGCCTGTGGGAAAGGAATCAGGAGGGTATCGGGAAGGTCCACTGTGAGCCAGCCAGGGCATGAAGTTGGAGAGTACCCAAGGGCTCTGACCACTGCTGGCTCTCAGCCTGCTCTACTCACAGATGGTTGAGTGATGCAGGTTACCACAGGGTAACTGGTCCTGGGTGCGAGTCTGCCAGCCCTGCTCCTGTGCATGCTGGCTTGGTAGATTCCTAAACACTGGCCAGACCATTCCCAGGAGAGGCTGGCACAAAGTTAAGGACAAGTTCCAGAATGCTAGACCACGTGTGGTGACAGTGACTGTGGCTCCCTTAGGCCTTTCTTCAAGGAGCAACATGTTGCCCTCTGCATGCTTGGCAATGGCAGCAGCTGTTCACCATAACCCACCTGGGCTCAGGGCAGAGAGCAGAGGGAAGGGGATGGGGAGGAGGTGGCTGAATCCTCAGCAGAGGGCCATATACCTGACCAGGCTGCACACCAGACTGAGCACTGCAGAGAAGATGGGGCTCTGCTGGAAAGGCACATGTTGTAGAGTCATGGGTTTGACTCGTGACTCAACCATTTGTCTGCTGGATGACTTTGGACAGGATGCTTAACTTATCTTCACCTCTGGTCCCCATCCACAGAATGACTTTCCACCTTGCCCAGAGGTAATGAGAATCAGCAGTATAGCTGTGCAGGTGGTAGGTGCTCCATCAATGGAACCATCACTGTTATCAGGATGGGAGGGGCTTAGAGAAAGACTGAAAGTGAAAGTTTAGTCTGTTTTGTTTTGCAGATTCTATGGAAGCACAGAATTAAAAAGTGCGCGAGGGACGCCTGGCTGGCTCCGTCGGTAGAGCATGTGACTCGATCTCCGGGTGGTAAGTTCAAGCCCCACATTGGATGCAGAGCCTACTTAAAATACAAAACCAGAAGCCAAAAACATTAAAAAGTGCATGTATCATAAGTGTACATACAGCAAGACAAAAATTCACAACACAGATGTGTAATCAGCATCCCGATCAAGAAACGAAACATGATTGACACCTCAGAAACCTGCTCCATGTTCCCCTCCGATGCCTATCCACCTGCTGGGGGATCCACAAATGCATCTAACTTCTAAGATCCTGCTTTTGTATTTTATTTAAACAAAAACAAATGGTATGCCCTCTTTTGTGTCTGTCTTCTTTGGCTCAGCATTGTGTGTGATATGCACTCGTGTTGTTGAATGTGGTTGTCGTTTGTTGGTTCTCATTGCTCTGTAGTGTTCCACTGTATGAACATACCCCATGTTATTTATTAATCCACTGATGATGGACCTTTGGGTTGTCTTCAGTTTGGGGCTTTTAAAAGCAGCATTGCCATGCACGTTCTTTTTTTATCAAAAAAAAATTTTTAATGTTTATATTTGAGAGAGAGACAGTCAGTGCATGAGTGAGGGAGAGGCAGACAGAGATGGAGACAGAATCTGAAACAGGTTCCAGGCTCTTAGCTGTCAGCACAGAACCCAACGAGGCTTGAACCCACAAACCATGAGATCATGCCCTGAGCCGAAGTTGGACGCTTAACCAACTGAGCCACCCAGGCTCCCCTGCCATGCACATTCTCACACCTATTTTCATTGGGTGGATTTAGGATGGAATTACTGGGTCAGAGGTCACCCAGACTTGCAATTTTAGTAGGTACTGTTACACAGTTTTCCAAAGTGTTTGCACACACTTGTATTTTCACTTTCTTGTTTTGGTCATTCTAATGGGCATGTAGTGGTGATTTTAATCATGAGTTAACTGTGATTTTAATGTGCATTCTCTTGATGACTAGTGGGGAGGGGCACCCCTTCCTATGTTTATTGGATTGTTGGGTGTGAATCTAAATAGTTTAATTTCTGTCCTTGATGGGGCTGCTCTAGAGGACTGACCTTCCTCACTCCCAAGGGGGATTTTGGATTTCTGTGGTTCCGCCACAGAATTGCCAATTAAAACAAAACAAGCTACCATCTGTGACAGATACTGCCGACTGCTCCAAGCAGCTTCATCCCCCACCCCCGCGTCGCAGGGCTTAAAGCTCCAGGTCAGTCGTGACCCGCCCTCTGCCTGGCACACACACTGGTGTGAGATTGGGAAGGCAGAAGTGTGGCCAAGCACGTGCTTTCGCTCCTGCCACCTTTCTCCTGGCTGGCTCAGTGAGGGGGACGTTTGGTTCTCCTGGGGTCCCAGTGGCAGAGACCCGAGGCCCGGGCTCTAGCTTCGTGGGTGTCAAGGGGTGGACAGGCGGCATCCATTTGCTGATGTGGATCACTTGGATCGCTGCCGAGGTGATGGGGTCCTGGAGCTGGCAGAGGGGGCCAGTGGCTTCCCACTCCCCCGGTTCTGGGTCATGGCAGAATTGGCAGAGCTCTGGTCAGGTCAGTTCTTCTGGAAGGCACTCCCAGGTGCCCAGCCTACCTCTGCTCCACCAGCCCTTCCAGTGACTTTTGTGAAGTCCTAAATCCCTGTTTTAAATTATCTTCTGCTTCAGATAGCTAGAGTGATTTGCTTTACCTGCAACTGAACTCTGACTGATAAATTGTGATACACTGATACCACCATTTCTTGAAAGAGAAGATAATTTAAGGCCAAAAAATAGGAAGAACATAATCCTAAAATAAAAGAACAGTTTCTTAAGTGTCATTGAATCAGCCCCACGAGAAGTCCGTTTCTCTTCTCTTGTTTTGCCAGTGGGAATTTCAGCACTAGTGGGCTCTAAAGGAAGAAGTGAGTTTAGAAGAGGAATTTAAAGAAAAGAAAGAAAGAGCGGCCCCCGAAATGGGACACAAGGAAGTTGAGAACTACTGGGTTGCCATTTATTGGCTACTTTACTGTAGCACTAAGAGTAATGTGACCCTGGTACAAACAGTATCCTGGACTCATAAATCGCCACAGGGGCACCTGAGTGGCTCAGTTGGTTAAACATCTGACTTCGGCTCAGGTCATGATCTCACGGTTTGTGGGTTTAAGCCCCGCATCAGGCTCTGTGCTGACAGCTCAGAGCCTGGAGCCTGCTTCAGATTCTGTGTCTCCCTCTCCTTCAACCCCTCCCTCACTCACGCTCTGTCTCTCAAAAATAGACAAACATTAAGAAAAAATTAGAATGCCACAAATAGGGGCACCTGGCTGGCTCAGTCAATAGAGCATGCAACTCTTGATTTTGGGGTCATGAGTTCAAACCCCACGTTGGGGGGAGAGTTTATTTCAAAACATATTAATAAAATGAATTCACATATAAAGGAAATGACGGGCACCTTGGTGGCTCAGTTGGTTAAGCGTCTGACTTTTGATTTTGGCTCAGGTCCTGATCTCATGGGTTCTTGAGATAGAGCCCCTGGTCGGGCTCTGCACTGACAGCGTGGAGCCTGCTTGGGATTTTCTCTCTTCCTTTGCCTCTGCCTCTTTCTCTCTCTCTCTCTCTCTCTCTCTCTCTCTCATAAATATTTAAAAAATAATAATAAATGAAATGCCACAAAGAATACTGTGCCTGTGGGTTCTTTTGCCCTGACCCAGAGTTGAGGGTCAAGGAGAACTTTTGATGAGGAGGAGCATAGGGCAAGAGCCACTACAGCTGTGTCCCAGAAGATAATGATCATTAGGGTGATCATTAGGGATATTTGAGTGGTTATTTGGTAATTTAAATGTTGATAACAGGATTTGAGGGAAGCAACTCCTGAGAGGAGAGAGGGGAGCCAGAGTAAGGAGCCATCCAAGAGGACCCGGCTCTGCAGCAGAAGTGGGGAGGAGGTTTGCTGGGTATTTATTTGGGATCTGGGAGGACCTACCCACCATCTTTGCTCTGCTCAGCTGCAGCTGCTCAGGGCTGCAAAGTCCTCAGTGCTGAAGCCTGGCTGGGGAAGGAGGTCTCCAGACTAAATGTCAGGTATGGGCTCTGGAGACAGTGGCAGTAGTTGGGGGTGCATGCTTTCAACAGAGTCCAGCTGTAGCGACAAGGAGAGGGGTTGATGCTCCTGTGATGGAACTCTAGAAATGGAAGCACCTTAGTCATCTTTTGGCCCAGTGATGTGCAGTGATGCTTCCTCTCTCTCTCTCTCTCTCTCTCTCTCTCTGTTTTTTCCTTTTTTAATGGTTTACAATGGAAAATTTCAAATATACACAAAAGTTGAGAGAAGAGTACAATGAACCCCCATGGACCCATCACCCAATGACAATAGTCATCAACTTGTCAGCCTAGTGATTTTTAAGCTGTTTTAGCCTCTGATTCTCTGTTCTCTTATGTATGTGTAGCTGAATGAAATTATGAAATCTTTACTTATGTGTTTTCCCTATCCCTTTCTCCCATTCAAGCAGATGTGAGGAGAACTGGCAGCACCTAGGAGAACTTAAAGGGTTTCCAAGGGAGGTAAAAGGGAGGGCGCCTGCTGGCTCAGTTGGGAGAGCATGCAACTCACGATTTCGGGGACTCGTGAGCTCGGGGTTTTAAGTTCGAGTCCCATGTTGAGTATAGAGACTACTTAAAAATAAAATCTTTTAGGGGCGCCTCAGTTTGTTGAGTATCTGACTCTTGATTTCGGCTCAGGTCACGATCTCACAGTTTGTGGGATCGAACCCTGCATCGGGCTCTGTGCTGAAAGGAGCCTGCTTGGGATTCTTTCTCTCCCTCTCTCTGACCCTTCTCCATTTGTTCTCTCTCTCAATGAATAAATAATAAAAACATTTTTAAAAGTTAAAAAAAATATCTAAAAAACAGAGAGAGAAGGAAGGAATCTGCATTTGTGTGCTAGGGCTTCTAACCAAATACCATCCACTGAGTGGCTTGAACAACAGAAGTTTATTTCTCACAGTCCTGAAGGCCGGAAGTCTGAGGTCAGTGTCACAGTGCTCGTTCTGTCTGGGGGCTGGGCAAGATCTATTAGCTCCCGGCCTCTTGCCTGGGCTTGCAGATGGCCGTCTTCTCCATGTGTCTTCCTGTCATCTTCCTTCTATGCCTGCTTGTGTCCAAATTTCCCCGTTTTGTAAGGATGCCAATCATATTGGATTAGGACTCACCCGAATGGCCTCATTTTAACTTGATTATCTTTGTAAGGACCCTATCTCCAAATAAGGTCACATTCTGAGGTATGGGGGTTAGGACTCCAACACATCCTTTTTTGGTTGCGGGGGGGGTGCATAATTCGACCTATAACGGGGACTCACTGGCATAGCCTGACTGAACGTCTTAAAAAAAAAAAAAAAAACACAAGAGAAAATTCTCTCCGGGCTTGGAAGGGTTTTCCTGGGATGGGAGGTGGGGCTAGAGAGAAGGGTCTGTGGGATGAGGAAGAGAAAGGCAGAGAGGGGACATCGGTCAGCTTCCAAGGGCACTCATGTCCCACGGATGACACAGAATCAGCAGAGGTAGCTGAACCCACAGGGGACATGGACAGAGACATGGCTTGTGAGTGGGCACCCATGTCCCAGAAGTGAGCCACTATCTGAGAGGAGAATTCCAAGAATACTTGGGGTGAAAATTTCATTCACCTTCTGGGAATGGGTCCTGGGAGTCAGAGATTAATTTAGAAATTTCGATAATAAGGGAATTGAGTTTATCTGCACCTGCTGAGTTTGTCAACTCAGAATTATATCTGTCAAACATAAAACAGATGAAAGGACTGTGCTAGGCAGAGCTCACCCCCCAATTCTGGTCACCGTTGCTATATCCAAAGGCAATACAAGGAACCCTAGGATTCCAGGAAGCCCAGTTGGAAAACACTTAGGGTCCCCCCTCCCACCTCCCAAATGAACATACAAGGATATAGAAGCTCAGAAGAGGAAAAGGCCTGCCCTTGTGGACAGGTACAAAACAGGTTAACAGAAGTACCAGACTAGAATCCAAGGCTCTTGATTTCTACCAGCATACTTTCTTGGTGGCTTTCTCAAAAATTTCTCAGGGAGGCTGATAATATGCCTGTACTTCATATCCAGGTCCTCAGAGGTATCTCACTGCACAGTGGGCAGCTGGGGCCCTGAGCCATACTGGAGTGGGCACGGGATCACCTCTTGGGGCCTTGCCAGATTTTTGTTTTGTTCTAATAGTTGTGCAGTGTCCTGTGCTCTTTTGACATGTCCCCATTAATCTTGGAGGGCATCTTTGCTTTCCAGCCCAACGAGGCATTCCAGGTTCACCTTGTCCTTTCAATACCCCATGAAATTATCCCTGGAATAAGTCATTTATCCCTGGTTCTAAGTTGAGTTTTGCCAGCAGTTTCGCAAGAAGAGGATTTGGGAAATCATGACATATTAGGGGGCAAACACCATTAAGAAGCTACATCTCTAATGTAGATTTGATTATTCTTCGGTCATTCCCCACATACTGAGGCAACTCCTATATCCAGAAATGGCTGAGACCTTCCTCCTTGAACTTGCCTCCAGCATCTTTTAATGCATTCCTTTCTGCTCCAACTATTTAGAGTGGACGCTGTTCTCTGAGATTGGATACCTGACCTAGTTGGATTTGAAAGCAACAACGATCCTATTAACATTAGGAGATAGCGTTCTGGTAGTTTATATCACATAATAATACAGTTAACCTCTGTGGTCACCTTTGATGAAGGTAAGGCTTTGGAGGACAGAGCCACTGCTGAGATAAACCATTGTGGTGAGAATAAGGAATATAAAACCTGGGGTATAGGTTGGTTGCTTCAAACTACACAAAGCAGTTAAAGAAACAAATAACAACCTCAGGTTTTCCCCCCTTCTTTTTATTTTTTTTTTATATTTTTTTAAAGTTTATTTATTTTGAGAGAGAGTGCAAGCAGGGAAGGGGCAGAGGGAGAAAGAGAGAGGCCCAAGCAAGCTCCATGCTGTCAGCTCAGAGTCCGATGTGAGGCTCGAACTCACGAGCCTCAAGATCATGACTTGAGCCAAACCAAGAGTTGGACACTTAACTGAGGCACCCAGGTGCCCCTCCCTTCTTCTTTTTAAAAAAGTTTTATATAGAGAGTTCTATGTCAATTATACCTCAATTTAAAAAAGAGCTTTACTAGCTATAAATAGCTATTAGCTGTAGTGAATTTATTAAAATGGCTAGTACATTGATATAAAATAAACTGCATATATATTTTTTTAATGTTTATTTTTGAGAGAGACAGCGCAAGCAGGGGAGGGGCAGAGAGAGAGGGAGACACAGAATCGGAAACAGGCTCCAGGCTCTGAGCCGTCAGCACAGAGCCTGACACAGGCCTTGAACTCGGGAATGGCGAGGTCATGACCTAGGCCAAAGTCGGATGCCCAACCGACTGAGTCACCCAGGCGCCCCTGATCTGCTTTCTATCACTGTAGATTAGTTTGCATTTTCTAGAATTTTCCTATAAATGGAATAATACAGTATACACTGTCTTTTGTCTGGTTTCTCCCACTCAGGATAATTGTAATCATTTTGAGGTTTATTCATGTTGTTGAATATAACAACGGTTCATCCCTTTTAATTGTCGAGTAGTATTCCACTACATGGATATACCAAATTTATCTATTCAACTGTTGATGGGTATTTGGGTTGTTTCTAAATAAACCCGCTATAACTATTCGTGTATAGGACTTTGTGCAGACATATGCTTATATGCTTTCATGTTTCTTGGGTAAATACCTAGAAGTGAAATTGATAATTATATGGCATGTGTATGCTCAGCTTTTTAAGAAACTGCCAAGATGTTTCCCAGTGGTTGTACCATCTTACATCCCCACGAGCAGTGTGTGAGAGTTCCAGGTGTCCCACATCCTGTCCAACGCTTTGTATAGTCCCTCTTGAATTTTCACCATTCTGACAGATGTGTAGAGGTATCTTGTTGTGATTTTAATTTGCTTTTCCCTGAAGACTAATGATATTGAGCATCTTTTCATGTCCTTATACATTATCTATATATTTTCACCCATTTTTGTGAAGCATCTGTTCAAATCTTTTGCACGTTTTTATTGGGTTATTTTCTCATGATTGAGTTAGAGCTCTTGATAGATGCTGAAACCAAATCTTTTATCAGAAATGTGATCTGCAAATAATTTCCCCCAGTTTGTGGCTTATCTTCGCATTCATTTAGCAATGTCTTTTGAAAGTTTTTAATTTTATTGAGGTCTAATTTATCAAGGCATTTTTGAATAACCTGAAAAATAATGATTTTTACTTTTGGTATTATAGCAAAGAAATCTTTCTAACCCAAAGTCACAAATATTTTTTCCTGTGTACTGTTCTTATAGCTTTAGGTTTTACATTTAGGTCTATAATAAATTTTGCGTTAATTTTTTGCGTGTATGGTGTGAAGCAGAGGTTGGCAAACTTTTTATGATAGGATCGAGTAGTAAAAGATTTTAAGTGTTGTGGTTCCTCTGATCTCTATCATAACCTCTCGACTCTGTCATGTAGTGGAAAAGCAAGCTGAGACAATAAATAAATGGGTGTGGCTATATTTCAATAAAACTTTATTTAAGATTTTATTTTTAAGTAATCTCTACACACAACATGGGGCTCAAACTTATAACGCCAAGATCAAAGAGTCGCATGCTCTACTTACTAAGCCAGCCAGGCGCCCCAAAACTTTATTTATAAAAACAGGGTAATGGGCACATTTGGCTCATGGCCAGAGTTTGCTGACCCCTTTTTCAAACACCAGTGAAACTCCTAGGCAACAGAAGCAGCTCCATCCATGCCTGTCTGTCGGGTCTGGTCCTGCCTTGCTTGAAGATCCTTAGTGACCTCACGTCAGGTAGTACCTTGCAAGAAGATAACAATTCTTCTCATGCCCCATCTCTATACTTCTTCATTGCTTTCTGACCAATAACAAAGAGCATATTTCTGTATGTCCCCAGAGGACCAGGCAAAATGTCTGACTCAGTTAGAGCTGTCCACAGATTTCAAACAAAGCAAACTGTTAGGTCATTCAACTTCATCCTCTCTGCCTGCTTTGGGTTAACAAAAAAAGTCAAGAAGGTTAGGTCAAATTCTGCCCCTAATGCTGTGTGGTATTGATCAAGTCACTCTACTTCCTCTGCCTCCCCATCTCTGCATCTGTGGGGGCTGGGGGCGGGGAGCTTTCTCTTAACACTTTCAGTGTTATTGAGTAGTTAAGAATAAGAATACATTTCTTACCCACCTGGTTCATTCTTTACCAGACAATTCCAATGCTGCCTTCTCCTTGAATAGCTTTTAAAGGCTGCTTTCAGTCTTTTAAAAGCACTATACAAATGCAAGGTATTGTTACTATTTTCTCTCTTTAAGTAATTCTAGAAAGCCCAACCCCAGGATTTCACAATCTGTCACTGTCCCTTGGTGCCTCTGCCTGTTGCCAGGGAGAGAGATTATCCCAGCTTGGGGAAGGTCAGCCAGCCCCAGCAAGATTTCTAACACAGCTTGGCTTGCCATTGCATCCCCAATCACAGATCCAAAGTCAGTGACACAGAGACGGGACCAGACCACTCCAAGGCCACACAGAGTGGCCACTGAGAGAAGAAAAAGCACTCAGCACCACTCAAGCTCCTCACGGGCCACTGTGATCACCACCCACGCCTGCAGAAAGGGCGCAGGTCTCCAGTCTACCCAGCAGACAGACTGCGGTCTGTCAGAATCCTGCAATAGGGAATGTCTTTTGCGAGTGGAGACCTCATCTGCATGGCCCTGGGGGCCCTGCTTTGAACACAGCAGAGATGAAAGAGCAGATCTTCCAGACTACTAGAGGAACTGGTACACACTCAGTACAGACATAAAAATATTTATTACAGTCATCCATAAACGTATGCAAAAACTTGAGACCTAGAAATGTACCTCATTCCATGCTTACCTCTAAAATGGACCTCTCTATTTATTAAGAATAAATTTATGACTTGGCTATAATTAAGAATGACTCCAATTTTACATAACGGTGAATAATTTGAAAAGAAATTTCACATCATCGTCCTGAGCCTTATAACAAGTCAACAAGGGAGATAGGAAAGCATTGGTATTCTTGCTGGCTGTGGTCTGCAGTTCAGAGAGGTGAAGTCACCATAGGATATAGCACAGTCAGAAATTAGTTGAACCGGTGTAGAGCCTCCAGGTGTTCTGACTCCAGGCTTAGAGCTCTTCCCTAGTTGAATTGGCTCTGCCAACCAATAGGGAGACAGCTGTTAGGGCCAGATGGGGGGTTCACACCCAGCCCTCATCTCCCCTCTTCTTACCTTGCAACATTGCTCCTGGCTTACAAAACAAGCACATTAGGGAGTAAGCAGTGTACTTTCTTTACAAAAGGATTTGCCATAGAGAATTCTGAATAGTAATCTCCCCAAGGGCATCTGAAAAAGGTTCAAACTATAAAAGTGGAATGTAAACACAGTCTGGAGAGATATCATTATACTGTATAAGGTTCATATACATAGCCAATTATGTGTGCAGATAGCCATTGGGATAATTTAAGACAAGATGGGACAAAATGACCTCTGTAGGGTATAGGGGTACTTGCCTCTGTGCCTTCTCTCTTAGATTCAATAAAGTAGTTATGGACTGTGTGTGTGTGCGTGTGTGTGTGTGTACTCATAGGAAAGGGTGTATACACAGTGAGGGAAAGCCTGGCTTTAACTACCAAAGCTGAAGTTCAATGATGCTGTCTTCCAAGAAGGTTGCCTTTGACTTTTCTAATGAAAAATTAATAGGCACTTACTTGCTGCTGCCTTTAATTACATTTGCTAGAGACAAGTGTCTGCCAACCAGCATGGCTCTGGCTATCTTCTTTGCTGGATCTGCTCTCAGCAAAGCTCATTGGTTTGGGAAAAGAAAGGGCGCCATTTTGTCTGAGAACTTGAAGAGGCAGAAACATCAATGGGTGATGGTTGTATCACGTTTTTTACAAATGGGTCCCAATCCATTAGCATTCACCTGACAGTGAAGATGATCCCAAAACATCCTGGTGGAGCATGGATCAGAATTCTAAACCTGTGGGCTGAGGACTATGAAGAACTGAGGAGATCTTTTTTTTAAATTTTTTTTTTCAACGTTTATTTATTTCTGGGACAGAGAGAGACAGAGCATGACCGGGGGAGGGGCAGAGAGAGAGGGAGACACAGAATCGGAAACAGGCTCCAGGCTCCGAGCCATCAGCCCAGAGCCCGACGCGGGGCCCGAACCCACGGACCGCGAGATCATGACCTGGCCGAAGTCGGACGCTCAACCGACTGCGCCACCCAGGCGCCCCGAACTGAGGAGATCTTAAAAGAGGACCACTAAACCCTGTCTGTAGGCATAATAAACATGTTTCCCCTACAGATACAGAACCATTTTTCTAACATGTGGATGCTATTGTGATTAATAAAGTATCAATTCACTTAAATCAATTTACTAAATTTATAATACCCTTTTCCCATTATGTATTTTCTTAACTAAAATTGGGGTCCATGAAATGTTTTTACCTTAAAAATGGACCTTCAAAAGGAAAAAAAAAGTTATCATCACACAGGAAAAAACTAGAAACTTCTGTAATTGTAAAGCAGGGTTACTGAAGGAATGGTCTTTCTGGACCTCACCTTTCCCCCGATTTTCTAACTGTTTTATTGAGATGTAATTTGCATTCCATCAAGTTCAGTCATTTCACGTGTGTAATGCAGTGGTTTTTAATATCTTTACAGAGTTGTAGAACCTTCGCCACAATCTTAGGACAGCTTTCTCCATCTCGCTGTATTCATTAGCAGTTGTCCCCCCTCTCCCCTGCCCCCAGCTCTAGGCAACCACTCACTGGTCTATTCTTCTGTCCCTATAGATTTGCCTCTTTTGGACATCCCATATAAATAAGATCATACTATAGGTGGTCTTTCGTGACTGGAGGAATGCTTTGAATCCTCAGAACTCCATCCAGTCTTTGTATATCCAACTTCTATGCATACTTAAGGTCCTTCTCAACCCTCCCCAAAGTCTTTCTTGCTCCCCCAGCCTAGGGATGTTCTTCTCCTATTAGTTCACAGCGCTTGTTTGGAGTGTTCAAGAAGCACCGGGCACAAGCTGCATGACATACTCTCTGCTGACGTGGCCCTGCTGTGCAGCTCTGTGATTCCCTCACCTTTGATTTCTTGAGGGTACCATCTTGCTGGCCCATGACTTGAGCTCCTCCCACTCAACTGTGCCCAGCACAGTTTTCTGCTTGAAATGGAGAATCGGTTTATGTGTGTTGAAAGAATAAATGACTCATGGGAATGTTTCCAGACATTTAGGATAAAGTGCAAGAAAGAAAGCAAATCAAGAACAGGAACCAAGATAAAGTGTGAAATGTAGGCATTAGAGTCCACAGGGTTGGCAGCTGCCCATCAGGTGTGATCTAGCATTGACTGGACGGCATTAAAAGGCCCTGGGCAGCAAAGGGTCTCTCACTTACCTCCAGTAGCGACTAAAAGAACGTATTAGTCACTTCTTCAGCTCTGAAGGCATTAACCGCCTCCATTAAAATGCAAATGTCAACACCTGGGAGAGTGGCAGATCGAGCTATTATCAGCCATTTCCACCTCAGCTACAATCTGAGCTCTTTGAATATTTCCTATTCCCTGAGGCCCAGAGGTTTGGAAGAGTGTAGGGTCCGGAAAAATCTAGGGCCTGGTTCCCTACGGCCAGTTGCAAACTTCTTACCATCCTGGATTTCCAAGCCAAGGAAGACGGAGGTCAAGAGTCAGAAGGCTGATATCCTCGGTTCCTCCTCAGAACTCCTGGTGAGGAGTGGGCCAGAGTGGAGAATGGCTCCCAGGGACCTCAGGGACTTCAGCCACCCATGTCCTGAGCCTCCAAGGATGACCTACCCTCAAGACACTCAGTGCTCCATCCTGTTAGCAACTCTCTGATTTGTTGATGAGTTAGCTCTTTGTGGTAAAGGTAAATCATCTAGTTTGAAGGGTGGGGCTTACTGTTAAAATGCAAATATCCAGGTGAGAGTGACACGCTTTTGGGAAAGGGTGATCTTTAAGATTCTTTCACCCTACATAGAGACCTAGGGGTCTTAGAGTTCCTTAATTCCTTGTGAAGAACTCATTACAGGGCAGGGCAAAGTTCATTTTTGACCCTGACGTCCTAACTGGTTTTCATTTCTGCCCTCTTTCTTCCTGCTCCCAGGCACCCGAGCCCTTTTCTGCTTCCACGTGCCTTGGGAAATGCTCGGTGGTCCCAGGCATTCTCTCCTTTCTCTCCTTCACTCATCCTAAACAGCAAGCATCCATTCTCTTCGTGCTCCCCAGCCTTGGTTGGGCATTAGTGGCGGAAGCCTTCTGATCAAACTCACTCACATTGACTTGATAAAAATGAACAGTCCTGGCATGAATCCTTCAGTCTCCAAGAGGTAACTGCATTCATTTTTTCAACTGCTTTATTGCGATATAATTTACATACCATAAAGTTCACCTGGTGGTTTAAACTGTGCAGTTCAATGGTTTTAATGTATTTCTCAAGCTGTACAATCATTACCGTAATCTAACTTTCGAACATCTTCATAACCCCCCAAAAGAACTCTTGTGCCCATTAGCCATCACTCCCCATTCCCGCCCATCCCCAGGCCTAGGCAACCATTGATCTGCTTTCTGTCTCTAGATTTTTGCATTCATATTTTTTAATATTTATTTTTTATTTTAGAGAGAGAGCATGAGCAGGAGAAAGGGGCAGAGAGAGAGAGAGAGAGAGAGAGAGAGAGAGAGAATCCTAAGCAGCTCCACACTCAGCATGGAGCCCCACTTGGGATCCCACAACTGTGGGATCATGGCCCAAGCCGAAATCAACTGACTGAGCCACCCAGGCACCCCTGCCTTCATTTTTAGAGAATGACTGTCATCCCAAAGCATGACTATCTAATAGAATTTTAGGCAGTGTGAGGGAAGGTGTTTTTAGGTAGGGGAGTCTGACTGATACCCACTTCTACAAATATTTCCAAATATTCTAAAATATGAATATTCTAATGTCCAAAACAGAAATATTCTTCCAGAAAGAAACCTGGGAGAGTGAAGAACGAAATCCTAAAGGGTCACTGAGGCACAAAGGAGAAGATGGCTGGAGGGAGGAGGGGGTGTCAGCAGATCTCCCGAAGGAGCTGCAGTGCCCTAAGGTGTGTGGTCACCTCACCTCTACAAACCAAGTACTCATTTCAGAAAGTGGCGTTGGGTCAGCCCCTCTCTGATGACAACAGCCGAGTGCACATCCTGGAAGTGGTCATCAAAACCTTTGCCTTTTGTTCCTCTCTCGGTTTTCTTCTGACCTTAAGGACTCCTCCTGTTCATAGGGGTTGACCCCTGGGTTTCAGCCCTCCACAGGTATCTGCCAACCAGCACCTCACTCCCATCATATCACTTCGGGGCTCAGTCTACCTGTGCTGTGCAATCGTTTCCTTACTGGGCCCCTAAGCTCTTGGATCTTGTTTTCCCAGTCTAGTTACATCATTGCCAGAGTTTGCCTCCTGAAACATAATGGGTCAGAACACTCTTGTCCCCAAATTCCGGGGCTCTTTAAACTGAAGCCCACCTTCCTTCTGCAAGGCATTCAAGAATCCAACCCACCTCTCCATCTTCATCCACTGTTGCCAGTTGCAACCTGCCCTCCCCTGCAGAAGACTCCATTCCACTCCCTATTCCTCAGATGTACCATTTGTTTACCAACAAACAGTTACGGGGCGCCTCCTCTGTGCCAGACACCCGGCTAAGCACGGGCACAAGAATAAGATACCAACTCTGCCCTCAAGGAGTTCAGCTGACAGTGGAGACAGTTCTGAAAACAACTTAAGATGATACAATGTGACAAGTGCTATAATAGAGATAAAAGCAAGGTGTGCTGGGAGCTGAGGAGGAGGCAGTGCCTAACAGCCTGGGTGAGGCACTGGAGAGAGTTTCACAGACGTACCATAAATGCTATTTGTGCAGAGTAGAAAAGGTGATCTTTACAGAGGCTTAAGGAGCAATTCAGGGTGGTTGGATGACATGGGGAAGTGGTTGGCAGTGAAAGCAGGCAGGGAG
The DNA here is from genome assembly GCF_018350155.1 of Leopardus geoffroyi. Lineage (NCBI taxonomy): Eukaryota > Metazoa > Chordata > Mammalia > Carnivora > Felidae > Leopardus > Leopardus geoffroyi. The sequence goes on along the minus strand of NC_059333.1, from coordinate 69,126,980 downwards.
GAAGAGGCTGTTTTGTGGACAATTTTAAGTTAGGGGGTGTGACAGGCATGATCAAAGTGGGGGACAAAGTGGAAGACAGATTGAGGGCAAGCAGGATGGAGGAAGAAGAGAGCTGGAGATGGTTCAGGCGAGGAGCAGGGAGGATGTGGGTGAAGATAGTAGCTAGAGAATGTGGAAGGAGACAGATGTGTAACGATGAGGGTAGGGCAGCAGGACCCTGGGACAGGGATAGGGATCGAGGAGGGTTCGCCACTCCAAGACCAGGGAGATTGGGGGATGGTCATTCCACAAGTGGTGAAAAAACAGGGTGAGCAGACTTTTTAGGAGACTCCCTGACCTTTTAAACAAACTGAATCTGCCCCTGGTGAGTACCAAGGAGCATCCACGGGGAGCTCTCCAGTGGACAGGGCTAAGCTTGGAATAGGCAAGGGACGCAGGGGCTGAAGATAAGAATTTCAGAAATACCTTAAGGAAAAAAAATGTTTATCCTCTGACCCAGCAATTCTACTTGTAGGAATTTCTCCTAAGGATATAAAGATGGGTGTGAAGATTTCTCTGCAAAAATGCTCATTGTTTATAACAGTAGAAGAGTGGAAACTTTTTATAAACTGTTGTGACAGTGAAAAATGTCCAACAGTAGGGGATTGGTTAACTAAATTATGCTGTTTTCATGCAATGGAATTCTGTTTGGACAATAAAATGGATATTATAGATGAATGCTTGCCAATATGAAAAATGCAATATTTAGCACAGTATTTAGCTAAGTAGAAAAATGCAGATTCTAAAACTATTTGCACAGTAAAAGCCCTATTTTTTGTTAAGGAAAAAATTAAGATGTTAATGGTTCTCTCTACATGGTATGATTATGAATGTGTTTTGTTTGCTTTGTCTTTTTGGGGGGGGGTTAGTTTTTCTACTTTTAACCATACATAGCTCTTTTGGTAAGATGATGGTTATTTTTAAACATTTGAATAAAATGCAAAGGAATGAACTAGGGAGAGCTTCAGAGAATAAGAGGATCAAGGACGGAACCCAATCACCTTGATACCTCTGGCCATTTGGCTTCGGTCCCTGCACTTGCCTCTCTGGGCGTCTCTCATACCATATATGCTGCAGGAAGTGAGGTAGAGCATAAGGGGCAGGCTGTACTTAGGTTCCATTCTGCTACAGACTATGGGCCTTGATTTCTCTAAGTCACAGTTTTCTCATCTTTACAGTGGGGAGAATAATGTCTTCCTCAAAATGTTTATTGATATTTACAGATATGTAGTAGTTGCCTACTAAACATCAGTCCATTCTTCCTTTCTTCTTACTTATCCCTCTGCTAGCCCCAGATTCGCCTCCAGAGTCTTTTTAAAAAACATTTTTAAAAGTTTATTTATTTATTTTTTGAAAGAGAGGGAGAGACAGAAAACCAAGCAGGTTTCACACTGTCAGTGCTGAGCCCGATGTGGGGCTTGAGCTCACAAACTGTGAGATCATGACCTGAGACGAAATCAAGTGCTGGATGCTTAATCAACGAAGACACCCAGACGCCCCTCCAGTCTTTTTTTTTTTTTTCCTTCACAATGGGAAGTAATTCCCCTTCTCCCCCTCTCTCAATTCCCAAAACGACTGAACTGGAGCTCTAAACCGAAGTTAGTGGCCAGCTCCTCTCCCTCCCTGATTGTAACCAGAGTTAGGTCATCTCTTTATTCCTGGATCACCTAGCACAGTGCTTTTTGCACATAGCAGTGCTCTGCAAATGTTTGTTGACTAAATTTCATGGTGCTTTTTTATGACTTAGCTAACCATGGATTGATTATTCAAAGGCTGAATTACTCAAGGGTTATCTTATTCAGATCTCTCCAAATGTTTCTCCTCCCAATTTGTAACTCTGGCAAGGCTTATCTTGCAATCTGCAAAGAGATGACCAACAGACAGAGGGAGAGAGAGAGAGAGAAAAAGGGAAGATCATTCAGACTCCAGGCTCCTTGTCAGAAGCTCTGCAGAGAGAGCTGGAGGAAGAAGACCAAAGTGAAGGTTGTTTCTCTCTCCAGTAGAGGTGTGGTCTCCCACCCCTCCCACTGTTTGGACTGACAGAATTTCCACTAGAACAGCCTAGGGGCAAGGGGAATTGGGTAGGTACATCTTCCACAGGTACATCTTCCAAGACCCTCCTTGATCCGCAGTAAGTCCTTTTTTCCACTCCTGCCTCTTTGTGACTAGTGCTGGGCAGGAGTATCTGGTCATTCGTTGTCCAGCGGGAACCCCGCTTTGCTCCGGGTTACCAGCTTGCTAGGTAGGAGAGGCAGTTTGGTGCTGATGGGAGATCTTTCGGTCGCAAGTTAGGGAACTCGTGTGCCCATGGCAAGTTGATGACACTCCTGAAGCCTCAGTTTCGGATCTATAAATCGGGAATAGTCACATGCCTCCTGGTCTCTGTCACATCCCAGGGCTACTGAGGGAAACCAAATGAGATTTTTTAAGTGTGTGAACAGGCAAAAACTTCACAAACGTCAGGTGTTCCTAGAGCTGTCTGAAGGGCTCTCTCTCGGAAACTACCCACCAAAGCGTTCCTGTCCGCCCCGCCCTGGCTGCATCAGCCTCACCCACTGCATCTCCATCTTTTCCGTCACCGTCCTCCTGCGTCTCAGAAATCCTCAATTTCTCCATCTCCCCCGTCCATTTCCGGGTCTGGCTCTCCGGTCCCTCCGGGGACTCTGGTCTCCCGCTCCCAGCGGCAGTCGCGGCCGGGGCGCCCCCAGCCCGGTGCGCCCTCCTTTGGCACTGCCGCCCGGCCAGAGAATCGCCCAATAAGAGCGCGGGAGTCAAGTCTGACATCTCAGGAAGCGGCCAATCGAGCCCGGCCAGGGAAGGGGGGCGCAGCGCGGGGGCTGAAGTTGGGTTGAATGGGGGGGGGGGGAGGAGGGGAATTAAAGGGGGATACAAAAGAGGGGAGCTTGGACTAGGGGCGCAAGAACCCAAGCGGGGGTGGGGGGGAGGACCGCACGCCACCCAGGTCCGGCGTAGGGACAGCGGGCTGGACCAGGCTCCAGGAGCCAGGGAGGGAGGGGGCGCGGCGAGAAATTTAGGTGAGGAAGGGGAACTGGGGCCCCCGCGACCCCGAGCGCCTCACGGGGCCTGGCCTGAGGATGCCGGCGGGGCGCAGAGGCGGGGGCCGCGGCCCGGCGGGGGGCGGAGGCGGCCGCGCGCCGCTGTGAGCCGAGGCCGGAGCGGCGCGGGGGGCGGGGAGGCGGCGGGAGGAGGGGATGCGGAGGGCTCTCCGGCGGCGGCGGCGGCGGCGGCGGCGGCGGCGGCGGCAAGCGGGCGAGAAGGGAGGAGCGGCGCGAGCGGCCGGAGCGGCGCAGGGCCCGAGGCGTGCATGGCGCGCCCTGAGCCCGGCTCCCGCGGGCCTCCCCGGAGCGCCCCCGGGCCGCAGCCCCTCTTGGGCGGACCCCTCTCGGCCGGCTGCATCTGAGCCCCGGCCCTCGATCTCTGGATGCCGTACTCCCCGGGAGAAGCCCGCCTGCTTTGGGGCAGAACGGCGGCGGCGCTGCGCCGGATTCCGCCCTCCGCCTGGTCCTTCTGCGCCCGGCCGCGGTGGGCCCGCAGCCGGCGGCGAGGAGCCTAGGGCTTGCGGAGTCGGCGAGGCAGCCCTCCTGGGCCAGCGGGTCCGGGCCAGCCCCGCTCCGTTTGGGGGGAAGGGGGAGGCGAGAGGGGAAGGGCCGCGCCGCAGGAGCCGGTCCTCGCCCCCGCCCCCTGCGCGGACGCGCTGAAAGCTCGGCTCGGCTTTCGCGGGGGCCTCGCTCCCACTCTCTCCGCGGGAGGTGGGGGATGCGGGCGACGGCCCCCCTGGGCTCTAGGACCCACCCCCCAGGGCCCCGGCGCTGTTGCTCCGCCCGCCGCCCCCTCCCCCGTCCTCTCCACCCCCCATCCCACCTCCCCACCCCTCGTAAGAAAATAATGCTGCCTGGCGCCCACACCTCCCAGTCGCTCCTAGTCTGCCGCGAGGAAAGGGTGCCCGCTCGGTCTCCACGCCGGGACCCCAGCCTCGCCGCCCTAGCCGCCGCCTCGCCGCGTGTGCCGCTGGGCCCCGCTTAGGCAGAATCTGCGAACGCCGCGCCCCGGCATTGCCAGCCCCGGAGAGGCGCCGCCCGCAAGGACACCTCTCCGTCCCGCCTCGTCCGCAACTCCGGTCCTCGTCGAGCTCGACGCGAACCAGGAGTCCGGACGTCCCTCTGCGCGCGGCGCAGCCACTCAAGCAGACCCAGCTGCCCCAGCTCGGAGCCAACTCCATCTCGGACCTGGGACTCCAGACGCGGATTCTCAGCCACTTCTCACCTCGGGGCTGTGCCTGCCTCCCCGCTTGTCCTCCTGCTGCCCTGCTTCTCCGCTCAGGACGGGGGTGCCAAGATGCCCCGCTGCTGCGCAGGGCCCCGGGCCGCCCTCGACGTGTGACCCCAGCCTGGTCCCCCTGCTCGGCCGTCCGCCGTCCCCTTGGAGACCCCCGGCCCGGCCCCCGGGGGAGGAGGAAGAAGACGACGAAGCCGAGGGGGGGATGTCAGGCTCCAAAGGCGTAAGCCCCCCGGGCTACGCGGCGCAGACAGCGGCGGCGCCGGCGTCCCGGGGAGGCCCGGAACATCGCTCGGCGTGGGGGGAGGCCGATTCCCGCGCCAATGGCTACCCCCACGCCCCCGGGGGTTTGACCCGTAGCTGCACCAAGAAATCCGGGGGGGCGGTGACCCCGCAGCAGCAGCAGCAGCAGCAGCGCCTGGCTAATCGTTGGCGCAACGACGACGACGACGATCCTCCGCTGAGTGGTGACGACCCTCTGGCCGGGGGCTTCGGCTTCAGCTTCCGCTCCAAATCTGCTTGGCAGGAGCGCGGCGGCGACGACTGCGGTCGCGGCAGCCGCCGGCAGCGGCGGGGCGCGGCCGGCGGGGGCAGCACCCGGGCGCCCCCTGGGGGCGGCGGTGGCGGCTCGGCCGCGGCTGCGGCCGCAGCGGGCGGGACCGAGGTGCGCCCTCGCTCGGTGGAGCTGGGCCTGGAGGAGCGGCGGGGCAAGGGCCGCGCGGCGGACGAGCTGGAGGCCGGTGCCGGTGCCGTCGAGGGCGACGAAGGGTCAGGGGATGGCAGCAGCTCGGCCGGCTCAGGCGCGGGGCCCGGCTCAGTGCTGTCGCTGGGCGCCTGCTGCCTGGCGCTGCTGCAGATATTCCGCTCCAAGAAGTTCCCGTCGGACAAACTGGAGCGGCTGTACCAGCGCTACTTCTTCCGTCTGAACCAGAGCAGCCTCACTATGCTTATGGCCGTGCTGGTGCTCGTGTGCCTCGTCATGTTGGCCTTCCACGCGGCGCGGCCCCCGCTCCAGCTGCCCTACCTGGCAGTGCTGGCGGCCGCGGTGGGTGTCATCCTTGTCATGGCTGTGCTCTGTAACCGCGCCGCCTTCCACCAGGACCACATGGGCCTGGCCTGCTACGCGCTCATCGCCGTGGTGCTGGCTGTCCAGGTGGTGGGCCTGCTGCTGCCCCAGCCGCGCAGCGCCTCGGAGGGCATCTGGTGGACCGTGTTCTTCATCTACACCATCTACACTTTGCTGCCTGTGCGCATGCGGGCCGCGGTACTCAGTGGGGTGCTGCTGTCTGCCCTCCACCTGGCCATCGCCCTGCGCACCAACGCCCAGGACCAGTTTCTGCTCAAGCAGGTAGGAGCCCACCTGGTCGCAGGGACTAGATCGTGGGGTGGGCAGGCCTTGGCCTGACGCCAAAGAGAAGTAACTCATCACCTTTAAAGTGGTGAAAAGAGCCAGAGAGACACGGCTGTGCCAGCTGTGGGGTGTCTTCAGAGCCTTTTAACCCTTTCTGAGCCCCAGCGTGTTCATTTACAAAAAAGATGTCCTTGTATTATTTGTAATGTTCCTGGCCCCTAGAAGACATGTAGCCATCATTGTGAGGATTCAAGTGAGGAAGGAGAGTTGGAGGAGAAAATTCTAAGGAAAGGTCCCCGTTCCTTTCCTTGTCCCTGTGTAGAAAAGGCTCCTCATAAAGGTGGCTTGGACCCTGCAGCAGCCTCTCCATCCTGGTTTGTTAACGATTCCTGGATAGAGGGTTGGGGAGGGGAGCCCCTGGGTGCCCCTTGCCCAGTCTTAAGGAGGAGAAATGATAACCCTGCCAGTTGTCTGAGGCTGGGGATTTGGGAGCTGGAGATATACCTGAACTTGGGGGAGGACTGACAAGTTTGCTTTGTTTACAAAAGTGCCCTAAAGCCAAAAAAGCTGCCTTTAGCAAAGGTAGGAAGGAACCTCTGTGTGTGGCGGTGTTCTGGCCTGAGCGGAAAGCTAGTGCTGGGTGGCATGACCCCTTCCCTTGGGTGTTCCTTGTTATTGCTTGTGGCGGGGCGGTGCTTTTTATCCCTGCTGAGACTGGTTCCATGAGCTCAGAATGGTGGGCTCTGGAGGAAGTAAAACCTCTGCCTGGTTAACTGGTGACTCCACTGAAGGCTTCTGGGAGAGAGGTGTGCTTGCTCTCCTGACCGCTGGTGAGACTGGCCCCTCTGACATGCACGCCTCCCAGTAGCAGTTGCCTTGTCTGGAGCTCCAGGGGCTTCATCCATTGACCCCTGCTGAGCCTAGTTGTTTTAGTGCAGCTTGGCTGTGAGAGTCAGGGGGCCCTTGATGCAGGCTAGTCTCTCGACTGTGGACCCTGCTCTGCACCCCATACCTCTCTCTGGGTGTCTGTGTCCTCTGAGAGAACCTCTAACCATACTCCGTTGGCACTGCCTTCCTTCTTCTCCCCACTTCTCATGCCTTTTCTCAGACTTTGATCATGTTGAGTACTGCCTCTTCCTTGACAGGTTTTCCTGTGCCCCCAGCTTCCTGGGTGTGATACTCTCCTACAGGGAATAGCACAGCATGGGCTTCAGGGAGCTGGGCTCTAGCTCTACCTCCAAAGTACTCTGCGACTGAAAGGAAGGGGATCTGCAACCTCTTTGAGCCCCAAGATATTTTCTTGAAAATGAAAGAAATGTGTATGCCCCTTCCAGTTGCAACCTCTGTGCCAAGCCTCACCCCTCACCTCCTGCTCAGGGGCTCCTCCTTCCATTCCAGGCACCCTGGCCTCTCCCCCTACTGCATGGTTAACGACAGAGTCAGAACCACAGAGTGGAGCACTTCCTTACTTTCCAGTGCCCATTGGTTTTGCTCCCCATCCAACGTAAGCTCCTTGGATGCAGGAATCCTGTGTATGTTTTTTCTTTTCTACCCTCTCTCCCTTGTCTAGGACATTTCAGGATACTTAGTAGGGATTTAATAACTGCTTGCCAACTTGGTGGTGTTCCAGTGAGTGGAGTAGGAGGGGTAGTTGAAGCTTAGTTGAAGTTTTTATGATCTGGGATCAGAAGGAAAAAAATCTTCAGAGATCAGCTTTGAACTTGAGAGAGGAACCTACTGAGAGGTAGTGAGATATATATATATATATACACATGTATATATACATATACATATATAGGTATGTGTGTGTGTGTGTACACACACACACACACACACACACACACACACACACACACATATATATATATACCTCCTTGCCCAGTCTCAAGGAGGAGAAATGATAACCCTGCCAGTTGTCTGAGGCTGGGGATTTGGGAGCTGGAGATATACCTGAATATATATATATATATATATATATATATATATATATATATATATGTTAAATACTATTGTTAGTGCTTATAAAACCTCCAACTCCTTCTGACTTGAGGACCCAGGCTATCATGGATGTTGTATCTTTGGGCGTTGGTCCTGGCTTAGATGGGACGCAGGTTGCTCGGATGGGTGTAGTTTTTCTACAGAGGGAAGGGCATGTCATCCACATGGAGAAGCAGAGATTTCCAGGATCATTCGGGCTATTTTTCTGAACCATCCCTAGGCAATCCTGGATGCATGGGTTCATGAGACTGGAGTCAGATCCCAGGAAAGGAGTGCTGGGCCTCGGGAGCTCCAACCCCATCTTCGCATGAAAATGCTGTGGCAACAGCAGAGTGACTGTCTTACTTCTTTCTCAGGCAAACCTCTCTCCCTTCTCTCCCTACCTTTACCACCTCCCATCCCATGCTGCTTTTCCCCATTGTGGTCTTTAGACTTGGCTGTAAGCTTCTGGGTGGATTTACACTTAACTTCTTACACTTTTCTCTGTTGAGGACAGCAAAGCCTGTTAGGAATGGTCCAGGACAAGGGACCTTTGGTTTCAGAGAAAACTGTATTTTTTTTTTTTTGTATATGATTTACCTTTCTGATTATGTCTGATATAGAATTTTTATTTCTTGACCAAACCCTGAGGGATGGTTGGGAAATATTAGTGGGACAGTGCAGCATTAACCTCTGCCTCAGATTACCCCAGAGCAGCAGGTGTTTGAGGATGGCTTGCATTAGATGCCTTGTTCTTTTCTTTGATAAAGACACATGTCCAGGGAAATGGAACAGCAGTACATGGTTTCTAATGTTGGGGCTTTGGAAATCCCCCCCTCCGTGGTGCCTTGGACACATAATAGGCTCTGGGTAAACTGTGTTGGCATTTCTTTGCTTCTCCTCCTGCAAGGCTGGCCCCCTCACTCCCACAGCTCAACTCCTCAACATCATCGTCCGACCTGGGTATTTTATTCTTCCCCAGCCCCTCTTGTGTTTGGGGTTCTGCCCTTTGCTCCAGTTATGAGGAGAAATATTTGGTTTCTGAACTGGTGCCTCCTGATGGTTTTTATTCAAGAGATAACCAAGAGGTCATCCCCCTTTGGGGGATGATGTTTCTTCCCTTCCTACATCTTTTGCTCTAGCTCTTCCCCCGGTATCCGTCCCTCTCCCCCTCTTCTTCCTCTCCCACTTCCTTTCTCCTTCTGCCCCTGCCAGTCCCCTGTTGCTCTCTGCCCACCTTTCTCCTCTCCTCTGCCTGCCTCCTTGTTCTGCTTCCCCATCTCTTATTGCCTGTTTGCAGCTTCTCCTGTGCTCTTGTCTCACCGTTGTCTCCTCTGTGGGGTACAGTAGGAGCGTCACAGGGTTGTTTTTTTCTCCTTTTTGGCCTGTTAGAAGTCCCTCTGCTACACCCATACCATAAATAACACTCGCATCTGCCAAACACATTCCTCACTTGTGTTAATAGGCTGCAATGATGCCGGAGCCTGTTGCCATGGCAACCCCATTTTTGTTTGATTGTATCCCACTCTGCTACATAAAGCCTCTGCACGCACACACACACAAACAAGCACGCTCACACAACCGTTACATATGCTAAACTATTAAAGATTATTTTGGAGAAAATATCTTTGGGCCCTGTGGGGTTATCTGACTGAGGGGATGAGCATCTCCACTGTCCAGTGTTACTCCGGGAGGTGATAATGGATGGAAGAGCTCTTTGAAAAGTAGAGAGTCCTGTTCAAATGTGGGGTATTATTATTCTGCAACCACATTAAGCCTGCCTGCCATGGTTTCAGAGGAGAAGATTCTGACCCCATCTGGGTCCCTGTGAGCTTGGGAGAGCTGTTAGAAGTTGCCGTCATGGTGTGGGATGACCCACCCTCCTCCCCAGCGGAGTTTCAGCTCCTTCCTCTCTTCCCCCTAAACCTTTTGGAGAAACTCAGTGATCTCCTGCATTTCTTCCTTTGTGACTGTTTGAACCTGTAACTGTCACCAGTTGCTTCAGAGATCAGAAAGGCACAGGCGCTGTGTGGGTGATGTTCTGTGACTGTGCACGTGCGAGCGTCTGTAGCTAGGAGGCTGGGGAAGGAGGGGGATGGGGATACAGACCACGAACTGACTGCTGTGCATGTGCATGCATGTCTGCTCATGCACACACACACACACACACGTGTGTGTGTGTGTGTGTGTGTGTGTGTGTGTGTGTGTGTGTCTGTGGCTTGGGCTGACCAGGGCAATGGAGGAGGTGGACCTAAGGAAGCCTTTGTGTTGACTTTGAAAGGAGATCATTGCAGCTCTGTCCTGTTTATTCTTGGCTGGTGGCTGGCTCCCATGGCCGTTTGCCTTTCTGATTCTGGGCCTTAATCACCCTTCTGACCTTGACATCTGGCTCCTCAGGGAGGTACCCTGGATGCACACCCCCCCACTTTCCATAATGAGGGTGAGGGCTCGACTTGAGTGGTCAGCTCCCCTGAAATACAGGAATCCGATCCTTCCCTTTCAAGAACTCTTCCTACTGCCCACTCACTCAGCTTCCCAGTGAGCCCCATTGCAAAGCCACCTCCTTGCTCTGGAGCTTGGCCCAGAGGCCTGTGTTGTGGGTCACTATAGCTGGCCCATGTGCGCTGCCTACAGCCACTCCCTGCCTGCTCGCTGGGGTGCTGTGGAGGAGGACACGCTTCTACCGCAGTGGCTGGGAGTTGCCACCAATTCCCCCCTGTCACCCACATTTCTGGACAGGAGAAATCTGGCCTTAGTGAACCCCAGGGTGGGGGGTTGGCTCTGAGTTTGGAGCCGAGTAGGATCTGCTTGTCTTCCTAAAGTCTAATGGTTTTTTGCCAACTATATTTGCTAATTATTTTCAATTATGTTGCCTCCTCTGTGCAACAGGGCAGGGCTGTTTCAGGGGTGGGGGCAGAAGCCTCTGGGGGTGGGGTCAAGCAGGGCTTCTGGGCAGGGGGTCATCTTCCAGATCCCAGGGATGCCTCGATTCCTACGGAGAGGACTTCAGGAAGGGCTCAGACCCAGTCGAGGAGCAAAACGACCAGCTTCTGTATTTGTGGGAATGTTCAGTGTTAATAATTCAATCCAAGTTTTGATCTAGAGCAAGAGAAGGAGGTCTGTGTGCTGTGGAACATGGAACAGCATGCTCATGTTTGTCTATAAAGAGGACACAGATGACGTATTAAACCCCATCACAGGAACCTGCTCAACGCCATGGAAGAGTTTTAAAAATCCGTGTAAAAGGCTTTCCTATGCTGATGGGCCCTGGCCACAAGTCACTCTGTGAGAAGGTGCAGCCGGTAGCAGAAGCAGGGCCGTGGCCCATGCTGGGCCAGGCCTTTTTTCTCCTAAGTGGTGTGGCTGGGGCTCCCACTTTGGTCCCAGGCAGAGACAGAATGTGAGTGTTGGGCAAGGCCAGGTGGGAGACTCCTGTGACTGTACCAGCCTCTTTGTGGGAGACTTCCTGTCCATGATGCCTGCCTGGTGCCTCAGTTAACTGTACCTGTCTTGTGTGTGGGGGGAGTCCAGCTCCTGGCCTGTTACTTCCCAGGAGGGCAGCCTGTGTTGGGATTGGAAATAGTTGGCTCCAGGAACTCTGACATGATTGTACCCATAAATCCTTTGGTGCTGTTACATAAGTTATGTTTTAGCATATCCTTCTTCCGTCTGTGCTTATCAGGTGGGGATGGCTAGCTAACAGAGGGCAGACTCAGCATGATTTTTTTCACCCAGACTCAAAACTTCATGGAGATAATTGGAAAGCCTTCCTTCTCCCCCGCCCCCCGCCCCCCCAGCTTTTCTCAAGGCAATGTCCAGATGGAGGACAGGGAAGATCTCTCTTTACATACAATGTTGCAAGAGAAATCAGGATTTCTAGTTAATGGACTGTGTACCCCAGGTGAACCCGCATTTTGAGGCTGGCTGTTGGAAAACACCAGTAGGCTGTTTGGGTATGTTGATGGGCATACCCAGTTCATAGGAAGATTCAGGTCCCCTCTGAAATACTGTGGTTGATTCCAGAATTCACAGGAGTGTGACCAGCTTGGTAAGGGGACTGGAAACCTTGACTTCTGAGAGAACATTTGAAAGGCTAGGGGATATTTAGCTGGGAGGAGAGCAGGCTGTAGCAGGGTAAGAAAGCAGCTGGGCAAGACATTGTTGCTGGGACCCCTGTGGCCAGACATTATAAGAGAGACTGAATTTCTTTTTAGTTGCTCGCAAGGGCAGGGCTGTGACAAATGGGTGGAAACAATAGACACATTTCAGCTCCAGGTAGGAGATACCTTTCTAGCTTTTGGGGTTGCAGCCATCAAACCACATGTCTCCCGGGGTAGGCAGCTGTGTAAGTGGAGGTTTTCACGTAGAGACTGGATGGCCTCAGCTAAGCTTGTTACTGAGGAAATGATTCTGCTTTCAGAGGTCTGGGGTGGGGTCCAAGAATGGATCTGTTTTTTAAACAGCTTGGATCTAGGTTTCAAAGTTCTTCAGGTGATCTTGACCAACTCCCAGGCTTGGGAACATTGGCCAAGAAATCTGCCCAGGTCACCCTCAACCCAAGGATGTTGTGGTTTCGTGCCTTGCATCAGCGTGACTATCTCCTAAAGTCTGTTAGGGTGTTCTGTCGTCCTGTCCGTCTCAGGCTCTGTTTGCAAGAAGCGAAACCGTTACAGACCTGATGAGCCATTGGGAGACATTCAGGAGGGGCTGGGAGTATGTGCTGGTGTGAGGATGCAGATCTGGAAGGCGATGAGTAATGGTGAAACAGGGTGGGAGGAATGCCCCAAACCCAGACTCATATTCTCTTCCCAAACTTCCCCATCCCCTGCCTCCAGTTTGAGGCAAAGCAGGCTGGTGGGGGGTGGGGGGTAGTCAGCAGAAAGATGGACCTTGATTTGAGTCCTGGTTTATTCATTCCTTTGTCTTCTAGTGGATACGAAAAACACTGAGGACACTCCTGGTCCAGAATGGATGTACAGAATGTGGAGAACGAGGAGATCAAGGGGGTGGGGCAACATAGCAAGAGGTAGGGAACTAGGAGATGATTTGAAGGAGGAGGAATAGGGCTTCAGTGAAGCAAGAAGAGATCGGAGCTCTGAGTATGAGGACAGGCCTGGAGGTGGGGGCAGGGATGCTCTCTGGGAACAATGGGATGTAGTTACCAGAAAAGGGGGAAAGACAAACAAACATGGGGATACAGTAGTGGCTTTATTCTTCAGGCCAGCCTCATGTGTCAGCGTGAAATCCTCCCACCTCCTCCTTGCTCTGAGTGGGTTATAAGCTGTTGCTTCTGGGCTTGAGGCTTCCTGACCTCACACTTGGGTGGTCCCCTCTCCCTTCCCCTTAGGAGTCTCGAGGCTTGATCCCACAGCTCACTGCGGTCCCAGTTGGCTTTTGGAAGGGGTCCTCAGAGACCTCAGGGACCTCAGTGCCCAGAACATAGTAGGTGCTCAGTGAGGGTTTGAATGAATGAATGAACGAATGAATGAATGGGTGGTGGGGTGGGTGGACGACTGCACACAGACTCTGCTGTGCCGAAGTGCTAGACCAACACCTCCACAGAAGGAAGCGATGCAGCTTGGCTTGGAAGCCTATTTTGGTGGATTGCAATCCTAAACTCTGAGCAGGGCTTCCAAAATCCCTCCTGCTGCAATTTAAAACGTGTGCCTTCTTGGAAACAGAGAGCTGTCGCCTGGCACTGCCGATACTATATCACTTCACAGATCTAAAAGCCATTATTAAGTCATTCTTTCAGCCTTCTCCCCATTCATTCGGAGAGCAACCATTTATTAGGTGCCTACTGTATACCAGGCACTGTGCGAGGCCATGGAAGTTCCAAGATAACCCAGCCTGGGTCCCAGCACCCAGGGCTGCCATTAGCCCATAGATGTTTCACCTACACACATTTGCTTCTGTGTCAGATGAGCTCTGGAAATACTGGCTTAAACAGAATTCTTTACTGTAGGACTTTAAAGCTTTGAACATGTTAATGGGCACTAAATTTTGCCAAGAGGAGGATATTGCGTGCATCCTTTATCAAGCAAGTTTGACCCCTGAATCTGTTCGTTAAGGAGCATAACAAGGGTCATTAGTGTTTGTTGGAACTCACTTTAGGCTACACTGCTTCAGGGGCTGGGAGCAGCCTAGAAATTTCTTAGGGATGGGCCTCTGGGATAGGCTTGGGTAAAGTAATCTAGACAGGGGCATTTATTTGGGGCCTTTCCTCCCTCAAGAAGGTTTCTCAGCCCGCACTGGCTGGCTGCCTGTTTTAAAGTCTCATTCCCCATCTGGGTCTGAAATCCTTTATGAAATGAAATGATGGAAGGCACCAGGGAGACGCCTCTTTTAATCTAGTTTTAGTTTCTTTTAGGGCCTTTTGCTGTCATTAGACATTGGATCAGGTTGGACTCCTAAATAATGACCTTTGGAGGGTCTGGGGTCCATCGAATGTCTTTCCAGACCTTTCACTTAAGGCACTGATTGCATTGGTGCCCACAGGGGAGTTAGCAGTGGGTCATTCCAGATCATCCTTCTCCAAATTTTCTTTGTTTCCTTCCCCCACTTCAACTCTCCCAGAGGAGGAAGCCCTTAAAGATTATTGATTATAAACCACGAGTTTGTACTGTTTACTGCATGCCTGACACTGAGCTCATCCCCTACATACATGACCTCATTGAATTATAATATCATCCCTGTGAGAAAGACATTCTTATCCCCATTTCAAGGCTCAGAAAAGGAAATAAGAGAAGGTAAGTAATGTCCTCAAGGTCACACAGCTAGTGAGCATAGCAGATGGTTCAGTGCCTGCCCATATTCCCTGGGCATGTACCTCTCCACTCTTGCCAGCTGTCAGGACCTGAGGGCTTTCTCCGGCCCTGAGCCTCTCTGCTGGCCCGTGGGGCAGGTCAGAAGTGTTGGGGGTTTCCACCTCCAGAGCAGCCCTCAGCCAATGATTATTGTGTGCTGGTGGATGAATATTCCAGCTCTGAAATGTGTGTTCTCCATTGGCTCCTTGTCCCAGGAAACAGTCAGCTCTAGTTGCCCACGGTGGGAATGGGCTTGATAGCATTCCTTTTCTCTGGGTTTATTTCCCTTCCTCAGCTGTCTTCTCCATTCCCCTTCTAGTGTTTCTCGGGGTTACCTCTCATGTAAAACCACTTCTACTCAAATCTTTGTCTCAGGATCTTTTCCCATGAGGAATCCAGATTGAGAGATGAGAAGCAGGGAATTTAACCCAGGTTTGACTTGAACACCAGGGAGGGAGAGAGGCTGCTTACTGGGGCAAAAATGCATCAGGTGCAGGACTGCATGGCAGGCTCAGAACCTAGTCCTGCCTGGGTCCCTCACTCTTATCTGATAACATTTGTCACAAGTAGAGTGGTTGCGGGAGTAGAGGAATGACGTGGAATATAAAAATTTTTTAAATATAGCTATAGAAATATACATGTAATCTATATATGATATACACTTCTATCTATCTCTATAACTATTTTTAAAATTTTTACTTCTTAAAAACGTATGGCTTTCTGTTTCCTAGACAGTGGGCTCAAACACTGGCCAAAAGACTCGCTTTTCCATTTGATCAGCATTTGATAGATAACAAAGGACTTTACCATGTGTGATCTCCTTTGCTGCTCATGAGGGTTCCAAGGAGGTGATGGGTTAGGATGGGGCAGACGTGAGCTTTGGGGTCCAGAGGCCCAGGGGAAAACCCTGGTTATATGATCCTGGCTGAGCTGCTCTGCCTCTCCCAGTGTTTCCTTTCTGTTACCTGGGGATAATAGATTCCTGATTGATGGGATCTGATGTTTGGTGGCCAAAACAAGGTAATGCACTCATAGTTACAGACCTGTGATTGTGTTGGAGAGGGGGAAGTAGGGGTTCAGAGAGGTTAAGTGACCTCATTCAGGTTACACAGCTAGTTAGTTAGCTTAGGAGTTGCGATATGAATTCGGATCTCTGACTCCAAATCCAGTGCTCTTTTCTCATTTGGACCCAGCCCTGCATCTACTTGGTGGTGCGTGCAGAAGCTAGAGAAGGCACAGCTGTTCTCACGCGGTTGTCTTGGTTTGATTTTGGAATGCGTGGTGTTTTCTTTGTGATGGCTTGTCCTTCCTTCATGGTGTCTGGCTCAGATGGGCATTCAGTGAGTTGTCATTTCCTGAGCCTGCAATGCTGTGAAGGAAGGAGGCCCTGAAGTGTTCAGGGGGTGGCTGGGATCAGATGTTTACCAATGAAAAGCTCCTGAGTGGTTATGGATGTGTGAGTAGCACAGCTCGGGGGTGAGGCTGCCTTGTATCCACTATTCTGGTGGCGTCAGTGGAACAGTGGAGAGGAGGGAGGAGGCGCTGGGGACACATCAGGGTCACTTCTTGGTACATACACCCTGGAGGTCAGACCCAGGGTCTTTCTGGAGAGGAGCATCTAGTCGATGCGCAGGTTAGCGCTTACTAGCGTGTATCTTCAAAGCCCAGCTCCTCACAACCATCAACACCTTTCAAAGTACCCCGGACGTCCTGCTTCACATTCGCTTCTCTCCCTGTCCCTCCTGTCAAGAAGACTAAAGAAAAATGTTAACTCCTTCCTAAGTGCCACTTTTTGCTAAGTGGACTTTCAAGATTTTATTTTATTTTATTTTATTTTATTTTATTTTATTTTATTTTATTTTATTTTATTTTAAATCTTTATTTATTGAGAGAGAGAGAGAGGAAGGGGCAGAGAGAGAGGGAGAGAGAATCCCAAGCAGACTCTGTGCTGTCAGCGCAGAGCCTGACTCGGGGTTCGATCCCACGAACCATGAGATCACGAACCATGAGATCACGACCCGGCTCAAAATCAAGAGTCAGACACTTAACTGACTGAGCCACCCACACACCCCTGTTTATTTATTTATTTTAAAGTAGGCTTCACGCCCAGCACAGAGCCCATCATGGGGCTTGAACTTATGATCCTGAGATCATGACCTGAGCTGAGATCAAGAGCCAGGTGGCTTAACTGACTGAGCCACCCGGGCACCCCAGGATTTTCAAGATTTTATTTTTACATCTTCTTTTGAGGGATGGGAAAGGTACTTATTTGCTTAGCCAAGTCCCCAGCCTTCCTCTGGCTAAGTCCCTTTTCCTGTAAACATTTCATTCACCCTGCTGCACGGGAGGGACCCGTCTGCACCAGACTGAGGTGGTACTCAGTCGGTACCACCAGCAGGCAGTACCTTGGCCTTGACATTCAGCTGAGGAGGCTGCCAAAGGAGCAGTGCCAGAGCTGAACCCCAGTGAGCAGGGCAGGCTTGTGCCCCTCCAGGGGCCCTGCCTTTGCAACACTGGACCCTGTGAATCTAAATCAGAAGCATCCTCTTCTTTTTCTCTGTAACACTTATGCTGGTTTGCAATGTGTCTGGGCGTGTTCGCCTATCTTTCTACTTGACAGTCAGCTTTCTGAAGGCAGGGGTCTGTTTTAATACCTGAATACTTACTGACTGCTATTGACTTTCCGATTCCTACTTGCCCAGCATCGTGGGAAGAAGGCAGACAGTTCCCATTCTCAGGTCCCACAGGGATTTCTGACTTGGCCAAGAGGAGTCCCTCATGGTGCTCTCTCCCTGGACCGGGACGGGCTTGTCCTCCACTGGCAGGGGACCATGTGCCTGCGGTCGTGGCCTTAGGAAACACTGCTTTTCATCTGTACCCTCTTCCCTCTCTTGGATTTCCCACTGGTCTCTCTGGTGATGTCAGGTGGGGCCCCTGCACCCATTTGCCCCCCTGACCCCATCCTTGATCCCGTGTCTTCTTCTTATCTTTCCTCTGGTGTCTTTTCCTGCTTCCCGAGCCTTCCTCACTCTTCCTTTCCAGCTGTAACGTGTGGGGAAGACCCCAGAGACTCACCAGGAAGCAAGTATAACTGTAAGGGTAATAAATATGGGCATGGATAACTACACAAATTCCAAAAATTATTCTTCATTCCTTTGAGAGCAGTCCCATGAAACAGCAGTTCCCGTAACATGTTGTAAACTTCTTATAGCTGGTTGCCGTGCATTACAGTGCGTGTGTCAGCTCCTTGTTTCACCTCAAACTCCCAGGGCTAAGACTTCAGCTCTCTGGGTGGGTTAACCTCAAGTAACCCAACAGAGCTTAATATGTGGGAAGTGAAGACACATCTAGGACTTTTTACATAACTCTGGTATCCAGGCTTATCTGGGGGAAGGGAGGGTGGGCGGGGGGGGGGGGGCGTCGGTGCAGGGCATCCGCATCTTGTAATCCTCCTGGTGCGTCTGACATGCACCAGGGCTCAGAACTACTGCCCTGAGTCTCCCTCCATCAGCACAGGGATCATGGGGATGACACTGAGTCTGATTTATGGCTATATTGAAAGGCGAGTTGTTTATATCGAAAGGGTTTATTGTGGTGATTCAGTAAAGAGTGATGGCCACTAAAAATTATTGCAGGCGTGTAATGGGAAGAGAACTTGGTTGGTGGTTGGTATATAAAATCTTGTCAGGCAAGGCTGTGGCTCGGTATATTTATGTTGCTCTTATCACCAGCAATTAGCCCCAAACACGGCTCGATAAATGGCTTAGCACAGTGCTAGAATAACTGCAAGAATATTTTAGATGATGATTACTACTCCATGTGCTCGACTGAGCCATCTTAGCAGGGCAGTGAATCTCACTCAACATTCTGTGGACCTGCTTGCTACAAACAAGTGCCTTTTGATGGGTATTAACTCTTTTCTCTCTTTGTACCTGGTAATTCCCTTCTGAATGGGTGGAAATGTGCCAACATGCGGCCTTAACACCCTCAGCAGTGTTTATTGTCATTTTTGAGTCCCTCCAACTAGAATGTAAATGAGAACAGTGTCAGTAGTAGGTGCTCAATAAATATTTGTTAGGTGGGTGAATGAATGAATTTGCTCCAAGTTACACAGCAGGTAAATAGCAATGTTAGTCCAGCTCTGTTCACTACTGTTACTTTTTCTTTGACCCTTAAGTTCGTGAAAAGCAAGGAATGATATCGCTAGTGACTCCCTGTATGCATTTATTGTTATCAGTCCGTGTGACAAGGACACCTTGAAGTTACTTGTTTTCGAGCACCTTTAGATTCGGGTGAGAAGCACAAGGATTCTGTGGCAGACCTCGTGCCCTAGGGGCACCTAGAGAAAGACATGAAATTGGGGTCCATGGGAGGACTGAGAAGATTGCAAAGTGCCGGATGTGTGGGGTGGAGGCCTGGGAAGTATCCCAATCCAGGACAGAGAGATGTCCTTGGTTTAAGCTGTATGCGAATGGCCACATGTGGATTACGATGTGGTCTTTTTTGGAAAGGGGTTATCTGGGGAGAGTTAATTTTGGATTTTGCTTTACATTTATTTTTAAAGTGGAATATTTCTCCGGCATTGGTGACAATGGCCTAGAAAAGCCAGTTAGTCACCATATGAGATCTTCCCCATGTGGGGTGCTATTGCCCCTGCCTATTTCCCACCTGCCTTCTGCAGGATGGGTTTAAACCCTCTCCCTCTGAGGCCTCTGGGGAGATTTCACTGGGAAACAGTTCTCTATGGGGAACTCCTGCTGGGTCTGAAGTGGTGTCATTCTCTGCTTTGATCCTGGGGTGGAGGGGGCTGGTGACAGCTTATGGGGGTGACTGCTCTTGGCTTCTCCTTGGGAGAAGCAATGGCATCCAGGTGAGGCTGTGTCTACCTCTGTAGGACAGGTTCCAGCCTGCATTCTCCTGCAGTCTTTTTTTTTTTTCTTTCATTACTTTTGCTTGGTATCTTCTCCTGGAAGTAAAAGGGAAATCACCTTAAATCCAGATTTAAAGAACAGACCTGGTTTCTCTTAACGGAACAAAAAGATGTGGACTGCCCCACCCCACTTCCCCTAAGGTCCTCTTTAGGTTCCACTGTGGACAGGAAGAGAGTATGTGGCCCCTGTGCTATGACGGCCCCCTCCCCACACCAGGCTGGCCCTGGAATGATGGGGGTGGGGGGCGCTTACTCATTTACCACAGGCGATGGAAATCTGCCAACTCTGAGACTTCCACTGGGTCTCCACCCCCCACACCCTTGTCATTAGCCTAATAGGCACAGCTTGTGCCTGGAGGGAGCAGGACAGTGGCTGCGGGCAAGTGAGCTTGGGAGGACCCATAGGAGTTGGGTGCTGGTGTGGTTGTGGGGTGGGGTGGGTCATGCTCTTCCCAGTAGAGTGCAGAGGCTGGGAGCCTTGGGTTTCCCAGGAGCTGAGAAGCTACCAGGCTGGCCACACACAGGTAGAGCATGCCACCCTGCCGTCTCCCACTTGTTCCCCCCACCTTAGCCAGCCCCATCCCTCGGGTGGTCTTGGAGGAAGGTAGTTCTTTCTGCTGTTGAAGTAATTTGGTGACTCTGGGGACAAAGAAATGACACAGCCCTGGGTGGGGGGACTAAAAGTCACTCAGCAAATAGTGTACAGTTCTCAGACATTTCTTTCCTGCTTTACCCTCTGTCACAGGTCCCTGTCTGCCAGTCCTCCTGGTCAGTCTCCTTCCACCTCCTTGAACTCAGCATGTCCTAAACCAAAATTCATCATCATCCATAACTTGGCTTTATTTTTTTCAGTGTCACCTCTCTCTTTGCCTGGGTTCTGGTGTTAGATGTTTGGGGGACCGTTCAGCAAGTATCTCCCATGTGTTAGGCACTGGGAACCAGGATGAGTAAGCCGCAGACCCTGCCTCTGAGAGGAGACCTGTAAATAGCGTGTCTTGAGCACCAGGCTCTTTCTAAGCACTTGAGTTGTGTTAACTCACTTAATCCCCACAGCAGCACTACGACATAAGCGCTGAGGTTGTTCCGCCCATTTTGCAGATGGGCACATTGAGATATAGGTTAGACCAGGCTGAACCGATGAACACGGCAACCTGGTCCCAAGTCTGGGCTCTTACTTGTCAAGTCCAAGCAGACGGTCAGGAACTCACACCCCCAAGGGCCCAGTAGGGCGACAGCAGTTTTAGCAGCAGAGACGGCGCGTGCCAGCTTCTTCCTGGTGGGAATGGGGAATGCTTGCAGCAGAGGGGAGGCTGGCTATTAGGTGGGACTAGGTTGGGAAGAATATAGACTTCTGGGCCAAGTTTTTTTTTTTTTCTTGAGGCAGTGGGGATCCCTGGAAGGTTCACATGCAGGAGAGGAAGTGGATGTGGCCCTGTGTGTGTTAAGAAAGGTGGTGTTAATGTTGGTGTATGGAGCTGAAGGGAGGCGCCTCCAGGGAGAGGAAGAGTGGGAGGTGAGTGGGGACCCTGCCGTCCTGTCCTGTCCGTGAGACTGAAGACAGGGGGTAGCTGAGGGTCAGGGCCTTCAGACAAGATGGGGAGGGTCACAGGGAGCATCTGGGCATTTACCTATTAGTTTCTTCTTGCCTTGGTTACCAGTGGTGCCAAACTGGTTTCCTCGTGCTCTCTACCCAGGACACCAGTTCTCTAGTCTCTGGGGAATGAGATATCACCTCCTTCCTGGGGAGACCTGGGATGGATCCCAGGGGCCCTCCTCTTTACCTTTTCTTGGGCTTTAAATATCCCATGTCAGTCTCTTCCCTTCAAATCCCTAGGGCTCAGGCTTTATCCGGATGTTAGGTACCCAAACATTCAACCTCCTAGCCTCTCCTCCCTCTGGAAGCTCCCAGCCAGCCCTGTCAGGTGCCCAGAGACCTCATGCCTCAGAGAACTTTACTCTTCTCTGGGGCCCGGTATCCTGGCCACCCTGACCCCCAGCAGAGCTCCTGGTGCTTCGCAGGCCCTATATGCCACCTTCCACCTACTGTTCTTTCTCAGAGGCCACCTGACAGAGTGCAGAGTGAACCTCCTTGTTCATTGCCTGCCTCCCCCCGCCCGCTGAGAGTGTCCACTTCCCGAGGCGGGGCCTCGTCATGCTCACGACTGTGTGTCCTATGCCTCCACTGTTCAAATCCCAACTCTGCCATGCCCCAGCTGTGTCTCCTTAGCAGGTTTCTCGCTCTTTCTGAGCCTGTTTTGCAGAAGATGGAATGTAGTAAGAATGGTTACCCCTGAAGGTTGTGTTGAACACCGTATGTGATGATATATACAAAGCACTTTGCACAGGGACTGCCAAGGAAAATGCCCTGAACGAATGATCTGTGGTCTGTCCTGGCTGCGTATCGTTTGCACTTGTAAATTCCCACACATTACAGGAGAGCCCAGTGTTTCTGCCAGACGCCTGTGTGTTTGGATGGTAGTAAACAGGGCAGAAGAAAATTGCGTTACCTCCAAAAGGAAGGCTAAGTGGAGGGAGGGCTAGGCCCTGGGTCCTGGTTTTTATCGCACCCTTGCCCCATCCTTATTCTGTCTGGTGGCCACCAAATGCCTAGTGCAGACCCACTAGGAGCAAGGCAGCCTCCAGAACTGACTGGGACCAGCCTGGGAGCTGGCACAGGACTTCCTGGGTGAGTGTGACCTGGGGCGTGGGCTGAGCCAGGTCCCCCTGAATTCAGAGGTGACTGTAGCTGAGGGAGGCTGCAAGGAGGTCAGGACTGTGACTCGCATCCCTCTGAGGACTGTTCTAGAGAGGCCGGTAAATAAACTGAGAGTGGTTTTTAAAGAGTAGAAGCCACTGGGGAAGAGAGGGACACACATCTGCTTCTCCCAGATGTGCTTCTTTCTGTAACTTCATTAAGACATGTACTCATGCAGCAAAGGACAACAAAACCACCCACGGGCCAGCAGAGGCCTCAGCGTGGAGAGTGCTCTGGGTTGGTGAGGACTGTTGGGGAGAAGGCCTGAGAGAAGCCAAATGAGACACTCGAGGGATCTGGCCTGAGGGCGAGTGACAGCCAGGACATTGAATCACATCCCTTGCCCCTAAGTGAGTGTCCAGGTGGGGTAGGGCCCATGCCTGGGCAAGAGATTGGTGATGAAGTCCAGAACATTCCCCCAGCTGGTTAGACCTTGCAGGGGGGGGGGGGTGCGGACGCAGGGCTGGCCAGCTGGGTGGACTGTTGGAGGACTGCTGGGAAGTGGCCTGCCGGCTTCCTGCCTGTTCATAGACTCGTGTGCCCCAGACTGGGCCCCTTCCCTCCAGTCCTGCTACCCTAACAATGTGCAAGGGGCCCCCTGTGCCTGGGCTGCACTCAGGATGCCTAGGGAGGGGCTGTGCCAGCACCAGAAACCACAACAGACCCTGACCCTGGCTAATGGAGGCGGTCTTGAAATGGACCTTTTTTCTTTTTGGCTAAATTAACATTTGGCATTTCAGGGTGCTGGCCCCATGCCCGGCTGCTCTGGCCTTCTGCCTGTCAGCTCCTTTGAGGCTATTTTTGCCATTCACTTATTTATTAACTATTATTGCTCCCCAGGACAGATGGGCACACACACACAGACATGCATGTGCGTGCACGTACACATGCCCTCCAACCCAGAGCCCACTGGAAAAGCTAACCTGCACCCACCAGGTGGAACATGGTGTGCAGAAGGGGGAAAGGATCAAAAGGATGGTCGCTGGGTTGGGGTAGAGGAAGGGCTGATGGGAGGCAGGGGCCTCCCTAAGCTCATCATTCCCCAGAAATGCCTTCCACCCCCCAAAGCATCTCTGTTCCTATTCTCTTGCCTTCAGGGGTGTTCAGTCCTAGGAAGGGCTCATGTGGGAGAAGATTGTGGGTCTTGCCTGAACCATCTTTCCAGAGAGATAAGCAGGGGGCCTGGGAGGACTAAAGGCCCCCTTGCTAGGACTTCTCTGTCCAGCTCCACCAAGCCCCCAACTTCCAGAGGAGGAAAACTTGGCACCTGCCTTCAGAGAGCTCGCAGCCTGGTGGGGACGATGCTGGGTTGTGCTGGTGAGATGAACAGTCCTCAGGCCCACCACCTGATAACAAAGTGCATCAGAAGGAACAGGCTGGAATTGAGGGGCAGTGTGCACACAGGTGTCTACCATTTGATCCCTCTGACAGCAGGTTGCTAGCAGCAGAACAGAGCCCCAAGCCTGTCCTAGGTGCAGGGCACTGCCTGTGGTACGAGGGCACCTAGAGCACCATACAATAATCCCCACCCTTGCTTCCAGTCTCTTTGTTTCGGGACCAACCTATCTGCTCTGAGCCTGGGGCCCCAGCCATGTTTCCCTCCATCGCTCCGGGGGAGCCAGGGGGAGAACAGAATGAACAGCAGGGACCTTCTGCCTGAGTCTGTCTGGGCCTTGTCCTGGGCCTTGGCTTACACCTGTGAGAAATGGGAATGACGCTCCTGCCACAGCAGGGAGTGAGGACATCAGGGCCCATAAGTGATGGTGACCAGGCCTGAGTCCTGGGCTAGCTCCCTGTTTTCTCCCACCCAGCTGGCCAGCCCCACCCTTCCCTTCATAGGGCATGTGGCATCTAATTTCCTCATTCCCCTGGGCCCTTCTCTGCCTCAAGAAGACACTGCCTTCCTGAGACTGGATACTTACTGCAGAGAGACTGCCAGCTGGGGGCTTTTCTGCCTTGGGACCCAGTGCCAGCCCTTCTCAGGATGGCATCAGGGAACTCCCTAAGAGCAGGGGGCTTGCCCCTTCCATCAGACTGGGAGCTGAGGGCACGGACTGCATCTCCCCCATCAAGACTAGGAGCTCCTGACGACAATGACCATGCATCTCCTATCAGACTAGAAGCTCCCTGAGGTCAGGGGCTGAGTCTGTCCCCGCCAGATTGGGAACTCCCTGAGGACAGGAGATGTTAGCATCCCCATCAGACTGGGAGCTCCCTGAGGATGGAATCAGACTTCTTCTTCCCCACTTCAGGACCCAGTTGCTGGTTGTGGGACACAAAGGTACCCGGTCCTTGGTACCTGGAAAATCTGGAAAGAGGATGGAATGCCGGAGGCTCCACAGCTGTAGCCAGGGATGCTGGACGAGGAGAAATTTCTCACCTTTCTGTAGGAAGTCAGAGCCAAGAATTACATCCCCTTACAGAAGCTTCCCTCCGCTTTCCTTTCTCCTCGGTGGTGGGGTAGGGATGGGTTTTACAGGCAGGGTAGGGGGTGGCCAGGATTTCACAAGTATGATAGCAATTGAGCACTAAGTGTTTGTGCTAAGCTTAGGGCGTGAGTGAGGGAGGTGGGTGCAGGTGTGGGATGGGTGGGCAGTCAGGGAGGGGGCTGGCCTGGTGCCTCTGGTGGGCAAGACTAAGTGCCCTCTTGAGCTGCTGCCTCACATGATCTACTCCTGAGCCCAAGGCTGGGGCAGCCCTGGTAACTGTCCTGTCCTCTCCGTGTCCTCGAACTCAACCCTGGTGCTTCTCCCCGGGAGGGACATTTGGGAGGTCCTCTCTGCTCTGCGCATCCAGATTATGCCAGGCTCCTGTCATACTGTGATCTATGTGTGTCTGTATCTTTCTCCCCTACTTGAGAAGGGACTGTCTCATTAATTTATTTGCTTGTCTCTCTCCTGGAATGGCCACAGCCCTTGGACTCTTCTGGAGTACGATGGCTTCTAAGGGCTCTCAGTAGCATGAGGGGGCACTCATTGAGAAGGGGTTCAAGCTTGCTGCCGGAGGGTCTGGCAGGGAAACCATTGTCATATGGTCTGGTCGTCCTGGTAGGGGCTACAGGAGAGGGGGGTTTGCAGCTCCCCCAATCATGAGCTGAGCTCACTGCCCTTGACCTGTAGTTATGACTCTGTTGCTGTGTGGCCTAATGGCAGGTGCTTGGGCTTTACAGACAGGCAGCTCTGGATTTGAAACCCACCTCTGCCACCTACCTGTATACAAGTTACTTTGGAAGAGTGACCACAATGCCTGACCCTCAGGGTCCGCATCTGACCACATGGGGCTGTTGCTATCTACTCCACAGCCGTGGCTCAGGATTTGTGCACTAATCTGTGTAAAGCACTCTGACCTTCCCCGCTGGTCATGGAAATGCCACTGATAGGCCGAGAGGAGGAGTTCAGTCAATTAAATGTTTTTTCCTGGTCTTGTGTGTTTTAACTTCCGGCTGCTTTAGCTACTCATCTAAATCTTGTCTCAGCTTTCGTGCCACTTTGCTGAGAGAAGGGGAGAAAGTGTGGCCATATTAGGAGCTGAGCAGAACCCTTTGAGGGCCCCTTTCTGCCCAGGAGGAAGCTGGCAGTCCCCGTGCCTGCACACAGTTCTGCCTCCCAGGCAAGACTGCATTATTATGAGCTAATGTCTGTGCTGTCTCTGGAGTGGCCAGGGAAGAAACATCAAGTAATATGATTACTACAACAGTAATAATAACAGCAACAACACCAACAAGCACACATAATTATGGAGAAGGCCAACATTTGAGGGCCTGGCTCCAGGCCAGAGCTGTGGTTAGTGGACGAAGGGTGGCCATGGGGCTTGAAGGCAACGGCTTTCAGGTTTTTCATACTCACATCTCCCTTGCACAGTCTTCCCCCATTAAATACAAAGCTTCTGGACAAATCAATAAGTATCTTCCACGATAGCATAGCAGTTGGGTTTGATGTGGTATGATCTTGTGCTCATCCCAGAGTAGGTAAGGAGGGCCCACAAAGGGACACGGCAGGCTCCATCTGTCCTGTGCACCCCCTGCCTGCTGCTCTCCACTTGCCCACTCAGAACGCCCCCTACCAAGACATCGCCCACTGTAGACTTGTGCCCACTCTTGGGTGGCAGCTTGAGTCTGAGAGCAGGGGGCAGTTGCCCAGTGGGAACTCTCTCCATAGTTCAGGCCAATGGCCAGTGTGGACCACACCCAGGCCCTGGATTTAGGAGTCGGTGTCATAGTGACATGCTCACATCGCAGGATATGATTATTGTAGTGCAGTAGCTAAGGACTGCCTAGGTTGTAATTCTGGCTTTGTCATGCATCAGCTGTAAGATCTTGGGTAAGTTCCTTAACCTCTCAGAGCCTCAGCTTTCTCATCAGAAAGTAGAAATAATAAAAGTAACTTCATAGTGGTGTTATCCATGCTAATGATAGTATGTGGCACATGGTAAGCCCATGAGGGTCAGTCCTTTTATAGTTATTATTATTTTGGTAGGGACAATAAAATACCTTCAACAGCTCCCACCTGTGGGTTCTGCTATATGTTGAGTTGTATTTTCCAAAAAGATGTTGAAGTTCTAACTCAGTACCTATGACCTTATTTGAAAATAAGGTCAAGTTAGATGAAGCCATTAGGGAGGACCCTAATCCAATATGACTGGTTTCCTTATAAAAAAAAAAAGGGGGGGGGGGATTTGGACCAAGAGATAGACATTCATTGGAGGAAGATGGCCTGAAGACACAGAAAATGCCATCTACAAGCCCAGGAATGCCCACGGTTACCTGAAGCTAGGAGGGAGGCCTGGAAGAGATTCTCCCTCATAGTCCAGAGGAACCCCGGGCTGACACCTTGATTTTGGACTTCTGGGCTCAGGACTATGAGACAATAATTTCTGTTGTTGAGCCCTCAGTTTGTGGTGCTTTGTTAGAGCAGAGCCCCAGGAAACGAATGCAGGGTCTGAGGAGGGTATGGCCCATTGACCCCCACAGCCACCCTGAGCTACCTGCCACCCTCAGGGGAGAAGAATGGGGTTGGCACTGAGAAGACAGGTTTGGCTGGCCTCTGGTACCTGGAATCTGTATCAGATGGCCCAGGCTCTTGGCCTGCAGGTGAACAGAGTTGGAAATATTTATAAGGCCTGAGACACAAATAGCCCACCCCTCACTTCCCACCCTGTCTTCCTGCCTCTCTCCTCTGCTTCTTAGAGCACTCCCCACCTCACCCCTGCTCCAGGCAGGAGAAAATGGAGAAGGGAGGTCATAAATCCCCAGAGAGGGCAAGCCAAGGTAAGATTTGGGCCTGAACATCTCTGCCCCCTCTCCCCGCCTGTCTCCTGGGGACTTAAATCTGTTCTCTAGGCGGGAAATGGCTTGCCTGTCTGGGATGTGTCTGTATGTCTGTGCGTGTGTGTGAGTGTGTGTATAAAGAATGTCCCTCATTAAGCTGCTGTGGGCCTCGTGACCATGACTCATAAACGTACAATCAAGCTGCGCTGGACAGAGGAGACCTGTCCCCAGAGTGGGTGATGCCGGCTTCCGATGCAGCAGCCAGCGCCAAGGCCCTCCACGGCCCACCTTGGCAGCCCGCCCCTGTCTTCTCCCTTCAGAGAACGGGTTGTTCAGTGTCACTTGAGGGAACAGATAGGTCTTAAGTGCCTCTGTCTGCAGGGTGTGGGGATCCAGCGATGAGGAAGGTGCTGGCCTCACCACTGGGAGCTTGTCATTTGTGCAGGATGGAGGGGTGGGTAGTGTGTAAGGCAAGCACACAAATCTAAGGAGAATAAAATAAAGGAGCATGGAGAAGTGCAGGTTGAGAGTCAGGAGTGGGGAGAGGGCCTGGGGAGGAGGAAAAGTTGGGGATGTCGGGGCGGGGTGAGCCCATGGGGCCTTCATGAAGGCGGCTCTGGAGCCCCGATATTGCTGCAGGGGGAAATGCAGAAGCAAAGTCCTGGAAGCGGGAGTGTGCAGGGTGTGTCTGGGCGCACGGGGTCTTCCTGGTGATCCAAGTGCAGAGTCCTCCCTGGGGCAGGTGGGAGAGAAGGCAGAAAATGTAACCCATTACGGCCTCAGATGCTGGCGGTGGAGGTCTGTGTAATATCGCTGTAAGAGGAGATCTTTTGAGGGCAAGAGTGCATGGTTCAGGCTGTACTTTAGAGGGGAGTTGGACAGGGAGAGTTTGTGGTTTGGGGAGAATGCAGCCCTGGAAAGAGGCTGAAGCAGGTCTGGGAGGCGAGTGGGGAGCACAGTGGAAGTGGGAAGAAAGGGTGAAGGGAGACACATTTCTCTGGGCAATTGAAGATTTGGCAAGCGAGGAAGAGGAGGCATGGAAGATGAGCCAGGGTAAAGGAATAGTGCTGCCATTCAAAGGGAGGTGGGTGGGCCGTGGCTCCCTGGCCTGTGGCATGTGGAGGGAAGGGGCCAGTGTGCTTGGGGTCAGAACTGGAGCCTCTGATGTGATGAGAGGAATCATCATGGGGCTAGGGAGATGCAGAGCCCTCTCCGGGGAACCTGGGATGGTGGTGACATGGGATCCTTGAGTGAACATGTGCCATTTGCCATCTCAGGATGAGCGGCCAGGGTGGGTCTCAGCTCCTGGGGCCCCGGGTGCTTTGTAGCTCAGACCTGCCAAGGGGTGTGGTGGCCAGGGCTTCCAAGGGAGATGAGCCTGCTCTGATTCCTGCAGTGGCTGTGTCCTTGCCCACAAAAGAGTTGGTAGCCATGGCTGGGTCCCAGGTCTTCCTGTGCTGGAGAGCCACTCTGGGTCTTTATCCAGCACATTTCTGGCCTCTCAAGCTGTCTTACCTGGCAAGACTTCATTTAGATCATTTTCTGTGCTTCACTATGTAAGTTTCTGAAATGTCAGAGGTTGCAAGAACGTTAGCTGCCATATCCAATTCTTATTTTTAGTGGCATGAATGGATGCCCAGGCAGGCGAGGTGACCACCCAAAGTCACGGGGCTAGTCAGGGCTGGTTTAGCCCTTTCTTAAGGGATTGGGATTTAGACCTGTCTTCTGAATGGAGATACTGTCCTCTTTCCTATGTGTGGGTTTCCGGCCTCTTCAAAGTCAGAAGCTACATGTCCATCCCTGCCACTCAGCCAAGTGGACATTAACAAAAATTTGTCACCTGAATAAAAAGAAGTACAGTGTCTAGCACATGCAAATATTTATTCAGTTGGGGAGTGGCAGGTGCAAGGGCTTAAGGAAGTGTTCTCTCTGGGGGGCTGGCTGTCAAGGGCCTGTGAGAGAGGAGGGCTCACTGGCTTTGGCCATGGGGCGATTGTTTCCATCACTGCCTTGTTGAGGAGCCTAGGAAGGGGGCGGAGGAGGAGAGGGTGGGGGCCTCTCACTGGTAACGATTCCTTTTCTTCCCTGGACACGCTAACTCTGTGCGCTTTTCTTGCCTCCTGCAAGGAGGTCAAGGCATGTGTGGGGTGAGGAAGGGGGAGGAACTCTGTACCTTTGGGGATGCTAGGCAGTCAGAGGTGCTTGAGGCAGACATGTCTACTTACTGGGTCAGACAGAGCTGCAGTGCACTCTTGGCTCTCCTCTCTCTGAGGGGAAGGATTAGTCAGTTTGGGCTGCCGTAACAAAATACCACAGACTTGGTGGTTTAAACAACAGACATCTATTTTGTCACAGTTCTAGCGGCTGGAAGTCCAAGATCAAGGTGCCAGCAGATGCAATTTCTGGTGAGAACTGCCTTCCTGGCTAGCAGACGGCTGCCTTCTTGCTGGGTTCTCACATGGCCTTTTCTCTGCGCATGAGCTTTTGAGAGGGAGAGAGAGAGAGAGAGAGAGAGAGAGAGAGAGAGAGAGAGAAGACTCTGGTGTCTCTTCCTCTACTTAGAATACCAGCCCTTACTGGATGAGGGCCCCACCCTATGACCTCCTCTAACTTTTTAATGTTTATTTATTTATTTATTTGAGAGAGAGAGAGCACAAGTGGGAGGGGCAGAGAGAGAGAGAGAGAGAGAGAGAGAGAAAGAGAGATTGAGAGAGAATCCCATGCAGGCTCTGCACTGTTAGCTCAGAGCCCAGTGCAGGGCTCTGTCCCACGAACCGTGAGATCATGATCTGAGCCAAAATCAAGAGCCAGATGCTTAACCCACTGAGCCACCCAGGCACCCCGCCTTGTGACCTCCTTTAATCTCAGTTACCTCCCAAGATCCCATCTCCAAATATAGTCACACTGGGGTTAGGGCTTTAGCCCAGCAATTTTGGAGGATATGTTCAGTCCATAACATAGAGGGTTTGCGAATGACAGCTGTAGGTTTGTATCTTCCCCAGTATCAGGGTGCCCTCTCTGTGGGTGTGAAAGTCTTGTAGGAAATTTGCTCAAAATCTTGAAGTCTCTACAAATTCCTGTGAACAAATTGTCACATTCCATCATTTACCTTAGATGAGGGTCAGAGTCCGAGTGTCCCTTGTACCTTAGAGCTTCTTCCTCTCCCGTCAGGTCAGGGCCAGGGAAGGCCTTTGGGAGGTCTGTGAGGCTGTCCCTCTGCGGGGCAGCCTAGTGTCTTCCCCAACTCAATTGGACAAAATGTTCTAGTTCTGAAAGTTCCAGAGAAAGAGGGGCGCCTGGGTGGCTCAGTCAGTCGAGCGTCCGACTCTTGACTTAAGCTTGGGTCATGAGCTCACGGTTTTTGAGTCTGAGCCTCATGCTGGGATCTGTGCTGAGCATGGAGCCTGCTTGGGATTCTCTCTCTCCCTCTCTCCCTCCCCCTCCCCACTGGAGCAGGCATGTGCATGTGCACACTCTCTCTCTCTCACACACACACACACACACACACACACACTCTCTCTCAAAATAAATAAACTTTAAAAATAAATAAAAGTTCCAGAAAAGGAGATTCATACCATTATCCCCTTCTAGGGAAGAGTCTGGAAACGAGTCCTGAAGAATGAAATCTCAGAAAGAGAGCTGTTGGGGTGGGGGTGACCTGTCCATCAAGATAGCAGGTCCTGGAGGAGAATGCTACCCCCCGTGGGACGTCGTCATCCCTGCCAGCCCCTCCTGCACCATCTCTTCTTTCCTCCTGTCCCTCCGTCTCCCTTTCTCGGTACCCTCCCTGCACACCTCATCTAGTTTCTGCATTATACCTCCCTGCCCCTGGGTGGGTCCTTCGTCTTAGATTTTTTTAATATGCAACATTTCAAAGTAGAGGAAATAGTGAACTCCCATATACATACCCATCGTTTATGCAGCAACTGTCATGGTTTTTACCACATTTTATTTATCCTCTCCCCCCGCCCTTTGCTGAAGTATATTAAAGCAAATTCCAGCCATCGTGTCAGTTTCTTTCTATATACTGAGTATGTATTTTGGAAAAAAGAAGAGACCTGCACCTGAACTTGACCTCTGCCTCTGTGCCCTCCTGGGTCAGTCACTAATGCCCTCGATGCTGTTTCTTCACTGTGATTTCTTCCCAAGGGTATGGTGTTAAGGTAAAATAAAGGAGCGCTTAAAAAGAAGATCGCTGTAGTAAGAAGGTGCACCAGGTTATACCTGGAGGCTTGGGTTTTGTAATTAAACTGCATTCTCCCTGGTTGGAGCTCCTCCCTAAAGCCACGAAGGCTCTGTGGGACATGCTGCCCCCTCTCCCTGGTCGCAGGAAAAGTAATCATTTTCTAAATGGTCCCCCAGACGCTGAAGAGTGGCTCATTAGTCCTCCCAGGGACCGCTGTCACCCCCGGGAGGACAAATGGCCCAGCTTGGAAAGAATCTGGGTCATTTTATCTTGCACCATGAAGACCTCCCCAGGGTTCTGATGAGAAGTGCTCTGACCATGACCACGAGACTACAGGTGCACTGGCACCTGGCATGGAGGTGTGCTCGGCTGGGGTGGAGCCGGG
Organism: Leopardus geoffroyi; assembly: GCF_018350155.1. NCBI lineage: Eukaryota > Metazoa > Chordata > Mammalia > Carnivora > Felidae > Leopardus > Leopardus geoffroyi. Next base: position 69,094,989 of record NC_059333.1, on the reverse strand, counting down.
TGGGGGGGGGTGGTGGTGGGGAGGCTGGCTCGGGCTCTGTCCAAGTCTGGTTCCACGCTGTCTCCCCATCCCCAGCTGAGCCACGGGAAGCGTAATGATTCTGTCTCATTCCTCTCTAACAAATGAATTTCTCGCTCTCTTGGCACACTAAGCCATGTTTACAGAAAATATCAGTCTAGAATAAACAGTTCCTGTCAGACCCCAGGGCCAGTGGGGACTGTGGCAGAACCCGTGGGTCTCCTCCCCGGTCACTAGAAGGGGCTTCAGTCCCTGCTGTGGCTCACCTCTGGGCTCTTCTCTCTGGGGGGTCCTAGAGGCTGATGTAGTAGTAGCTTTGGAGTTAGACAGCCTTACACCCAAATCCTGCTTCCTGCCTTGACTGCCTGTGCGCCTGCAGGCAGGGTCACTTAGCTCCACAGAACCTCAGCTTCCTCATCTGTAAGTCCTCAGAAGGGTGGCTTTAAAGAGGAGTTGTCAGGCCAAGCACCTAGCTCAGAACCGGTACTCAGAAATGTTGCCTTTTCTCTCTCCTGACTTGGAGCTCCCATGTCCCCCTGGCATCAGGAGGGGACACAGGGAACATTGACAAAACAAATCATTGTTGGTACAGTTTCTGAGGAGCATTTCCCATATTATTTCATTGGGGTGTCAATGATGTATTTATTGTCATCCTCATTTTACAGATTAGAAAAATGAGGCTCAGAGAAGTTAAGAAGATTTTACGCAGTTGCACAGTTAAGTGTGGAGGTGGGGCTGGGGTGAGGCACCAGCTAGTGGGTGAGATCTGTGTGGAGTGGAGAGGGCTGGGGATAGATGAGATATGGTACAAGCCTTTGAAGATTCAGTGTCCTCACAAAGTCATTCTTCACTCACCCATCTAGGTAGGTCCCCCAGTAGTTTAAATTTTTTTTAATGTTTATTTTTGAGAGAGAGAGAGAGAGAGAGAGAGAGAGAGACAGAGCCTGAGCAGGGGAGGAGCAGAGAGAGAGGGAGACACAGAATCCGAAACTGGCTCCAGGCTCTGAGCTGTCAGCAAGCACCAATGCCGGGCTCGAACTCACAAACTGTGAGATCATGACCTAAGCCGAAGTCAGATGCTTAACTGACTGAGTCGCCCAGGTGCCCCTGTCCCCCAGTAGTTTAGATGCCTTTAGCTCACAACATACCATCTAGACCACCTTTTCAATCTCTCTCTCCTTTCCCCCCCTGAGTTTCATTTTATTTGAATTGGAGCTGGCAGGCACCTTTGAGGTCACTCCCTTAGCTCTGAGAATGAGGCTAAGTGCACAGAGGTGAAGTGACCTGCCCAGGGGCACCCAGTCCACAGTGAGACTGGAACGTGACTCCCAGGCATTGCTCTGTCCACGGCACAACCCTGCCCCGTACTTGGCCCCCCTCAATCTTTGCTGCTGTATACTCCTTCAAGGCAGACACCGGGGCTTTTGTATCTTGGACTCAGTGCCATCAGGTTCAATAAATGCTTGTTGAACAAATCAAAGGGAAAGTGAACCACTGCCTCTCTTTGTCTTTTCTGAAGATAGAGCATGAAATGCCTCAAGTTGCAGCCAGAGGGATTTGGGTTAGACTGACAGTAAGGTCAGGCAGATCAGCTTCCTGCGGTGGCCCTGCTGCCCCGAGTCTCTGGAGGCTGTGTAATCACTTGTCCTCTCTGGTGAAAGCCACACTGGTTTAGGATGTGGGTGGGGTGTGGTGGATATGCTGCAGGTCTGGACCCACTTCAGGCCTCAGGTTTCTCAGGGGAGGCCCTCCCCAAGTGCATTTTTCTATGGTTCGACTCCAGAAATTCTGTCTGGGAGGGAACATCTCCCTCCCTCCTCAGGCTGAGATCAGAGGCCTCCCAGAAATGGGCATCCTTCCTTGGGCCCCAGCCCACCCATGGGCCTGAGCTCAGAGCTCAGAGATCTCGTCAGGGACGGGAAGTGCTCCTGCCTGCCTGAGATTAGGGTTCGGGGAAGTGTTTCGTGTTTCAGGCAAACTCAGGGCTTACCTTCAGAAAGGTCGCTACTTAAGAAAACACTACTTAAGCAAACAGCCTGGCAGGGTCTGTAGCTCCTCTCCTGCAAACCAGCAGCATTTCCAAGATGAAAATGGGAAAACAGAGCAGGAGAGAAAGGCTCTTCGTCTCCTGGATGAGCCTGTGTTGTGTAGCCTGTGACTGCTTCTACTGCTGGCGATGTCTCCAGGGCCTCTGTTACTTCTTACAAATCTCAATTTAGCCAGGAAGCAAAGTCCAAGCCTGGGCTGTGAGGCCTGCCCTGTGGGGCCATGCTGGGTGTCTATAACCCTGTGAGAGAAGGCCCCGGCCATCGTGACAGGCGTGTTCATGGACAGGGCTATTTAGGGCACTCACCAAACGAGCAATAACCAGGACTGCCCTTTTTGTTTTGTTTTGTTTTGTTTTGTTTTGTTTTGTTTTTAGCCTGAGGAAGGGTCCAGATGTTGCTACTTCTCCAGATGTTTTTTTGTGGTAAAGCCGAAGAGCAGAGATAGGAAATGAGGGGTGTGGAGGAGGTGGTTTTCAGAGCCTTCCACATAACAGATAACCAACTGATAATCTGTCCTCCATGGGAGCCCAGATTCCTTCTGTGCTGGACCTCCCCACTGAGCCCACCAACCTTCAAGCACATCCCTCTCGGGATTTTGTTTTTACCTTCTCTTAGACTCTCCGCCACCAGCACTGGAATTGCTGTCCTAATACCCTTAACGTGTCACCCGAAGAATGAGGCCTGGCCCCTTTGGGAATCGCAGTTTGAGGAGTGCCTGGACTTTTGGAGGACGTTGTGGTTGCATTATCTGACATTTACTCAGAGCTAGAGGGAGACACATGGGGACAGTCCTATTGGATTCTTTCTCTGTCGCTCTGTTCTTATCTCTCCCATCTCCCCTATTTCCTAGTGGGGAGAATGCTTTCTCTAAGGGCAGTCTGGTGGCAGGAATCTGAACTAAGACAGGGCACCCAGGCTGGGCCCCAGTAAGGCCCATGATGGAAGATGTTTCTCTCCTGCCATGACATTCCCCTTTTGGTCAAGAAGTCTCCCTGAAGGCTAGCCTCCTTCTTTCCTGCTGTCTCTTCTGGTCCTCCCCTATGTGAATGAAGATTTTGTGGGAATGGGAGCCTTATTGGCACCTTCTAGAGGGTGAGGCAGATGTCCTGAACTCCTGGACACAGGGGCAGGGACCTGGGGTTCTGAAGCTCTGCCTGCAGGAAGAGGGCATGGTCCAGAAGGTGGGACATTCTCTTTGGGTGGGTTTGGTAAGTGGGCCCACAGGGTGTGGGGACAGGAACTGGACTGTGTTTGGAGAAGGGTGATAAAGGCTGAAGTCTGTCCACCTGGGACTCTGTTGTGCAGTCAACACAGGCAGAAAGCCCTGCATTGACCCACTCACCTGTATTGACATGTCAGCCCAGCTGCCCCATTAGGTTACACCATTCTTAGGTGTGTGTGCCAGAGCCTGGAGGCCTGGAGGCCTGGGTCCCCAGGCTGCCCTGGCCTCCAGAGGGTGACTTCAGGAGCAGATTTAAAACCCCCGCCCTGCTTCACTTTTAAGACCTGGGCTGAGCTTGTAGTGCTGGGCTCGTACTCTGTGGGAGCAAGGGCTTGGAGAATGTCTAGAGGATGGGTCTCAGTCCAGGGATGGGAGGCAGGCTAAGGAGAGCAGGCAGGAGCTGAGATCCTGGGCCAAGCTCAGGCCTTTGTCTTCTGTCCCCTCGGAGTTGCGTCAGCATCTGTTGTCTCTGGAGACTTCTCTCTCAGGCTGGGAACTCTGAGGATACAGCCTCTCAGAATGTGACACCCCCCCCCCCCCGCCCCACCCCAAGTGCCCAGGCCAGGCCCCAAGCATGACTGACTGCTAGGACAGTAATGGGAGAGGGTCAGCCGGCATCCACTTGCTCTCTGCTGATTTCAGGCTCTGCTTCCTCTTCTGAACCTGGAAGAATTCCATTCAGTTTTCCAAGCATCTGTTTTGCTCTTGGACTTGCTCAGCCCTCTGTGAGGGGACCCATGATGGACGACAGGCCTTCTGCAATGCAGGCGCTTGTCACCTGGAGGCCTGGGCAGATCGCTGGGAGTCTGGAGAGGGGGCCACAGGGCAGGCAAGGAAAGCTTCTGACAGATAGACTGGGAGGGTCGTGGAGGTCAGGCTTGGTAGTTGGAAGGCATATTTGACGAATCAAGGACGTCTTCCTGTTGCTGCTGATTTGGAGATGAGTGGGAGCCAGAATGGCTAGTGCTAAGGAATTTGGGCTTTACCCGGTGGGCGATGATTGGCCGTTGCAGGAGTTTGAATAAAAGATGGGTGTGATAGTGATGCTGAATATCAGAGCTTCCGTTATTGAGCCCTTCCTATGTGTACTTTATGTGTTATGTCCTCTGATTTCATCCTCAACTGCAGCCCTCTAAGGAGGGTATCGCTATCCTGCTTTCCCAGAAAACCCGAATCTCAAAGGTCACCCAAGCTAACAAGAGGTGGAAGTATGATTCCAAAGCCAGACTGACTGGGTGCAGGGAGTGGCCAGGCGATTGGCCCCTGCCATCCCCTGACACCTGGGAGATGGGGGTGCTCCCTCCAGGAAGAGGAGGAAGGGAGGTGAACTGCCTCAGGGGCAAAGCTTCCCTGGAGGGAGTCTTTGTGAGCTGTTTCCTGGAGAGTTCTAGAAAGGAAACTCCTCATCGCTCTGCCATGCTTAAGAGTGATGAGCTGTGTTCTAGCCCTCATCCCTCCCTCCTTCATCCATTCAACGCTGGAGGGTGCACTGGGGGTGGATGGGGGCCTCCTGCTGGGCTGATGGGATCCCAGCTGTGTGGGGAGAGTACGGTGCAGCCCCATGGACTCCTGCTGTCTGGGGACCTCAGGGCGGGGGCCACTGGCTGGAAAGCACAGGTTCCAGGGTAGGGGAAATGGGTGTGGAAAAAGCTGGGGCAGTAGCAGGCAGATTTATTTAGGCTCTGTTCGCTTTAGGTGTTTGCCTTTCCTGGGCTGGTGGGCTGGTGAAGACAGGGAAAGTTCATCTCTATCCACATGCTAGATTAGCCCCTCTGAGCACAGGACACTTTGTTAGCTCTGCCGGCTGGGGCCTAGAGGGTGGGCAGGGTGGGTCCCCGAAGGCCTCTTTCAGGGGCAGTTTTCATACTCTTCCTTTGGGGCCTCTGTGAAGGAAGCAGGTGCTCTGGCTTGCTGGCCCCACCCCTGGGGTTTCTGAATCAGAAGGTTGGGATGGGGCCCAAGAATTCACACTTCTAGCCAGTTCTCAGGTGCCACTGCTGCCACTGGTGTGGGGATCCCTCCCTGAGAGCCATCTTGCTAGACAATCGAGTGAGAATTTGTGGTGCCTCTTCCTTCGTCCAGCCTTGCTGCTTGGACAGGTCTGTGGTCTGGAGCTCGTCCTCTCCACCTGAGAAAGCCACATCCTGCCTTAACGCCCTGGCTCTAAGGACACCTTCCCCTGTGGTCACACTGAGAACTGTGTGTGCTGGGCCATCTGTCCTCTTTTTTCTCATTCTTCCTGGGTTTATAGTGTTGTTCACACTCCCTGAGGACTGGGAGTCACTCTCACTAACAGGGTCGGGAGGGGGATGCCCCATGGCACCTCGCACAGCCCCTGGCACGTGGAGGAACTAGGGCCCAAGTGGGTCTGATTCAGCTGGGCCATTGTCACAGTTAAGCCATTCTCAAAACCAGGAAATTGAGATCCAGCTGGCGAGAGATTTCACCGAAGTCTCCCAGGCCGGTTAGGGGCAGAGCCGGAACTAGAACCTGGCTTCTTGGGCTCTTATTATATACTGTCTGTATAGACCATTTTATAGAAAGAAATTCTGTAAGCTTAGAACACCAGCTAGTTTTCCAGGTCTTTCCTATACCTGCAGGGCTACATTTGTGTGTGTGTAAACGTAGCCTGTATAGCTAGGACTTTGTGTCTGTTGGAGTTTTTAAACTTAACAATTTGTATACTAATTTTCCTGCTGAGTGTACAAATGAGTGTCTCTTGTGGGCCGTCCCTGCATTATCTCCTCTAATTCTCACAGTGGCACTGAAGGCGCATACTATGATTGTACTCCTGCCGTAGAACATCCCATGGAGGTGATGTTCCATGGTTTGCTTAATGTTTCCCAAGCACAGAGGACTGAATTGGTGTTTAGAATTGTCACTGTGGGTCCAGCGCTTTTAGCGCTATCCCAGGCCACCTCTTACATTTCTGTGCGCCCACCGTACATCATTGATGGATTATCCAATCTGATTTTTTTAATTGAGGTGAAATTTGCATAACACAAAGCCATTTCCACATGCACTAATTCAGTAGCATTTAGTACATTTACAGTGCTGTGCGACCACCACCTCTGTCTCATCCCAAACATTTCTGGTCACCAAACCTCGAAACCGGTAGTAGTCATTCCTAATTCTTCCCTCCCCCCAGGCCCTGGGCAACCCCTAGTCTGCTTTCTGTCTCTATGGACTTCTCTATTCTGGATATTTCATATAAATGGAATCATGTAATGTGTGTCTTTTTGTGTTGTGTTTGGCTTCTTTTTATTCAGCATAATGTCTTTGAGGCTCATCCATGTTGTAGCATTTATTAGTATGTCATTCCTTTTTATGGCTGAATAATATTCAGTCACATGGCTGTAGCACATTTTGTCTGTCCAGCCCCATGTTGTTGGTGACCAGAGAAACCTAAGGGCCAATGTTGGGTGCTAATGTTTGAGAAGAGAGGTGTCTAGGAGAGGAGTTTATAGTAGTTTTTTTTTTTTTTTTAGTTTATTCATTTTTGAGAGAGAAAGAGAGAGAGAGAGTAGGGGAGGGGCAGAGAGAGAGGGAGACACAGAATCCAAAGCAGGCTCCAGGCTCTGAGCTGTCAGCACAAAGCCGGATGTGGGGCTCGAACTCACGAACTGCGAGATCATGACGTGAGCTGAAGTAGGACACTTCACCACCTGAGCCACCCAGGCGCCCCTCGGAGAGGAGTTTATACATAGGGGACTGCTTGGGACAGTGGGAGAGTGGGAGGGTGTCTAGAGTTGGTGGTCAGGGTTGAGCCTGGGTATGTGGCCTGGAGGGATCTAGTGGGCAGAGCTGGATGAGGAAGCCTGGCAGGGAGGGGGTGTCACATTCCTGGAACAGAGGAGCAGGCAGTTCAGGGAAATGTGGTGGCTGAACTCCAAAGATGTCCCCAAGCCTGGATGTGAATGGTTTCAAATTGAGGAATTTTGATCCAATACCAAGGGGTGACCTGATGCCCAGATGGAAAAGGTCCTGTATTTCCTGAGAAACAGGAGCAATAGCTATGGCCTGGCTTGCAGGGCGGGTGGGTGAGTGACAGGCTAGCTGAGGGTGACCGTGTGTCCCCGAGAGGAGCTGGCATGGGGCAGGGGTGGAGAGGGCCTGGACACTGTCAAGAGCCTTATAAGGAGCCCAGCTGGGTGGAGTGGTGGGAATGCTGGCTTGCTCAACCCCATGTCCCCCGAGTGTCCTTGTCCCTCCCATCTTTACAGCAGTCAGTGCTCATTAAACCATTGTGCCATTTGAGTGATCACAGGAGAAATGGAAAGGGAACAACCCTGAGTCTCAAGAGCACGATTTCAGGAGGAAAAATCCCTTTCCTCCCCTCTTTGCTGCCTCCAACTCAAATGAAAACACCACTTTGCTGGTCAGTGGTACCTGACAGTTATTATCTCTGTAACTGACTGGAGAATTCTTGTTTTGAGTGTTTTAAAATGTAGGTATTATTATTCCCCAGGTGTGGCGAGGCCAGTTGCCATTGAGAAGATCAGTTGTTCCTCACAGTTTCCCTAGGAGGGGGCGCCATGTGCGGAAGCACTGTGGTGGGTCAAGAGACAGAGTGAGGGGGATTTGTGGACGAGAGCTTTTATTGGGGTTTCTGTGGGAAGGAATGGGCGAGGCAGAGTAAGCAGGCTTGGGATGGGCTCGTTTGAATAATTTCAGCGGGCTTTGGGTGTAGGGACTGTCCCTGGCCTGGTGCCTGTCGCTGGGGTGATTAGGGCAGGGGAGTAATGGTGTGGAGTGTGGGTGCATAAAAGCTTGATAAAGGAGGTGATTGGCAGTTTGGGCCCTGGATTGGTTGGTTTGCATATAAAAGGTTTGCAGGCAGGTGAGAGGCAAGCCATTTGCTCTCTTTAGGAATTGACTGGACTGCAAGATGTCAAAGCATCCAAAAAACAGAAAAACAAAAAGACATGATAGATATGGTGGGGAACGTCAAGGACCTGGTTTTCAGCTGGGTCCTCCTGGTGCTCTGTGCTCAGCTTTCTCTGATCCTGAAGGGAAGACCAGTTGGAGTTCAGCTTCTCTGCCTGCATGGACTCTGTGTCTGGATAAGGAGGACTTGGAAGGTGGACAGACTACAGTCTGAGTTGACTTATGTCTGCCTGTCCCTCTCTGTCAGCTCTGGCACTCAGAGCCTCCCCAAGGGCCTGAGGGAGGAGCGTGCAAGGGTGGGGCTGCTGTGGTCACCAGGTCTTTTGGCTGCAGAATCAGGGCCACAGCAGCCAAGAAGACAGGCCTGGGGAGCCTGCACTGGTTGGCTCACAGGCCTTCACTGAGCTGCTCTGCTTTCAGGCGCTGCTCCTGCCAAACAGCAGCCACAGTGATGGGAAACCCTTCCTGGCGGTTCTAGCATACTCGCTTCCCACCACTCTCCCTCTGGCATCTCTGTGTTGTCCCAGAAGCACCCTAGAGGCAGGGAGGGTCTGTCAACTTCTGTCTGTGCTGTGTAGGCAAACTGAGGCTCAGAGGCCAGAGTTAGGGGCTCAAACCCCAAAGTTAATTAATACATTTACCGGCGCATTCTGACCGGGCTTCTCTTGGGAGCCGATTGAAGATAGGACATGAAAAGATGGAATAAGACAGAAATATGTGTGTCAGCCATCTTCCCTTGCAGCCAAGGGGAATCATCCTCAGACTTGTCTATGCTCAGCTTGACTCCTTCAAGGGTGCCGGGGTAGTGAGCCCTGGTTTTGTGACTTTCTCACCATGTTCCATCTGATTTGAAAATCCCCTGTTGCTGAACTCAGAGTGGCTCTGGGGGCACATACACATAGCCCACAGAGCTGCCAGGAGCCCTGGTCTGATGGGAGGGGGGCGGGGGATGAAGGTTCCCATTTCTTTTCCTGAGCTGCCTTCCCACCCAGGAGGCCTGTGTGAGTGTTTGTTCTGGGCATAGTGCACATTCTTCTTTCCAGAACGCAGCTGGAGAGAAGGGACAAGGCAGGAACCAGGCCCCGAACACAGGCAGGGACATGGGCCAACCACCCGCCTTCTGGCCCCATCTCACTGGCTACGCCAGGGCAGGAAGTCCTGGGTGGGGCTGGTGAGGCAAGGCCAGAGGTACCAGGAGGCCCTCTGCTTGATGCTCTGAACTGGCCAGCAGCTCGAGGATAATCACGTCCATACCCTGTGTCTGAGACAGTGTTTGTCCAAGATTGGAAGCAATGGGAAGGGGGAACTGTCTTTGTTTGGGTCTTGTGTTCTCAGCACCAGGGTGCGTGGGTGATGCTTGTTAACCAGCATTCATGCTGCATTTGAAAGTCCCTGTCCAAAGCCTGCAGGCAGCATCCCTGAGCTTGGCCCGGGCAAGGTTGTGAGTCAGACACCGTGCTGATTGTGCCCCTTTGCTGGTACTTTGCAATCAGCTGTTCTGTCTTCTTCAGTGTTTCTTGGGTGGGCATATCTCTGTTCTTCCTCACCAGATTCCAGATTCTTCGAGGGAAGAATCGCTTCCTCATAAACTAACCAAACTTGAAATGTTTGCTTACTTGGGAGGATGAACACCTTCATACAGCTGACTGTTATCAAAGCAGCATGTAAGGGAGGTGGTAAGAGAGAGAGGATTCCCTTCTGGCTGGAGGGGTCAGAGAAGACCTCATGGAAGAGGGACTGTGAACGGGTATGGATTCAAAAGGGAGATGGGATTGAAAGCAGAAGAGATAGACAGTGACAGAGAGGAAGGAGGGACCCAGTGTTCTGAGGGGCATTGTGTGAGGAGAGGCCCCTGGAGGGCTGGGAAAGGCTGGCTCAGGGGTTTGTTCTTAATCTCATGGTCAGCAGAAGCCCTTTGGGAGCTTTTGATTGATGTGGTTCGTTCATACATCTGGCAGTGGTGTGGCAGTGATGGGAGGGAGAAGCTGGCATCCTCAGGAAGATGGAGGTGAGCCCCGATGGCTCACTGTGCTAAGCCACTCAAGAACACGCTGGAACTTTTCTCAGAGTGGTTATGTTAGGTGATGTTATTACCATCCCCATCTCACAGATAAGGTAACTGGACTCAGGTCCCACATGCCATAGGTGGTGGAGTCATGATTCAAACCCAGGTCTTTCTGGCTCTAAATCTGTGCTGTTCGTGCTACTCAAGACTCTGCAAGATGTGAAGGTACTGGTAAAGAGACCCGTTGATTTCACTGTCCATCACATCAGTATGGAGAAATGCTTTAATGTTTTTTTTTCTTTTCATTGCCAGTCTTTGATTATATAATAAATATAACATAAGTTCATGTTCTTTGCCCAAAAGAAAGTACTGTAGGCATGACTAGTGTCCTCTTTGAACACTCTTCCTAACTATGGTCTTCTGAGGTCAGGACTCAGGCTGATCCTGCTTTTTTTCCCCACCCTGCAAGAACAGTCACCTCGATCTTTCCACCATTTGCTTAGTGACACCTTACATAGGTGTCCCTGGGCCAGTTAATAGTCATTTAGGTGGTCTCCCCTGCCATTCCCACCTTCCCCACTTTGATCCCAGCCACTAACTGGGCTCCAGTGAACACAGGTTGAAAATCATAGGCTCTAGGATATATGTATATACGGTGGTCACATGTATGCTTATTTTTATCCTAAGTGCAAAAGCCGCAATTTTTTTTTTTTAATTAGAGGGATGGGGCAGTGGCATGGTCATTCCCCACCTCTATGTGAATTATATTCGTCCCTGGTCTCCTAGGATTTTGTTTTTCCTGCGGAGGAGTCCTCATGTGCTTGGCATTTCCCTGACCAACCCAGCCGTGGGCCTGGCCTTAGCATCAGTGTCCCTTTTTACCATCTCTCTGACCCCTCCAGACCTGCTTGAGCCGTAAGTGATGTTGGGGAACTTCAAATCAGGATCCTCGTTATATACACTGTCTCCAAAATTATTTATGCACATTTGGAAATTTCAAAAAGTAGAAAAAAAGCATATGCATGCAGAGTACCATCACTCTAAATTTTTTTTGATGTCTTTATTTATTTTTGAGAGAGAGAGAGAGACAGAGCATAAGCAGGGCAGGGGCAGAGAGAGGGAGACACAGAATCTGAAGCAGGCTCCACGCTCTGAGCTGTCAGCACAGAGCCCAACGCAGGGCTCGAACTCACGGACTGTGAGATCATGACCTGAGCTGAAGTTGGACACTTAACGGACTGAGCCACCCAGGCGCCCGTAGAGTCCCATCACTCTAAACAGCCACTATTGGCATTGTGGCATTATCTTTCGAGTTTTGTGAATATGTATGTGAGTGCATGCAAAGGCGTGCAGAACTTTTATATAGTACTAGCCTTTTTGTATCCTGCAGTTTTCACATAGCTGAGAGCACGCTCTTGCTTGATGCTTTTGTTCTTTTATGTATCTGTATAACTTCACTAAGTGGATTTACCATACATAGTTTAGCCATTCTCCTATTATTAGACATTAGCTCATTTCCAGTATTTTAGTGTTATAAGTAGTGCTGAGATGAAGGTCCTTGCACATAAAGCTTTTTCCTTATTTAGGTTGATTTTCTTGGGATTCTCAGAAGTGGAATTACTGGGTCAGAGTTTGGACATTTATGAGGCTCTTGACACATATTGCCAAATTGCTGTACAAAAGGATCGAGCTGGTTCGCATTCCCGCTAGCTGGGTAAGCGGTGCCTATCCGGCTGCATCTCGAAGCATCCAGCTGCTTATGTTACAGACGAGGAAACCGAAGCACACGGGTGTGAAAGGGGTGAACCAAGGATGCACGGCTCCTGGGCAGCAGAGGTGATTCTGGAACCCAGGCCCAGGCTATGAACTATCCTCACCACCTACTTCTACTTTAATAACGTTGTCATGTTTTGAGTTGTGTCCCAGCCTCTCTGTAGGGGCAAAGATATCATAGATAGAACTCGGTTGCCTCTGAACCACGTCCACTGCCCTGCCTGCATGTGTGCATGTGCACAATGGGGAGTGTTTGTGTGTTAAGAGTTTGGGTCTCGTCCTCGCACGGCCTTTGCACGCTTCACTTCACCCTCCTCTGCCCCACCCCCTCTGCCGACTTGTGTTCTCTTACCTGTTAATATTAGTGACTGGCCTGCTTGCTTCGCAGGGTCGGTATGTGAACTAGCTCGTGCCGAAAGCACCATGATACAGTAAGGCACGATATAAAGGAAATGTGCTGTTTTGATTGTGGTTATTCCTTAAAGCACTCCCAGGATGGGAGATGCAGCATTAGGGCATTGAGGTCTGAGTTAAGTCACTAATTTGTAATGACATTTTGTTCCACAGAACATTGAAGGCGTCTACCAGAGAGGCGTTCATCAAGATAAAATAAGACTAAGAAAAGTGATGTTGTACAACAATGTGCATGAAGTTAGTAATCCTGCACTGTAGACTTAAACATTTGTTACGAGGGTAAATTTCATGTTATGTGGTTTTTACTACAATAAGCAGTAGGGAGAGGGGAATAAAAGGGGACATATGAAGACAATGCAGAAGGGACACTCATTACATCCTTCAGAGGTCAAAGAGGGACTATTTTAACTCAAAGGTACAAGCCGATGGATATACCCAAAGCTCTCTAGACTGGCCCGTCCAATAGAAACATAATGTGAGCCACGTGTATACTTTAAAAATTTTCTAGTGTAGCCACATTTAAAACAATGAGAACAAACAGGTAAGTTTATTTTTAGCACTGTATTCTATCTCACCCCAAATATGCAAAGGATTATCATTTTAACGTGCAGCCAGTATAAAAACAAATCATCAGTGAGATATTTTATATCTTGACTGAGTCTTTGAAATCTGGTGTCTCTATGATGCTTACAGTAGATCTCATTTGAGACTAGTCACATTTCAAATGTCCAGTAGCTACATGCAACCAGTGCCACTATTTTGAACTGCTCAGCTACAGAACATTTCCAGTGTTGCAGAAAGTTCCAGCAGATAGCCCTGCCCTGGACTTCAAATCCTTCAACTTGCCTTAGAAGCCACAGCTGTGGTATGGAGAAGCCAAGGAGGGACTAGGGCCCTCCGTGAGGCACAAGGCTTAGAGACAGCGCCCTCAGCCCTGTGCCTGGAGAATTCTTATGCGGTGGGGGGGGGGGGGGGGGGGGGGGGGGACACTGTGCTGTTGGTCCCTAGGGAGTGCCTGGTCTGATGGAGGAAGCTGCATGGTGGGTCCTCTGGGAGGTCCCAGTCTCGCAGCCCAATGAGAGAGAAAGTTATCCCCTTGAGGAGTTGGCCTTGAAGTTACAAACTTGGAGCCCACAGTCTGATGGTCATTCACAGTAACATCATGGCGGTTGCAAGTAGTTACAGTGACGGACTACAGCGTGGCCTGTTGTGGAGGTGAATGTGAACCAGGAGGCAAAGACCTTCAGGAGGGATAATGGCACGAGCAGAGAAAAGGGCAGAACAGGAAATGTTGGTACAGAGCAGACTGGCATGACTGCAGTGGTGAGGACCTAGGGTTGAATTTGGAGTGTGTGGGGGCGTAAATACCATAAAGGTTTAGATGAGATCTGATAAGCCAGAGCAAGCTATTTTAGTCACTGAAAAGTGATTGGATAAAAATAGTATTTGAAGAAAATTATCCCGGTGGTGGTGGCCGTGAGCTTAATGGTGTAGACAAGGGGAGCCTGGCCTGGGATGTGGAGCTGAGGTGATAAGGGACTGACTCATCCTTGCAGAATCTCAAGAAGTGAGCACCTTCCAGTGTCCCTGTATCATCTCAGCCCTGGGACCAAGGCAGACCCCCCCCCGCCCCCGCCCCTGCCTGAGACCGTGCAAAGGCCTGGACAACAGGCCCGAATCAGGGTGTACTCCACCCTCTCAGTCACTCTGTAGCTGGGTGGTGTGTCCCAGCCCAAGGCTTGGTGGAGCCCTTGGCTTTGGAGAAAGCCCTGGGCTTTGTTAGAGGTCACCTGGGGGCTTTGCTGGTGAGGTGCTGGGAGAGCTGGTTGCCACAGCAGTGGGTACTCTGAGGAGGAGGGCAGCCTATGGCTGCTTAGGTACTGCAGGGCCGAGGGGATGGGGCACCCCAGACAAGGGGGTGCTTGAACCCCAAGCCCCTGTGAGCAGCTTTGTCAGTGCCCAGCAGCTGGCTGGACTTGGCCACAGGAGAGTTCACCCTCAAATTTCCCTTCTTACTCTCTTCCTGTCCTCTTTTCACTCTTCCCAGGAGCCTCTCAAGCCAGGTGCACTGCTGGTCCTGTGTCTCCCCCACACAGTCCCCTTCACTGTTTTATCCCTAAAATAAAACAAAGCTTGAGCCAGCACCGGTTTAAGCCCTTTTCTTCCTCCCTTTCCCCTCTGGCTGGACAAAGCCCACTTCGCTTAAGATCAGACGGGAAAAGTGATTGGGAGTGGGGAAGAAGATCCTTCAACCAGAACAGGAGGGATTTAAGTTAGACATGAGGAAGAACTTCCAGATCTGAAGATTAAGTGCTGGAATGGATGAGTCAGCCATTCCTTTCCACAGCAGTCTTTGAGGACAGGGGAGACTCCTGCGAGAAAAGAAGGACCTAGGGATTCTGGATGTTTCTGTGCTTCGCCCTCCTCTGTGCCACAACGTAGAGTAAGGAAAAAGTCAGTGAGGCAAGGCACAGAGGAAATTGTTGGCAGGGCCCCTTTCCCTTCCACCTAGTTCCACCCATTCTCAGGAACACCAGGACAGAGACAAATTTAGTCCTTCTATTTTTTAGAGTTTATGGAGAAAAACATTAGCATAAAATCCTTGTTGGGCAAGGGGGAATTCCTTCCCAGCTGGACCTCCTTGTTTCCTTCCTAATTCTGGGAGATCACATTGTACGTGAGTTTCCCCAAAGTGGTGGGAAGGGTGAAGCATGCATGGGAGTGTGCCCACAGGCGTGCACGCTTGTGTGTGCTCTAGAAAGCAGTCCCCGGTCTGCTGTGGCCTGGACACAGGTTTTCAAATCCAGTAAGTTTATCAAATGCCCACTAAGGGACCACACAGGCCCGTTCTCGTCTGCACACAGCTTACCGTTGAGCGGAGTGGGGGAGGCAGGTGTGCGGACAGCTGTGCTCAATACAGGATGGAGAGGCGCTCACGGGAAGCGCCAGGCGGGGCCTGCCAGGTGAAGAAGATTTCAACAGGCAGAATGGGGTTTTGAAACGGAGAGAGGTAGCGGGCACTGTGCTAGGAGGCATACTGAGGGAGCGCCAGGAGCAAACGAGGCCAGGCAGCGTGAAGATAGGTGTGTGTGTTTGGGAGAAAGGAGCCAGGAGTTGGAGCATGGGTATGTACTGGGGCCACAGTGGAGACCTGTTGGGGGGCATTGCATGTCCTGGGTGGCCTATTTGTCACGTGTTTGGCCCAGGAGACGCTGGGACTGAGGTTTCTGTCTGGACGCCGGGTACAGGCCTGATTGGCCTTCTGAGTGGAGAGAAGTCTATGTCCTTGAGAGCGGGGAGCCCTTCTGCTCATCACACATAGCCCAGGGAAAGTTGGTAAAGTGCAAAGGACAATTTTCGCTTACAAAACAAAAAAATGAAGTTTGCACAGTAACCCCTCTGCCCCCCAGAACCCTTAGGGAGCACGCCATTCTGTGTGGCCTTTTCCCAGATAATTAAAAATTTATGCCAACATTTATCATTATAACTTTTTAATGCTATCTTCCTAAAATATGTACTTTGTCCACCTCCTTAAGAAGTCCCTGATATAACCTTTCCTGGGTGATTTGGGCCATCCTGTGAGTATATTATCATGTTCTGCTGCAGAACAGGGCAGGCCAGGTCGGGGGGAGGGATGTTTGCTCCTGCACTAGATAGCCCCCGCTGCTGGATCTTTTGGATAACTTAAGCATGCTTTAAAAAAATCACTTTGCGTCTTCTTCATCGTTAATAGACTGTCACTTGTCACTTCTCAAAGTTATCACAGTGCCTGCCCAGGCAGTTCTTCACCTCTCCCACCCCCACCCCACCTCCACTTCTAATTTGCTATTTCTAAACTGCACGAGCTTGGCAACTATATTATTAGAATTTGTGGAAACTAACAGTTATCAGGTACTTAGTGATAACCTGAGATTATCACTTATGGGTAAAGTTCAGGAATGTGAGTGCATAGTCTAAGTGACGCCTGTTTTGTCCCATAGGGGTGCCTTTTTGCTTATTTCTGGGTTCTCAGTTGTACTATGGAAGGATGAGGCACCTCTATAAATATGCATTCTTTTTATTCAAAACCCGTCAGATCCCCAGAAGGGAACATGAAAGTAGTCAATTTGTTAAGGTGGTAGGATTGGAGGCAGTATCTTTTTATTATTTTGTATTTGGATAAGAAAAAAATTTTTAAATCAAATTGAGTTAAGTGAATGAAAAAAATTTTTTTAATTTTTTAAAATGTTTTATTCTTTTTTTTTTTTTTTTTTGAAAGAGAGAGGGAAAGACAGTGTGAGCAGGGGAGGGGCAGAGAAAGAGGGAGACCCAGAATTCGAAAGAGGCTCCAGTCTCCGAGCTGTCAGCACAGAGCCTGACGCGGGACTCGATCATGACCTGAGCCGAAATCAGATGTTTAACCTACTGAGCTACCCAGACTCCCCGAAAAAAAAACTCTTTTTAAGTTAAGAAAACAGATTTAAAACGTTACCATTTAAAAATTTGTTGTTGTATGTAGTCTGTGAGGGTCCTCAGCACCTGGGGGTGGAGAGGAAGCTGGGATGGGGGTGCGCAATTGGAGTCTGGCACTGGTCTGCAGAGAGCCCCTGCTTGTGACAACAATAGCTGCCAGTTCATGAGCACCTGGCCGGGCCAGTCCAAATGGGCACTTTGTACATGTTATCTCGTTCTCATGTGACACCACACCCCTAGGAGTTAACGTCCTTGTCCTCATTTTACATGAGGACTTGGAGAAAATAACATGCCCATGGCCACAGAGCTGAGTTCTGAGTGAACCGGTTTGAACTAAGGCCTGTCCCACTCCCAAACCCCATGGTCCTTTCCACCTCTTGGGACAACGGTGTTGGCGCACTGTGTGTTGGTGGGGGGAGGTTTCAGGTGGTGGGAACGTGGGTTTCTGTGCGGGCGCACACATTTGCCTTGGTTGTGTCCTGATGCAGAGACTGAAGTTCCCAGTCTTCCTAAGCCCAGTGCATTTGGAGTCACGTGTCCCTTGAGCCACTTGGGGTGAGGGAGACAGTGGTGGCCTCCCTGGGGATGTTGGTATCCTCCCCACCCCCGCGGTCCAAATAGCTTGTCCTATGGGCAGGTGGTGGGACGCAGAAGGGCACTGTGTGTGTGTGTGTGTGTGTGTGTGTGTGTGTGTGTGTGTGTGTGAGAGAGAGAGAGAGAGAGAGAGAGAGAGAGAGAGAGAGATGGGGGGGGAACTGGCACAGAGAGGGAAGCAGAGGAGGGAAATATCCATGTCCTCTGCCTGTGGGTCAAGGGGCTGGGTTCAGACTCAGCTTAGCCACTAGCCCCTGGCTAACTGACCTTAGGCCAACCTTATCAGCCTCATGCCCTCTGGGCCTCAGGTTGCCACTCGTGAGATAAGAGAGCTGGAGATGGTTTCTTGGTCTCTACGTGTGGGGTTTACGAGAGCCTCAAGGAGCGGGTCCTCACTGGCAGACACCAGCCCATCTCAACTTTTCCCCTCAGTCTTTGTAAAACCTGGCAGGCTCACAGAGCCTTCCATTCAGTGTTTCTCTGAGGGGAAAAAAAATCTTTATTGCTTTCGTAGCCCTCTCTCTCTGATCATAAAAGCCACACACAGCTCTTGAACACGGTCTGGAAAATTAGGAAAAAAGTATAATGGAGAAACTAAAATCACCCTTAATTCTATGACATTTCTATATGTCCTTCTAATCATTTAAAACCAAAATGAGTATAATATAGGATATACTCTTTTGTAACTTGCTTCCCCCACTCTGGCCACTACATAGTGAATTTTTCTTAATTCTATGAAGTGAATTAGATGCGAGGAGGAGGCGCTCGTCCAGAGCAGGCAGACCTTATGCAGCCTGTGTCAGCACAGTGCTTCCGCTGGGGCTTCTGAAAACGACCCTGCCCTTACCCTCCGAGTCCTGGTCTGATGGGGAAATGTGACAGAGGGGGCCACGGTGGGGGCGGCAGGTGCTCCTGGGATCAGAGACCATCCCTCCCCCTGAGGGATGGGGCTACTTTTCTGGAGGCTGGGAGAGCTGGTTGTAGAGTCACTGGCCACCCCAGGATGTGACCGCCCATTAGCCTGTAAGGCTGGTGCACAGCTTCCCTGGTCTAAGGAGGAGGTCATTCATATGTAGTCTGCACCATGAATGGCGTCCCCTGGAGTTGTGCAATGACAAGGGTGGGCCTAAGCCCAAGGGACTGCCTGCGTCACCACTTGGAGTTAATAGGAGCCCCGGGCCTGGAGACAGCTGAGCACATTTCATGGGCTGAGGTTATTTTGGTCCTGTTTCCATCCCATGGCATTTGGACCTTGGGAAGGGGAGATGGTGGGAGCTGGGCTGCAGCAAGGAGTCCAGACTCCATTCAGGGAGTGTCCATGCTTCTCAGCCTCCTTGACTGGGTGAGGCCGCCTCTCAGGAAGGGCAACCCCATCGTCTGCCCTCAGTCCTCATCCCCGGGGTTTCTCCCTCCTTCTGGGTGGGAAGTCATAATTGTAATTTATAGCCTCTCTTTCCCAAGAGATGATCTTTCACTTTATTTTGTCCCAACTGCACTTGCTGTCCCCTGCACGGCCCTCAAGGACATCTGGAAGTGTTTAGACAGTCTGTGGTCATTGGGCAGCAGTACCATGGACCAGCTAGGTTTGGCCTAGCTCAGTGGCCCAATGGCCTCAGGGATGGCACATGCTTTGAAATTCTCAGAAGACAGCTTTTTTCATCCCAGACCCACACACTTTTGCTTCCTTTTCCATGCATCTCCTCCCATCCCACCCTGCAGGGCTCAGCGTGCCTGCACATTCTTTGAGCTTCTGGGAACCCCTTGGCCAATCTGTTTGGGCAGCTGGTCCTCGTGTGCAGGTGCACTGGGCGGCCCCCAGGCCCCAGGAGGGGCAGCTGGGAAGTGCGCTGGCCCCTGCCCAAGGCTGAATCAGCGCAGTGTGCTGGTACTGTTTGCTTCTGGTTTTCCGAAGTCAGCTTTGGCCACCTCATTCCAGAGAGGAGGGAAACCTCAAGATGCCCACCTCTGGCCCTCATGAGTCTCTGTAGTACTTGGTTGAAGTTGGAATGAATACTCCCTTCTCATTTGGAGATTTGGGGGAACAGTCCACAGAGATGAGCCCCCATAGATACAGACCTCAGCCTGCCACCCTGTGCAGATGAAGGGGGAGAAAGAAGCAGGACGAGTCCATCCTGGGGATGTGACTGGGAAACCCAGCTGCCAGGTCCAGGTCTGCCTGGTGGCTTCGCCCACAGCCACCAGAGCCCAGCCCAGCCCTTGCTACTTGCTCCGTGGCACCTCTTAGTCCCCTAAAACAACTTTTTATCCTCCTTTGGGTCTCCGCCCCTCTGCAAATCTAAGCAGAGCTATAAACCCTCCTTGCAGGGAAATGTACTTCTTTGCACACAGAGAAAGCTCAAAACCATCTTAGGAGGTCCTGGGTTCCCGAAGACCACCTGTGCACGCCTCAGAGCCCCTGCTAACCAGATCGCACACAGCACGGCTGGCCCTCTGTGGCCCATTCCACCAGTGTGTGCAGGAGGGGAACGGGCTTGAAGACACGGGGTGGGGGGCATAGAGGGCGAGGAGAAGACTGGCACGGCACCGGGTGATTAGTGGACCCCGAAGGCTGCTCCGCACTTGCCATAATCACAGCCTTTTGGGCCACTGGCTCCTCTGGGGTGCGGTGGTCTGTCCTCTGAGCTGATGGCTCCAAGTGTCTGTTCAACTTTCCAGCCTACGACCAAAGCTAGAATCTTGATTGTTCAGGGACTGGCAGCTGCCCATCACCCAGGGCCACCTGCTCTGCCCCCGTGTCCAGCCCTGTGCAGGACCCCTTCCCAGGCGCTTCCTGTGGCCCTGTCCCCATTTGTACCCCCCACTGCTCTTGAGGAAGGACAAGGGTCATTTGCAGCTCCCTACAAGCCAGGCTCCCCAGCATGCTCTGTACCCTTTGTTTCTTGGGGCTCAGAGACCTGTTTGGACATCTGTGTACTCTCTGTTAAAGTAGGTTTAGGTCATGTTCACTTTACTCTGGAGTTTATCCTGCTCAGAACCACGAACAGTGAAGCACTTATTCTGGGAGAGTTGATTGACCCTGTGGTCAGCGAGGGGGAAAGTTATAGGTTTTTCTAACCTCTGGGTTAGTGTCCCTCTCATCTGCTTGTCACATGCCTCTCTGCATGTGGTGCTCTGCTGGGGGCGTCACCAAAAGCAAGAAACAGATGTGGGCTGTGCTGGCCCCGGAGTTCGGCGGTGATGTGCAGGGAGTGTGTGTGGGGGTGGGAATTCTCTGGTGGAAGCTCTCCGTGTGCAGATGGACCCTATTGGTATTGGGGGAGAGGGGATTGAAAGATTTCGGGGACAGGGCTGCAAAGCTGAGCCCAGAGGAAACTCTTAGCCGTGTTCCTAACTCTTTAGAACCATTTCCCCTCCTGGGCCAGAATTCCTAACAAGGATCTTCTAATGAGGTTTGTGGTTTGATTCACATCCTCCTCTCCAGAGTGGCCAGCTGGAGCCCTCTCCGCTGTCTCTCTAGCTCCCAGTCCTGTGTCACCACCAGGCCCTCATTGTTGGCACGTGAACTCTGTGCCTCACTGAACACCCTTCAGCCTCTGTCCATCCCTCTCTCAGCTGACCTCCTGGGTACCCTTCCTGGCCTCCCAGAGCCAGCCCAGTACCTTCTGCTGCCTAGGGCACTCCCTCCACCAACAGAAGTGCCTCCCTCCCTGCCCAGCTCCCTCCCTCAGGGGCTGAGTATGGGCACAGGTTCTCCCGCTTATCACCCCCTGCCCCCCTGCCGAGGCCTGCCTCCATTTCTCCACGTTCTCTTTCTTTCTTATTACCATCAGCCCTCCCGACAGGGTGGTTCTCAGCGTGTGTGTCTCCCTCAACTCCCCATTTCCACCCCCCAACATGATGAAAGTGGCCCTTGCGGTACATCTTGGGGTCTCCTGGCTGCCACATGGTTGAGCCTCCTTAGCTGCTGGTCTGCTGCCTCCTTCCTGACCTTTTCTCCTGCTTCATCTCTTGTCTTGGCCTCTGGTCCTCTGCTTCCTCTTTAAGCATTTAAGTGTTTCCCAGGGCTCCACATGGGACTCTCTTCTAGCTGGTCTTGCCTACCTCTGTGATTCAGTAATTGTCTCCATATCTATCCCTCCAACCCAGACCTCTCTGGAGATACACTTGCAGATTTCCAGCTGTCTGTTGCTCCCAAGCTTTGTGTCCCTTGGGCTGATGGTTTTGACTTTAAAATGTCCTCTCCATTCTTCCCCCTACCCCCTCCCTCCACATCCCCTCCTCACCCGCCTTGCTTAGCCCCTCATCCCTCATCCATACCATTGCAACGGCCTTTAGATGGTCGCCCTGACTCAGCCCTCTCCCTCTTGGGTGCATCTGCCACACAGCTATAATGCTACATTGCTATAGCTCAGGTCTGAGCATACTGCTTCCTGGCCATTCCAGCCCTCAGTATCAGCTTGCCCCCTTTGCCCTGTATGCTTGCATAGCTGCCTCTCAAGCTTCCCTGGAATGCTTTCTCTCCCTCCTCCTGCCCACTCTGCCACTGCTCATCTGCATTCCAGAGCCCAAGTCAAACATCACCTCCTCCAGGAAGCCTTCCTGGACCATGCCTCAATACACAGGAATGGGCTCTTTCCCTCCTTTCTTGCCCCCCCCCCCCCAGGACCACACTCCTCCCGCTGTTGTGTTCTCCCTGGTTTTCTTTGTCTTTCTCCCCCTAGACTGGGTGTGTCTCAAGATCTGAGACAGGCCTTATTTATTGCTGATTTCTCCATCCCTAGCAGAGTGCCTGGCCTGCCACTGGTCTCAGTACGTTTGTCTAATTAATTTTGTATGAAGATAAATTCTCCTTGTATCTGCTAATAGGTCTTCTTAAGGGAGGTTACTGTGTCACTTAGTTTGAATGTCTCGTGTTTGTGGCTGGGCTGAGATGAATGTCCTCCTCAGCAAGAGGCAGGTTTCTCTCTGCAGGCTGTTGGATTTGCATGTTTTTTATTACTCTCACCTCATGTATTCCCTCTGTGGTTTACCCCCCAGCTTCTTGCACTGCTGGTTACATCCTGGACAACTAATACATACTTCCAGATCGATAAATTTGGCCGAATTGATTTTTTTTTTCCTCCTGGCTAGCTTCCCCAACTCCTGGTATTTTCTGAGAATCTAGAAGAGGTCTCAGAATCTAGGCTCATTTAAATAACAGTGTCATATCACATGGGCTGAAACATCACCCATGAGGTAAAGGCATTGAAAAAGATCACCTACTGCATTTCAAAGCCAGATTCCAGTGATTTTCAGATTATTCCTGGGTTAGCTCACGACTTGCAAACACAGATAACTAAATCTGTATATGCATGTGTCTGTGTGTGTCTTTATCCTAATTCTCTAGGTTTTCTATACATCTTAATTTTGCGAGTTTTGGTTTTGTTGATTATAAGACATAGCTTTGAACCTCATGGATGTTCAATTTTTTGTTGAATGAATGAACGAACAAACGGACAAATGAATGAACGAGCAGACTAGAGCTTGAGGGAGTGCCTTTTCTCTTGTTGAAGGTGTCGTGATTTCCCATGGATCTCAAGGATCTAATGTGTCCACAAGAGGTGCTGGATGATGTGTCTGGCTGCCTCCTTTCTCTGTTCTGGAGTGGCCAGTTGCTGCTGGAGTTGCCTTCCACACTGACAGGCTCACGACCTCTGGTCACTTGTGTTGAGGAGACCCAGCTGTGCCGCTTCTAGAAGTCACAGGCAGAGGGGGCTGGCAGGCAGTGTGGGAAGAAAGTTTCTACAGCCTGGAAAGTAAAGGAGGCTGGTCAGGAATGTTTCTTGAAGGTTCCTGGAACTGGCCCAGGGGGGGTGGGGTGTTCCCCTTGGATGGCAGATTTTAGCCCAGGGCTCAGGAGCCTGGGGGTGACCATATAATTAAGTATCAAAACCAGGACATTTTTGACAGTGAAAGGGAAGGGGAGCTTTATCAATTACTGCTCCAAAACAGCAGGTGTAAACCAGGACCATCCAGGGCAAATCAGAACGTATGGTCTCCTGAGTGGAAGACAGGCCTGTTCTGGGGGGCTTTTTAGTTCTGTCCGGAGAGTCCCCTCAGGTAGAGAGCTGGAGCAGCGTGGCAGTGTTGCAAGAAGTTGAGAGATTACCAGGGTAGGAGTTAGGGTCCTGGGTGGCTAACGTCCTGTGGGGGACCCTTTCTTGGGAACTCAGGGTTCTGGCCACCAAGAAGTGTGAAGTGTCAAGGCTGAGTCACGTGGCTCGGCAGCCAGCCCTGTGCCCTCACACCCACCCCAGCTGAGCCACCCCAGGCTCATTCACACCCATGTGCCTTTCCTCACTTTCTGTTGGCTTCATGAGTTCTGAAGAGGGCTGAGTCTTTTGAAAGCCTTTCCACAGGGCTGGTGCCTCTGAGTCTCTGCCCGTGTCTAGGACAGTCCTTCCCAGGCTCTGTCACTTATGTTGGGACCTCAGGCCACTCTCAAAGCTTTTCTGAGCCTCTAAGATGGGGATAAGGACAGGTACCTTGGAATGCTGTCTCGGGATTAAAGAGAGGAAGATGGTGATGATGATGATTCTCTGTTAATCCACAAAGGAAGTCTTTTTGGAGACCGTAGAAAGGGAAGTAAGGAACGTGGAGAATGAGATCATTGTCATGAGGGCTAGTATCTAATTTCCACAGCTCCCGAATGTAGATATTGTTATTCTCCATCTTACAGATGAGAAACTGAGGCACAGAGAGCTTAAGTAACCTGTCCACAGTCACACAGCAAGTAAGTGGTGCAGTGGAACTCAGGTTTAGGCTTTTCTAGATAACTCGGGGATAGAGGGGGCTCCTTATAGGAGTTCTGGGGGGCTGGAGGGTAGAGGGATATGCATTCAAGACACTGGCAGGTATCCCCACCCTGCTGCACACACCTCTGTCTCACCAACTAGGTCTCCAGAAAGTAGAAGAGTCATGATTTCTGGCGCTGACACTGCTTGTCTGGAGGGGGCTAAGTGGGCCTTATTTGTAAAAGGTTTTAATAAAATAAGCATTTTGACTCTATTGACATTTCTTCCCTCTCCTTTCTCCATTCCCCCCTGCGTCCCTCCCTCCCTCTCTCTCTCTCTCTCTCTCTCTCACTCACACACACACACACACACACACGCACACACACACAGTGCTATAATCTGTGTGTGTGTGTGTGTGTGTGTGTGTGTGTGTGTGTCTGCATCTGCAGTGGACATTTTTTGCCCCTAGAAGGATGTGCTCTCAAATGGAGTGTGCGTGTGCAACTCTGACTCCAGGGTGACCTCTGCAGGAAGGGCAGCTATCTTGGCTTCGGCAACTTATTTGTTTATTTGTTTACCGGGAGTGGAGCAGGGCGCCGTGTTCACATTGTTCAGAGACATCTGCTGTTTGCAGTAACTTGCCAGCCAGGCGGAGCTGCGGGATGGCTGGTTTTGCAGTGTTCCCTGTAAATATTATGACTCTGAGGACCGGAGCGGGGCCCCAGGGACTTCAAGGAGACTGCAGGGTTCGTCCTCCGTGTGGTGCCTGCATCCCTGAAGTCCTGTTGTCCCCTCCTTCTCCCAGCTGATGGGTCAGAGGACCAAGGATGGCTCCGGGAACAGCAAAGTGGTTGATGCTAGTGGCCTCTATAGTCCACAAATTAGAACAGTTGGGGCTCAGAGATTGTGCTAGAGCAGAGCTTCAGAGTGGGAGGCTGGACAGAAGAGGTACCTTGTGGCTTGAGGCCAGCTCTTGTGGCTTTAATGGGGAGGGGACAAAGAAGGAACAATTTAAACAGCCCAGTAGTCCCCTGGGGCTTGGTTCTGGGGTCAGAGAAAAGATAGTGCACGTGGACAGGCTTTACAAAGACACACCTGCCTTCAAATCCCAGCTCTGGCTCTTATCTGCTGTGTGATCTGGGGCAAGGCTCTCAACATCTCTGAACTCCAGGTAATGTATACACAGGGCATATAAGCAGGTGTTATCAAGAGCTCTGAAGGCCATTTAAGCACCCCCTGTCCACATGGGGGCCACTCTTGACCTATCCCAGAGGAGGCAGTCTTTTGTGACACAGTCATACTCTGGGAGGAGCTTCTGTGGCTCTTTTAGGTTTCTCTTGGTCGGAAGATTCATCCTCGAGTCCAACCAAATTCCTTAATAATATGTGTACTGCTGAGCCTTCTTGTTCTGTTCTCAGAGGAGACAGCTGGTCCCATCTGCAGCTGTGAGCTAAAGGCTGTTTATTATTAAATCTCCCTCAGGGTCTCTTCTCCAGGCCTAGTGACCTCAGGCCCTCTGACCTGGGAAGCATAAGGTCACGTGGCTAATAATATTTGGTGGGGCCTTCCTGGGTTCAGAGCTTCAGGGAGTAAGAAGCGTTGACAACTCCCTCCCTCTCACAGGGCAAGAGAGAGCATTTACCAGGCCTGCCTGGAGGAAGGGTGTGTGTGCATGTGGATGGGAGCATGTGCACCTGCATATTTTCTTTTCCTTCTGTTTGGCTCGATAGTTTAAACCTCCTTAGCGGAGTGGTACAGGGGGCTCTGCACCAGGAGCTTCTGGGGCCCTGCTGTGATCCTAAAATTAGCCCAGTGGGCGGGCACTTTTTCATCTGGCATTCCTCTCCCTGAGGAGCTTGTCTTTCTCCAGGAAGGTGGGAACCTGGAGCTGAGCCCAGGCAGCCCCACCCCCTACGCCACTCTGGTGTGGGGCAGTGCTGGGAGGATCTCAAACTCTCCAGGAGACTAGAAGAGTTCCTCTCTCCCTTCCCAGCATTGACGATTTTGGGTAAGAGCTGAGAGTCTTGGAGCTTGCTCCAAGTGCAAGGCCATGCTGACCCACTTCACATTCCTGAAGTGGTAATGCGGGCAGCTGCCCGGCTGGGCTACACAGGACAGAGGCCTCCTCCTCTCTTCCTTGTCACACACTGTGGGCACTGCCTGCCCCTCAGCTGGGCTTTAATGGAATCCGTAACAGTGCAGATGGAGCTCCCCAATTCAGGGCTCCCCAAATGCCTCACCAAAGACTGCTTTTCCCTTTGAGCGTTCCCCTGTATTCACAAGGCCTACCTCTTCAGCAGAGGCTGTGTGCTCTCATCCCTGTGGCCTGGGCTGTGCGTGTTTATCTGCGTCTGCATGTCCCTTACAGTGTCACTAGGGGGTACAGCAGACCCGGAGCACCCCTCTTCCCACCTGTTGTGCACGGTGGTCACTGCTACGTGGGAATAGCATCAGACCCTGGGGTGGCTGTGGAGGAGGCTGATTAGGCCAGAAGGAGTTCAGGGGGCCAGAGTAGATTCCATATCTAATTGAATCTTCTACTCTCCTGCTTTTTTTTTTTCTTCTGATAAGATACAATAACAAGAAAGTTGTTATTTTAACCATTTTTAAAAAACTATCTGGATTTTTAAAAAAGAATGTTTATTCATTTTGAGAGAGAGAGGGCATGAGTGCACTAGTAGGAGCGGGGCAGAGAGAGAGAGAGAGTCTAAGCAGGCTCTGTGATGTCAGTGTAGAGCCTGATGCGGGGCTCAGTCCCACAACCATGAGATCATGACCTGAGCTGAAACCAAGAGTCCGATGCTCAACCGACTGAGCCACCCTGGTGCCCCTATTTTAACCATTTAAAAACAAATTTTTTTAATGTTTATTTTTGAGAGAGAGACAGAGAGCAATCAGGGGAGGGACAGAGAGAGAGGAAGACACAGAATCCGAGGCAGGCTCCAGGCTCTGAGCTGTTAGCACAGAGCCCGATGCAGGGCTCAAGCTCACGAACTGTGAGATCATGACCTGAGCCGAAGTTGGATGCTTAAGTGACTGAGGCACCCAGGTGCCCCTTAACCATTTTTAAGTGTACAATTCAGTGGCCGTAAGCACATTCACAAGGTTATGCAATCATCACCACTACCCATTTCCAGAACTTTTTCATCATAACTAAGCAGAAACTCTGTACCTTTTAAATAATAACTCCCTAATCCTCCATTCCCCCTGGTAACCACTATTCTGCTTTCTGTCCCAATGAATTTTACAGCGTTTAAGTTGAATCCTACAACATCTGTCCTTTTGTGTCTGGCTTATTTCATTTAGGATAATGTCTTTAAAGTTTATCCAGGGGCGCCTGGGTGGCTCAGTTGTTTAAGTGTCTGACTCTTGGTTTCAGCTCAGATTATGATCTCACTGTTTGTGGGATCGAGCCCCACACTGCCTGCTTGGGATTCTGTCTCCCTCTCTCTCGGGCCCCTCTCACCCACTCATTCTCTCAAAATAAATAAATAAACATTAAAAAAAAAAAAAAGCTTATCCATCTTGTCCCATGTATTAGAATTTCGTTCCTTTTTAAGACTGAATAATATTCCATTGAGTGCATCTACCACATTTTGTGTATCCATCCATCCGCCCATGGACATTGGGTTGTTTGCACATTTTGGCTGTTTTGAATGATGCTGCTGTGAACATGGGGGTACAAGTATCTATTTGAGTCTCTGCTTTCAATTCTTTTTGGGTGTCTACCCCAAGGTGAAATTGCCGGATCATGTATCATAATGCTATGTTTCGTTTTTTGAGGAACTGTCATACTGTTTTCCACAGCAGTTGCCTTATTTGACATGCCCCCCCACCACACATACACAATGCAGAGGGGTGCCAATTTCTCCACATCTTCACCAACATTCCATGCATTAAAAATTTTTTTAAACGTCTATTTATTTTTGAGACAGAAAGAGCACAAGTTGGGGAGGGGCAGAGAGAGAGGGAGACACAGAATCTGAAGCAGGCTCTGGGCCGTCAGCACAGAACCTGGTGTAGGGCTCGAACCCACAAACTGTGAGATCGTGATCTGAACCAAAGTGGGATGCTTAACTGACTGAACCACCCAGGCGCCCCCTCCATGCATTTTTAAAAGCCAGATAAAGTGTAGTCCAGTTTGGGGATGAAGGGATAGATATGATTTTAGAGGACTTTTCTGGCATTAAAGGGCTGTTTTGTCCTCTGTTTAGAAAGGATATCTGGAATAAGTGGGTCCTCTGCAGAGGGAACAACCAGAGCAAAAACCCTGGGGTGGGAATGTGCCTGGTGGCCTTTTTGCAACAGAGCAAGGAGGCCAGTGTGGCTGGAGTGGAGGCAGCAAAGGGGAGGACTCCAGATAAGTCAGTGAGGGAAGGGAAGGGAAGGATACAGACTCAAGGACCACTGTCAGGACTTGGTCCTTCCTTTTATTCTGAGTGGAATGAGAACCATTACAGGGTTTGAGCAAGGGGTGACAGTACGCTGACTCATATTTTAAAAGGATCCTCTGGTTGCCTGTTGAAAAGAAACCGCAAGGGGCAAAGGTAGAAGCCAGAGGGGGTTTTAGGCATCCAGGTGAGCCTTGATATGGAGGAAAGATTTCAAACATGGAGCCTGAGCCTGGTGACAGTGGTGCCGCTTGGAAGTGACAGGAGAAGGGAGACCAGTGGAGAAGCCTGCTAAACGTGCTGTGTGATTTGCAGGGCCCAGTGCAAAATTAAAACCCCGGGCCCCCTGTTCCGGAAGTATTGAGAATTTCGAGATGATAACAGATCATTAAACTGAACGCATGGCTCTGTGCAACTGCACGGATTACACATTCACGAGGCGCACCCAGCTGCTAAGTCATCCAGCTTCTCCCAAGCCAATGAGCAGAGCTGCACCGAAGAGACCCTCTGGCCATTGAGCCCGTTTCACGGCACCTTTGGGGAGAGGCTTCTGGGATTGGTTTTGTGAGACCCTGCTGCACAGGCCACAGGTTAAGACTCTCAGGAGACTGGAGACGGTGGTCTTGTGGCTGAAGCAGATGGTGAGCTCCCATCCCCACATTCTGGCACAATATGGCTGAGACCTCAGCTCTGAGGAAAGGGAGCTGAGAACATTCTTGGCATTTGCTGGAAAGGAGAGAGCTGCTGTCCTCCAGTAATGGAAGAATGGAACAGTAATATTACACTGTTTTTATTAAAAAATGTGTTAACAGTTTACACTTAATATTACCTGTAAAATCCTCAAACCACCCTATGGAGAAAATACCTTCATAATCTCTTTGTTGCAGGTCAGGAGACTGAAGCTTAGGCGGTTTAAGTAACTGGCCTAAAGTCCCATCACAAAGTAGAGAGGCCAAGAACGGAACCCAGGTTTGCTGTCTCCTGGGCGCTGGTGCCTAACCTCTCGGGGACAGAACTAATCGTGAGCTCCTGCTTCCCGCCCTGACCTGGAGAAACAAAGGAAGGGGAAAGACAGGCAGATCATGCCTGTTTGGGGCCCATCTGTGTTCATCCCTTTCTCAGACAGTAATTATGTTGGTAACAATCTTTATTGGCACTATTAGTACTTTCCAATATAACAACTCATTTAATCCTCACGCCAGCCTAGAGGGTATCTCCATTTCACAGAAGACTGGGGCACAGTCAGGTACTTGCCGTGGGTAGAGGTGAAGTGCCACGGGGGGCAAGGGCACTCGCTGTTTGCACTGCTCATGGTGGGGAGAGAGTATCTGAGGAACATCAGAGGTGGTGACTCCAGGCCCTGGCCTTGTGGGTACATGCGTGCCCTGATTTCAGACTCCAGGAGAGGAAGCTGACCAGGCCGGGTGGCGGATAGTTTGTAGCACGTGGTTTAGGTTGGTAAATGAGACTGATAAGGCTTGTCACCCAGGTCTCACACACCTCTTCTCTGTGCTTCCTCCTCTGGGGAGGTGGGGCCCAGGATCTATAGTCCCCCAAACACCAGTGTTTGGAACTTGGTTTCGCCCGTAGGGACCAGAATGTCCACCGGAAGGCAGAGGGCGTGATTGTCATTTTCCCACTCAACTCCTTCAGTTCTTGCTCATTTTCATGGCTCCCTGTAAATGTTGGTGGTTGATAGCCATGCTGATGGCGGTGGTCATCGTAACTGGGATTCTTCTGGCTTATTTTTTCCTAGGAGACCAAAATGTTCAAACCTGAACTCCCTGTTTTGGAGACCAGGAGAGGGAAGAATTACATCTAATGAGGGAAGGAGCCCTAGCCAAGAGCGTCTGACCCTTTGTGGGGAGGGGATATTCAGAGCCAGGGATGTCTGGCTGTGTCCTTTGGGGTTGAAGGGAACTGGCTTTGAATTCTGACCCTGCATTTGTTGTTTCTTCTGTGCAGCCTCGGGCTGAGCTCGTTTCTCTTTGAGTCTGTTTCTTCTTCCGCAAAAGCGAGGATAATCTACCAAAGTTAACGTAGAAACTTTCCATGGTGAGACCCTTAAAAGAAGGGAAGACAAATGCAATTTTGGAAACTTTTTTGGACTGCTCTTCAGACAGTTGGCTAAGACCTGAGACCCCCATGGGTTTCTCAACTTTGCAGTTACTGAGCACCCCCTTCCAAAGTCCCTGCTTCTCTGAGCCCCCGTGAGGCGACCCCACCCTCACCCACATGCCCTTCCCACGCTCTGTGCTGTCACACAAGCGTCTCCTGACAGCCTCCATTGTCTGCCTCACCCACTCCCTTCTCACACCTTCTCCTCCCCTTCCCGTCTCCCCCATTTCCACACCCCCACCCCAGGCAGCAGCAGTTGCTCTCCTGGATTGTCTCAAAGTTCTGGAAAACCCACCTGCTCTGTGGGCCTGAAGCCTCTTGCCTCCTGCCCTGTCTGTTCCTTTTTTTACCTCATAAGGCTCCCCTCCCCAGAGTGGAGAGACTCAGCATTATTTCAAGAGATTTGCCTCAGAAGTCCTGCTGGAGGGGAGTTCCCTGGCCCAGACTCAGCCTTGTAGTGGCTTGTGAGGACCCCTCCCCCAACTCCCCCCGCCCCGGGGGTCCTCTGTACCAACACTACCCCACATCAACCCCACTCTCTAGCTCCAGAACCAATACTGGCATAAGACCAGATGTGATCCCAGAGTGCCTTGACCGGAGACAGTGGACATCTGTGTGGTGAGTGGGAGAAACATTTGAAAGTGAACGTTTGTGTCTGATGCTCTGTCCATGTACCATAGGACAAAGAAGCTAGCCAGTACCAGGAATTCACTTCCCTTGGAGAATTCCAGCCTGAGTTCCTGAAGCTAGGCTAGCATACTTGGAAAATGAGAGTGTGGCACAGGGCATCAGCAGCACTGGCCTATTTGGCAGAGTCAGAGGATGGGCCGAGAGAAGAGCCACCCTGGAGCTTCAGGTGACTCTGTCTATAATAACTGAGGGCGCTTTGATCTGAACGCCATTTTCTACCTCTCTTATTTGATCTGCACCCTAACCCAGACCGTAGAAGGGGGGGCAGGTGCTGGGCATTCTCGTTTTACCTTCCAGGGAACAAAGGCCAGAAGAGATGCAACTAAGACATTTCCCCAATCAGACTAGGGCCAGGACCTGAGCCCCTGGTTGCTTTCCTTTGCCAGGGCTTCCTCCTCCTGGCATTCCTTTGGCATCTCTGACAGGCAGATGACCAGAATAAGAGCCTATAGTTTGAACATGGTAGTGGGGCCTCCCAAGGATAGTGTCAGGCTGCCCTCCCGTGGGACAGGACCAGCTGGACCATCTGGAGCCTCTGAGGAGTGAGGTCGGTATAGTCAGGGGACTAGGGTGTGGTCTTTGTTGTCGCTCAGCCCCCACACCAATCTGGAAGACCACTTGCTGATCTCTGCCTGAGGGCTCTCTGCTCTGGGAAATTGGGCTCCTGGTCAGTATATCATCTCGGGGTAGGAAGCTTTGTCCTCCTGGTTGGGATTTGGGGCCACTTGGCCAGTGGAGGCTATGGTCACTTTAGGACTCTGGCTGGAAATAACCCTAGTGAGGAGCAGCAGGACAGTGGTAGGGATGTGTTCTCCATACTGTCCCCTCTTCATGGGTTTCTCAGCCTCCCTCAAAGTGAGTTTGGGGCCAGATGACTGAATTGTAGCCTGTGGAATGTGGGCAGGAGCCACGTATACCACAACGTGTGCCCATCCAGGCAGTCCCCCGCCTTCTCCCGCCCTTCAGTGGTGACCCAAGAGGCCACGTGACCCAGAGGGAGTAGCCACTCAGCCTGTTTCAAGTATTTCGTGAGCCAGAACTAAGCTTGTCTGGAGGTAAGCCCCCGAGATTCGGGGGTGTATTTGTGGCAAGGCCTGGCCTGCTCTAGCAGAGCGGCACATTTTGGTCCAGGAGCTGTGCTGCTGCCTGATGTGTGATCTTGGGCAGTGAATGTGTCTCCTCATCTGAAAAAGCCCTTTCAGGATCTGAAATTTGAAGATGACCGGTGGGTGAACATGTTGGAGAAGGAAGGCTTCCTGCCTATGGGTGAGGAGGTAGGCAGGTGACTGCCATGCCCTAGCTGTTTCTCAGCTTTGTTTTGAGGTGTAATTTAAAGATCTAGCTTTGGAGAATGCCCAGCTCAGAACTGGTTTTTCTCATTCATTCATTCATTCATCCATCTACTCATTCATTCATACAGGGTTTCTTGAGCATTTATTCTGTGCCAGATGCTGTGCTCGGTGCTGATATTTCACTGTGAGCAGTTGGGCTTTGCCCTGATGGAGCTGTCAGTCTAGTGGGCAAGTGGTTCTCTGATGAGAAATCACATTGACAATGGTAAAATTTCACTTATGCTCAGCACAAAAGGGAGGGAGACATGGGCCTGTGCTGGCTGTTGTGGGGACGTCGCAGTCACTTTGGGAGGTCAGAAAAGGCTTTTCAGAGGAATTGAATATTTGTCTTTCTTTGTCTGAAAGAGACTGAGTACAGACCAAGAAGGGCAGCTTTCGCTTCTCTGTTTGCTATCAGTGACCCTTCAGTTCTTCACTCAAGACGTCTGTAAGGTCAATTTCATGCATAGCAGCCCTTCACTCTTTCTGAAGGATCAGCTCTTCCCAAGTGGCCCACAGTTTAAATGTGAGAACATTTACATACAGGCTGAAATGATTACACTCTTCTAAAGGAAGAGTAGATGACAACTATGCAAAAAGGGGTGAGCATGGGAGTGGAGTTTTCTTGGAAGAGGGACTAGGATATGCAAACGCCCTGTGGCAGGATGGAGCAGGGATTGAATTCAAGGGTACTGATAGCAAGAGATAGTGTGAGATGAGGCTGGAGAGGCAGAAGGAAGCAGATGACAGGAGCACATGTAGCTGAGTTAAGGAGACTGGATTTTATTCCAAGAGATGTAGAAGTTATCAGAGTTTGAAGTGGGAGAGGAAGTGTAGTTTACACGATCAGATCTTTGTT
This sequence comes from Leopardus geoffroyi, assembly GCF_018350155.1. NCBI lineage: Eukaryota > Metazoa > Chordata > Mammalia > Carnivora > Felidae > Leopardus > Leopardus geoffroyi. Next base: position 69,061,453 of record NC_059333.1, on the reverse strand, counting down.
TTGAAAAGATCATCTTGGCTGCCGTGTAGAGCTCCAGCTCTTGTCTGCTCTGTTCTTGTCAACTGGCGGTGGACAGGTGCATGTGTTTGTGTGGGTGAATACACGCACAATTTTAGAAAGGTCTGAGTTCCCTTCTTCTTGCTGGGGCGTGTCTCTGTTGGTCTGCATCAGCACGGATAAAAAGCGCTCCATGCTTGAAACACCAGAGGATGAAACTTCCCCAGGGGATGACGGGAATTCACCAGAGGCAAATCCTAATTCTGGGAAGAATGCTGATGGAGAAAGGAGCTATTGTCTAAAATTAGGCTTTGGGAATATTTCAGTGAAACATCTTCTTCCTGCCCGTTTCCTGATGGGGACTTGGTGCTGGTTCCTTCCACCTGCCTGCCTCAACTTCTCTTCGCCAGCCTCTCCTTCTGACCAGTTCATCCTCTTAGTTCACTTGGCCCACTCTGCTCTGGGAGCACGTGGGGCGAAGACTGAGGGGTCTGTTGTTACATGTTTTAGCTCTCACTGGGCAGGCACGTTGTAGGCAGGCTGGCCATTGGCTGACTGTGATTTCCTCTTAGCAGGTTATGTCCTGAGGCCTCTAGTGGAGGAAAGGCTTCTAGAAACAAGTGTCTCCTTCCCCTGATGAGATGTTCCTGGACTGGGAGGCCCTTGCTTGGGCAGAAAGAACTTACAGTCCTCAGAAGAAATTCTGATTTCTCTTGTAGAAGTGCCAGGGTCCAGAGCCTGCCCCTGTACCCCTTAGCTTAACTGGGACCACCTCGGCTACATTCAGGGCAAGGAATCACTCCTTGCCCTTCAGTCCGGTGGGCCTCCAGACCAAGGACCACCTTAGTGACAGTCCTGCTAAAACAGGCAGAACTACCAAGCGGCCCTTGAGTCCCCCCGTACCTCGCTGCAGCCCTTGCCCTGGAGAGCAGGCACGGTGAGGACTTACAGGTCAGCCTCACACACAGTCTCCCACAGCCACGAAAGAACCCAGCCTTTGGGTTAAGAACCCCCACATCACTGTCACCACCAGAACTCCCGCCACTACTCGGAAGACCTGCAGGGAGTCCAAGGAATTCTGCTGTCTTCCTCATGGCAAGTGCCTAACAGTCACCAGAACAGATGTTGACATGGACAGAGGAACAAAGCGTTCTCTTCCCACGCCTACACACCGCCTTCGTGGTCATTTTGCCCAGCCTCCCAGCTATCCCCATGCCGTGTGAGTGCCCTGTCCAGCATCTCTGGATGCCAGAGTGCCCAGCACACAGTGGGCCCTCAGTGGACACTGAAGGATGAAATCAGCCCTTAGAAAGGCTGGCCTGCCCGAGGCCTCTCATCCTTCTGGCCCCTCATGCATTCCTGGGACAAATTCTTAGCTACAGACATTCTTTCTCAAGAAAGCAAGATGGTGCCTGCTGACCTTGGGTTGTAAATATCCTTCCGTCTCCAGATTACTCTGAAAACAGGCAACAGAGGGGTCTGTCCCAATGGGTGGCTGAGCCTAGAGACAGAGTAGGCTGGGGTGATGCTGGGGTGGTGCCTTGACACTTGACTTTCGGGGCCCAGTTTCCAGGAAGGACACCCTGTGGAAAGCCCTCTTGGCTGCGATTGCTGGCAGCAGGACCTAGGAAAACTCAGCGCCTGGTTTATCTCTATTTGTCGTCCACTGAGGAAAAATGAGAGTATGCTTCCTTCTCAGAGATGGAGCTGTTTATATCTGCAGGATCTTGATACATGTATGCATGCTTTCACACACACAGCCGCGGACATAACAAGTCCCCCACTTTGGACTCTGTGGCTGTGAACAGACACTAACCAGAGCTGGTCCATTTCCCCTGGGAACAGATGTGCTGCCCTGGAGCAGGGGCTCTGGTAGGGGTAGAGGTGTCATGGGGGGAGGGGCCTGTGGAGGGGCAGAGAGAGGGTGGGACTAACTCGTAAAGGCCTGGACTAAAGCTGAGCATTAAGCTGTGTGGGCGAACAACTTTCTACCAAGGAGAGATGTGACAAGTGTCCTCAGTGTGGACGACTCTCAACGCATCTGCCCCATAACTGGTGTCCTTCTCAACTTTTCCATGTCTGTCCTAGGTCTTCTGAGCGTTCAGGTCTCCATGGACCCAATGTGGGTCAGTCAGTACTTTTGTCAGTACTTCCTCATGGGATCTTTTGGATTCATCTCTCCAGTCCACCCTCACCCTTATCTCCGTAATGCGGCAGTATTCCTAGAGTCTTCAGACCTCGTTGTCTCTACCCCTCTCTGCAGCTAGAGACAAATTATTCTTCCTTCCTGGTGGCGGTGAGGAGCAGTGTTGTATGGTGGTTAGCCATTTCCTAGCTGTGTCATCTTCAGCAAGTTGCTTAGTCTTGCTATGCCTCATTTTCTTTTTTAAATGTTTATTTATTTTTAAGAGAGAGCGTGAGGCCGGGAGGGGCAGAGAAAGACAGAGACATAGAATCCAAAGCAGGCTCCAGGCTCCAAGCTGTCAGCACAGAGCCTGGTGTGGGCTCAAACCCAGGAACCGCGAGATCATGATCTGAGCCGAAGTCGGACGCTTAACCGACTGAGCCACCCAGGTGCCTCATGCCTCAGTTTCTTTGTAAAATGGAAATTCTAATTGCACTGCCTCGTGGGGTGTCATGAGGATTAGATGGGTTTTACCTGCATACTATAAGCACTCAGTAGACACTATTAAATCTCATCTCATCATGAAATCCCTCCCCCTATCCCGCCCAACCTGCAGTGGCTCTTTATTGCCTGTGATACCAAACTTCCTGTTTTGGTAGACAGTGGTTCATCGTCTGGGCCACTCGAATATGCAGCATCTATCCCCTGTCACTCTCTGATCCTGCTGGCTATCCTCTTCACCACCCTGGTCATGCCATAGTTTTTCAAGGTTGTTGCTTTTGTTCGAAAATTTCCCCTCCCCATCCAGATTCCATTCAGCTCCCCACAGAGACCTCACCCCTTCCTGAAGCCTGTCTTGGCCTCTCTAGCCCACGGGAGGCATCTCCAGTCTAAACCTAGCCATCTTGCTCTTCATTATCTATTTGTATGGTTTCCCTTGTGATCCCTACCTTAACGGAGAGTGCCTTGAGCAGGGGCCATGTTTTTTGCTTGTAGCATGACTCATGGGGTTAGCCAAGTACTGATTTGATTCCCGTAATATGGATAGTTGGGAGTTGACCATAACCATCAGTGGAAACTTCTCCATCAAATACAGGGAAGTCCTATGCTGATTTTATAGGAACCAAAAGGTCAAGAGATGTGTCCTAAGATTCCCAAGTGACTGCAGTAGAAATGGGATTGGACTCCAGCCCAGGGCCTGTGCTTCCTCAGTCCTGATCGTGTGCTACCTGGAGGGGCAGGGGGCTCGGGGGCTCCTGGCCAAATTCCATAGCTCAGCAAGTGGCAGTGATGAAAGCTGGGACCAGCCCTGCAAGTGCCAGGCAGTGGCTTTACTTTGACAAGGGCAATTTAGTTTAGGTGGCTTGTGCTAGCACTTGAGATACTCAAAAGGACCTCTGTCCCAACTCCTGAAAGCCCTTCAGGACAAGGGGCATCAATGCTGTGACACCTGGGGTGGTGGGGTAGGGAGAATATGTCCCTTCCTCAGCCCTCATTCTCCCAGTCCTGTTCTGGCTCCTGGAGCAGCCCAGCTGAGACTGGGAGGCTCCAAGAGAGTTCCCCTTCCCTCTGGGTGTCAATCCAGTTAGCTGTGTGAAGCAAGGAGGCCGGCAGCATGGATGATACCAAGCAGCAGAGGCTTTCTAAATGCATTTGATAGCTGGGAATGCAGTGGATGATTTGCAGCAGACTTCCTCTCTCAATTATTTTGAGCTCATGCTGAGGTCAAATCAGTCTGTATTCCTTGTGTACATAACTGCTGCCTGAAAATGGCCATGCTTAGGCTAAGCCAGTCATTCCTTGGCGTGTTTGCCCGTTCTCTTACTCACCACACCTTTATCAAGTGCCTGCCACGTGCCAGGCACCGTGTGGGGTTTTGAGGCTCTGTGAGATGTGGTCTCAGCACCCAGAGAGCCACCCGGCTGATCCTTTAGTAATTTGCTGTGGATACTTCTCAGCGTGAAGACCTTAATTGACCAGGAGAGAACCTGTGGCTGAGTGTTGCGGTGCCCACCTTTCTGGGTATGTGTGCTCTCTTCTCTGTTTGTCAGGGTTCAGGTTCCCCAGGGTCCAAGGTGGCCTTGCTGGGCTCTGCTTTCTGCTGTAGCTGTGGCCTTCTTTAAGAAACGCCTGCTGACAAACATTCAAACTCTCAAAGCTGATTTATTTGGGGAGTGATTATTTGCTTCAACTAGGGGACTACAAAGGATGCACCCCAGGCTTCCTTCCCATGGTGGCTCCCTTGGCACAGGCCTTAGTCCACAGCAGACCATCAGGAATGGCGGATGCCAGCCATGAGCCTGGTCAGGCTTTCCTGCCTCTGTGGCTGATGTGGGGCAGGGCACTCAGGGTTTTGGTGGTGGGATGTGGGCTGCCGCGTTCCTCTCCTCTCGAGTTCTCACACTTTGTCATCCCAGGCGCAGGCACGTGGCCGGGGAATGAGAGCATCTGGTGTTGCTGGCTTGGGTTCCGCTCGAGTCTGCCTTCCTAAGGACTCAGGCTCTTTCCATCCACCTCAGCCCTGGGAGGGACTCTGCTTCCTCCAGATGGGGAGAAGAAAGCTCTCTCCTGGCTCCTCTGGTCTGGGAACTCTCAGGATGGGGCGTCAGTCATTCAGGGGTTGAGACTCTGCCCCGCAGGGCATCGCGATGCTTTCCTGGATCCCAAAGCGTTCCTGGGAAATGCCTATGTTCTGGAGGGTCAGAGCAGAATGTCCTGAGTCTTTGGGGAGAGGTGAGGAGGAGAGGGCTCTTCACGGTGGGATTGGGGTTGGGGCGGGTCTAAGCAGCTGGGACTAAGAGAGGTTGATGTTCTAGCAGGGAACATGGGGGTCAACTAAGGGACAGACAGGGCTTTAGGCTGACATAGGAGGTCACCTTTAGGAGAAGACAGAGGATCATGGACGTGCCCCTTGGCAGAGGAACACAGGCCATATGGGTGGAGACGCCAAGGATCTGTGTGGTGGGCTCAGCAGAGGGTGGTGCTGGGACTACGGGGGATGGCCTTGCGGGGCCAAGCATGGGCTGAGTTTCCACTCACTTTCCTCCACCAGCTCTAGTAATTTTGTGAAGAAAGAGAGGAACTTGGGTTGTGGAAGAAAAAGAGGAAAACGGGCCCAACGATGAGACGGGAGCCACTGGGTGGTTCTAGTCCTACTGCAGGCCTCAGGGACTTTGCTGCCCCAACCTCTGGAAAAATCCCTCACTGTGCCCCCAGTTCAGAGCCTGAGCCCGAGGCCCAGGCTTCTGAGGCAAAGTACTGGGGCACCTTTTGCTTTCCTGCATTTGCTGTGTGGAAATGCTGACAGCCCATCAGACAGGAATGTGAGGTGTTCCATACCCTGTGCCAGCCCAGGCCCAGCAGCTTGCTGAGAGCCTCCTGAGAAGCTTCAGTCTTTGCTTTCCCTCCTGAGTTAGCAGCTCTCCAAATACCTCCCAGTGCCCCTGCTTTTAGGCAGAGAACATGCGGACTCTGTAGTGAAGGGCTGTTATCCCCAGGCAAGAGCCTGAAGAGGCCACTGGACCGAGGAGTGCAGCCCCTTCTCCAGCAGGGTAGTCCCTGTCTTTGGGGGCCTCTTCCCCCTCATGGGCAGAGCCCCTGAGGTGTTGCCCAAAGGGCTGTGGGAGCAGCAGCCTTGCCCCCAGCCCTTGCCCTCCAAGGCTGGGTGCGTGAGGCTAGGCTGCATGTGCACAGTGCCTTGAGGCCCCAGACTGGAACCCTTGTGGGTCTGGTCACGTGTCCCTTTCCCTGGGGGATGTTCTGGGAAAATCACCCAGCAGTGTTCCTGGTGCTTCAAGACACTGGACAAATAACCAGTTGATGTCCTTCCCCTCCTGACCCCCCTCAGGGACTGGGGATAGATTGGTTGGGGTCCTCAGTTTCTTGCTTTCACTGTATCTAAACCCAGATAAGCAGTGGAAGTTCATTGCTTTTCAGACATTGTATATCATCGCACTATTTAGTTTATGAACAGTCCCTGGGAAGTAGATAGTACATCCTTATTTTATAGAAGAATCCAGGGCTCACTAGGGGGAGCGACTCAGTTACCACCATTCATCTAATAATAAGTAACTGAACTGAGACCTGAACCCAGGTCTTCTGACACCAGACCGCACGCACTTTCCACACACCGGCTTCACCTCCTTGAGATAACGCAGAGGCTGCTCCTTCTTTCCTCTGGGCCTCTGTTTCCCAGCTTGTGGAGTGTGCACAGCCACTACACCTCCTTCCGCCCTTGAGAATCCAGCCACTCTGTCTGCTTTGTCTCTGGTCTGGTGTCTGGGCTCAGGCCCAGCTCTTGTCAGGACCACTACCTCAGAAACCTTCCGCAGTTTTTCAAGCAGCCTTTCCGTCTTCACGCTTTCAACCCCCTCCTGCCTTCCCTCATCTTATGTGCTCTGCATGTTGTGGTTTCTCCCTTCTGTACTGGAGCAAGTATTCACAGAGGAGGAGAAACAATGGGCCATCGGATGCTCAGGTCCGGAAACCTTTCCTGTTTGCAGTGTATTACTTAGAGGGAAGGGCTAAGGCACATAACACAGAGACACCAAGATACTGTGGCTTTAAGGAGATGAGAGTTTATATCTTTAAGGAGGTGAGAGTCGAAGTGACCTGGTCCAGTTCCATGGGCTTGTTCCACCACCCACAAGGACATTGTCCCTATCTGCATAGTCAGAGCTGGGTTTGGGGGCCTGTCCATGGTCCAGGCCAGAAGGAAGTACAAAAAGGTGCTGGTCCAGGTAGGGCAGGGGGCTTGTCTGATGATGGAGAGTCACACACATCACTTCCACTCATGCTCCTTTGACCCGAGCATCACCATGTGGCTGCAAGGATGGCAGCTGTGCGCCCAGCTACTGCGTGCTGTTTTGGAAGAAGGGGAGAATGAATTTAGGTAGACAATGAATAGTCTCTGCCATAGCCTTTTAAAAAATGTATTTTTAGGGGTTCCTGGGTGGCTCAGTCGGTTAAGCATCTGACTGTGGCTCACGTCATGATCTCATGGCTCGTGAGTTCAAGCCCCGCATCCATCTGCTTTGGATCCTCAGTCTGCCTCTTTCCCTGCCCCTCCCCCTCCATAAAATTTTTTTAAATGTATTTTTAAAATAAAAAGGTTAATCTCAATTATCTACTCTAAAGGGATGTGGTAAGAGGTACTGGTGTGATAATCTAGAGCTCACTAGGTGGACCTCAAGCTGAGAGTATGTTTCTGGAGGCTAGGGGTGTTGGGGGGGGCAGTCTGCAAATGAATGCTGGCCACATTCTTCCCACTGGGTGCTTTTTATAGGCATGTGCCAGTAATGGTTGAGTTTAATGGCTCACCCCTCAACACCTAGGGTATGTTTCCATTGGCCCTGGGGAGGACTTTAACTCCTCATACCTCATGGCCTCAGTGCCAGCCATGGTTGCCCTTCCTGCCCCGTGTTAGCAGGATGGCTGGGAGTGAGTGGCGGCTGGACTAGAGCCAACTCTTGGTTTTCTCTGTGGGAGGCTGAGTCACACTACAGAGAAGGCTCCCAGGATGTCAGGGCCCTTGGGAAGTAGCTGAGAGCCATGGGGTCACGTTCTCCTGTTTTACATTAGACGAAACTTCATGGGACGCAGACGACTTGCTGAGATAACCCAGCCAGGGAAGAGAGGGCTGGCCCTGCAGTAATCCAGGTCGTTTGCTGTTCACCCAGCCTTTTTGCGAGCGCCATTTCGACGTTATTTCTCTCCTCACAGGCTCAGCCTCTGGGGATTTCCCAGTGATAGGCCCAAGGTCAGCCAGCCAGTAAGGGACTTACCAACAGGACACCCAGGTGCAGTTCCCAGCTCAACTGAGCTTGCATCCCGCTCACAGGTACACACAGACTTGTCTCACGGCTCATCTTCCTGAGAGAAACCACCTCCAGGCCCTTACTGGTGTGGCAGTTAGTGCTACCTTCATTTGTCGTCTTTTGCTGGGTCATCTGCGTTTCATAATTCTGACTCAAGCCTTGGTCTCCCTGTGGATGGGGGTCCTGTACCCCCCTTTCCTGCCTTGTGCTATATGTTCAGTGTCAGAATCAAAGACTGCTGGGGGCCTCGACTATCTTCTGAAGTGTGCTGGAATATTCAAGGCCTTGAAAGTGCCCTGCAGCCCTCAACTTCCTTTTCATCCATTTATTCATTTAACAAGCATTTATGGGTGCCTGCTGTGTGTCAGCTCCATCCTGGGGGAGGAGGACGTGCCAGTGAGCAGAAGGAGGCATGGCCAGCCCTGTGGGGCTTTCATCCAGCTCTTGCTGCTCTCAGCCACTCACGGCATGGCCAGCCCAACCACGGTGCTTTACGCCAGTAGTGTGTTGGCATCAGTGTTTTATTAGCAGGTGTCCTTAGCTCCATTTTAGAGATGAGGGCGTTGAGATTCTAGTAGGTGATGGGATTTGCCCCAAGTCACAAGGCTAGCCCTGACTTCCAGCACAGCGTTCCTTCGGTTATATCTCCCTGCCTTTCTATCCAGGTAATCTCTGGGGTACTCCTCTGGGGCCCCCGGATCCCTGTCAAGGCACCTGGGCAAGCCTGCCTTGTCCAGAGCAGCACTAGGGTGTCCCTCTGTCCTGGGTCATCCGCAGGGCCCCTGGGCCTTCCACACAAACAGACAGACAGACATAGCCTCATTACATGTTCCGCTCTCCAGTCAAGGTTAGGTGAGCAGGGTAATGGCAGTTCTACTTTCTCTTTTGTTTTCCTGTTTTCCTTCCAAATTCAGCAGACCTAAAATGAGCCCTGGAGGTGAGGCCTGGAGGGGGCAGGAGGTGTGGGTGGGTGGAGTTAATGGGTGGAGAGGCAGCGGAAAGCTGCACTTAACCTGTGTAGGGTGGGAACCAGAGCTGTGTGTGTGGTGGTGCTCTCATCTCTCCTTCTGAATCCGATTCCAGCGTCTTGTCAGCCCCTTCCCTCCACCTACACAGCCTGGCATCATCCTCATCTGTCACCACTGTTCACCTGGAACAATGCAAGCCTGTCTGCTTTCCTGGAAGGGGGAGGAGGAAGCTGAGGGTGGGGGAACTGGGGTGGGGGGCTGGATAATTGTTCTCCGAGATGAGATTTTTGGATGAGAGAGACTTCATTTGCACTGGATTATAAATAAACTTCTAGCCCACAAAACTTCTTGCCAGGCCACAAAGCAAACTCTTCCTTACCCCGGAGATCAGAGAACTGCATGAAAAGCAGTTTATGGGTGAACAGAGCCACCACCCAGCTTCTCTAGAAAGTCTTTCTAAGCCTCTCCCACCTGGCCAGTCCCCTCCACCCCAACTTGTGGCCTTGGTTTGGTCTGGAGGGGAATGTATCTGCATTTCCACACTGCTTTGTACGTGTGATCCCTGCACCTGGGTGGGTGGAGAGGCCGTTGCCTGACAGATTGCGGAGAACTCCGGCTTCCTCTAGGATTCCCCACAGATGGTGCATGGGGTCGGACAGGAGACTGGTATGACTTCCAGGTGTAACCAGCTGTCTCAGAGCTGTAGTGTGTGTGCTGCAGTGTTGGGAGTTCCGTTGCATTCCAGGAGAACAGGGACAGAATATTTGAGATCGGGGATGTCTCAGAAAATCCTGTCTGTGGCATCTCCATTCATGGTAGTGTGGTCAGGACAAGTGTTCTGTCTGAGCAGCCAGAGACTCAGGCTGTGGCTGCTCCATGGATTGTCCCAGGTGGCAGAGACCTTGGCCAGCACCCATTGCCTCTCTAGTTTTATTTTTGATTTATTTTTTTTAATGTTTTTTATTTTATTTTTGAGAGAGGGAGAATGTGCACAAGTTGGGGAGGGGCAGGAAAGAGGAGGACAGAGGATCTGAAGTGAGCTGGATGTGGAGTTCGAACTCACGAACAGTGAGATCATGACCTGAGCCGAAGTCAGACGCTTAAGTGACTGAGCCATCCGGGCGCCCCACCTCTCTAGTTTTATATATATACACACTTTTTTTTTTTTTCAAATCCAGGATGAGCACTTAGCCTTCTAAGTCCCCAGTCCCTTCTCTACACTACCTTCAGTCATTGCTCCTAGGCTGCCCCTTCTCCCCACGGTTTCAAATTTATATACCTTCCTGAAGCCCTCAGGTTTCATGACATGCTAGAGAAGTTGACCTGCTCTCTAGATAGTCCTAATGCCTGAGACTATGCCTGGGCTCCCATCCGAGACCTTCTTATCCCTTGGGGTCTTATGGTTGAACCTCAGCCCCCCCACACCCCTTCCCTTTCCTCCTCTACATTTTATGCTCCCAAAAGTCAGAGGGAGTGGCTGCTGTCGGGTGTGCCTCCGAAGTGTGTTCTGAGCCTGGCAGATGTATGAATCTGAGCCTTTGGAAAATGACCCACTAAAGGGCAGAGAGGGAGGCCCATCTCTCTGAGGCCCAAAGGTGGGGCTCTCAATAAATTCACTGATTGTCAAGGTTTCCAAAACACCGGTTTGATATTCTGCAAATCAGCCTGTAATGATGGCGTGTTCCAGGTCCCTCTTGATTTGCCTTCTCTTTGTTCTTCAGCCAGCCATGCTGTTCAACAGAAATGTAACGAGAGCCACATGCATAATTTTAATTTTTTCAGTAGCCAAAAAAGTAAAAAGGAAAAACAACAAAAAACACAGATGAAATTAATTTTAACAATATCTTTTGTTCCACCCAATGTATCTAGAATATCATATCAACAGGTAAGTAATACAAAAAAGCTTTCAAACTGTGGTGTGAATTTTACACTTACAGCACATGTCAATGCAAACTAGCCACATTTCCAGCGTTCATGGCCACCTGTGGCTGGTGACTGCTGTCAGGGACAGCACCGCCCCGCAGTTCAACAGGCGTCTGTCCTTTGCCCTTTAGGCCCCCCCTCCCTCTGCCTTTGGATAAACCAGGTTCTCTGGCTTCTCCCACCACACCATGCTGTATCCATTCCAGCTGTAACCCATGCCTTCTCCCAAGCATCCTGAGAAAGAGCCACCTTCACTACCATCCCCCTCATCGCCCCTTATGACTTACTCCCTTACAGTCTGGACTCCTCTTCTACCTAATCTCTCTCAGAGGTCACCTTCGGGGCCCCTGACAACCTTTGATTCATCCTTATCTTTTCAGCCTCTCCCACAGCACCTGACTCTTGCTTGAGTCTCCCCCTTCCATTTAGCTTTTAGGACACTGTCTTACTCATTCCACTCACCCTAAAACCAGTCCCTCCCTAGACTTCCCTTCATGGCTTAAGACCCAAAGCCCTTCCCTACCCCCTGGAGACTCACTCCTCCACGACGCCCTGCTTAGGACAGCCCAAACACTGCTCCCCCCTTTCCAGGGTGCCTAGCCTCCCTCAGGCTCTGGTCCTTCTCATCTGTGCCATTTGCCCAGCTCTCTTTTTGGCCTCTTTAGTTCTAGCACCTTCCTCTTTGCCGCCCCCTTTCCAGCCATGAAATTAATATTCCCAAAGTGCAGCTCTGATCACATTTTCCTACTGAAAGCCTGCAGCATTAGAAGTTGTAATAACAGGGGAATATATACTTACGTTATAATGTTAAATGAAAAAAGTAGGCTACTATAAGTGGTAAGATCATAGCTGCATGAAAACAAACAAAAACCTGTGAGTAGATTAAAAAAGAGGAATAAACCACTTAACACTGGTTGTTGTTGGATAGAAATTGAAATTTTCTTTAATGAATGCACATATTATAAATGGAAATTTGAATACTTTTTAGTTTTGGAAACGCAGCCACTCAGAGTTTTAATGCTTCCCGGGTCACGTGCCACGTCCTTACCTGGTCATGGGTAGCATATTCTTTGTGATCTGTCCGTGAGCTTCACCTCATCTCTGGCCAGTTCCCTTGCTCGTTCTTTTCCAGTCAGCATTGACTTTCTGGAGTTCCCCAGGCACCCTTGCACCCTTCGAACTCCCTCCACCCCTTTATTCATGTGGTTTCTCCCACCTGGATGCCTGGGTTCTGCCCACACTGCAAGTTCCATCTCTAGACCCCTCTCCATAAAGTCTTCCTAGTGCCCACTGCCTAGAATGATTTCTTTTTCTGATTTGACTCTCTTTTCCCATTTGGCTTATACTGCCTGGCTTTGTAGGTATTTGAATTCTCATCTTATCTCCTCTATTAGCCGAGAAGTTCTTGCAGCCTGCCCTACTCACAGTAAAAGCATGTAGTTTTTTCTTTTTTAATATAAATTTATAATGTGTTTCTTTTAAGAGTAATACATACAATAAAAAAGTTGGGAAGTATTCAGTGGTCTAAAGAAAAAGGTCTTAAAAAACATTTACAATCCCACCATCACCTAGAGACATTCTACCACTGTTAACACGTATATATTTTTAGATTGAGATCATGTTGAATATGCAATTCTGTATTCTTTTTTTCCCCCCACTTGACATTAGATTTTGAAAATTTCCCCATGATGCTAAATCTTCTTCAAATAAAATATTTTAAAGGCCTTGACATATTTCAGGGTATTTGAAGCTCCATAATTTATTTAACTCTTCTCTAGTTGTTCAACATTTAGCTGTTCCTCATTTAAAATTTTCTAATGATCCTTGCATATAAAGCCTTGCCCAGGCCAGTGAGTTTCTGTGTAGCAGCGATTCCTGGGAAGGGACCCATTGTGGGTCAAAGAGTATAAACATTTTATTTTTTTATTGGAGTATCGTTGACACGGAACATTACATTAGTTTCAGGTGTACAAGATAGGGACTGGACAACTCTATACCATGCTGTCCTCACCACGAGTATAGCTACCATCTGTCACCATAAACATTATTATAATACCACTGACTGTACTCCTTATACTGTACCTTTTATTCCTGTGACTTATTCATTCCATAGCAGGAAGTCTGTATCTCCCTCTCGCCTTCACCTCTTGTGCCCAACTTCCCCCCGCCACTTTCTGGCAACCGTCAGTTCTCTGTGTTTATGGGTCTGTTTCTGCTTTGTTTGTTTGTTTGTTCATTTGGTTTTTAGATTCTGCATTTAAGTGAAATCATATGGTATTTATCTCTGGCTGCCTTATTTCACTTAGCATTATACCCTCTACATCCACCCATGTTGTTGGAAATGGCAAGGTTTTGTCTTTTTCTATGGCTAATTTTTCATTGTGTGTGTGTGTGTGTGTCTGTGTGTGTACCCATACACACACCCCTATGCATACCGTGTTTTCTTTATCCATTCATCTATCAGTGGACACTTGCGTTGCTTCCATATCTTGCCTATTGTAAATAATGCTGCAATACACATAGGGGCGTGTATGTCTTTTTGAATTAGTGTTTTTGTTTTCTTTGGATAAATACTCAGTAGTGGAATTACTGGATCATACGGTTTTTTTTTTTTTTTCAACGTTTATTTATTTTTGGGACAGAGAGAGACAGAGCATGAACTGGGGAGGGGCAGAGAGAGAGGGAGACACAGAATCGGAAACAGGCTCCAGGCTCTGAGCCATCAGCCCAGAGCCTGATGCGGGGCTCGAACTCACGGACCGTGAGATCGTGACCTGGCTGAAGTCGGACGCTTAACCGACTGCGCCACCCAGGCGCCCCTGGATCATACGGTTTTTAATTTTGAGGCACCTCCATGCTGTTTTACATAGTGGCTGCACCAGTTTATATTCCCACCAACAGTGCACGAGGGTAGAGTATAAACCTTCATCCATATTGCTAAACTGCTTTCCAGAAGAGTGGTACCAATTCTTATCCCTGCTGATGGATGGAGCATATTTGTTCTGTTGCATTCTTGCTAATATTATTATCATGAAAAAAGCTTTGCTACTTTAATAGGCATATATTGTTTTCATTTATATTTCACTGTTTGCTAGTGAGGTTTCACATGTTTTTCACATCATGCATTTGTCAGTCATTTGTAGTTTTACTTCATTGAGTAGCTTGCTCATCTGTATTACTGAATTTTTCTGTTAAGTTCTAGTTAATTCTTGTTCATTTATAAAACACTTCATATATTAAGACTTTTCTCTCCTCTGGCATATTTTTTTTTTTTTGCAAACTGAGTGTGAAGCTAACTTGGAGTTGAAAATGCCTGACTCTATCACCAGACTTGCATTCCTTGGGTGCAGGGGCCAGGTGGCCAGGGCTGAGCTTTCCAAGACCCCCAGCCCGATGCTCTGCACTGGGTGCTCAGTGTTTGTTGAGTGAATTAAGAGGATATCCCATTCAAGTGAGTACTATTCTGTGAAAGCTGTTGTTTTTCTTTTGAATGTATATACAGAGTCTGGGGTCTTCCTAGGAATGAGTAACCAAGATGACAAAAATAAAGTATACAGTGTGGCCATTTCTCTCTACAGGTACAGCTATTCAAGTTAGATAGAATAAACTATCTCCCTTGTTATTGTCACCATTTGCTTTAAAATTTAAGGGAATCAAAGCCACAATGAGATACCACCTTACTTCCACTAGGATGGCTATCATCAAAAAGATGGATAAAAACAAGTGCTGGGGAGGGTGTGAGGAATCAGAGCTCTCACATACTTCTGGTTGGAGTAGAAAATGGTACTGCCACTTTGGAAAACAGTTGGACAGTTCCTCAAAATGTTAAGCATAGAGTTACCATGTGACCCAGCATCTCGGTCCATTCAGGCTGCCATAACTAAATACCACAAGCTGGGTGACTTAGACAACAAACATGTATTTCTCACATTTCTAGACACTATCAAGTCCAAGTTCAAGGCACCAACAGATTCAGTGTCTGGTGAGAACCCACTTCTGCCTTGTAGATGGCTGTCTTCTCACTGTGTCCTCACATGGTGGAAGGGGAGTTAGAACTCCCCAAGATCTCTTTTATAAGGACACGAATCCCATTCACTAATCCCACCCTCATGACCTGATCGCCTCCCCAAAGCCCCACCTCCTAATGCCATCTCATTGGAGGTGAAAATTTTAACGTAGGAATTTGGGGGCGAGGGGACACAAACATTCATTCCAAAACATCTAGCAATTCCACTCCTAGGTATATACCCATGAGAACTGAAAACATACGTCTGTGCAACAGCTTTGCACATGAACGTTCATAGCGACACAACCCATATGTCCGTGACTCATGGATAAGTAAAATGTAGCATAGCCATACTACGGAATATTATTTGGCCATGAAAGACTGAAGAACTGATACATGCCACAACAGAGATGGATCCTGAAAGTATTATACTGAGTGACAATAGCTAGACAAGAAAATAGCTAGACAATAACTAGCTATTATGAGATTCTGTTTATATGAAATGTCCAGCACAGGCAAATCCATCGAGACAGAAAGTAAATTAGTAGTTGACAGGAGCTTGGGGGTGGGGGTGCAGATGGGAAATAAGCAGTGATTAATGGGCGTGGGATTTCTTTTTGAGATGTTGAAATGCTCTGGAATTAGTGGTGAAGGTTGCACAACCTTGAACATACACTAAAAACTACTGAATTATATACTTTCAAAGGGTGAATTTTATGGTATAAAAATTATATCTCAATGAAAAAGTAATTAAGGGAAACTGTGCTAGAAACAGGCGTGGCCTCCCCAAGGCACAGTGTGGGCCTTTCTCACCCACAGAGGAGGTTCCTTGGAAAGAGCTTTGGAGGCGGTGGCCGGGAGCAGGTCCCTAATCAGCACCATTTTATGTGACCAGGATCTATGAGGAAGGCCTGGGGCACCTAGGATAAGAGTGAAAGAAAGTCGAGTGTCTATTAAATAGAATAAAGCAAAAATGGACCTAAATTAGGTTGGGATAAATAACAGCTTAGTACAGTAGAACAGGATGAGCTCTGCACTTGGAATGAGAAGCTGTGGTTTAGCTCGGCTGCTGCCGTGCTGGGTAGTGCAGACAGGACTCCTTGCCTCGAGCCTTGGTGTCCTCATTAGCAAAAGAGGGGTGATACCACCTGGCTTGCTTATCCTGGAAGGATGTGATGAAGATGCAGTGAGATAGTACGTGCGCAAAGTGTTTTAATGTTGTAAATGTCATTCCTAGATAATGGTCTTTCTTCACATTTTGGTCTATCTCGTCTTTCTTGAAAATGTGTTAAGCAGATGTTAATTATTGATTTGTTAATATTTCATGCCCTGCTTTTAGTAACAGTGATATTGTACTAAGTAAACATTATACTTTTAAAAAACTTTTTAATGTTTACTTACTTTTGAGAGAGAGCACAAGCAGGAGAGGGGCAGAGAGAGAGGGAGACACAGAATCTAAAGCAGGCTCCAGGCTCTGAGCTGTCAGCACAGAGCCTGATGTGGGGCTTGAACCCACAAGTTGTGAGATCATGACCTGAGCCAAAGTCAGATGCTTAACTGACTGAGCCACCCAGGCACCCCAGCATTATACTTTTAAAGTCATATTATAGGTTGGTGTTTCCCAGAGACAGTAGCCCGTATGATTGAAGTAGGAGATGAGAAGGGAGATGTGCCTTGTAGTGAGGCTTGTAGAGGCCTAATGCCAGCACAGAGATTGAGGCTTTGTCTTACTGGTAATAGGGAGTCATGGCAGGCTTTTGAGCAGGAGGCGCCATGGTGTAAAGGTAGATGGGGCTCTCTGAGATAGTGCATTTCAGAGCAGGAGAAAATGATAAGTCCTGAGCCACTAGACTCTCTCTGGACGGAGAAGGGGGTGGGGGCTGCCTTCTGGGCAGGACCCTATGGGAATGAAGACAGCAGAGAGTCTGGTCCTTTTAGCTCAGAGCCACTGAGATAGACAAGCTACCTCCACAAAAGAAGACCTCATCACAAAAGCCCCCAAGTGGAGATAATGCGGCTTTGCTCACCAAAAAAGCATACAGCAGTCTTTGTAGGGAACAAATTTCTAAGAGGTGGCACTATGATTTTTTAAAAAGTTAAAAATATGTAATATTGTTAAAAAGCCATTTAACACCTCATTGAGCATGGTGCAGTATACACGGAACTGTGCTGATAGGACTTCCAAGAGTATATAATTTAAGATGATCCTTCCTTGATTTATTGTATTTTATATCATAATAGGATTCCACCGAGGTCCCCCGAGCTTCCCAGCACCACCGTGTAGAACAAATGAAATCTGGCGCAGGCAGAAGGGGCTCTTGTCAGTCTTGTCAGCTCCTTTGATTTGGGGCTCATTTGGTTGCTAGTTTTGTGTGGTTGCAAATAGAAAAAAGGGCTAGAACAGGAGGGGCTATGCCTATCCTTGGGGCTGGGGTCCCAAAAGAGGACCTTTCTTCCCTTCCTAATACCTAGAGCAGTGGAGAGCTGGTCCTCGGCCCCCAGGGGCCCAGAGTGGGTCTGGCCCCTTGCAGCCAGATGGGTGGATTTGGAAAATCAAATCCCAGCTTTGGCTCGCACTTAATTGAGAAGATTTCATACTTCAATGTGAAGAGAAAGCACTGTGGTCTGTGCAGGAACCACAGAGGGTGGAGGACGATCTGGAAGGAGTAGGGTGGAGTAGGTGCTGAGACCCTGCCAAGGGGGAGGGGGTTGTCAGAGCTGGGGGAGGGCAGGTTTGAAAAGCCTCCCTCATCGGATTGCCAGGTAAATATGGATACCTGGTTACATTTGAATTTCAGATAAACAAATAATTTTTTAGTGTAAGTATGTTCCAAATATTGCATGGGACATACTTATACTAAATTTTTTTTTAATTTTTTATTTGAAATTTCACATTTAACTGAACATCTCGTTCCCCCCATCACCAAATCTGGTTCCTTGGGGTGTTCTGATCCTTACCTCTGCCACTGCCGCCAACAGCAGATACACCCTGAGAACCGTGGTGCAAGAGGCAAGCTGACTTGTCCAGAACAGAAGCCATGCAAAGTAACAAATTGCCAGGGGTTCGTCTCCAACTCATTTCCTTCACTTCTGTTCATTCCCCATTCCTCTTTGTCTTGCGCCTGCCCCAGGATTGGCGAGTATCAAGCCTATGGTAGCGGATCCAGGGAGCCTCCTGAAAAGTCAGAGAGGCGGTGGTGTTTGCAGCGCTGGAGGTCTGCTGCGGGGAGTTCTGTCAGCCTCCGCGAGGAGGCGCTGCGCAAACCACGGAGCGCGGTAACTTCACCCTGGGCCAAATCAAACCTGCAGCCTGCAGCCTGCAGCCAGCAAAGAGATTGGATTTCTGAAAGTGCTGGGGTTTTAGAAATACCGCCACCACTGCCGCCAGCATTGTAAATATTCATAGGCAACTCCCCTGGGTTTCCACGCAGAGACTAGAATTCCAAACATTCCCCTCCCCCGGGGTTTCTCCTGGTGTGGTCCTGAGACCACCTGGACCCAAACCATCTGCTGGGCTTGTTTTAAAAGCAGATGCTGAGGCGAATCCCAGGGCTGAGGTTTGCTGTATTGTCAGGTCCCCTTGTTACTCCGCCTGCTGTAGGTGCACACACACACACACACAAACACTCGAGTGTGCACATGTTCTGTGTGGTTAGATACATCCCTCGAGGTCCACGCAAGGGAAACCAACAAACCCTTAATTAGGCCTTGCTTCCCTGCTGTTGTGAATGATACCTGTTCCTATTTACTAATCAACTCTTTTACATAAGGACAGGGTTTATACTTTTACTGTGTCTGCAAGGGGCTCAATAATTGAAAATTGTTTTTAGTGGAGAAGAGAGCCAGTCAGCATTTGGACCCTTGTGCTCAAGGTGTGAGATCAGGTTTAAGCTACAAACTCCTTCCTAGAAGAAGGCTTTAAGCAGAATTCCATTAGATTTTACTATGTCTCCTTTCCATTCATAACATTAGTGTCTGCACAGGAGCATTAGCACCTGTGAGAACTGGGGAGCAGATTTCTGCTTTTTTGGTGAGTGGTGTATGTGTGTGTAACAGACATCGATCTCTTTTTCACTCTCAGGTGAAATTGCCACAGTCATCCTTCCCAATGACTTTGCTCAAGACCCCTGACCCACACCCCAGCACCCTGTAACTGCTCACCCCGTTTTGTGTTTAGCGAATGAGAGAGAGAAACACTGAGACACACTAAGCTGAGCAAAGCCATTTGGACCCCTATTGGGTTACTGGGCATCATTTTACCTGGATTTGCACCGTCTGTGGCTACTGGCCTTCTGGCTGCAGGAGGGGTCAGATTACAGCAGGAGAGACCAGGAGGATTAGTACTGAGATGCTCCAGCGGCCAGTTGATAATTACCTTCGGGGTCATGTCCCGAAATAGACTCTGGCCCCTCTTTCTCGCCTCAGAGAGGGAAGGCTGCTCTTTCTCTGTTTGGCTGGCTTTCCCATTCTTTTTTTTTAGTCCCTCCTGCATCTTACTCCTGTTATTTTTTAAGTATAATTTACAAGCAGTAGAATTCACCCCTTCTGGTATACAGTTGTGTGGGTTTGACAAAGGCATACAGATGTGTAACCACCAACACAATCAAGATCTGGAACCGTTCCATCCCCCAGAAGGATTTCCTCCTGCTGCCCCTTTTAGTCATCCTCTCCCTCCAGCCCCTGGCAACCACTGGTCTGTTTTCAGTCCCTACAGTTTTGCCTTTTCTAGAATGCCATGTAACTGACCTTTTGAGTGTGGCTTCTTTCACTCAGCATAATGTATTTGAGACTCATCGACGTTGTGTGTTATCACTAAATCACTCCATTTTATAGATGAACAATACTCCATAAACATTCCTGCACAGGTCTCTTTGTGAACAAAACTTTTCATTTCATTTGGGCAAATACCTAGGAGTGGGGTTGTTGGTCATATGGCAAGTATGTGTTTAACTTCATGAGAAATGCCAACTCTTGTTAATTTTATAGAGAGAGTACGAGTGGGGGAGAGGGGCAGAGAGAGAAAGAGGGAGAGAGAGAATCTTAGGCAGGCTCCATGCTCTGCACAGAGCCCATGACCCTGAACAGAAATCAGGAGTTGGATGCTCAACCAGCTGAGTCACCCATGCACCCCTACCACTTTTTATTTCTAATAGCAAGGTCTGAGAACGCAGTTGCCCTGCTTTCTTACCAGTGCCAGTGTGGCAATTCTTTTTCCTTTTCCTTTTCCTTTTCCTTTTCCTTTTCCTTTTTAAATTTAATTTTAGCCATTCTAATAGTGCTTAGTAGTATCTCATTGTTTTTTTTTTTTTAAATTTGCGTTTCCCTAATGGGTAATGATTTTGAGCATCTTTCTGTGTGCTCATTTGCCATCTTTATATCTTATTTTGTGAATTGTCTATTCAGATCTTTTGCTCTTTTAAAAAGTGGGTCGTTTTCTGCCTGTTGACTTTGAGAGTTCTTTATGAATTCTGGGTACAAATCTTCTTATCAGACATGTGATTTACAAATAAGTTCTCCCAGTCTGTGACTTGTCTTTTCATTATCTTAACAGTGTGTTTTGAAGACCAGTGTTTTTTGGATGACATCTAATTTTTTAATTTATCATTTCATGTCTTTTATGGATCATGATTTTGCTGTTGCATCTGAGAAAACTTCACCTAACCTGAAGTCCTGTGTTTTCTTGTAGAAGTTTAACAGTTTCAGATTTGCATTTGAGCCTGTGAACCATTTTGAGTAAATTTTTATGTATTTTGTGAGGTTTGAGTTAGGCCTATGGATAGCCAATTGTTCTGGCACCATTTGTTGAAAAGATTGTCCTTTCTTTAGTCGCTTTTATATATTTGTAAAAAATAAAAGTATGATATATGATTTGCAGATACTTTCTTCCATTTGGTGCGTTGTCTTTTTAGTTTCTTGATGGTGCCTTTTAAAGAGCAAAAGGTTTTAATTTTGACAAAGTGTAATTGATCTTTTTTAAATTTTTGTCATCTGTGCTTTTGGTGTCATGACTAAGAAATCATTGTCTAATCCCAGGTCATGAGGATTTACTCTTATGTTTTCTTCTGAGTTTTATAGCTATAGCTCTTACATTGAGGTCTCTGATCCACTTTGAGTTAATTTTGTATATGGTGTGAGGTATGGGATCCAACTTCATTATTTTACATATGGATATCAAGTTATCCTAGCATCATTTACTGAAAGGAGTAGTTTTCCCCCACTGAACTGTCTTGGTACCTTGTCAAATATCAACTAACCATAAATGTAAGGGTTTATTTATAGACTCCCAATTTTATTCCACTGAACTGTATTTCTGTCCTTATGCCAGTATTGCACTACCTTAATTACTGCAGCTTTATAGTAAGTCTTGCTATTGAGTAGTGGGAGTCTTCCAACTGGAACATCTTTCTCAAAATTATTTTGGCTATTCTAGTTGCTTTGCTTTTCCATATAAATTATCAACTCAGCTTGTTAATTTGTTAATATCTAAAAAAAATCTTGCTTGGATGTTGATTTTGAATGTGTTGCAGCTATACATCATTTTGGGGAGAATTGACATCTGAATAATATTGAATTTTCCAACATGTGAAACATGGTATATCTCTCCATTTATTCAGGTCTTTTTGATTTCTTTCATCAGTGTTTTATAGTTTTCAGTGAACAGGTTTGCATCTTTTTGTTAGGTTAATCCATAAATATTTCGTAGATTTGGTGATATTTAAATGGTACTTAAAAAAAATTTTTTTTAACGTTTATTTATTTTTGAGACAGAGAGAGACACAGCATGAACGGGGGAGGGCAGAGAGAGAGGGAGACACAGAATCGGAAGCAGGCTCCAGGCTCTGAGCCATTAGCCCAGAGCCTGACACGGGGCTCGAACTCACGGACCGCGAGATCGTGACCTGAGCTGAAGTCGGACGCTTAACCGACTGAGCCACCCAGGCGCCCCTAAATGGTACTTTAAAAGATTCCAAGTCTGATTGTTTATTGCTTGCATATAGAAATGCAGTTGCTTTTTTTTACATTAATTTTTTCTTTTGTAAATGAAAGGCAGCTGGGTAAGATAAGCGATGCATGGGTTTAGCAAATTATCACAACTGGGTTAAGTCTTGTCTCTGCCTTATCCCAGTTGTGTATATGTGCGTTAATAGACTGAGTCATTGACTGACTTTATTATGGAGGAAATATTTGTCAAGTATTGCAGTTGCTTTTTATGTATTGATCTGGTATCCTGTGATCTTGTATCTTTATATTTTTAAACTTGCTTATTAATTCTGGTAGAATTTGGGGGAGATTTTCATGACACAATCATGTCATCTGGAAATATAGACAGTTTTATTTCTTCCTTTCCAATCTGTATGCCTTTTCCCTGTCTTATTGCATCGTCTAGAACCTCCAGTACAATGCTGAATAAGAGTGATGAAAGGACACTGTCTTGCTTTGTTCCTGGTCTTAGCAGGAAACATTCAGTCTTTCACTATTAAGTATGATGTTAACTATACATTTTTGCTTATGCCATTGATCAGATTGAGGACTGTCCCTTCCATTCCTAATTTTTTAAAAAATGATTATTTATTTTTGAGAGAGAGAGAGACAGAGTGTGAGTGGAGGGGTTGCAGAGAGAGACAGACAGACAGAATCTGAAGCAGGCTCCAGGCTCTGAGCTGTTAGAACAGAGCCCAACATGGGGCTCAAACTTAAGAACCATGAGATCATGACCTGGGCTGAAGTTGAATGCTTAACTGACTGAGTCACCCAGGCATCCAAATTTTTCTTTTTTTTTTCTTTTTTTTAATGTTTATTTATTTTTGAGAGAGAGAGAGTGTGTGTGTGTGTGTGAGAGAGAGAGAGCACGAGTGGGGAAGGGGCAGAGAGGGAAACACAGAATCTGAAGCAAGCTCCAGACTCCCGAGTTGTCAGCACAGAGCCTGACATGGGGCTTGAACCCATGAACTGTGAGATCATGACCTGAGCCAAAGTTGGACACTTAACTGAGTGAGCCACCCAGGTGCTCTGAGTTTTTCTTTCTTAACCGTTCACTGATGTTGAATTTTTTCCGTATATTTTTTCAGTAACTACTGAAATAACTATACGTTTTTTTCTATTTAGTCTGTTAATATGGTGAATTACATTGATTTTTCTTTTCTTTTGTTTTTTAATGTTTATTTTTGAGAGACAGCACAAACGGGGGAGGGGCAGGGAGGGGGATAGAGGATCTGAAGCAGCCTCTTAGCTGACATTAGCGAGCCCGAACTCACAAACTGGGAGATCATGACCTGAGCCGAAGTCGGGTGCTCAACCAATTGAGCTACCCAGGTGACCCTACACTGATTTTTCAAAGTTGAACCAGCCTTCCATTCCTGGGATAAACCGCACTTGGCCATGTGGCATTATTATGATACAATTTCCTGTCTGAGGGCGGCTCCTCATCTTCTCCTTCCTAGTTTTTCCTTTCTCCTGTTTTTAGTCGTCTGGTACCTTCCTTTCCTTTCAAAAAGGAGCATGCTGGAGAATGTTCTAGTTAGGGAAGAACATGCTCCAGCATTCCCTGAAGATCGTGCCTTCAGCCTTCATCTCCTCATTTCATTGTTTTTCCTTATCTCTTTCTCAGTGGTCCCAGTGACTTCCTAGAGGTATGTCTTCAGGGTTTTCCTTCAGAGTCACTTGCATTGGTTACTACTGTAGGCCACAGTCTATTTCTTCCTGAACCTTATCCCCCTGGTCTTAGGGGCTCCTCCTTCTGAGTCAGCTCTGCTTTGCCTGGCCCCCAGCCTCATATAAATCTTTGGGCTTCTGTGGCAGCCTCCTGATCTGTCTCCCACTCCCTGCATTACTTTTACCCTTGATGAGTCGTCATCTTCTTCTTTTTTTTTTTTTTTTTTTTTTTTTAAGTTTGAGAGAGAGAGAATGTGTGTGGGAGGAGCAGAGAGAGAAAGAGGGAGAGAGAGAATCTGAGCAGGCCCTGCACTTCAGCCCATGAACTGTGAGATCATGACCTGAGCCAAAGCCAAGAGTCACACACTCAACTGACCGAGCCACCCAGGCGCCCCCGGTTATCTTCTTGAAGCTATGTGTTCATGCTGCTGTTGTTTCCTTCATTAGTCCTTCATGCTCCTATTTTGTAAGGATTGTGCTAGGCCTCTCAGCCTGACATTCAGATGCCCCTTCAGTCTGGCTCTGGTCTGCCTTTCCAGCTCTATCTTCTCTCTATGGACTTCTCTTCAGGATCAGAAAGCCTGGATTATTTATTCAAGGACCCTGAGTACCTCACAAACATGAGTTTAGTGGATACTCTTTCCAGGGATGTTCTTTCCCATGCCTGCCAGACTCACCAATTATGCCTCCAACCCCAGGCCCAGTGTGCCCTCCTCTGCCCTCCTGCCCCCCATGCTCCCCTCGTCTCCCTCTTGCTTAGTGTGAGGCAGTTTCTGTTTCCTATCACTGGTTCTTTGTCAGTCTTGACCACTTATCTCTTCACCTGGATTGTAAGCTTCTGTAGAGCAGGGGTTTTCTTTCCTTGTGATAAGTAGGTTGTGTTTTTCTCTGCCATGTTTTTACACGAAATGACAATGGTAGGATTCTGAGGTGGATGGGTTTGGGATGGGGTTTGGGGGAGTTGTGAGTCAACATAAGAGTTGGTGGAGCTGGTAATCTGAGTTTGCCCTTTCCCTGAAGGCACATCCAGGAAGCATCTGGAAGATATCCAGGAGGTGGTTGAGGGGAGCTTATAATGTCCTTCAGCCAGGAAACCAGAATTTATTGTGTAGCCAAGGAGAGAGCAGGACTTTGAGACAGGAAAGAGAGTCTCTTTCTGTTCATGGATTGGGACAGTCACGATAAAGGATGTCTCCAGGGAAACATGGCACCACATCCCGCATGAGCCCACATGGCTTCCAGGCCTAAGCTGGCTGAGGACCCCGGATAGAGGTCAGAGTACCTCAGAGCTGGGGTGGGGAAAGCCTTCAGGTGGAATGCAGACCTGAGTCAAGGACAGGAAGTCTAGGATCCAGTGGACAAAGAGGACCCCGGAAGAAGAGTGTGGAGGGCTGTCTGCCAGGTCACCGCCAGGCAGCTGAAGTCCCAGAGGGCTTCTGGAACTATAACGGAAGGTTCGAGGGCTAATTAGGGTTACCCCTTCTGTAGTTGAGACTGAGAATTAAGTTTTTCAAGGGAGGGATGGAGTCCTAGAAGCCTGAGCATCTTTGCATGGCTTCTGTCCTGTGTGGCCTAAGGCCAGGGCAGGACCAGGATTAGTTTACCTAGATATCCCAGGAGCTGTACCTACCAAGAAAAAATTTGTCTCAGCAGCACCATTGCCAGGACCTGAAATGTGCTGTGAAACTTGCTTTCGTGGGGTGTGTAGTGTTGTGTTTTGGTTTCCCTTCACTTTTCAGTAAATATTCCTTTCCAAAGAATTCCAACCTTGTCTCTGTGACCTGAGGGGCAGTAGTATTTTTCCACACACGTACCTCAGTCAGCACGGAGAAGGGCATTAGTGAGGAGCAGAGGGTGATGGTGGATGCTCTCCAGCTGGTATGGTGGAGTTGTCAGAGGGCTGTGGTGCTGGTGCAGAGAAGGAATGGAAGCTGAGGAAGAGGAGATGAGACCAGCTATTGCCACTGATCCCTACTGGCTGGGGACCTTATCCGTCTCTCATTTCCCAGGGGATTTAGCACAGTGCTGGGTATCTCATGGGTAGCCAGCAAGTGCTTGCTTCATCGCAGTTGATCCCTGGGGAATAATAAGCTAATATAAAAATAATAATAAGCTAAGGATTCTCTGCCAAAGGGTAGCCCTTTGTCCTGCCCTGGACTTTATCGCACTTTCAAAAAAAGAAATCTCACAATGCTTATGGAACCTTCCTTGCAATGCCCCTGCCACCTCCCGCAATACACAGCTCCATCACAGCATCACCAGTATCCCCAACCTTTTCAGCGCTGGGGCTATGGACATGTTCAGTATGATTATTCAGAGACTCGGTTCCTTAGGGCCATAACCTGTCACAGGCCAGCCAAGTTTTGGCCTTTGAGGAAGTCAGAGAGCCTGACCTATTATGCTTGGCTACTCCCTGTGGTCAGCCATGGGTGGGTGTCCTTGGCATTAGTTTGCTCACAGCTAGGTGGTTTTTGCTAATGTGGAGGCTGGGGGCCCTATGCTTGGGGGCCGGAGGGTCAGGGTTGGGGCTCCAGTGACTGGTTGGAGCTCCAGGCCTGAGCTCGGTGTCTTCATCTCTCCCTCTGCAGCTTGTCTCCAATGTCCTCATTTTCTCCTGCACCAACATCGTGGGTGTCTGCACCCACTACCCGGCTGAGGTCTCTCAGAGACAGGCCTTCCAGGAAACCCGGGAGTGCATCCAGGCACGGCTCCACTCACAACGGGAGAACCAGCAACAGGTGAGTAGGGCCCTCTTGTCCTTTTGTGGCTACAGGGAGCACAGGCCCAGGACCTGCCTTAGCCCAGCTGCCTGCCACCCCTCTCCCCCACCCCGCCCAGCTCAGCTCCTTGTAGCTGCCCTGCCCTGTTTTCCGGGCAGGACCCAGCCAGAGGGGAATGTTTTCCCTGGAGGGAGCCTAGCATTTCTGGCTCTGTGGGCATGCTCTAGGGAGACTTTGGAGAAAGAGCTCTACCCCAGCCCTTGCCCACTGCCTCCTCAGTGTTCCCCTGTGGACTGCAAAGAAGCCAGGCTGCCCAGGCCCTGGACATAGAAAAGCACCCTCCACCTGTCCCCAGTGCTGATGAGGTGAAGGAGCGTCTGCATCAGCATTCCCACCTGGGATTCAGGTGCTCCCCCATGAGAGAGGAGAGAAGGGAGAGCTGTCAACCCCTGGGACACCCTCTCCAGGCACGTCCTCTGTGCTGAGTTCTGGGGTTTGGTTGGTTCAGAGAAAGGATGATGGTTGTCTCACCCTAAACCTCATCCTCAGAGAACTTTTGGGAGGGAAGTAAGCCACTCATGTGGGCCAGAGACTTGCAGGACTTTTCCGAGTGAGCACTGGGGCAGGGTGTCCTGCCCCTGTGTGCTCTCTTGGGTAAGGGCAGGGCAAGGACTGAGGGCTGGTCAGCGTTCCCCTCCTGGCTGCCTGGCATCCTGTTTGGGGTTCAGGACCATTGTGTCATCTCCTGCGTGTGAACCAGATGAGGTCTGGGGACCCTGGGCAGGAGCTCCAGAGATGGGACCATGTGACCCCAGGGGAGCGTGTGGGCAGGTCAGCAGGGTGACGGGGGCCCCCACTAGACTTGTACCAGTTGTAGTTGTTAGAGATGAGGTTACTCCAAAGCAGGTTCTCCTCTCTTATTATGTTTGTGCCTACCCAGCAAGCTGAATGGAGTCCTGCTGCCTTCAAGCTTGGGGATAAGGGAGACAAAGGCCTAGACAGCGGTAGTCCCCTGCACCCTCCTCGCTGGCACAGAGCGTGTGCTGTGGACGTCCCAAGTGCCCTTTGACCACAGTGTGAGAGGGTCTCTGACTCCATCTGGATGCATCCTGAGGAGTTATTGGCACGGGCTGGCCATATCTGGATGGCTGAGCAAGGGGGTGACGCTCTGGCACCATTCCTCCCCGCCCCCGCGAATCGCTGCCTATCCCTGCTTCCTGTCCAGCCCTGCCGCTGTGGCCGTTGTGTCCTGCCAGGTCCCCAGCTCATGCTGTCCAGTCGGCGGCCTGGCTTGCCCCAGGCATTCTTTTGGCCCTGTCTGAACTCCTGGTCCAGCTCTTGAATGAGACCCATGCTCAGCAGTGTCCCTGAGTCCTCCCACTGTCTTTGTCTGACACGCTTGCTGCACTTCTGCAACCTACTGGAGGCCCCTACGCGCCTCAATGGCCCCCTCTCTCGTCCCAGTTCCAGACTCTGGCATCTCTTGCCAGAGATCCGTCCCTTTTTGTGCTAGGGAGTGTCCCTTCTCACTCCTGGACCTTGTCCCTTCCCCAGTAAAAAGAACATTTTATAGCTCATCACCGTTTACTTGCACTAGCCCTGGACAGGCTGGACATTCCAGCAAATCCACAGGGATTTGGGAGAGAAAATCTATTTGCTTTACCATGTTCTGAGCCAAGATACCAGGGAGGAGAGGCGTACTTACTGGGGGCGGGTACTCCTCACCCAGCCAGAGCCTTGTGGCTCTCGGGCCTTCCCCCACCCTTGGGTCCTTGGGAACACTCCTCGGTGCCACCTGATAATGGGACTCAGAACTGTTCCCCAACACCCCTCCCCCACTTTCCTGACCCTCAGCCCCAGAAGTGGTTATAGTTGTAGGAAGATCTTTCATGGATATAAACTGTATGTAGCACACTTTCTCGAGCTGTCTTGGATTTCCACAGAATTGCTCTTTATTTTGTTTTTGTCACCAGTAACCATTTACTGAGAGTTCAGTAAATAGAAGGTGGCCTTCAGTGGCCATGTGCACTGATACTCAGGGAGACCAAGCTAACCCACAGAGAGCACCCTCGCTAGATTAACAGTGTTTTCCAGGACGCACGCAGGCTGTCAGCTGTGGAGCTGAGCACAACACAGCCCCATCCTCGGGGTATCTCATTGCTACAGGGAGACCCTGTTAACAAATCACCAAAACCCTGAGTGATCAGGGATTCTGCAGGAAGGCCCTGGGTGGTGAGGGGGTGCTGCTGCCAGAGCCAGGAAGGGGGAAGCCTGAAGGAGGGCTACCAGCCATATGTGAGGATGGTGAGTCTAGCTGAGGAGATTGTGTGCAAAGGCAAGAAAACACCACCAGCAGCTTGGGAAGCTTCCCGTGGTTCTCTGTGTTTGGATCAGAGCACAGATTTCAATGCAGGGCGTGCTGGGAGCATGCAATGAGATACCCCCGAGGATGCTGCTGCGTCGTGCTCAGCTCCACAGCTGAGGGCCTGGGAGGAGGACGCAGAAGGGAGGCCAAGTCCAGACCCTATCGGGGCCCCACATGACCCTCCCCTCCACTGTGTGGCCCTGGCCCCTCTCCCTGCTTCTCTCCCACCTCTTCTCTCAGTTTGTCAGTCAGCGTGATTTCCCCTTTCTTCTGGGTTACTCTCCCCTGTGTAGAAATGGAGCACTTCAACCTTCTCCTTCTGGTCCCTGCGAAGCCTTCTCTGGCCACCCCATTCTCCCCAGCCCGGGTCAGGTACCCCTGCTCAGTGCCGCAGAGTACCCCACACCCCCATGAGACTGGGAGCTTTGTGAAGGAGGAACTTTGCCTGTCTCACTGACAGTTACAACTCCTGGCGCCCAGCATGATAGGTGCTCAGTAAATATTTGATGACTAATTGAATGAATCTCATTTAATGCTCTCAACAACCTCATCCCTATTTATAGATGAGGAACCTGAGGCTCAGAGAGGTTCAGTAATTTGCACGAGGTCACATGGAGTCTCAGGTGACATCCAGGATGCCAGGGGGCTCAGTACTACAGGTTCACCAGGAGAGCTCTTCCCCAAGTATGTGACAGAAAAACCAGGAGGTTGCCCAGGGAGACAGGATTCAAGTAGCCCTGGGGGCATGACTCTAGCCCCACCCCCACACAGGTGTTAGCTCCGTGGATTTCAGGTGACCTGAGAGGTTTTCTAGGACTTTGCAGGTGGGGACCCAGGCAGGTGGATGGAGCTATGACAAAAGCATGTGCTTCCCTCCCCAGGAGCGGCTCCTGCTGTCTGTCCTGCCCCGTCATGTTGCCATGGAGATGAAAGCAGACATCAATGCCAAGCAGGAGGATATGATGTTCCATAAGATTTACATCCAGAAACATGACAACGTGAGGTAGGAATGAGGCTGGGGGGTGAGGCTGGGAGTGGAAGGACTGATCCCCCAGGGAGACAACATCCCTACCTCCTCCCCTTCAAGGGAGCACAGCCCAACAGGGTGGTCTGTGGCTTTGGGGTGTGTGTTGTCTGGGGCGCCCTGGCCGCACCATACCCCTACAGGTTGGAGGTGAAGCTGCAGGGAGAAGATATAGAAGGAAGGAGGAGAAAGGAGAAAGCAATAACACCAGCTGTTGGGGAAATTCCTAGCCTAACAAGGGAGACAGAAAGCAGACTTAGGACCCACATATCCCCATCATCGTCTCAACCTTCATCACCATCTAGCAGCTTCCATGCCTTCTAAGCCAGTGTATGTCAGGCGCTGAACCAGCCATTACCCATCTATTGCTAATCATCCTGACCATGCAGCAAAGTGGGGACCCTTATCAGCATCCCTCGTTTAGAGACTTAGCTTGGAATGGCTAAGACCCTCACCCAGGGTCACTCAGCGAGGAGTGGCAAAGCTGAGGTACATCCAGGTTGGCCTGCCCCAAAGCCCATGCCCCTTTTACTGCACATTTGCCGCTTCTCTAGACAGAAGCTGCCGGCAGCAGAGATGTGCAAACAGATGTAGACTAATAGAGTGCAAAATCTGCTTATGAGTTCCATGGGGACATGAAGCGATACAGTGGCCTTCATCCAGCATGGCTTCCTGGAGAGCCCAGTAATCCTCCCATATGCCCAGAAAAGGAGCTACTGTGTTTGCCTTTGAGAGAGTTACTTTCTCCCTGGGCAGGTTTTCCTTGGCCCCACAAGTCTTCCAAGGCTGGTGTAGAGGGAACCTTTTGAGGCTTGGGCTGAGTTTTCATAAAGGGATTAAATGGGATAGTATAAATTACTGTGCATGCACACACACACAAACACACACACACACACACACACACACACACAAATATACGTCCTTTCAAGGTGAGGTTGATGGCCACGGAGGCGGAGCAGGCACTGTGTTTTCCTGTAGAAATTGTCAGAAGTTCAAGCAGAATTGTCCAGTTCCCAAGTGTGCCCTGGAATCTAAGACCGTTGTTCCTGCCCACGCGTCCTGTATCCATCTTCCAAAACAGACTCAAAACCTTTGGGAGAAAAAGGTACCGGAACAACACTTTTGTCCCCATTTTGGGGGTACCCCAATCCCCCTGAAGCCCACCCATGCTCCGCTGTCAGGCAGGGAGAGCATAGACAGCGGCAGGAAGAAGGCTGCCTATGGCCGAGTCCCCCCCATGTCTGCTCAGGAGGTGTCCCAAAGCTCAGAGAGAGAAGTGGGACCCAGGACTTGGTAGGTCGTGCTGACATACTGTTTTCCCACTTCTTCTCACACCCATCTCTGACCTACAAGGTGGAATAATTGGTAACAACAGTAGTTAAACTTGTATAGTGCCTTCTTTAACTCACACACTGGTCAATGCTTCACTATATTCACGGAGTCCTCACAATATAAGAGGTTGGTGCTATTATTATCTCCATTTTATAGGAAACTGAGGCACAGAGATTAGTTTGTCTAAGATCGCAGATCTGGTTAATTAGGACAACTGTCTCCAGAAAGCTTTTTGGTATCAGAGTTCTTACCTAGCCTGACTAGGGTTTTTTTATATGCTTAGGAGAAAGGAGTGTGTATGAGGGTTTGTGGGAAGGAGTCAGGGAGCCCCCAAGCCAAGGGGAGACTCAGAAGAGAGAGAGGAAGGAGGTTTGGCTTCTAGCATGTGTGTGTGTATGTATGTGTGTGTACACCCACCATGGGCCTTTCCTGTGTGATTGAAACCCCTGAGATCTGGGGACTCTATGACATGGAAAGAAAGAGCCTTCCCTATTAGAACAAATCCCAGAAGCCCAAATCAGGTTGGGAAGGAGTAACCTGCCTAGTGGTTCTAGCACATATAAAGCCCTGAGCTCCCTGTTTCTGGGATTTTCTCTCTTGATCCTGTCTTCACCATCCCACTGGCCCTGGCGTCCTTCCAAACACAGCTTGGACAAAAGGTGCTTTCTTTGACTGTTCTCAGTGTGGCAGTGCTTTTGGCAGATTCCACTCAAATATAAGGTAGAACACGAAGGGAATGAGGAAAATTTAGTGCTCAGAAACAGTTTGGCATTGAAGGCATAGATTCTCAGCCTGACTTGGTTAACACATCTGGCCACCTCTGCATCTCTGCCCAGCACCTTGCC
Organism: Leopardus geoffroyi; assembly: GCF_018350155.1. Lineage (NCBI taxonomy): Eukaryota > Metazoa > Chordata > Mammalia > Carnivora > Felidae > Leopardus > Leopardus geoffroyi. The sequence goes on along the minus strand of NC_059333.1, from coordinate 69,029,680 downwards.
CACTCATCTCCTCCTCTCAGTGGCTTTGGGCCCCTATCCCTCCAGCAAGGGGGTTTGGTCAGAGGGGCTGACTCACGCCTCTTCCACCACCACAAAGAGTGGCCCACCCCTGGGGTGACATCCCCCTCACCCTTCCACTCCCACAGAGGCTTGACTTTGGACGGGTAAAAGACTAGTACTCTAGGGACGCCTGTGTGGCTCGGTCAGTTGAGTGTCCAGCTTTGGTTCAGGTCATGATCTCACAGCTTGTGAGCTCAAGCCTCACTGCTGTCAGTGCAGAGCCCATTTCAGATCCTCTGTCCCCTCTCCCTCTGCCCCTCCCCCACTCTCACATGTGTATACACTCTCTTTCTCTCTCTCAAAAATAAGTAAACATTGAAATAAAAAAAGAATAGTACTCTAATCACAAAGTGGCTGGAGCGTCAGTGTCCATGTGGCAAGAATCAGACCTGCAGCCATAACGGGGGTATTTCTGTTTTAGGACGTGCAGAGGATCAATGACAGCAAGCAGGAAAGAGATAAAAGGAGAGAAAAATCAAGATGCTGCCCTTTTTATAGGGACAGACATAATTCTGACTCTGAAATTGCCAGGCTAGTTGTGGCTGGTACACATCCGAGGCCAGCCACAAGCAATCATATGCAAATACCTCGCGGGAGCCCTGTTTCTTGTTCCATTAGCAACCCTGGCTGCAGCTCTTGATGGGAACACATTGTATGCTTGGTCTCTCTTTTGGGTTGAACCTTTGACTCAGATTGGGGGTTGAGTAGTAGGTGGAGGGGTGACATCATAGTGTAGAAGGGCACTTTGGGGCTGGGCTCATGGCACAGTGATTAGGTGTGGGGTCAGGCAGCCCTGCGAGTCACCCGAGCTCTGCTGTTCGTGGCCATGTGACCAGGGCAAGTTATAGGTACTGATGCTGTGAACGTCAGTCTCCTCATCTACATGATAGGGCAGGAAGAATACTTACCTCGTAGGGTTGTGAAAAGCAAATGAAATCGTGTGAGGAAAGCACTTAGTGCAGCGTCTGGCACCGGACATGTGTTCAGTAATTGGGAACAGCTATTATTGTTGGTACTGCTATTATGATTATTATCGCACTCCTATCAACAAAGAAAGGCCTGGGGATTCTCTAGCTGGAGAGTGGAAGGGTGAGGAGTCACGCTTGTCAATTCTCTGCTGAGTGGTAATATTTAGAGAGGGTGATGACGTGCTGCCCTCTAGCCCCTCCGAGAGCAAGGCCACAAGAAAAATAAATCAACCCTGCGGTGTGACAGGCTGGGCCTGGATCTACGGAAGGGGAAGAGACTAATGGGTGGGGAGAGTTTAGCCTGGGCAGGAAGGGGTGACAACAGGCCCCCACCGCTCTCTGTGGCCTCACCCTTTCCTGGCCCCCAACACAAAAGTCGCTCCTGGGATTGCCAGGAGGCTGTCAGGTGCTTTGGTGCTGGCTATGCATTGAGGTGGACCAGAGGCCAAGGACCCTTGGAGACCCCTTCCCTGGAGCCCCCAGCCTGTCCCGTCTTTCATGTGGTGACGGATGGAGATGTGTTAACCCCTCTAGCTGGACTGGTCGGTGGGGCTGGGGCCCTTGCTGGGTGTCAGACCTGTGGCTTGAGAGCCCTCCTCGCCGTCCTCTCCCCAGATGCCTGCCTCTCCTGCAGCCAGCAGAGGGGGGCTGTGCCATCCTGGGCCTCCAGCACATGCCAGCAGAGACAGCCCTGGGCTGGGGGGTCCCAGTGCTCTGCCTTGGAGGAGAGACAGTGAGGGTGGAGGAAGGGGCGAGCCCTAGAAGCTCACAGCAGGGGAAGGCATATCCCCGTGGGTCGCAGTAAGTGTACAGATGTTGTCAGAGCTCATGTGCCACCAGATTGCCCTCGCCAAGAGGTCACCGTTGTGAAGCAAGATGAGTGTCTGTGTTGAGCAGCCTGGGTCACACCCTGCTCTGCCACTTAATAGCTGTGGGAACTTGGATGAGTCACCTAACCTGAGCCTCAGTTTCCGCATCTGTAAAGGGGAATAGTGGTGCCCCCTCACTCATTCATTCAGTGGATGTTTTCCTCTGCTTCCATGGGTGGAGACCACCAACTGCACTCACAGACCCTTAGCTATGAGGCAGGGATTGCAGTGGGAACTGAGAGGGACCCCCTCTCTGATATTGGCAGGCTCACTTTCCTTTCAGGAAGACATGCACTACACAATGGATTAATTAGTAATGTGGGAACGTATCACATGAGGAATGGGGGTAGGGCTTTGCATTCTTGAAGGCTATCGATGTTACAAAACTTACTGCTCAATTATTCTGTCATGATGGAAGCCACAAAGGAACAGAACCTGTAAGACGGGGCCCTAAGACTCACTCCTTATGGGGGTGTCCCTGGCCAGGCCCCCCCACCCAGGCAGTAGCCATAGACTGTTCCTCCTATGGAGGTGAAGCAGGCTACCAGGCAAGAGTCAAGGTCAGGTGACCAATACCCCAAATGTTTCAGGAGCCAGGGAGCACCTGAGGATTCTGAAGGGCACTGAAGGATTCCCCACTTCCATTAAGGGTTGCTATTGAATGAGGACAGCTCCACGCCTGAATGACCTGTCCTTATGTTGGAGCCCTTAGGTTTTAAAGGTTGTAGATGGTGGGAGGAACACAGAGCATTCCAGACTGCCGTCTGTGCCAACTCCTCCCCGGGGCACTGGTCCTCAGCTGAGGTAACACACTCCTCACCTGGCTCTGTCTGTTTGGGCCTTGGGAGGGGTCCTGGATGAAGTGTGGGGGTCTTGGCTCATTGGCTCGAATCACAGCCTCATTCTCATGGGCCTGGCCAGAAGAGCTGCTAACCCAGGGGTGAAATTGAGGTAATGCCCATCCCTGCACAGCAGGGTTGTGTGTGTGTGTGTGGGGGGGGGGGTGTGGGGAAGGCTGCCCTCTTCTCACTCACTTCCCCTCCTTTCCCTTCTCCCCTCAGGCTCTCCTGAACCTCCCCCTTTTAAGGTTATCATCTCCTCTCCCATCTCCTTCAAGGACTTGGCTGCGTTCCCCAGGTCGCTCTGGTGTCTGGCTCAGCTGCAGCATGGCTGTGAATTGTAATGGCCTCACGACAACGTCCGTGATGCTCAGATACCTGTGGGTGGATTGTGCATCCTGTGGGCAGAGAGGGAAAATGTTTACCTCCAGTCATATTCCCGGCATCCGACCACATGAGGGATGGTTCTGTAAACACCTAGCGTTCCTGTCTCCAACCTGATATTAAGAAAAGTATTCTGAGCTCTACGTTATACCAGTTATAGACAGAGGTGGCCTTTATATTATTATCTCATTCATTCCACATTTATTGTGCTGCCACTCTTTGCCAGGCGTGACTAAGAGTAGACAGAAAAGATACCACGCTTGCCCCTCAGGGAGTATCTGGGCCTCACCAGTGAGGCCGGGCCGAGCCCAGTGCCATGAGGACAGCAGCCTCAGAACGCAGCTGGCCCCATGGGGGAAGCCACTGGGGCTGGGTCTTATCTCTTTAATTAACTAACTAAATAATTCATTATTTTACTTGTGGTAAAACATACATAGTATAAAACTGACCATTTTAACCATTCACGTTGTGGTGCAAACCACCACCACTATCCATCTCCAGAACTTTTTTCATCTTGCAAAACTGAAACTCTGTACCTGTTAACAGCTCCCCATACCTCCCTCACCTGGCCCCTGACAAACACCATTCTACTTTCTGCCTATGAATTTGGCTTCTGTGGGTACCTTATTTAAGTGGGATCATAGAGTATCTGTTCTTCTGTGACAGGCTTATGTCACTCAGCATAACGTATTCAAGGTTCATGCATGTTGTAGCATGTGTCAGACTTTCCATTCTTTTTTGTTTTAATTTTTTAATGTTTATTTTATTTTTGAGAGAAAGAGTGCAAGCAAGGGAGGGGCAGAGAGAGAGGGAAACACACAATCTGAAGCAGGCTCCAGGCTATGAGCTGTCAGCACAGAGCCTGACACGGTGCTTGAACCCACAGAACATGAGATCATGACCCGAGCCCAAGTCGGACACTTAACTGACTGAGCCACCAGGCACCCCAGATTCTCCATCCTTTTTAAGGCTAAATGATATTCCATTGCATGTAGGTGCCACATTTCGTTTATCCATTCATTTGTTGATGGACATTTGGGTTGCTTCAACCTTTTGGCTGTTGTGAATGATGGTGCTATGGGTGTGCAAAAACCTTCTTGAGTCCCTGCTTTCAGTTCTTTTGGGTGTATATCTAGAAGTGAAATTGCTATATCATATGGCATGTAATCCCATTTTTAATTTTTTTTTTGAGAGAGCGAGTACAAGTTGGGGAGGGCCAGAGGGAAAGGGGTAAGGAGGGGGGGGGAGAGAGAGAATGAGAGAATATAAGAATATGAATCTTAAGCAGGCTCCATGCCCAGCTTGGAGCCTAACAAGGGGCTCGATCTCACAGCTGTGAGATCATGACCTGAGCCCAAATGAAGAGCCGGACCCTTAACTCACAGAGCCACCCAGGTGTCCCCTATTTTTAATTTTTTAAATAAGTCCATACTGTTTTCCATAGTGGTTCACCCTCTGACCTTTCCACCAGCAGTGTATAAGGGCTCTAGTCTCTTCACTTCCTCGCATGGAATTGGGTCTCACAAGAGACCTAAGTTTGTCCTTGGACACAGAATGGGGATCAGTGGGCAAAGGAGCCAGTGGCCAGCAAGGACTTATTATTTTAGCTCTTTGGACTCAAAATTGGGGGCCCTGGGGTAGGTAGGAAGGGAGATAAGTTAGGCTGAAGAAGCACTAACCTGTTGAATGTGTCAGGCTATGTCTGTGAAATTCTGATTCTTGTAAGAAATCAGAGCAAGAAAGATATCAGAGAAGATATCATGAAGATGGAAGGGTTAGAATGAGATCCTAGAAAAATATGATTTGTTTTCAACCCCTTTTATTATATGAGGATGTATGTTCTTTGTAGACAAATCAGGAATCAACAATATAAGAAGACAATAGAAAGCACCACATTCTCATCACTGAGAGGTCACTGACTACTGCTCGGTCTTGGTGCAGTCCCCTCCCCCTCATGGGCTTCTCTTTTGAGATACATTTCCCCAGCTCTTGCAAGGCTTTGTGAACACAAAGTCCATTGTCTGGGTGGTGGCTGTAGGATTTGGTGGGCAGAAACAAGATCAAGGGCTCAGGGGATGGAATGGGGTCTGCAGGGGATCCTGAGGCTGGCAACATGGATTCCAGGGCATAGATCGACCCCAGGCCCTCTGGAACCAATCCTGATAGTCAGGCCAGTCTTGGGGCCCTTCCAGGTTCTGAAGGAAGGGGTCCATTTCCGTGAGAGTGGAGAAGGCATGGCTGTCCCCGGGTGGATTGCCCTGCTGGTGGAGTCTGTGCAGATATCCGTTGTGTTCAGCATTCTCTCATTGGCCTTCCCCCTCTGCCTCTCCCAGCCTGTCCCTTAGATAGGGCCTGGTCCACATACCCCGCTCTAATTGTTTTTGCACCACCCCTTGGAAAATGCCCAGTCACCTGGCATCCATTCTCAGCCAGATATTGATGTGACCACACAACACTGACCGTGCTGCTCACCGAATGCTTGCGAGTGACCCATCACTCCTCTTCTATCTTACAAGGGGTGTGGACCTGAGAGGCTCCCCAGGTTGTATGGCTTGAAGCAAGTGGGAGGCATGCCGCAGCAAGTGGGACCCCCGGCCTGTGGCTGGGCCTTCTCAGGCTACGCTGCTGGGGCCCATACAGCACTTCTTGCCCTGCTTCCCTAAGACCTTTAGCCCCCGCTGGGCCCAACATCCTGGGATTTGGGCTGAGACCTGGCCATACCCACTTCCTGCCCCTACCCGATGACCTTTCCTGGGCCCAATTCAACAGACGGTTTGCCTCTAGCATCTCTTGAGCCCCCTCTGCACGCAGGGCCGAGGACTGCAGATCAGAGCAGCAGGTCCTGGGCATGGCCTCCCGCCCAGACCACCACGAGAACTCGGCGTCTAGGCGTCCCACGCGCTCCCTGGAGTGGCTTCTGTTCGGGAGCGGGGTCAGACTCCAACATCTTCATCAGGCCACAGCACCTGTTGGTGCAAGAGGGAGCAACGGTGAGGAAATGTGCTTACCCACAAATACGTGTGGAAAAGCTGAGCCGAGCTGCGACGGAACACTGAAGGACCTATTGTGGTAATTGGGCTGAAGTGCCTGCCTACTCTTGCCTCTGGAGTAGGAGGCGGGCAACCACGAGTGATGGATGGCAGGCAATTAGGGAGGAGTGCATTGCCAGGGCCGGCCGACCCTGCTTCCGCGTGCCCACCGCCAGGGCCTGATCGCGTTGCCGAGATGAGCTCTCAAGTGGGAGCTGATCAATGAACGAACACCGGGCTGCAGGTCTGGGCCTGGCATGGCTGTACAATGGCCCTGAGGATTACCAAGGAGCACATCAGGAAACCTCGGCCAGGAGAAGTCTGCAGTTGGGTCAACCTCAAAAACAGAGGAGCTTCCAGAGTGACAGCCGCTGAGTAGAAGCCTCCCCCAAGGCAGCAGAGGAGGGTGACTTTGCCTTTGACAGGAGGTGGGGGGAACGTGGAGGTGGCAGAATTTCCATAAATGTTCAGAGCTGGGACCTCAGAGACCCTGTCCAAACCTCTGCACAAGTGAGGAGCCTGCTCTGAGCCTCTCCTCTCCAGCAGGCTGGCTCACCACCCACTCGTCAGCCAGCCAGCAGCCTACCTTCTCTGACTCCTCAGTGTCTGTTGAAAGCCCCAGGCGGCAGCGGCAGTGGGGGTGGGGGGGGGGCACAAAGAGTAGATCCCAGCAGTCTGGAGGGAGGCTCTGGCTTTCTCAGCCACCTGCAGGCCCCTCACACACTGGCGTGGTCGATGTCGTTTCCGACACCTCCTGGCATTAACCAGGAAGCTGCTCATGGCCTCTGCAACCATTCTACCATTTATCCCGTGGATGTCGTTGTGCTGTCTGCTGATGCCAGGCCCTGGGCTCCACAGGCTCCTGTCTTAGGCAACCTGCTTGGGATCCCAAGAGGCCCCATGGGGTCGAAGGAAGAACTGTTGGAATTGCTGGCCTTGCCTCTTGCTTGCTTTCAAACTGTGCATATTCTCTTCCATTCAACAAACCTATATTAGGCACTGTTATGGGTTGCACTGTGTCTCCCTACAAAATATGTTGCGAGTCCTAACCCCTGGTCCCTGTGAATGTGGCCTTATTTGGATATAGGGTCCTTGCAGATGAAATCAGATTAGGATGCTAGTGTAGGGTGAGCCCCTAATCCAATATAAGTGGTGTCCTTAAAAGAAGACGAAGACACAGATACACAGGGACAGCGCTGTGTGAGGACAGAGGCAGAGACTGGAGTGACAGAGCTCCTGAGTCCCAGAATACTGAGGGTGGGCAGCCACCACCAGCAAGTAGGAAGAGGCGAGGAAGGGTCCTACCCAGAGTCTCAGAGGGAGGACGGCCCAGGTGACAGCTGGATTTCCGACCTCTAGCCTCCAGAACTGTGAGAGAACACATTTCTGTTGTTTCAAGCCACGCAGCTTGTAGTACTTTGCTATGGCAGGAGACTAATAGAGGCAGCTGCTGCGGGCTGGGCATTGTGCAGGGTGGGGCGGGGGCGGGGGAGGATGGGGAATAAGGCAGAGGGCGAGGGGGATGTGACCCGTCCTCAGTCAGAGGGTTATCCAGTTGTGAATTTTACTGAACATTTATTCCATGTGCCAGACGTTGTGCTGGTAGCTGAGATGTGGCAGTGAATGGACGAGGCCAAAATCCCTCCCTCAAGGACTTTGCATTCTAGCGAGGACAGAGAGAGACAGGAGCATAATAATAACAAAAACACCCGCAATAATATATTAAATAGTGAGATGTACAGTGGAGAAAAATACAGCAGGGAAGGGAAACAGACATGGGAGGGGTTATAGATTCACATAGGGTGATGAAGGTCTCCTTGAAGTGACATTTAAACTAGTGCAGTGGCTCTCAACCGTGGCTGTATGTTAGAATCACCGGGGAAGCTTAAAATAAAACAAAACGGAACAGAATGCATCAAGAGCAGAGCCCCACCTCAGGCTAATTAAGCCAGAATCTCTGGGGGTGGGGCTCAGGGACCACTCCTGTGAAAGTGCCTGGTGTTTCTAACAGACACCAAGTCTAAGGCCCACTGGTCCAGCAGGATGTGAGCAGCTGTGGAGGACAGTGCTCTAAGGCCCAGCAAGGTCCCCCGTGGAGAAGGAGAACGATGGCAGGCCTGCCCACGGCCAGCCCTGCCAGAGTGTCCCTCCTGAGTAGCTAGGTAAGCTCCGCAGGTGTGGGGGTCACAGCTACAAAGTGTGCCCCCTCTTGATGGATCCTGTACTCGCCCTCTGAACCCCTGGTCCACACTCCTGATTCTAGGGGCAGCCCATTCTCTCCCTCCACTCCTCTTTTTGGCCCGGTGCTGTGGGTTACCTGACCCTAGTAGTAGTCATCCTGCCTTGCTGGGTTCGGTTTGGGTTCAGGGACGTTTTTCTCTTCCTGCTGTGGGGGTCTCATCAGCCCCCGAGGCCAGGCGTCTGCTCCCCGTAGCTTTACTCTGCATGGAGCTGCCGCTGGGCCTGGTATCTCCTCGCTTTGCATTTGAAAAACTGACTTGAGCTGAATGCATATGTTTCTTAACTCTGGAGCAACAGGTCTTGATCCCAACCTCAATTGGCTTTGGTGTCTTCAGAGTTAAAGAATTTCCAGAGCAACTATGTGATGGTGCTTTCACATAGACTGAGAGAGCTGGTTCCCTTGTTCTTGAATGGAGTCGGGCAGTTGCCTAAGAGACTGAGAGCTGGAGAAGCAGCAGGTGGGTGGGGAGGGGGCTGCACCTAGTTAGGGCCTGAGATCAGCATCTGGAGCATAGCGGCCTCCCCTCACCTGCTCCTCTTACCCTGCATGCAGACACCATGCACTCCCTCTGGGCAGGGTGCTGAGCCCATCTGCCCCGTCAGACCCCAGGCGTCAAAGCCTGATGGAGACCCCAAATCCTTTGCATCTCCTGAGCCCCTGCCTGCATAGCTGTCCACTCAGAAGCAGCCTGTCTGCTGTCCTTAGTCCTGTGGCCTGATGGAGCAGTGTATCTCCTCTCCGTTCCTCTTCTTTCTCCTCAGCTTTTCTTCTTTCCCCCCATTTGGCTCGTCTCTGCTTCCACCTTACCTCGTGTGAGCTGGCAAGCAGCTGCTAACTGTGCCCCCTCTTGATGGAGTCCTGGACTTGCCTACCCGCAGTGCCCCTCTGCCCTTCTCTGCCCCATATACAATGCCAGACCACTGAATTATGCTTTTATTGGTTTAAGTTGGCTGTGGGGCCAACAGCCTGGCCAGGTTGCCATGGGCAAGTGACTCAATCTCTCTGTGTCTGTTTCCTCACCTGTAAAAGGAGGATACTAACCTCATAGGATGGTCATGATGTTTAAGTGAGTTAATGCACACAAAGTGCTCAGAACAGTGTCCAGCTGTTTTAAAAGGTAGGTTTTATTATTATCCAGGTGTACAAAGGCAAATAGATCAGGAGGCAGCTGCCATTGAAAAGATCGTTTGTTATTCATCCCAAGAGAAGGGAGCACAGCACACACCATGGGGGCCATGTGCAGAAGCGCTGTGGAGGATCAGGAGGCAGGGTGAGAGGGCACTGTGGACGAGAGCGTTTATTGGGGTTTCTGCGGAAAGGAATGGGTGAGGCAGGATAAGCAGGTTTGGGATGGGCTAGTTTGAATAATTTCATCAGGCTCTGGAGTAGAGGGACTATCTCGGGTCCGGTACTTGTCCCTGGGGTGATTAGGGCAGGGGAGTAGTGGCCCCGGGTGTGAGAGCCGGTTGGGGTGCCGGGCTCTGGCCCCAGCGTGAGTTTTGACTATCTCCAAGAAAGGCTAGCCTGGGAGAGACAGGCTCCCCAGGGTCAGTAAGGCCCCAGAGATCAAGCATCAGGATAGAAAGACAAGCTTAATTTACCAACACAGATTTTCCAAATAAAATGACAAAATCTGTTTAGTTCTACGCTCTTCATTTGAAAAAGGAAGAGTCAGGTGCCTCAGAGCCTCGCGGTGCGATGGGGAGAACGCGGGCCTGGGGGAAGGAGCCCACCGCACTGCTGTCTGCAGCTTCTTCCTGGAGGCTCAGCCTCCTCATTTGTGAGAAGACACCAAGCCTTGGCTTTGGGGCTGCCTGGAGGACTTGGTGAGAAGACAGTTTGGAAACTCCCAGCCGTGAGTCGGGCCACCGAGAGCATCTCAGTACCTGAGAGTGATTACATTTTTGTGTCCATCCGGGGGGAAAGAAAACAACTCTTGGGGCTCTTACACATTCCAGCCCTGAGGACTCACCTCTGGCAGTGTGCTGTGGGAGAAAAGGAAGACGTTTTCAGTCTCCTGAACAAAAGCCAGAGAAACGGATAGAAGATCCACAAAGCACACTGCGGGGAACGGCTGGTACATTTGACTACGTGCCTGGGGATGAGGCTGAAGTTGCTGGCAGGGATGAGTTGGAGGCTTCCAGAGAAGCTTGCTGGCTGTGTCTTCCTCTCTGTCTCTCTCCCCTAGGCCGCTTTAGTCTGTCCCTTCTAGAGGACTCCCTGGGATGGAGGGCTTGGGGTCTAAAACCCTATCTGTAGGGTGGAGAGGTGAGACCTTAATATGGCTGCCCTTTAGGCCTGAAACACTTTCCAAGCAGATGAATCAAAGGCCCCAGTTACCTTGAGGCGTTTGCTCAGGAGTTAAACAGGGCAGGCCCAAGAGGTGACAGAACTGGGGGAGGGGGGCAGGCCCCTGACTTTGGTAACTCAGGCAGATGCATACTCCCAGACTTCATATGCCTCTGTCCCATCTTTCCTCCTGGGTGGGAGTGTGGGCACAATTAGAGCACAGGAAGCAGGACTCTAGCATATCTCCCGGCCAGCATGGAGAGGCCAGCATCCTCAACTCTCTGGTGCCAGGGCTCTTGATCTGCTCCCCAGCAGCCATTTGGAGCCCCCCGCCTGCCCCTGCCTGCACCTGGACTCTTTCTGGCCAGCAGCTCTCCTAAGGCAGAGGGTGGCCCTGGCTGTGTCCCCCTGAACTCCCTCTCTCATGGGAGTCTTCCTCCACCTGTCTCCCCAGCATCCTGTTTGCTGACATCGAGGGCTTCACCAGCCTGGCGTCCCAGTGCACTGCCCAGGAGCTAGTCATGACCCTCAACGAGCTCTTCGCCCGCTTCGACAAGCTGGCTGCGGTGAGTCTCCTGCCTGCTGTCCTCAGCACCCAAGGGCCTGTGCTGGAGCCAGAGGGTGGCTCCATCTGGGCTGCCTGAGGGAGAGTGCTGTGGCCAAGGACTCGCTGAACCCCAGGGACAGGCACTGTGCCAGCGTGTGCCCTGCTGAGCAGAGTCCACTGTTGAGAACTGGGGAGGGGCAGAGGGGTTGCACGGGCTGTGGCTGCATATCCTCACACCTTACTTTTACACTGTCACTGGTCACGGGTGGGGGCAAGTGGGCAAGCCCTCCATCTGAGGAGGGGAGTGTGGCAAGGCCCACAGGTAACACTGCCCAGGCTCCTGAGGAATTTCTGTTTGGTTGGCAAATTAGGTGCCATAGAGCCATTTTCTTGATGAGGTTGGCCGGTGATAAGAGAATGAGTCTGAGTCGCAACTGGCCTGCAGACAGCTACGTGCCACCCCCTAGAGGCTTCCGGAAAGAGGATGCTGCACTGTTTGGCAAATTGGAAGTAGCACCCCGGGGCCTGGAGTGGTAAACTGTGCATTCGTTCGTTAGGTCCTTGTTGACACTGTCATCCTTTCCCAGCTTTCGTGTCTTTGAGTGATGCTCTGGACCTTTGTAGAGTCCTTGCACGTCAGGGGCTGCTTGCTGCGGTATCACCGACATGTGGACACGTTCCCTTTTGCCCTCTCAGGACACCAGACCAGATCATTGATGAGAGGCCAGTGCTGGTCAGAGGCGGCAGCAGGGCCGCCAAGGGCATTAGATGGCGGGTCTCACACCTCACTGGTTGTTTCTATCACTGAACGTGGGTGGGGCGAGTGCGTGTATGCTGGGCCCTTGGGTTTGGGGGGGGCCTTAAATGAGAGTCCAGGCCACATGGACTGGTGTGTCCTAGCATCCCGCTTCATGGAGTAACTTCTAGGGGCCAGATTTGGAGAATTTGGTGACTAACGACATCCCATCCCAACCCTAGTCATGGGTCAACCTGACTGTCGGGTGACCCTGCCAGTTCCTCTGTTCAGGAGCAGCAGTGGGCGGGTGCTTCAGCTCTGTGGGTATCTTAGCGCTCATGTGCTTGCTGGTTTAGCAGCATTCTTTTTGGTATAAGTCTCAGGCTGAGGGTCAGATGAGCTTTGGTTAGGTCTCATTTCTGCTTCAGTCTTTTTGTAAAAGAAGGAGAATCAGCAAACTGTCCGTAGAACCTTAGGCCAAGAGTCAGAGCGTTCTCTGGGGCCTGGCAGTAGAACCAGGGGCTGGCTCTCAACTTGGGACCTTCCTCACTCTGATGAGTCTGCCCTATTTGCTCCCTCATCAGACCAACTGCATTCTTCTTGGGTCTCAGCAGTGACCATAAAAGTGAGTTCCTGAGCCTGGGGAGGCTGGAATGCCTCTGTGAGGGCTGCTCAGCCTGTCCTCCACCGCTCCCCCCCCACCCCGCCAGTCCCGATAAGCCTGTCCTGGGGCCGGGGCCATGCATCTGCCGGCACTGGGTCTGTGCTCACTGCCCTAAAAGGCAAGTTATTCCAGGCATGGGGTGAATCTGTTTGCTTCCCGTTTCTTTCCCTCCCACTTCTCTTTCCTACTATTTTTAATTTTTAAAATTAATTTGCTTTCCAGGAGAATCACTGTTTACGTATTAAGATCCTGGGGGATTGTTATTACTGTGTCTCTGGGCTGCCTGAAGCGAGGGCTGACCACGCTCACTGCTGCGTGGAGATGGGCATGGACATGATTGAGGCCATCTCGTAAGTGCCAGTCTGCGGGGGGACTGTCCATCTGTGGGGGTGCTGTCCCACAGCCTGAGTAACTGACCAGCTGGCCTCCAGGTGGAACTAATGGAGGCAGGGAAACTGGGGCAAAGCTGTCTCCCAAGGCCCCGTGGCCATGCTGGAGGGCTGATTTGCACCTCTAGACTTTGAGCCTTCTCCTGGGCAACTTCTATCCACAGCAGCCTAGGAAGCTTTTCCCAGGGGAACATGTCCTCTAGGAGGGGAGGGGTTTGCAGACTCCAGGGTAGCGGGAGATGTGGCCTCACCTCTGCAAGAGAGGAGAACCAGGTGGCCGTCGTGCTGGTCCTATGCATTGCACCCTAGTCTCTTAGGTCCCACGACTACCCAGCCAGGGGCAGAGCCCATTGGTCCCATTTCTTTCCAGATGAGTAAGGTTGGACTCACAGGGATTAAACAGCTCCCCAGGGTAACACAACAGGGCAAGTGGATGCAAACAGGTGTCCCGTCCTTCCTGGGAGCAATAGCAAAAAACATCTTTGGCCAATTCTTGGTCACTGCTGGCCAGAGAAGGGTGTCCAGTCATGAAAAGGTATGGGTAATCCAAGCTTAGGCTCAGGAATTTCGAGGTTCAGAAGTAGCCAGGGAGGGGCAAAGGAAAAGCCACAGTGGACAAGGTCAGAAGTCAGAGTAGCTGTCCAGGAGGGTGGCGGGGTCCATTCGGTTTGGTGGAGTTCCTTTCTGCAGTGTTTACTGACTGCCGCTGCATGCTTGGGCTAGCCAGTGCTTCCCTCCCTTGCCTGGAAGCACGGAGTCTGTTGAGGGAGAGGCTGGGACTCCCGCCACTGTGATACCAGGCATGCCGAGCAGACGCCACCAGGTGGGAGAGGCAAATCGAGATGGGAGGGTCCAGGAAGGGTCAGTTGTTTCCATTGGGAAGACCAAGAGAGGCTTCATGTAGGAAGTGGCCCCAGAGTTAAGACAGAAAGGTGGAATGAGATGTTATCAACCTAAGCAAAGGGCCGGAGGCACTGTGGATGGAAGGCGCAGCCACAGCCGAGGTATCCCAAGACAAGAGCAATGATGAATGACATCAGTCTTTCCTGTGTCAGGCGTCAGCCTCTTGCCGGTGAGGTGGTGAGGAGGGCAAGTGTCCACATGATGGTCCTGCCCTCTAGGCCAGGTCAGACTGCTGGTCCCACAGCTGGCTGAGTAGATCTATCCCAGGGTATCAGAGAGTATCCAGGTCCCTAAAGAGTACACACCGTGTACCCCCTCCCCCCCCCAAGCACCTGTACCCTCTTCTGCAGACCCTGCACCTCAGACATATACCCAGAGCAATATAGCTTCCATCACACTCTCCATCCTGCAGAGGGCCCACCCATCTACTAGAGGCCCCCGCGCCCCACGGTGTGGTGCATGTGCCACCGCGGTGGGGACTGGTGCTGTCTTCCAGCACATGGAACATCCCTGGTCCCCTGCACCTGCTCAGGCTCCCCTTCTCTCCTGAGCAGGACATGTGTCCTCTCTTGAAATAGTTAACCACCTTTCTCCGTTATCCTGCTAACGTCCAAGAAGCAGCAGCAATGTGGACAGATCTGAGTATTCTATGAATGGGGTTTGAAGCGGCTATAACTTCCCTGTCTCGGTCGGGCACTAATATGCGGAACACAGCTGAATTGACTTGAGGGTAGCAAAGAGAACCTTAGTTACCTTAGTGGGGAAGCAGCGAGTCCTGGGTTGTAGTGTGAGGCGCTGTGCCCCCTTGTGGCCATGCCGGGAAGCAACGCCTCACTTCTTACAGCACCTGAGCACCAGGGCCCAGCCGGTGCCGTGCCCGTGGTGCCCGTCGGGTGGAACAGTCTCAGACTCTGAATTTGGGCTGGACCAGAGAGAAATGACTCTTTGACCCCTGCACCTTCTGTCACACCCCCGACCCCGTGCCTTTCAGCCCCGCCCCCACTCTGTGTGCCTGGCCCCCGACCCTCTCCCAGCCTTACCCCTGCTCCATCCCCAGGTTGGTCCGGGAGGTGACTGGGGTGAACGTGAACATGCGCGTGGGAATTCACAGCGGGCGAGTACACTGCGGTGTCCTTGGTCTCAGGAAGTGGCAGTTCGACGTCTGGTCTAATGACGTCACGCTGGCCAACCACATGGAAGCTGGAGGCAAGGCAGGGTGAGTGAGGGCCCAGACTTCGCTTCCCACCCAATCCCACTCAGGGTGACTGTCCCGAGGCATGGGGCAGGGGGTGGGCAGGATGGGGTTGGCAGAATTTTAGTAGAAGGTCCTCTCCTTAACAAATTACTTGCACCACACCATGGCAAGTTGTAGGGAGCAGCCTCTCAACCTTTGCCCGGGCTTTACCCAGAAGACATTTGCACAAAACAGGGCAACTTGTTGTGTGATGTGATAGATGGGGTAGAGTTCTGGAGGAGGGAGGAACTGTGGGTAATTTTCAGGGGTGGCCAGGATGGAAAGGATGTGAGCTGGCCAGGGTGACTGGGCGGGATTCGGACAGGTAAGGAAGGTGGGAGTGGAGAGAGGGCCAGGATGAGGGACCACAGTGAGGACAGGCACAGGTATAGGAAACACGGTATTTCCAAGGAATGGAAGTAGAGCACATGACCGCTTAGGGACCAGTGGGAAAAACAGTGCCTGTGTTAAAAGAACATTCGTGCCAGGCTGGGGGACCTGGACTCAGTCGTGTACTCAGCCAGAGCCACTGCTGGCTCCTGAGCGGGTTTGTGAGATCTGTGCGACTGAGACTGTGTCCTCCTGACAGACTAATGATGTATTCTGTGATGAGGATGACATAACGTAGATGTGATGTGGTGTGGTCAGGTGGGAAGGGGTCTACCTTGAACAGTGGAGAGATGCAGTGTGTTGAGGCTGGGATCTAAGTTGGGCTTAGCATCTGAGCCAGGGTTTGGGCCCTGGGGTTTGAACTGTGGCCAAGTCGGTTGCAGTGTGGTTCTGTATGGGGACTGGAGTTCTGAAGTCATGTTTTCTGCCCTGCTCTCCCTGCATCCCTCCCTACCTGCAGGCGCATCCACATCACCAAGGCCACGCTCAACTACCTGAATGGTGACTACGAGGTGGAGCCAGGCTGTGGGGGCGAGCGCAATGCCTACCTCAAGGAGCACAGCATTGAGACCTTCCTCATCCTGCGCTGCACCCAGAAGCGGGTCGGGCCAAGGGCTGAGGGGCCGGGTGGACCGGGTGGGCCGGGTGGGCCAGGTGGGCCAGGTGGGCGGGGGAGGGCTCCAGGGGTTGCTCGGCCTTCTTCTTCTGGGGAGGAATGTTTCTTGGCAGCCGCTTCCTTGTCTTCTCACTCTTCCCTTGAGTCAAGTCGTGAATTCCTCACACGGTCGTGGTTCCTGCATCTCGGGAAGGACATGAGAGTTAGAAAGGCCTTGTGACAGCTGACAGCAAAGAGGGAATGTTTTCATTTTGCTTCTGTCGCAAAAATGCAACAGGCCTCAAATCAGTTAGCAACACAGCAGTAGGCCAGGGCATGGAAATAAAACAACTAGGAGGTCTGTCCGCCATCTACTGTATCTCCAGCCATTGGTTTCATCTCTGCCTTGCTCCTTGTCTGTTGCGTGAACTAGGTGGATACGTTCCTTCCCTATCTCTTCGTCTCGATAGGTCTCTGTCCCTACAGACCTTTATTTCTCAAGAGGACCTCTGTTCTTTCCCTCTTTCACCTTATAGTCCCCTTCTTCCCCCTCGCTTTGTCCCATCCCACACTTGCCCAAATATAAAACTGAATTATTAGCAGACTTTGGCATTCTATTTTTAATAGTGTCATGTTCCATGTTCTTAATTTTTAAAGTGAATGAAGAGAACATTTTCTATTTCTCCCTAGATTAAAATGCCTTTTACTGATGAATCTTTCCATTGAACTGACCTGTTGGTCAGAACCTTTTGACAGAGAAATCTTCCCTCTTCCTTTCTTAAGAAGTTAGACTAGGGGTGCCTGGGTGGCTCAGTCGTTTAAGCGTCTGACTCTTGGTTTTGGCTCAGGTCATGATCTCATGGCTCATGAGTTCAAGCCCCGTGTTGGGCTCTGTGCAGACAGGTCAGAGCCTGGAGCCTGCTTCAGATTCTGTGTCTCCCTCTCTCTCTGCCCCTTCCCTGCTCATGCTCTGTCTGTCTCTCTCTCTCAAAAATAAATAAACATTAAAAAATTAAAAAAAAAAAAGACATTAGACTAAAGATAAAATTAAGCTGAGAGAAAAGTCCAGAGAAAGTGTTGAGTGACAGCAGAGGTTGATTTTTAAAGGGATACAGGGCTCCTTGGGACAGGTGTCCACCCTGACAGGGACATCACACGGGCACCTCATCCGCCGCAGCAGTGCAGCCCCGGAGACAGGTCCTGGCTGTGGGGCCCCTTCCAGGGAGCTGTGCCAGGCCCCCCACAGACCATGAAGAGGGATGGGAGGATTTATACACTCTGGGGAGAGCACCTGGTGGTTTATTTGTCACATTTTTGAACATTTGCTTGCTGTTTGACTATAGTTCAAGTAAACTGACCTCCTCCCAGGCCTTCCTCCCACCCCCTCCCCTCTGCTAGGTTGATGAGGTCTTCAGCCCCACCTTCCTGCCCCACCCAGGCTGAGGGCTGTTACCTTCTACCCTGGGTTCTATGGGGTGTGTTCTTCCAGCTTCTTGACAAGCGGTCCAGAAAGGATGAAATGGAGACAGAGAGTGACACCCCGCATCCAGAGCAATGTCAGCTGAAGCAGGCTGTGTCCCCTCCCCTCTGTGTCCCTGATCCTATGGGCTCCCTTCCCAGGCTCAGAGAGGGAGTTGAGGGGAAGGCTACCTCAGGTCTCCCCAGGGCCTCTCCAGCCCTCCACCTGGAGCCTATTGGATGGATGGACAGACAGAGATGATGGTTGGCACGTGGGGAGCCAGCTGAGGCCCCGCTTGTGTATTTGTACAATGTCTATCGGCCTTTGCACCTCAAACTCTAGTGACCCAAACCTCTCCAAGCTGCCTTCTGGGCAACAGGGCCTGTCTTACTGCACCCTCTGGCAGAACATGGTTGTTTGGGATAAGTTGAGTGGATTGGAATCCTAGGTTTCTTCTCCCTCCTTCACTTTGAGCGCCTCAGACCCAAGCTCTGCCCACCCCTGACAATTCTATGCCAATGACAATTGGGAAAGCCTCTTTGCTTTCTCATAAGACCAACCTCCCACCTAAGCCAGCTAGGGCTATGTTGGGGAATTTGGAGGGATTTAAGATGCTTTCTCCAGTGAGCTCTAGGATCCTGGCAGATGTCTAGGCTCCAGGATGTGCGCAGAAGAGAGGGGCACCTGCCTCAGCCCCTACCTGGCCAGGCACCTGGGAGCCATGAGAAACTGCCCACTTGGGCTCACCTGGTAGGCTCTGCCCACAGACTGATGCATGTGTTTGGCTCTCCCAGAAAGAAGAAAAGGCCATGATCGCCAAGATGAATCGCCAGAGAACCAACTCCATTGGGCACAACCCGCCCCACTGGGGGGCTGAGCGTCCCTTCTACAACCACCTAGGGGGCAACCAGGTGTCCAAGGAGATGAAGCGGATGGTGAGTAGTGGGGGGAACAGCGGGTGGGCAGTACTCTCCAGGGCTAGGGCCTCCCTTGAGTGTGAGGACGGGGTCAAGCCCCTTGTGTTGCCTGATGGCACCTGGAGAGCCACAGAATCCACTTTGGACTAGGAGCCAGAGTGCCTGATTTCTGGCCCTGAGCTCTCTCCATGAGTCCCACAGGCTGGAAGCAGCCCCTGAGTCCAGCCAGAGCCTCCAGTGGTCCGTTGGCACTGTCTGGTGGGCACCAGCTTATCAGGTGCCCTTCCTGGGCAGCTGAAACACATCCTTTGGCTCAGTTGCTCAGAGACCATCTCAGCACTTTTTGGTGAAGTGCCAGGTAATGGTCCCCTCTGCCCTCTGTGCTGAGAAGTGCCCCTGCTCACTGCGGGGCACTCTGCAGGGTGAGCAGAGGCCATGGAAGGGGTGGGGGACACGGGACCCCAACTGCCTTGGAGGACAAACACCCCCCGCCTCCCCCCCCCCACTGTCCCTAAACACACACCAAGAACAGGCTAATTCAGGATGTGCTGCCTGGGTTCTGTCAGTGATGACAAAGAATTCAGAGGGTGAGAGGAAGAGGGAGAGGGGTAACAGAAGTCAGGGTCTGGCAGCAGTGTTTTCCTTTGTTTTTATCAAAGAGTTTGGCATCTATGTCCGAACAAACTCCTTGGCTCACAGGCAGCCTGGTTCCCATGGGAGTCGCCCACCGTGAGAGAGGGGTGGGTGAAGCAGCAGGGTGTGGGGAACCGTGTGTGTGTGTGTGTGTGTGTGTGTGTGTGTGTGTGTGTGTGTGTGAGAGAGAGAGAGAGAGAGAGAGACAGAGAGACAGAGAGACAGAGCGCGCACATGCACACGCCAGGGTAGAAGAATGAGGTGGGGCGTGCCGGCACTAGGATCCCCAATTTGGGGTCTGTAGGTTGGAGCAGGTTTTAGCTACAGCAGCAGGGACTAGAGATAAACTCCATGAAAATCCAGCTGAGTCAGCTGACTGAGCCAGGGACAGGCTGGGGACCCAGCCACTCTGCTGCTTGCTAACTGGCAAATAACAGATGACAGAGGTTCAAGGAAAATGTGTAAGATCAAAAAATGAATTGAGTCAAGACCTCTATTTTAGTTTTTGACAGTCAAGAAGCAACTTGCAGGACATGAAGGTTATGAGGGAACAGAGTGGGAGGGACCCAGCCTTCCCCCAGGGCTTTGAACTTGGACTTCACAGGTCTGGCCAGTGCCGCCCAGGCCACTAGCCACATTCCCTCTCCCTGGGGGGCCCTCCTCAAGGCAAAGAGCAGTCGGTGGACCTCTTTGTTCTCACCCTAGCCCTTTAATAATCTGCTGTGGATTCTGTATCCACGTGACTGGGTCCAGAGGGGGTGAGCATAGTGTGGGGCCACTGAGAGCTGGGTGCAAAGAGGGAGGCTCTCATCCAGGTGGGAGGGAAGAGGAGCAGGAAGACAGGAGGGAGAGGACAGAGCTGAGCAGGAGACTAGGCGGGGAGAGGAGAGGAAGAAGAGCCACAAGCAGGCAGGAAAGGTGCCTGGTGGGCTTTCTCTGTTTAAAATTGTTGGAAAGCTTTTTTCTTTGGAGATACTTAGTATAAGCAGAGTCTTCAGTTATTTCAGAGTCCCAAAGGAGACAGTTTGGAGCATAAGCACCGGTTTAGCAGATGCATTAATCATTGTTAGGACCAGGAGCCTTGGAACCATCAGCGGAAGGGCTGTAACTGGGGAAAGGGCCGTCTCGGGGGAGACTGGCTGCCAGGCTCCTCCATGGCATCAGCTGCCTCGCCAGCACAGAGGGATGGGAAGGTGTGTGGAAGAACAGGGTTGGGGACGCCTCTGCAGCAGCCTTTGGGAGAAGAGACTCCCATCCCTCAACCTGGCCGGGCAGAGTCGCCAGAGGCTGGCGTCAAAGGACCAGTTCTAGCCCCCAGCCCGCCCAGTCCGAGTGTCTAGGCTGTTGAGGAGGTAGTTCTGCCAGCCGCCAGGCACACCACTGACTTCTGGTGTTAAACTTGCCTGAAACCTTTGGGAAAGATGCTCAAAAGGAGAGATGCTACCCTGACTTCCACCGATGGTGGGGGTGGAGGATTAGGTTAAGCAGTGTCTGAGAACACTAAGAAAGGTACTAACCTGTAGGCAGCACTCTTATTTCTTTAAATCTTGTTTCGGCTTTTACTCAGCTTTTAAAACGTAGTGACGAGCTGCTCTGGTGTGTGCTTAGGCACAAGTGTCGTGAAGTCCCTGAGGGTACTTACTAATAAGAAGGTTGACAGGAAGGGCATGCAGGGGCATCTGCTCATCTAACCAGGGAAGCTCTGCATTCTGTGGGGGCAGCGGGCTGAGCCTGAGTGCCCAGAGGAGACGAGCAGCTTGCCAAGCGGGTGTGCGAACCTCCGTGTGGATGAGCCGAGGGGCCATGGCCTCTGTTCCTGCTTTTAGGGCCAAGGGACCGGAATTGGGAACCACACAGGACCCCCTGAGCTGAGCTGCTCCCCAGAAGTGCTGTGGCAGAACCCATGTGAGGGTCCTCCTAGCCAGGCTGAGGACCGTTGCTCTAGAAGTAGTAAGCAGATCATGAGACTTGAACCCATCTGCGGGACTGTGTTCTTAACAACCATTTGCCATGGTTCATTTGCCGACACCCTAACCCAGTGCTGAGCTCTCCACACTAACATGGCATCCACTGGACCCAGTCCCCAGCCAACCCCAGTAAATGACCAGAGGAGCGTAGGGGAAGGTCAGAAATAGGTTTGTTAAAAACGTGTCGGGTAGATTTCTGAGCTGCAGAGACCGGCATAAGCATAGTACAGCCTGGTTGTCCTCAGTCCTGGAGTAAAATCCTTGCTGGCCCCCGTGGTGGAATTCAGTGCCAGCGCCTCACCGTATTCTGCGGACAGCTGGCCTGTCCAGGCCCTGTGCTGCCCACTCAAGCTCATGCTCTGAGGGATCGCGGGGGCACCCAGCTTGGGCCTGCTCCCCAGGCGGAGCACCCACATGACTAACACCAACTCCTCCAGCCTGGGGCTGGGATGGTGAAGTGGGCCGGGTCTTCCAGCCTGGACAGAGGGCCCGATGGTTCTCAGAGGACAAGAAGGGTCTGGCATCCTCGGAGGAGCTCGGGGTCCACAGTTGGGCACTTGGATGTGCCACTAGAGGCTGCCGAGGCCCCTGGGGGCCCTCCACTGGGGTGGGGGGTAGAACAGAGAACATGGGGTGTGGTGTGGACCCCACATCTGTTTCAGTGCCTGGCAACTCTGGCTCATGAATGCTTTTTGCATTTTCAAACTGTCTGCAGTGTGCATAAAGAGAGGTGTGTTCATTTGGCCTTGGGTTCACCTGGCGCTTACTGACCTCCATGTTTGCCCAGCAGTGTGCCCCACGCTGGGCCCCAAAAGACCACAGGTCACACTCGGTCCTTGCCCTGGCAACTGGAGCCTTACCTGACACAGTCCTGGGGCTGCTTGCTACCTCCTCCACTACCTCCTGGATTCCACCCCTTTGCCACTTTTAGGGAACCCACCCTTCATTCTGCCACAGCTGGTCACACCCCGAGACACATCTGTCCCTTTGTGGACTGCGTAGATAAATAGGGATTTGAGTTTGGAGACCGGTAAGGGACCTTCACACTCACCCTTGCCCTGTGTATGTGAGCAGCAGTCAAACCCATGGAACGCAGGTTTCTCACCCCAACCAATCCTGGCTTTGTAAGAACACGCTAGTTCTCATATTCTAGGAAAGCTGTTACAGGTAACTGGAGCTTAACTTTCTTAAGCTCAAAACATGTGAATTCCCAGATTTTGTGTGCTCAGTGAGGCTGGGGTGGGGGCAGTGGTCACTTAATGGTTTCTCTTATTCCATCTGAGTAAGTGGTAGAATTGAGAGGTACGCACCAAGCCCAGGCTCTGGGGCAAGGGGAGTTGGGGAATTGGATGTGGGGACAGGAAGAGCTTAGACATGTGAGTTTTGCCCGTGGGTGACATGAAATCACAGTGTGCCCCCAGCACGTAGCACAGAGCGTATCCCATAGGAAGAACCTGGCTGTATTCACTGAGGGAAGGAAGGACAAACTCCTGGGTGACAGTCCTCTCTCTGTGCAGACTCCTCGGTGAGCCGTAGAGAGTAAATGAGCTGCAGCCTTCCCGTAGTCCCTCTGGAAGCCTCAGTTCTCCGTCCTCTCTGTTCTCATACTTCTTTCCTTCTCTCTCTGTCCCTCTTTTTTAGGGCTTTGAAGACCCCAAGGACAAGTGAGTAACATGCCCTTCTTTATTCCTGCTCTCTTGGCCTGGGGGATAGCCCCACATTCGTCTTATAGCTCAGTTTCCCCACGTTGCTTGGGGAGTGAGGCCACACAGCCTTGCCTGAGAATGACCAGAGCACTGCAGCTGACAGATGGGCAGCCCAGGAGCCCAGGGCAGAGAGGCTGGGCTCGGCACTGCCCGTTTGTAATCTTCCCACAAACACATGCGTGGACATACGTGTGCACTTCACAACTACATACGTGCACGCTCTTCACATGCCTGTGTGCACGCGCACACACGCGCCTGCTCTCTCAGCAAAATGCAGACCTTGCACGTTGGTCACCAGGTCTGGCCACATCCTGGTGCCTTGAGGGAATGTGCTCCTCTTTCTCTTCCATTTCCTGGTTCTTGGGGGCTGTCAGAAACCCCACTCAAGGACTAGGCATCACCTTGAGTGATGGGCTTTTAGTTTGGCACCCTGATCATGACACCTGCTTCCCAGAGGGTGCCCTGGGCCGGGTTAAAGCAGCAGGGTAGCTCACAGCCCCTGGGGCAGCAGTCTTGCCTCTGGATCTTGGCCTTTATTTCAGGATGATGGCACCGCTGGAGAGTGAAGAGCAGAGACTGTTAGCTGTGGGGAAAAACAATGAAAACTTTGATAATAAGTCATATTATACTATAATAATACATGAGTAGAGTCAGAAAAGCCTTACTGTTGGCGAGGCCCTTCAGCCAGAAGGTCAGACACTGGCAGCTTTCTGTGCATGTGTGCAGTTAAGAAGCGGGGGGACTTGGGTTCCGGATCTCAGTCCGAGCTTCCCCAGCCCTTATTAGGGCCTTTCTAATGGGCCTGGGTGCATGGGCCCAAGTGGGCCCTCTTGCGGCGCCCCCTGGTGGTCAGCCTGCCGTGTGTCTGCATGTCTTGCTCCCCAGGAACGCCCAGGAAAGTGCAAACCCCGAGGATGAAGTGGACGAATTTCTGGGCCGTGCCATTGACGCCAGGAGCATCGACAGGCTGCGGTCTGAGCATGTCCGCAAGTTCCTCTTGACCTTCAGGGAGCCTGACTTAGAGAAGAAGGTACAGCACCCTGGGTGGGAATGAGGCCCTGGGCAGAACCATAACCAGGGGGAGGGGACAGGACAATAGAAGGCTCCCTTCTGCTCTCCATCACCATGGAAAGAGCCCTTTGTCTCCGTTCCCTCTGCTCCGATGCCATGCTACCCAGTAGATGGAGATTTTAGGGGGACTTTCATGGTCAGAAGAGAGAAGTCTTCACTTCCTCATGTCTCCATTTCCTTATCTGGAAAATGGGGATATTTAACATACCTTCTTCATAGGGTCATAGTGAGTATTAAATAAATCCATATATAGAAAGCACATAAGATAGTATTGGCCACATAGATGTTCCGTGAATGTCCATTGCTGTTTATGTTATTTTTATTGTTGCTATTATTGCTATCATTATCATCATCAGTGGATCCCCCTGCTGCCTCTGGCACACTGGAAAACATTTGGAAGAGGCAGTCAGTTGAGATCTCTTTGTCCCATCTCCTTAAATTGTGACTGAGAGGTTGGGTGACTTGCTCTAGGCCACCAGTGAAGTAGTGAAAGAGCCAGAACCAGACCTTGGTCCAGGGTCTTTGCCCACACCACGGCGTTTCCCCAGTGTTGAGTTAAAACGGGCTTGTTGAACTCACGTCATCATCCGGTGAGGCAAGCCTAGGAGGCAAGCACTGTTCACCAGCAGTTAATGGAACTGAGTCACAAAGCACCCTCTCTGGTGACTCTGTGCCAGCACAGCCTCTGTTCCCACCGCCTGTTGGTGTCTTGGGAGGAGCTGGGGCTGGGAGCTGGGCCCTCAGAGATGAGCTCTGTGATTTTGGTAAGCCTCATGTCCTCTCTGAGCCCCAGCTCGCTCACCTGGGAAGTAGCAGCTATATAGGTCCAGTACCTACGTCCATGCATAAGGATGCCATAGACCTGATATGTGTCCTCACGCGCAGATGGCGCTCCGTGATGTGAGCCATGATCCTGACGAGTTACTCTCATGGTGACCCGACCTACAGGAAGTTTCTGGTTTGACACAGTTCAACTGTCCTCCCCAACAGGCACCACTTTATAGTGCTTTGGACTGGTTTCTTGAGCACCAAGGCTAGTGCTGATTCTTCCAGGTCTCCAGATCTTGGGAGTGTTCTGGGGTGGAGCGGGGCCGGAGTGGATGGGGCCAGGTGTCTCTGCCCCTCTCATCCCGCACATCCCTCTCAGTACTCCAAGCAGGTGGATGACCGATTCGGTGCCTATGTGGCATGTGCCTCGCTTGTCTTCCTCTTCATCTGCTTTGTCCAGATCACCATCGTGCCCCAGTAAGTACCGTCCCTCTGGCTGTGGGGCTTCAAGGGTGGGAGGGGAGGTCATGTAGGAGAGCAGAGGCGGAGGTCTGCGCTAAGCCTGTTTAGAGGGAGAAGTTTCCAAATGTGTCCTCGATGGGACCGGGAAGCTACAAGTCTGACACCTCTCTTGTGACAGAGAGGTGAGTTGCTCCTTCCAGGGTGGGAGACTTCCCTCTGGGCGCTGCCTTGCTGCATGAGAGACTCCTTGTCGGCACTTCGTCATCTTGGCCCATTGTACCCACACTGCGGCTGCCCAGTAAATCACCCCAAAGTACTCAGGTTTGCTTCTGTGTGACCTTTGGTTCTTGCAAAATCATCAATACATCTTCAAAAGATAAGGGTTTTCTGCAACTCTGGGTATTTCAAAGAATGGATTTCTGGTTCTGACGACTTTCCTCAAAGAGATATTCTAGAATGCTTCCAAGGACTGACTGTGTCCCTTACAGAGGCCTGTGGCTTCTGAGGAACCACTCGGATGTTGCCAGTGGGCTTTTTGATATGAAGTGTTAGGGACATAGTCACAGTAGAGTCACATCTAAACAGGAAAGATAACTGCTCCATGTCTGTTTGCATGTGTGTGTATACATTTGTATGTGTGTGCCCATGTCTGTACACATATCTGTTACTTCTTATGCAACCTTTCAAACATACAGAAAAGTAATTAATATAAGCAGCACCCATCCCCTATACTGTAAAGTATAACTATTGTTGATATTTTATCATTTATCTGTTTCTTTTCTGCTTATTTAAATTTTAGACAAAAGGACATTCCCCCCCTCCCCTCAAAAACCCTCAATACAGTCCTATTTTAAGGGCTTTCCCTTCTTAACCACAGTGCCTTATACACCAGACAAAATTAGCAGCGGTTCTCTGCAGTCGTGTAACACCAAGTCCATGTTCAGATTTCCAAAATTGTCTCCCAACGTCTTCAACTGTTAGTTTATTCATAGCCAGGATCTACCCAGGACCCACTGGTTGTGTTCAGTTATGTCTCCTAAGTCCAACTTGATCCAGAAGGGGCCCCTCATCCCAATGCCTTCTACTCTTCATTTTGAAATAATTATAGACTTATAAAAAAGTGACAAGAGTATTATGGAGGGTTTCTGTACATCCTTCATCCAGTTTTCCCTCATGTTGACCACTTACATAACTGCAGTGTGATGGTCGAAACCAGGAGATTAACGCTGGCATGACACACTAGTAACTGGGGTGACACTAGTAACTAGTGACCATAATCTAATTCCGTCAGTGTTGCCCCTAATGGCCTTTTTGTGTCCCAGGGGCCAGTCCAGGATCCCACATTGCATTTACCTCTTCTGTCTCCTTGGCCCCAGCTAATCTGTGATACTTCCTCAGCCTTTATTTGTCTTTTGTGGCCTTAACACACTTGATGAGTACTGACCAATTAATGTGCAGATGTCTCAATTTGTGCTTGTCTGATGTTTTCTCATGATTAGACTGAGGTTATGCTTTTTTGACAAGAATCCCATACAAGTGATGTGTCCTTCTTAGTGCATGTTATCAGGAGGTACACAATGCCTTCATGTCTTGCTGCTCAAAGCCTTGAATTTTTAATGACACGTTGTTGCAGAGATAGAGCCATTACATGTGTACCCGCTATGACTCTGTCAGGATACCAGTCACTGGCAGCCAGTTCCACTCTGGTTGTGCAGCTGATGCCCATTGCCCCCCACATGGAGGTGGCGCGGGGCTGGTGGGACTGTGGGTTCTTATTGCCACAGGATCCAATTTTTCTGGTATTGAAATGGAGCTACAGGTATAAATAGGCAACCTAGTCCTTCTGTCCCACTGCACCTGCTAGTCCAGTTAGCTTGGGCGCATAACCCTGCCTCTGGGCCGCTTTTCTTTTTCTGCAGCATGGCTTGTGGGCGGGGTTTTCCTCCTTCCCTGCTCTGCCCACAGTGGCTTCATTCCCCCTGGCCGCAGCTCTGAGTTGCTAAGGCATTGACGGAAGTCTTTCTCTAGCAGTCCTTTCTCTACAGAAGCAGGAAAGACCTACTTTAAAGGTCTTTCTTTCCCTCTGAAAAGAGTTCTCTACCTTGTTCTATTTGTGTAAGGCATCTAAGTGCTGGCCTCTGGGGGAGCCTGGAACACAGACGCCCTTTGGATGCCTCTCTAGAGGTATTCACCTGCCTTTTCAAGTCATCCACTTGCCTTTAACTGGCTCACAACGCCTGGCATCTCTAGGCCATTCTTATACCCTGAAAGGGAAAAGGGACTTCTGTGGTCTCCTGATATGATGGTGTGTACCTTGGCCAGCCCCTGCCCCAGGAGGGCCAAACGAAGGTTCCAGGTGGAAAGTCACTGGCCACTCTTTTGTCTGAGGATTCTGGCCCATGGTGAAAGTCACCGGTGATCTGCCTCGGGAAGAAGGGGTGGGGGGTGGGGGAGGTTCCTTGCATTTTCTTGCTGAACTGGCTGAAGAGCAGGGGAGCAAAACTGAGTACGACTTGGTGTGGGGCTTGGCAGGGGACAAGATTTAGGGACTCTCTCCTCTAGAAGGATACATCACTGATGTTTCTCAGAGTGTCTGGTCGGGCTGCTGACAAATGCATTTTAAAAAATGATGGCTGTTTATCAAATCTGTTTCCAGCTTTCACAGTTAATCCTAGCTGAGAGTAACTACTTGGAGGGAATAACCAGGTGATTTTTAAAACAGGTCCTTAATTAGGCAAAATATTGAGCAGGTGACACTTGCTTCTCCATTTAGCCCCCCCCCCCCCACCCACTGCAGGCTTCTGCTCCCCACAGGGAGGTGCGGGGAGGTGGCAAGGACAGGAGCCAGACCATTACGGAGGGGTCCTGAATCAGTTCTCAAGGCTGTGTAAGCCCTTCTTAGTGAATCAGGGGCTAGAAAAGACTGGGCAATGGATTCAGGGGGAATGGAGCAACTTCCTTTTCCTTCCAGAGATTTTCAGGGCCCCAGAATTCCCCACCTCCTCTCTTTTTCCAGCTCCGTGTTCATGTTGAGTTTCTACCTGACCTGTTTCCTGCTGCTGACCTTGGTGGTGTTTGTGTCCGTGATTTATTCCTGCGTGAAGGTGAGTCTAGCTCGCACCTGAGCCCCCAGCCACCTTCTTCCCTCCCTCCCCAGCCCACTGATAAGGAGCTCCTCCCAGGAGCCCAGGAGTCACCCTTGGGGTCAGGGGTACATTATGCTGGGGCACAACTCTTGATTGGCATTGGCAGCAAGCTCGACTATAGGGAGCACTTTGTCAGTGGAGCCTTATTTGTGTTGGCTACTTTAATCTGCCTTTGCAAATCTTTGCAACAAGGAGGTAGTGTCACTGCCTCTTCTGTCTGTCCCCTTGGTATCCGGTAGGATGAAGGAAGGGCACCTAGCACAATGCCTGCTTGGAGCAATGGGCAATAAATATTTGCTAAAAGGCTGAGTGTGGAAGAGACCTCTCTCAACACCCCCTTCAGTGTCCCCATGTGCCTGGAATTGGCTCTGGGGGGACCACAGGGATGATGGCTTTTGAATCGCCCATCATATAGATGAGGAGAGTGGCCCAGAGTGGTTCAGTGTTTCAAACAGGGCCACACAGCTAATAATGTGGGCAGAAAATCCTATTCTGTGTTTTTCTCCCCTGCCTCCTCTTAGGCAGACTGTGTCCTTCAGGAGACCTGGCCACAAGCCATTCTGGTCTGTGGTGGAAATCACTCAGGTTCCCCTTTGCTTTGTCCACCAAGCCTTTCCGTCATTTCCTTCCCTAGTGGTTTAAGACTTCCCTGATGGGACAGCCTGGCCCCAGAAAGCACTCTGTCCTCAGGCAGGGACAAGCCCCTCCGGCTTCTGCTGTAACCATTTCTGTGCTCCTCCTCAACACTCACTTGGAGCCAAGCCCTGGGCAGGGTCAGGGGCAGACTCTGCCATCATTCCCTACACACACTGCAGTAAGAACCACATTCTTCTTCTGGAAGGATTGGACCTTTGTCACCTCCAGAGTCCCCTTTCTCTCTCCACGCTCAAAGCAGGGTATTTTGTTAGATTGTTAATTGTTTAATTACCTAATGGTCAAGGTCTTGGTGGAGTAATTGTCAGAACTGGAAGCCCCCCCCACCCCCCAACTGGGAATCATCTGGAGTGGTTTAGCCCTCCCCCTGAGCGGATACAGAAGGTGACACCCGAGAGAGGCAGGATGGGCCTGGGTCAGTTGGCGTGTTGAGCTGTGTGCTTGGCCAGTGACTTCACTGCCTCGTAGGGTTTAATCCTAGTCCCCTGCCTCTCCACCAGCTCCTTCCTCAAGTCTGTGTTGAGTCACCTCCTGCCTTTTGGTCTTTCTGTTGTCTTGCCCCTACACCTCACTCCCAACCTGCTTTTTCCCTCGGGAGCACTTCCACTTTCTCTATCTCGTGGCTGTGAAAGTACATGGTACATTCACAGTAGCCAAAGGGGGAAACAACACAAATGTCCATCAACAGATGAATAGATAAGCAAAAATGGTATATCTACGCAATGGACTGTTAGCTACTCACAGAAGGGAATGGAGTTCTGACACACGCTACAATATGGATGAACCTTGAAAACATGCTTAAAGAAGCCAGACTCAAAGGGACATATATTGTATGATTCCACTTGTATAGAATGTCTGGAATAGGCAAATTCATAGAGACAGAAAGCAGATAGAGGGTCCTGAGGTTGTCAGGATGGGGAATGGAGAATTAGTGCTTCGTGGGTGCAGAGTTTCTGTATCGAGTGATGGAAGGGTTTTGGAACTAGGGCATTTTGGAAATAGAGTGGTAATGGTTTGCACATTATGCATATAATTAATGCCACTAATTTGTACAGTTAAAATGCAAATTTTTTTTTATCTTTTTTTAATGTTTATTTACTAATTTGAGAGAGAGCCAGAGTGTGAGCGGAGAGGGAGACACAGAATCCAAAGCAGGCTCCAAGATCTGAGCTGTCAGCACAAAACCCGATGCGGGGCTCAAACTCACAAGCTGTGAGATTATGACCTGAGCCGAAGTCAGACGCTTAACTGACTGAGCCACCCAGGCACCCAAAATGCAAATTTTATGGTACATGTATTTTACCACAGTAAAGTCACAACAACCTAAGAAAAAAGGTGCACCATAGCTAAAAAGGCCTTGTAAACATTCTTTA
The DNA here is from genome assembly GCF_018350155.1 of Leopardus geoffroyi. Lineage (NCBI taxonomy): Eukaryota > Metazoa > Chordata > Mammalia > Carnivora > Felidae > Leopardus > Leopardus geoffroyi. Next base: position 68,999,386 of record NC_059333.1, on the reverse strand, counting down.
CCTGAACATCCAAAAGAATCGTCTCTCTTTTTAAGTTATAAATTGAGGCAAAGTCATTGTTTGATGTACCCAATGAGCTTATTCAAGTCTGAATCAAAGCTATATGTAGTCTACAATTTTAAAACTAGAATCTAGACTTCTCTCTTTCCCGTTCCCTGCTTTGAGAAATCTGAGCTGCTCTGACTTCATTTATGTTTCCTGATTGGCATGTGTTCCTGATGGTAGGGAGGAGTGGAGGTGGGGGAGGAAGGCTCATGGCCCCGCCTGCACTGGCTATTTTGAGTTAATACTTTGGTCCAGTGAATTCTTTTTGCCACTGTTCGAGATTATTTATGAAAATCATTCCTGTCTCCTTGTGTTTTTTTGAATCTATCTATTTTGTAATCAATGTCACCTTCAATAATTTTATTCTCAATTCCTTTATCCAGCTCAGTGATTTTTCTGACGCTTCTGTGGTGGCCAGGGTTCCCTCGGCGGGAGAGCTTGGTGGATGGAGTGCCTGTCCCCCACCCACTCCATCCCTCGCCCCTCCACACACACCCCCCCTCAACCAGGAGAGGCTGCTGCTTCCAGCTTATAGATATAGAGCTTCTATAAACTACTTAGGAGAAAAGTGCTCCCTGGCGTAACAAATCTGACACCTGCTGATTTGGGCCTTTGGGCTAGGAGTCAAGTAGACTGTAGTACCCACCTTGAGGTCCTCACTGCATTTCCCTGCACCAACCCCCCCCCCCTCCCACCACCACCTCTGATGCACCATCTTCTCAGCATTTCTCCACTTTCTGGGAAGTAGACCCTCACTGGAGAAGTTGTTTGTAGCTTGAACTCCTTCCATTTCATTATTCTTTCCTCTTCCATGTGGATGAACTGTTTGCACACTGAGATGTGACAGGGGTACTTCTCTGGCATCTGTGCAGCAGGGTGGACTGGCCTCGCTTTCCCTAATGCCGGGCGCGGCCTGTCCTGGACCCCACTGCACACTGTCTGCAGGTGCACAGACTAAAAGTTGATTTTATCACCTTTTCAAGGTACTGCCCTATAGCTGACTGAACTGGAATTTTCCGTGTCGTTCTGTTTTCACTTCGAAAACACTTGCCCTTTAGCAGAACCCAGACATTTCTCATCTTACTTGCACAGTTTTTCAGGAGTCATGGGCAGTGGCTTTCTGATGAGATATGACAGTTCTAAATTACCCGCAGCATGAGCCCAGCGGATGCAAAGCCAGGCAGCTCTGTCAGACACGGTTTCTTTCTCTTTTCCATTTGTTTTCCCATTTCCCCAATACAGTGTGGCCTTACTTGCTCAACTGTTGATGTTTTCACCTTTTTGTAGAGAGAAATGTGAAGAAAGTATCGACTGAATTAGTCGGATTAGCCAAGTTAGTTTTGTCAGCTGTCTGTCAGGGAATGGCTTCCTGGGTCCTTTTTGTGGGAAAGTTTTTCTGGAACTTCCTACCGAGTGCTCCGATGGCCTTTTCATGGTGGGCCTGTTTGGTCCTCTCCTGACAAAGCGTGATCTGGTTCACAGACATCTCTGGGGACTTGGGGCTAACCTGGTGTCTTGGTCTCCTGGCCTCGCTCTTCAGAGCATCGGCTTCCCTTCAGGGCCCCGTGGTCTCCGGGCTGCTTTGCCCTAACGATCATCCCTGGAGCACTTCTTTTCTTCTGGCGATGCCGTCTCAGAAGGCCAGTCTGAGCATCTGCACACGTCGCTCCTCCCTTCCCTTGGCATCTGTGCTGCCCTGGGCCCCACAGCTGCTTGTCTTAGAAAAAGCCATGCTGAGGGGTGCCTGGGTGGCTCGGTTGGTGAAGCGTCTGTCTTCAGCTCAGATCATGATCTCACGGTTCGTGGGTTTGAGCCCCATGTCGGGCTCTGTGCTGACAGCTCAGAGCCTGGAGCTGCTTCAGATTCTGTGTCTCCCTCTCTCTCTGCCTTTCCCTCACTCATGCTCTGTCTCTCTCTGTCTCTCAAAAATAAATAAACGTTAAAAAAATTTAAAAAGAGGGGCGCCTGGGTGGCTTGGTCGGTTAAGCGTCCGACTTCAGCTCAGGTCATGATCTCACTGTCCGTGAGTTCAAGCCCCGCGTCAGGCTCTGTGCTGACCGTTCAGAGCCTGGAGCCTGCTTCAGATTCTGTGTCTCCCTCTCTCTCTGCCCCTCCCCTGTTCATGCTCTGTCTCTCTCTGTCTCAAAAATAAATAAACGTTAAAAAAAATTTTTTTTTAATTTAAAAAGAAAAGAAAAAAAGCCATGCTGCATCCCTCCTTGCCATCACACAAGGGTCCGGACTCAGAATCTCAAATTGGAAATGGCTGGAGCAGTGAAGCAGCCCAGACACCCACCTGAGACTGGAATCCCTTTATGATAATAAGGATGGGCTGGCCTCTGCTTGATTACCTTCAGGGATGGTGAGCTCAGTCACGTCTCCTGAGTACAGCCTCTCCTCTTTTTGGGCACCTCTGACTATTCCATCAGCCTCCCTGTGACTTCTGCCCCATCCTCCTATGCTTGTTTCTGACAATGCTAGCATTTCTGCTACCTCCACTCAGATGGGTAGAAGAGGTTGGCTGCCTCCTTTCCCCACCTTCTGGTCTGGGCCCCCTGTCTTTACTGTGGCTCATTAGCACGTTCTTACTTGGAAGGCCAGACTCCTTTCCTGCATTTTGGAGCTTGGGAGTAGATAGGCACAGAAGGAGTACTTGGCCACATAGCTCTTGGCGTGTGTGTGCATGCTTGCGTGCACAGGTGTATACATGTGTGTATTTAAATCTCCATCCTCCAGGCTGCTGGCTCCTCTTAGCTTGTCTCCCACAGACTCCCGGGACCTGACTGCCTGAGCTCCTGGGAACTGTGGCCAGGGCTGCTTCTAGGCTCTGTGTGCTCTGTGCAGTCACCAGAAACCTCTTCTCCCTCCCTGCAGCCTGAAGTCCACCACCGCACCCCCCTGCCCTTGCTGGCGCTTCTTTCTACCCCAGCCTGGCTACTGTCCCCAGTTTCTGAAATAGGGTCTTACTACACTACAGTACCTCTTACCTCTTAGGTATCTTCTGTCCTGTGGGGACTTTAGAGCCCCACACTCACCTTCTCCTAGCATGCTCAGGGGCACGTTTTGTCTATTAGAGGATACATTTTGCCAGACACACGTTTCTTTGGGGATAGAGAGCGTTTCACTCCAGGAGGCGTATCTTCAGTTCATCCCATGGCTGTTGAGTCAGGCAGTTGAGGGTCCACATCCCAGCTCTGCACTTGGAGCTGTGTTTTCTAAGCTTTGAAGAGGGCGTTTATCATATCCATACTGCAGATGGGGTCAGTGAGGCTCAGAGAGGTTAGGCAGCTTTCCTGAAGCCCTGGAGCTAGGAGGTGCCATAGCTGGGATTTAAACCCTAGTGGTTCTAGATTCCAGAGCCACAGTCCTTCCTCCCAAAGACGCTGCCTTTGTTAATATGTCCATTTGACCCCAGGAAGTGCAGTGGTGTGGAGCCTGCCTTGTTTGGCCTCTGCAGTTTTTATATCTTAAAAAAAAAAAAAATGTAAAGTAGGAGCTACTGCTTTTTAAAATCAGTTTCTTGTCAAATAGGCTGTTTTCATTTTTTTTTCCCATTAGATTTCATCACCTTTTTTCATCTCTGCAATACCCTGACCCCACATCACAGAACCAGGACCCCAGGCTGGTCATCAATTTGCCTGGAGGTTTTCAGAGTGGCCGAGATCAAAACTGTCCTTCACCCCAGTCATGGTTTATTAATTATGTCCCCACTCCTGTATTTCATGTTGAATTGATTTGAGTTCATCGGACTGGGAATGTACTGGTTTGGAATTTTTTTTTTTTAATCTTTTTGTTTTTGTTTTTGTTTTTGTTTTTTGAGCTCTAATTATGAGTGAGCAGGCATTGAACAGTTGTTTGCACAGGCACGATTATCCTGCTGGAAAAAAAAAATAGTCTCCAAGATCTGGTGGCAGCTGTGATGCATCTCTGTGAGAAAACTCTGTCCAGGTGAAGACATTCACCGTCCGCACTGGGATTAATATGATGGGAGTTAGGGTCAACATACAGATGAACTTTTTGACTACAGGAGATGAGATACTCTATATCAACTGATACCAGAGCAGGATGTCAAATCTTCTGGAGATTTGAAGTTTTAAAGTGAAGAGCAGGTCTTTTTAAAGGATGACAAAGGAAATCGGCTTGTAGCAAGCCAGTGCATTAAAAGTCAATCATTTGTTAGATGTGAAGTACTTTTCCAGACTGAATTTTAAAAATAGCCTGCAGTTCTCCTCCCGGCCTCTGGGTGGCCCCTGTGGGGCTCCTGGTCCCACCTTCCCCGGGAAGCAAGCCCGTGTGCATATCCTGTTCCCCAGCCAATTTCTAATAACTAATAACTTTTGCCTACATTTCATCGGTGAGTGCAAAATAATAAAAGAAACCCTTCAATTGATGGGTAGGGTGATTAGAACTGAAATGATTTAAATAACATGGGTTGGGGGATAGGATGGAATGGCAACATTTCAAGCAGACAAAAATTAGAAACCATCTGTCATACCTTTTCAGAGTGGGATCCTCATGCTAGTGCCAGAACACTTTCCCCAGCTATGAAACAAAAAAGTCCTTCAATAGGAAACAGGGATTTTCACTCTTACTGGCAATAGAGCTCTTTAAAAATGCAAATATTAACTAAATTTTCTATTGAATTTAGCAGCTCATGAAGCACTTTAGTATGCATCATTTCACTGAGTCTTCATGGCCACCTTGGGAGATAGATCTCCCCTACATATAACTAGGAAAGCTGCAGCTCAGAGCCCTTGATGATTTTCCCAGGGTCAGGCAGCTGGTAAGAGCTGTGTAATAAGTTCCTTATTGAGATACAATTCACATCTATAAGATGCACCTTTATGAAGGTGGATGAAACTGTAATTCAGTAGTTTTTAGTATATTCACAAAGTTGGGCAACTGTTAACCACTATAATTCCAGAACATTGTCATCATCCTGAAAAGAAACCCCATACCTGTTAGCAGTTGCTGTTCATTCCCTGCTCGCCACAGCCCCTGGCAGCCTCAAACTCTCCTTTCTGTCCGTATGAATTTGCCTGAACTCCTACAACGTGTGGCCTTTTGAGATTGTCTTCTTTCACTTAGCATATACTCTCAAGGTTCACCCGTGTCATATCATGTAAAAACATTTTGTTCCTTTTCATGGCCAAATGATATTCCATTCTGTGGAAATATCACATTTAGTTTATCAGTTTGAGTAGTTTCCACTTTCAAGCTATAATGAATAGTACTGCTATGAACATTTGTATACGAGGTTTTACATGGACTTATGTTTTCAGTTCTCTTGGGTATATACCTACAAGTACAGTTGTTGGGTCATATGGTAACTGTTGATCATTTTGAGAAACTGCCAACCTGTTTTCCAAAGCACCTGCACTATTTTACATTCCCACCAGCAATGGATGAGGATTCTGATATCCCTATGTCCTTACCAACACTTGTTATCACCTGACTTTTTGATTATAGCCATCCTGGTGGGTGTGAGGTGGTATCTCATGTTTTTGATATGCATTTCCCTGATGACTCACAACAAACATCTTTTCATGTCATGTGTTCATTGGCCATTTGTATAGATTCTTTGGAGAGATACCTATTCAAATCATTGTCCCATTTTTAAATTGGGTTGTCTTATTGTTGAGTTGTAAGAGCTCCTTGTATACTGTAGTCCCCCCCTTATCCATGATTTCATTTATTATGGTTTCAGTTCCTGTGGTCTGGAAACAGATGACCCTCCTTCTGACGTATCGTCAGAAGGTCATACTTCACGGTGCCTACATCATTCATCTCACTTCCTCACATCACGTAGGCATTTTATCATCTTACATCATCAGCAGAAGGGCAAATCCAATAAGATATTTTCAGAGAGAGGAGAGACCACATTCACATAACTTTTATTGTAGTATATTTTTGTAATTGTTCTGCTTTTGTATTAGTTATTGTTATTAATCTCTAACCATGCCTAATTTATAAATTAAACTTTATGCTAAGTGTATGTATATAGGACAAAGCATAGTATATATGCATTTCTGTACTGTCTACAATTTTAGGTCTCTTGGTGGGGGGGTCTTGGAGTATATCCCCACGCATAAGAGGAGACTACTGTATTCTGGTTGCAAGACCCTTATTAGAGATATGGTTTGCAACAATTTCTCCTATTCTCTGGGTTGTCTTTTTGCTTTCTTTCTTAAATGGTACATAATACAAAATTCTCCATTGTAACCTTTTTGAATGTACAGTTCAGCAGCATTAAATGCATTCACTCTCTGGTGCAACCATCATCACTGTCCGTCTCCAGAACTTTTTCATCTTCCCAAACTGAACCTCTATATCCATTAACCAATTAACTCCCCACTCTGCCTTTACCCCTGGCACCCGCCATGGTGGACAAAGCCAACTGTGTAGATACAGTGGACTGGGTCATTTAGCTACCAAAACTGAGGTGGGTCTTTGGTTGGACATGCTGTTTGTCTAATTGAAGGAAATGTAGGGAGGGTAGGTGAGGGGAAACAGGAGATCAATGGGAGTCCTGAACAAAAGGTTCACTTAATTCACTTGTCTAGGGCCCCACCCTCCTGCTCACATGCTACTCTGTCCCCTTCTCACAAGCCCATTTCCTCCCTTCAGACCCTAAGTTTTCTCCAAGTCCTCAGACCCACAGCTTCTTACTGCCAAGAAGCCTTCTGACCCTCCTTGGGAAAGTTCTGGGTCCTCCCAGGCTTCCTTAACTGCCTGATTGTAACCCTGACGGGCCCAGAATTCACATGGCGGATTCATGTGCCTTTTCCTCTGTTCTGCTGGGGGCAGGATAGCACCTTTCCTTCCACCACACCTCTCTCCCCTGTAAGCTTCCCAGGTAGACTCACTCCTGGCCAGCCGCAGATTCTGTGCTGTCGTCGGCTGGGAGCAGTGGGTCAGTGGTGTGAGCCATCGCACAGTTGCACACTAGGAGGGCGTTCAGAAAGGACCTGGGGTTATGCTGGCACGAGACAAAGGTGGAGGGGAGGGAGGGCTCCCCCAGCTCCTCTATGGCAGTCTATAGAGTCCTCACTGAACTCTGTTCTGTCTCTCTCCCTCCTCTTCCCTTGGTTTAGCTCTTCCCGGCCCCGCTGCAGACCCTTTCCAGGAAGATCGTGCGGTCCAAGACGAACAGCACCCTGGTCGGAGTGTTCACCATCACCCTGGTGTTCCTGTCGGCTTTTGTCAACATGGTAGGTGGTTCCACCCCCCACGCCTCCCTGGAGCTCCCTCTCCCCCAGAATTTCTTATTCGGTCTTCCCCTTAGGTCTGGATTCAGATTTGACTCCTAAAGCCTCTCACACAGGCTTTTAGTTCCTTGCTCTCAAGGCTGGAGGGACCAGAAAGACTCAGGAAGTGCCCAGGGGACATTTATGAGCCCTAGCCTGGGCAGCCGGGCCAACCTTGCCGGCTCCTTGACTTCTTCCAGGCTCCTCTCCTGTCCCCCCCGTCAGTGTCAGGCTGCACCTGAGACCAGGGTGGACAGACACCCGCTGCCCTGTGGAGATGGGCTGCCCTCGCCTGGCCCCCACAGCTGACCCTCTCCCCCGCTGCCCCTAGTTCATGTGTAACTCCAAGGACCTGTTCGGCTGCCTGGCGGACGAGCACAACATCAGCACCAGCCAGGTCAACGCGTGCCATGTGGTGGAGTCGGCAGTCAACTACAGCCTGGGTGACGAGCGGGGCTTCTGCAGCAGCCCCCGGCCCAACTGCAACTTCCCCGAGGTAATGGGCAGGGGACTCTGGGTGCAGACAGACCCCTCTGCCCTGCTCCCTCTCTGCCTTTGGCTGCTCTGGGGGAGTCAAGGGCTCTCAAGCTCACAGCCATCCCAGAGACCCTGTCCCAGTCTCTCAGTCCGTGTGTCGTACATCAGTGAACGAGGCCAGCCTTCTCCATGCAACAGTAAAACAGCATGCTTGCCGTGGCCCAGGCACTGTGCTGAGTATTTGACATAGATTTACTCATTTCGTCCTCACAGCAGCCCTTTGAAATAGACACTGTTAACATCTTTTTTACACAGATGAAAGTGAGGCACAGAGAGGGTAAGTGGCTTACCCAAGGTCACACAGCTAGGAAGTGGTAAAGCCAGAGCTTTCACCCAGGTCCTCTGGCTCCAGAATTCTTAGCCTTAACCTGAGGGCAGAGCTGTTTGTGGACCCTCCACTTTGGAGCAGGCCTGCCTCAGGAGAACCTGCCTGAGCTTCTCTGCTATGGGCCAGAGAGCAGGGAGGGAAGCAAAGGAACCCAGTCTCAACCCAGTACTGCCATCGAGGTCATCCATTCAAAGTGTACATACAATTCAGTGGCTTTTAGGATATTCACAGATGTGTGCAGCCATCGTCGTAATCTAGGTAGAACATTTTCATCACCCCCAAAGAAATCATACCCATAGGTTATTGGGTTTAAACACCGAGAACCCTTAGAAAGCAGCATGCATTAAGTGCCAATGGTATGTGCGGTGCTTCATTTACCTTTTCCTCAGGAAGCTCTCCGAGCCTGAGGCCAGGCTTCCAGCCCAGGGCGTCTACTGCATGCACTGGGTAGTTCCCATACCCCAGCTGCCTTCGGGGCTCTCACGGAACCTGTGAGGTGATGGTAGTTGTTACCCTTTTCTGGGGGAAAGTCCAAGCTTTCATCTAGTTCCAAAAGGGCCCCGTGACTCACAGAAAGGTCCAGAACTGCAGTGAGGGCCACCGGGGCAGTCACAGAGCTGGCCTCCCTCCCCCAGCCCTGGGAAGGAGCCCGATCCATCTCCCCTGTACAGATGGGACAATGGAACCTCCATGAAGGGCAGGACTCCCGCCAGCATTCACCTAGACAAGCGCCTCTCTTCCACCTGCCGCTGGGTCCGGCTGAGCCCTCCCAACCTGCCGGGGCGGTGGGGGGGGGGGGGGGGCAGCCGAGTCTCCCTTCTGCCTCTGCTCCCTCGTGCAGCTGGCAGAGCTCACAGGAGCTGCTGCTTGAGGGCTGTTTGCTGAGAAGCAGGGGCTTGTTTGATCTTACAGTTGCCCCTTGGTGGCTGCTGTTTCATGGCAGATGCTGAGGAATGGGCGAAGAGAGTGGGGATGGTGGCTGCAGGGCTTATTCTGGCTCCTCACTTGAGGGAGATGGTTGGTCCCAGCCTTCGGCCCTCACCAGTCTGACCAGTTCCAGTCCCACTGACCCCAGGCCTTGATGACTACAGAGCTCTCGGGCTCACATGTCTTCTGATTCAGCAACTCCTCACAGATCCCAAGGCCCTTGGGGACACCACCTGTAAGCCTTGGCCTCCTGGCTGTCTGGCTCAGGGTCTGAATGGGCATCCAGGCTGGCCCTGGGGGCTCCGTCCCCACCCTCCCCGCCCCCCGCCCCCAAGGACAGGATTATTATCCTTGGGGCTGTTTTTATCTGGGTGGACCCCCCCTACTCCTTCCTCTGCCCCTGTTCCAGGTAGTGGATTGAGGCTGGCCCCTCCCAGGGGGCCCTCTGTATCCCCTCTCTGGGTTCCTGAAGGCCTGAAGAGGCTCAAGGTCCAACCTGGGAGCGTCCCCCACTGCCATTTGGCCTCCAGCCCAAAGCAGAGGAAGTGCATAGTGAGTCTGAGTGCCTGACTCAGAAGTCGCGATGCTAAATTTAAAAGAAAGAACAAAATAACGACGGTGGCATGTCTAGAATTAGCATCAGGGGACGACAGAGCAGAAAGGAACCTCCGAGGTCTCTGGTTCAGCTCCTCTATTGTCTGAGAAAGAAACCGAGGCTCCAAGACCAGAAGGGACTTCCCCAGGGTAAATCATGTAGGGACACAATCCCTGGTCTGCAGCCTTCTGGGCCAGACAGATTCAGAACTTTGGAATTTTTCAGAGTTTGAAAGAGTATCTCACACCCCCAGTGTAGCCTGGGCAGCACCTGATAATGAAATACAGTAATATTTCTGCAGCAAAATGTATGAATCGTCCCCAGAAGCAGGCTAAAGATGATAATTAGCATCACATCACGTGGGGCAGGCTTTGTCACCAAATAAGGCCAGTTCAGATGTTGCCACCACATTAGTCATGAAAATAGTTTCGGTTTGCAAACCGTGGGATTTCACGTTGCAGGTCAGGGGCTGGGGCCTGTGCTCTCTGCAGTTACTGAGGGCACCAGGCGCTTCCTCTCATGGAATGGCAGTGGTGAGCCCGTGACATTGGAGCTTTTGCAGATGGGGAAAATGAGGCTTAGAAAAGTTGAATAAATGGCGCAAGTCACACCAACAGTCCACAATGAATCAGAGTTACGACTCAAGTCTGCCTGAGCCTGGAGCTCTGCTCTAACCACTGGGCGCTGCTGCCAGCATTGGCCAGACTCAGCCTAGAGCCCCATCTTCTGGTTCCTAACCAGGGCCCTTCTGGTTTCGTCACAAGTTCGTATTCGCCAAAACGTGTGGCTGGCTCAGGGGGGCGGAGCGTGGGGCCGGGAAGGGTGGGGCCGGGGCGCTGAAGCCCGATGCCCTCTCTCCACAGTACTTCACCTACAGCGTGCTGCTCAGCCTGCTGGCCTGCTCCGTGTTCCTGCAGATCAGCTGCATTGGGAAGCTGGTGCTCATGCTGGCCATTGAGCTCACATACGTGCTCATTGTTGAGGTGCCCCGCGTCACGCTCTTTGACAACGCCGACCTGCTGGTCACCGCCAACGCCATGTAGGTGGCTCCCCACACTGGGTCTGGGGCAGTGCAGGGAGGTTGGAAGAGCAGGTGGCTGGGAACCTGGGCTGCAGGGGGCCCTTGCGAGGGGAGTGTTGTGTTGCCCCCCAGCCTATCACCTGGGCAAAGCACCAGTGTCTTGTCTTCCTCCTCTCTTTCCCAGTGGGTGGGGGAGTGGCCTCAGGGTGAGTAGGTCCTGCTGTCCCCTCCAGTTTGTTATTCAGTCCTTCCCTCAGGCCTCAGTGAATTGTTCCTCATTTGTTCAGGACAGTCTCTGATGAGCTATATTCACTTAACTCCATCTGCCTGTGGCACCTCAGGCCCAGAGGGGTAAAGATTCAACAGAGCTGGACGGCAAGGTCTGTGAGAGCAAAAGAACAGCCTTTGTTGTTCATGGGCTCTATGTCCTGCCTCGAGCTAGACACTGGTCATACATTATCCCTTTTCAGCCTCAGAGCAGCTTAGCAAGGTCGGCAGGGCTGCCAGGATGGTTGGGTAGTCTGTGCACTGCTCAAAGGCTCCTAGTTATGATTGTGAGTCGTTAGGTCCCACATCTAGGTAGCAGGCATGGGAGTTGTGCCTCAGGCTACCTAGCTCCCAGTAAATTGGGAATCATACCTATAGTAGTAAAATGTAGGTAAAATGCCTGATATCAATGCTCTTTTCTTCCCATCACTCTATCCACCCCCCCCCCCCACACACACACATATACATTGGGAAGTGCAAAAAATGTGACAGGTCTGTGTCCCCTGAGAAAATGCAGCAAACTGTGTTTTCTGCAAGTTACAGGATGGGATCCATTCATCCATCTAGCCATTCATCCAAAAATATTTCTTGAGGGTCTACCATGTTTCTTCCCCCATCCCCTCCCGCCCCCCCTCCTTTGCTGAAGCAGCAGCAGAGAACAGAGGACATTTCTGGTTTGGGAGTCCCTGGCTTGGCTCCAGGGCAGCACTGTCCAATAGATAAATAATGCAATGTAATTTAAAATTTTCCTAGTAGCTATGTTAAAAAGGCAAAGCATACAAATTTCATATTTTTATTTAACCAATATATTCAAGATATTATTTTAATATGTAGTCAATATAAAATGATTCATGAAACCTATTACATTTTTTCCCACACTAATTCTTCAAAACCTAGTATCTATGTTACACTTGCAGGACATTTTAGCTTGTACTGGCCACACTTGAAGGCTCTAGCCACACGTGGCTGTGGTAACTACACTGGACACAGCATAGGTGTAGTGTTTCTTCTCCTCTGGATGCAGCAAAGGGCTGGGGTGGTGGCTGGGCTGGCTTCTGTCCAGGCGGAGGTGCTGGGGGGCCCCAGGGTCCCAGGTATGGGCTGGGTGATTTGTGGTCATGGAGACCAGATGCTAGTTGGGGCTGGGCTTTCTGTAAGCCTCCCATCCCGAAAGTCTCCTTGGATCCAGAGGGGTGTTGGGGGCGGGGGATGAGGGAGCAACCGTAGTGGGGGCAGTGGTATCAGGCACGGGGCAACAGGGCTGGGAGTGGTGGGGGAGCACGGCGGTGGGAGGGGCAGAGCAAGGTGGGAGACAGAACGGGGGAGGGGGGCAGAGCGGGAGTGGAGACTGCCAGTTGAAGAGCAGCCCCGAACAGCCCTCCCCGCTTCCTGTTCACAGAGACTTCAGCAACAACGGGACCTCCCAGTGGTGAGTGGATACTCTCCAAGTCCTCTGACACAGCCTCTCCCTGCCCTTGGCCTAGAGCTGCCAGAGGCCAGCAGCCCAGGGCCCAGCAGAGAAGGCGGTGGTGCCCATTGGGGAGGGGGCCTCTGAGGCAAGGTGGGCAGTGAAGGAGAAGGCTGGAGGGGGCAGGGAAGCCCTTTACTCCCCAGGGACCAAGGATGCCTCATTGGGTAGATGCCCTTCTTTTCTTGTGTGATTCCCACCAGCCCAAGATGACCTAGGACGCACAGGTCATTTCCAGAGACCTCACCTTAAAGCATCTGGCTTCCCACTCTTCCCCAGGAGCGTGTGTCAGACCCCAGGCCCAGGAGAATAGGAGCTGGTGCCCCCTGGCTCCCTGCCAGAAGAGAGGGGCCAGCAAGGCCTGTGGGCTTTGTAGGGTAGGCCCTGCACTAGGGCTACTGCTGGTCAGGGAGTCTGTGCAGTGTTCAAGGCTCAGGCTCTCTGCTGGGACAGGGAGCAAGCAGGGTTTGGGAGAGCAGCTTTTATGAAGAGTATGTATTAATGTTAACAGGAATGCAATTGGTCATTATTAGCTACCAGGTGTGGAGTTCCTACTGTTTGTCAGGTGCTATACAAGGAATTTTGTGTATTTTTCTTTTTTAATGTTTATTTATTTATTTTGGAGAGAGAGCGCAAGCAGGGGAGGGACAGAGAGAAAATCCCAGGCAGGCTCCATGCTCAGCCTGGAGCACGATGCAGGGGCTCGATCCCACAACTGTGAGATCATGACCTGAGTTGAAATCAGGAGTTGAACACTTAATTTGCTGAGCCACCCAGGTGCCCCTGGTATCTTTAATTCTTAAAATGTGGGTATTGTTATCCCATTTTACAGATTAGGAAACTAAGGTTCAGAGAGGTTAAGAGAGACTTGCCCAAAGCCCAGAGATGGCCAGTATGGCCTGCCTGGCTCCCTTGTTACTATGCCCACGCTATCTTGTCCACTGGGAGACGCCTGGGATGTACATGCTGCCTTTTACAAGGGCCTCATTTATCCCCTGATGTGACCAGAGGGAAGCTCCCCAGTGATGGGGGAGAGGCGGGCATCAGGAGAGGAGTAATGGCTGCTGAGCTGCTGGTGTGAGCAGGGGCTGAGACAGGGCTGCCAGCTGAGGCGGCTTCCTGGAGGAGGCATTACGTCAGGCAAAATTTGAGCTGGAGGTTAAGGAGAAGGGGGAGTAGTAGGAGGAAGACAAAGGCCTGAGGGGGCCTCTGAGCCTGCCATGAGGTGCCAGGCATCTGCCTCCTGCCTGCAGCCCTGAGCATGCGACCAAGGTTGCGCTGAAGGTGGTGACGCCCATCATCATCTCAGTCTTCGTGCTGGCCCTGTACCTGCACGCCCAGCAAGTAGAGTCCACCGCCCGCCTGGACTTCCTCTGGAAACTGCAGGTGGGTGGCCCCGGGACTGGAACTGGGATGGGGGACACACCCAGTCCTCGCAGCACTTTGTGAGTGAACGAGTTCATCACCTGGGCTAGCTGAGCCTTCGTCCTGCACTGAAAAGGTGTCCTGCTCAGTCCCACTAATCTGTGCCCCATGTCCCAGCAGGTCTGCTCCCTGCTTTCTGGAGCCAAGAGCCAAAACCCTGGAGCTTACTCCAAACCATCCCACCCTTGACAGCGCTGGGACTTTGACGGGCCCAAGACATATGGTCTTAAGTCACAAATATTGGCCAGGCATTGCTGTGTGCATCCAGAGGCAGGGACAGAGGGGAGGCATGGCCTCTAGTCTGTAGTGTGGGCAGCAAGGAGTCAGGAGAGAGGGGAGCGGGCAGGAGGTGAGGACTGTGGGACGCGCAGTCCCCATGTCACAGAGGCTGCAGTGCAGGAGCTGGTCCCACAGGCTCCTGAGCAGGGCCTGATGTGACCAGAACTGGCTTGAAGACTCTTCCAGGGGAGAATGGATGGAGGGGGAATCAAAGACCATCAACCGGAAGCCTGGACAGGTGGCTGTGCCCTGGCCCTGGGGAGAGGTGGTCCAGGTAGGGGCAGAGGCAGTGGGGTGCTAGTGCCCAGGGAAGTGCTCCAGCCTCCAGGCTTTGTGCCCTGTGCCCTGATGGTGTCAAAACCCGGAGGAGGGGATGCCACTGGGCCACACACAGGGTGATGCTCCAGGTGCTAGTGATGGACCCAGCCACTGCTTGTTACCTGCTGGACCGACTCAGAAGGTCCAGGAGAGGGCGCCCACGGTGAGAAAGTCTTCCCTGTGGGCAGCCTCAGACCTGTTATTCCAGTTACTTCATTCTTAAAGATGGGAGCATCCAGTGGCCCCTGCTGTGTTTTGCAGGAGGTTGGCTGAGATTCCCCACTGAACGGATGCCCTGAGGTTGGGGGAAATTTTTTTTTGCATGTGGAATGCCCCCTTATCATCCCTGGGTTGGGCGGGACCCGGGGGATATCCAGTGTGAGGCCATACCTTTCTGGCTCAGATTGCTGCCTCCCTGCCTCCTCCCAGCGATCATGCCCCTCATGCCTCTGGGGAAGCTCCCCAGAGGCCCCAGCTCTCTCCTAGGGGCTGACCAGGCTCTGTGGGACCTGGGGCTGATTTCCCTCCACTTCTCTGCTTACTCGCACCCCACCTCCCATGTGAGCCCCGAGGAAGTCCCCCACCCCCAAGACAGTGGCTGTCCTGCCACTCATTTGTGTGGCAAAGATCTCGAGAAAGGGCTGGAAGCAAGGGACAGGTGAGCCTGCCACTCAGCCTGCCTTTGTGACCTGCTGCCCTGTCACCCCACCCTGCTTCTTTGTCTAGCTCCTGAGTACGCAGGGTGCAGGGTCGAAGTGAGGCTGCCTGCCAGGGCTGAACAGAGCAGTCTGAGCTTCCCTCACAACCCCACCCCAGTGTTCAGGCAACCGCAGCTCCCCTCCCATTTTGAAAACAATTAAGAAGGCCTGTACACAGGTGTGTGGGGTTGGGGGTGAGCATGTCTCTACCTGGCAGGCGTGTCAGCCTCTCTCCACTGAACCCCTGCAACAGGCTCGTGATGCTTACACGTCCCTTCATCTCCCGTCCTCCTCCAGGACTTTTGGGAGGTGGAACAACATCAAATACATACCAACAAGCAAAAACCTGAACACAGGTCCTTGGGTTGGGTGAGTGATAGTCTGGTGCTCCCCACCCTTCCAGTCTAACTCAGCAGCTAATTTTGCTGTTGGATCTAAGGTCATGGTGGGTGGGTGTGGTGCTGGCAGTGAGCTGGGGAAGCCCGAGGTCCTTCACTTCCCTGAAGCGTCTGTACCAGGAACACACCCTTATCCACAAGCCTGCCCCTGGCCAGACCACTGGGTCTCAGGTCTTATCCCTCTCCCACAGCATTGACCTTATTAGGATCAGCAAGGGGGCTGTGGACACCTGAGCCCTCCACCTGGCCAGAGCCCAATCCTAGAAGCGGTTGGCTGTGTTGGGAGCTGCCCACCGTCACGTCTCAGGGCAGAGTTGTCGAGATGTGGTGGGAGTTCCTGGTCAGAACCCTGGGGCCTTGGCCTGTGCTCCCTGCAGTAACCAGTCTCCGACTATCTCAACCCCAGCCTCCACCACCAGCTGCCTGGCACTGGGCAGATGCACTCTGGGAAGGGCATGTGTTATGTTTCTGCCACTGCTGGGCTGATCAAAGGAGCTAGAGTGCTCCTGGGCCCCCAGGCATGTGGTCTCAGCAGTAGTAGCACTGTGGGCAGCCTGTGCATTTTCCGAGGCAGATGGCCCGGCTGGGGCTCTTCCAGGGAGTAACCTTCGAGAAGTACAGAGATTCCCACTCTGGCCTACTCCCACTGGCACACCTGTACCAGAGCTAGGCAGCGGGTGGCTTGGGAGGAGGGGCCTGATCAAGGCATCTCAGAAGCAAAGGTCCCACTGGACCCACGTGGCATCTCAGGATCCAGGAACTTCCTTAGGCATAACCCCTATTGTCAAGGCTGTGTTTCCAGTGGCTCTAGGACTGATGGGCTGTGGGTCCTCTCACCTCAGGTGCAAGGCTAGGCCTCTGAGCCCTGGGGTCCCTGAGCTTTCTACCCTACCTGCTGGACCCAGGTCCTGTGCCTTTGGGTGGGTGTGCCAGCAGTTTCCCCATGAGCAGCCACCATCCACAGGGAGAGCCAGGGAAGTGGTCCTGGTGCTTTTGGAGGTTGTAGCTGCAGCCAAATAGAAAGGCCTCCACGTTTAGTTAGGAAAGCCCCCAGCAGGCTGGCTAGATCTTTTCAATGGCCCTGCTAATGACCCTTTACCTGCCTGTTTTACCAACATGATCACTCCCAGTTAAAGGGGCCATTTTGTTTGCCATCAAGGGGGAGGAAGCTAGCAGACTGCACTGTGTACCTCCTGTGTCACATGAACTCTGGTCAGATGGCTCCTTGCACACCTTGGTGCATAACTATCTCTGCTCTTCAGGCTGTGGGCCACTGTTGGCCTCTTGATTTGAGGGCTCTTAAGCTAGAGGGTGAGTGACCACAAACCCCAATTTCCCAGACCCAGGACCCAAACTGGGGGAACCAAAGTCAATGGTGATGTGCCCATCCCACCCCTGGTGGCACTTTGGGGCATCTGTACCTTCTGGCCCTGGGGTGAGTCTGCTCTGGTGGGAACCAGGGAGATTGGTGGGGCTTCAAGCCATCGTCCCAGTGGGGTTGGTCTATTAAGTGATCCTTATCAAACTGCTTTTCTGATTGTACTTCCTGATATGAAGAAGAAAATGGACAGTTGTGGAGCACTTGGTAGCTGGAGGGCCGCTGGGGCTGTGGTTTTGGCCATCCCTGTAACCCCCTGCCTTGGTCTAGCTTTGGTCGGACAGGACGCTCTCAACCTGTCTTCCAGGACCCGTTTCCAGTCCGGGGTTCCCTCCTTCGGGGCCAACACGTTCCGAGGGGCAGGCAGGCAGAGCCCAGTTGGATGTGTACAAGTGTCTCACTTTTCTGGTGCTTCCTCATGGAAAGCCAGAGGTGGGGACAGCAGGGGGACAGAGGCTGGGCACAGTGGAGGTCTCGGGTGCACGCGGGCAGGCCGCATGCCTCTCCTGACCGGGCGCCGTGTCCTAGGCCACAGAGGAAAAGGAGGAGATGGAGGAGCTGCAGGCCTACAACCGGCGGCTGCTGCACAACATCCTGCCCAAGGATGTGGCCGCCCACTTCCTGGCCCGCGAGCGACGCAATGATGAGCTCTACTACCAGTCGTGTGAGTGCGTGGCCGTCATGTTCGCCTCCATCGCCAACTTCTCTGAGTTCTACGTGGAGCTGGAGGCCAACAATGAGGGTGTTGAGTGCCTGCGACTGCTCAATGAGATCATCGCCGACTTTGACGAGGTGCGACGGGTGGGCAAACAGGAGAGGGGCGGGGGAGACAGGCACCTTGCCTACATTTCTTCCTCTATTGTGTTACAAAGGAGAAAACAGGCCTAGAGACACTGCTTGCCTAAGGTCAGTGCTAGTAGGTGGAAGAATGGGGGTCCCAGCCCAGGCGTTTGGAATTTGAAGTCTCTGCAGGTCTGTTGTCCCACTGAGGCCCTGCCCAGCTACCTTGCCAGCCACTCTCCATCAGCCACCGTTCCTTTCCCGCCAGGCTGGGGCCCAGCCTTTGAGGGACTCCAAGGAAGGAGGGACTCCTAGGCTAAGGGAGAAGGCAGGACAAAGACGCAAAGCCCGGAAAAGCCCGGTGGAAACACAAACGTGTCTTATTTACTACACCCTCGCCAAGCACCGAGTGTGTGCCAGGTGCTGGGGGTTCTGTGCCCAATAGGGCATTTCGACCCTGGGAGCCCCCTGAGTGGTGAGGGTGAGAAGGTCAACCCCAGCAGGAATACAGAGCCTTGGGAGGAGGAAGAAGAGGATGGAACTGGGAACGGGCTGTGCTGGAAACAGCCCATGAGGCTCCTGGGGCAGAGTGTAGCTGGAATTGACTGAAGTTGGGTCTGGGCAGGCTTTTGACAGACAATGGAGATAGAAGGTGGGTGTCTCGTTGGACAAAGATGAGGTGGTGTCCCTGGGAGGGATGGGGATATGAGCCAGGGAAGGGAGGAGATGGCCACCAGCCCCTGTTGGGGGCAAGAGACGCTGAGGTGACTAGTGGGCTGGCCTGGGGCTCTTGGTGCAGGGCAGACAGTGACTCACAGTGACCACACACGGGTAAGTATGGGAGGAGGCCTGCTCTGTTGGCCTCACACTGAGCTGGTGTGGAGTTGGGCCTCCTGTGTGAACTGGGAGGACATGAGGGGTCATGCTGTTGCCCTTCCCCCATAGACTTCAGTGCCCCAGCCTTGGTGGTAACCCAGGTTTGGCCTCCTTCCATCTAGATCATCAGCGAGGATCGGTTCAGGCAGCTGGAAAAGATCAAGACCATTGGCAGCACCTACATGGCTGCCTCAGGCCTCAATGACTCTACATATGACAAGGTGGGCAAGACCCACATCAAAGCCCTGGCTGACTTTGCCATGAAGCTCATGGACCAAATGAAGTACATCAATGAGCACTCCTTCAACAACTTCCAGATGAAGATCGGTGAGCTTGCCTTCTGGCCAGTCCAGCCTGGGAAGAGCAGGTCGGGTAAAAAGCTGCAGGGCCTTGACAGGACTGGAGAGGAGGGTCGTGGAGGGAAGGGTCTTAAGGACTAACGGTGTTTCTATTTGGGAGCTTCTGCTATGTTTGCAGTCCTACTTCACACACAACAGTGAGGTTTAATGTGGCCCCATGTGAGAGAGGAGGAGGAGCGCCCAGGGGCTTGGAAACACGGCAGAAAATGTCTAGACAGTGTCAGTTAAGCCAGGTGTGTTGGGTAAAGTTCTTGCTTGAAGAAGAGGGAGGACATTTGAGGTGGGGAGCCAGCATAGCAAAGGCTGAGGGGCAGGGTGATCACGGTTGGCGTGCCTAGGACCGGGAAGGTGGACAGATGAGAGCAGAAGTGCCAGGAGGGAGATGGCAGCCTTGCTTCCTGGAGCTGGGTCACGGTGGCCTCCCTGCCTGAGCTCAGACGCCCAGGGGAGGATCACCTGGACAGAGAAGACACTGTGGGTTAGGAGCAAGGTACTAAGAATGAAAATGGTTGTGCCCCTGAAAGAAACAGGAGTGATGAGGAAGAAAAGGATGAGTTCTGGTACGTGTGGTTAGAATGAACTGAAAACTGAAATGCCACCAACAGGGATGATTAAGGACAGGCAGTGGGATGCTGCAGTGAGTCACTGGATCCTTGAAGAGGGTGGTCCTGGTGATGGACTTGCAGGAGCTGAGACCTGATTGGGGGCGAGGACACAGGAACAGTGCTGTGGGAACAGACCCCATGGTCTGGGTTGGCAGGCATTTCGTGGGAACTGCAGGGTAAAGCATGGTCTCAGGCCTGGAGGACACTGGCGGTCTTCAGACTGAGTCCAGAGGAACTTGCTGAGTGTCAAGGGAGGAATGATAGTGTGGTGAGCACTGGTCTGAGCCCTGATGACATTGCTGACTTCTGTCCCCTGCAGGGCTCAATATTGGCCCCGTGGTGGCTGGGGTGATCGGGGCTCGCAAGCCTCAGTACGACATCTGGGGCAATACGGTGAACGTGGCCAGCCGCATGGACAGCACCGGTGTGCCTGACCGCATCCAGGTGAGTGCCGGAGCATCCACCACCCGGCTCACCCCCATGGGGGCCTCTGCCTGATACTCCAGGTCCCTAGTGCAAGCTGCCCACAGTCCCCAGTCAGAATTTCTGCAGTCAATTTTGAAGGTAGCTGGCACTGTCTCGGGAGCTTGGAGATCATTGTGTTTCAGGCCCTCAGGACCTTGGACAGATCTTCACTCCTGTGCAAAGCCCTCTACTGGCCACAGAAGGAATTGGGGGACTAAAGGCGGGAGCCACTGCTGCTGATGCTAAACCAGGAGTGCTAATGCCACGACCCAGGCATACAAGGGGACACCAAGATGGTTGCAGGGAGCAAGGTCTTGCCAGTTGGAGCCACAGCGCTCAGGGCCTGGTGCAATAGAACCAGGGAAGGCCAGTGATCCCTGGGATGGTGCTCCCACCACCCTAGTTGCCAAGGGGCCTGGCCAGAGACCCAGAGACTTTTTCTCCTCTCTTCATCCTGTGCAAGCTGGCTCTTGCGATTCCCAGGCCTACCTCTCTTCAACTGCTTTTTTCTTAGACTGCCCTTAATTCCTTCTGCTCCCGTCTGACAACAGTGAGGTCCTGGATTGGGCTGTATTCCTGTACCTCTGAACCCCCAGGGCCCCCATAAGTCCTGCCATAAGTGGGCAGGTCACTTAGCCTCCCTGATCTGTTTTCCCAAGTTTGAACTCTGCTCTCTTCATGGCCCTTTGCTCACACTGACACTGCTTAAATGTCCCTTAAATCCTCTCTTCTGTGGGACCTCTGAACAAAGGGTCAGCCCAAGCATGGCCCTGGCCTGATAGGTGCTGTTGGAGGAACCTGGCCAAATGGTTTTCTCTCACTTCCATCCCTGTGCCAAAGGGAGAAGGGACAACAAGATGGCAGCTGGGGAGAAAGGAATGTGTGTTTGCAGAGTGTCCGACCCCACCCACAGACAGGTGTGAGGGACTCTGTCAGCAGCCACACAACGGCCCGGCACCTCACCTTTGCATAGGGCTTTCCCATTCGTGGAATACACGTGATAACCCAGTAGGGTCACCTTCCAGCGGCCCATCTAGAGATTTCTGGCCCCTTCTTCCCTGGCATGACAGCCAGACAGGGCCAGGATCCTCAGCAGAGGTTTTGTGGGGTGGCTGGCGGGGCATGTGGGCTGTACTCAGACGGCTTTTGGGTCACTTCATGAAGCATTCATCTGTATTGCTGCTCACATCAACCCTACAATAGTGCAGTGATTACTGAAGCCACTGGTGAGTTCCCCTCTTTGTTCCAAAAGCTAAAGCAGAGATGGGCACTAGGATATAGAACTGAATCCACACTCTGCCATTTGTTAGCTATGTAGCCTCAGACAAGTGATTTAGGTTTCCTGAGGCTGAGATAACAGTATTTACCTCATAGATTCAGTGAGATAAACAGTGGCTCTCCATCTGTGGTGTGAAAAACCAATTTCCAGGAACATCGCTGATCTGTCCTGGAGCGAGACTTGGGTGGACACGCTGGGCCCATGCTTGGGATCAGTGGGGCAGCGTCAGAATGCTGTGGATGCCCTAAGCAGTTCTGCTCAGCTTCTGCACCTCTCTCATTGTGGATAATGACAGGCAGTTCAGGGACCACAGGCCACCCTGCCTGGCACAAAGTAGGTGCTGTCATCCTTCTTGTTTCAAACAGGCACGTCTAGGGGCGAGCAGCTGTCAGTCCCCGAGAGCCCCTGCCAGGGAGGTGCCACCCACCCTTGTGTGTTGGGGACAGTCGGACAGAGCTGCCTGACAGCAGGCTCACGGCTTGGCTCAACAATGGCCTATCCACTCCCCTTCTTTGCCTCCTCAGGTCACCACAGACATGTACCAGGTGCTGGCTGCCAACACATACCAGCTGGAGTGCAGGGGTGTGGTCAAGGTCAAGGGCAAAGGAGAGATGATGACCTACTTCCTCAACGGTGGGCCCCCGCTCAGTTAGCAGCTGCCAGCCAGTGATGCCAGGCAGCCTGGCCTCCAGAGAAACGGAAATGGCTTCTTTGTGTGCCGGAGGGGGGGCAGGTGGAAGCCTGCGCTCTAGCCCACGTGGCTGCGCCGGTGAGATTCTCCACTTTGACTCCAGAAGCAGCTTCTGCCTTTGTGGGCAGGCCGCAGCCTCCGTCCCAGGCCCCAGGGTGCCAGCGTCCTGCGAGCACCAAGCTGACCAAAGATGTTTCCTCCGTAGAAGACTCCGCTAGGCGCGATCCGAATCCCGAGTTTTCTAACGGATGCTGCTGCGCAGGTGGAAAGGAGCTGCTGAGTGCTTACGGTGTGTGGCAGCCGAGTGTGCAACGACAGAGCTGAGGGGGAGGCCTCAGCCTCGGGTGGGTGGGTCGGTCGGCGGCCCAACTCTGGCCCAGGGTAACCCAGCGGCCCCAGGGGTCCACTTCCCTGTGTGAGCCTTTAAACCCCTGACAGAGGCCACGGCCCCTGCCCCATGGAGGGGCTTGCTGGCAGGAGTGCTGGCTCTGGAGGGACTGCGGCCTTCTCCGCAGCTCTCCTCCTCACCTACACAGGTGGACAACGCCTCTTGGAGGGGAACAGAACAAATTGTAAGGGGGAGGTGAGAAGACGCGAGGCAAGGAGGGGTGGTTCTGAGAAAAAGAAAATATTTATTAAATAAAACAACTTTCTGTGCCCTTCTTTAGACTATGCTAGTTGTATGCATATAAGAGACCCACAAGCAAACAAAGATGCCACTGGTGGTTGGGGGGAGGGCAAGGATCCCAACTTGTCTTTTTTGTATTTTTTATTTTGTATTATTGAAAACCTTGGAGATCTAACAAATATACCAAATTCTATATTTTGTAAACTATATTAGAAAACAGCTGTGCACAGCGTTTGTACTGTACGTGTGTCAGCATATGTACTGGTGTAGATGTGTGTGTGTTTATGCCGTGGAACTGGTCACATGCAGGATGCCTGTTGCCCTCACTTCACTTCAGATTAGGCAGTTTTGGGTTTTCCCAGGTCCAACCAGAGCAGTGAGCATGTCCTTTTGGGGTGCCCTACAGTCAGATTAAATGGGAAGGTGCATGCGTACATTACCCCATCTCTCTAACACATCACTTCCCCTAAGTAAAATGCAAATGGATAATAAAACAAAAACTGCCTTCCCATCTCAGGCTCAGGTGGAACCAAGGGAAGCAGCCTCAGCCTGCACCAGACAGCACGGCCCCTGTCCCCTCTTCTCCCTGAGATGCCAACCATTTGCTGCCTGCAGAGAGGCAGCTGTGAGTGCTCAGGGATGGCCGCAGGTGCTCAGCTGGCCGGGGGGGGGGGGGGGGGGGGGGCGGACGGTGGTGGGAAGCCTTACCTGCCTACCTTTCTCAGTTGGCTACCGTGCAGGTGGCTCACCCAGAGATAGTGCCTCAGACTTGGGGGTAATGTGCAGCCCTCGGGTTCAGGGAGGGTGGTGGCTTTGCTCTTCATCTGCAGACCAGAGAAAAGGATAGAGCCTAGCTAGCTTCAGCGTCCAAAGGGCAAAGCTAGCAGAAATTTTGTTTTGTCTGGTTTTTGGGAGGTGGAAGTGAAATATATTGGAAAAAATTATATTTGTTATATCCTCTGAGGGTATAAAATGGAAACGGGCTTAAAACTGAAAAATGATATATTATCATAGGGATATATTCAAACAGAATCCTTGGGTCCTGTGCCCACATCTTTTTGTTGCTTCTCAGGGCAGAATTATTCTCACCTCTAACACGAGCTTGAAGGAGGTAGGGCGGCAGCTATATGCCAACTGCAAAATGTTATTTTGATCCCCATCTGCACCACCTCTCACTGGACACTAGCACCGGCCTCCCCTTTTTTCTTCAGTATATGTGCTGCCGAAGCGAGCTCCCCTTTCCACACACCATCTCTCACCCCAATTTGAACACAGCTCTGAGAAGCAAAGTTTATGGACCTAAAACTGCCAGCTCCAGTCTGTCCACGCTTCTGCTGCTCTGTCCTTTGAGTTCTGCATTGCCCCTCTTGCATCTGTTGGGGGGACTGGCTTTCTCCATGGTGGCATTCTCAAGTCCCCGGCCCCTCCATAGCACCCACCAGTGGTGCTAGGTTTTAATTTTGCTTCCAACCTGAGTTAACGTGTGCGTGCTGAGTTCCTCCAGTGGTTCCCCCCATTGGTTACGGTCTCCTTGGCCTCTCGGGGGCCCATCCCTCCTATCCCAGCAGTGACTGGCGACACCATGCAGTGCTAGCTCTTCATTCCCTCCAAGGGTGTGCACTCTTTTTATTCCTGCTCTTGCAAAAACAGATAGGATTATGATTTCCCATGGAAATTGAAAAGTCTATTTAAATAATTTAACTATTAAACACTTTCACTGGTAATGTGTCCTGGTCTGATTTGTGGCTTGGGCCAAGGGCCTGGTTCCAGTCTGAAGAACAGTGCACTCGGCCCTTGCTAGGGCACTGGGCAGGGAGCCCCAGAGGGCAGAGACCTACCTTGAGTGGGGAACAGCACGCTGCTACGGGGAGAATGTCGGCGAAGGCCTGCAGTCATTGTGGCAGTCAGGTGAGACAGCATTGGTGACCTTGGCGAGAGTTACCAGCCCAGTGAACACTGGGCTGAGGAGCAGGTTCCAGAGTGCAGCGGGCTGAGGAATGAGGAGGTGAGAGACACCAGGAGTGAAGGGACAAGGGATTTAGGATGGGACCAGAAAAGATGCAGGGTTGAGGGGAAGAGGTTTTAAAACAAGTGAGCCCAACTCATTTCTATGCTAAGGGAAAGAAAGTTGAAAATACAAGAACACAGATCATCGAAAGGACCCAAGTAGCAGGGAGGACAGGGAGATGCAGGCTCAAAGTGTACTGATTGGACTTGGGCAGCTAATAACCATGGCTACCATTTACTGGACACTATGTGCCAGACACAGGGATAAGCATCACACAAACTTCATCTCATTTAATCCTCCTGGCCACCACATTTCACTGATGAAGAGATACAGAGAGGTTGAGTTACTTGCCTAAACTCCTACAACTGGTAATTAAGAGAGAAGAGATTCAGAGCAGGCCTGTCTGCTAAGCTCATACAGGTAGCTTCATGCATGCCCCAGGACTCCTCTTACCTCGAGAGGAAAGGAAAGGTGGCAGAAAGGCAGTTCCTGTCGGCCGCACCCATCAAATGCAGGGCTATATTTGGGCTCAGGAAATGAAACCAGAGGGATCTGGTCAAGTGAAAATGAAGGAGCCAGTGAAAAAGACTTCCCCGGGGTTATTTCAACAAAGGCCACGTGGAGACATAGCCATGGCAGTCCTGGTCATAGGCAGGTCCCCTGCTCCAAAGAATTGAATAGCATTAGCAATCCCACTGTCCATGGTAAAGGATGCAATGGTATAGAGCTCATGTTTAACTCTGAGAACTTTTCAGGCTAGGGTACATCAATTAGAAAAGGAAACCAAACGAAAAGGCCAAGCTTTAGGCTGACTGGACTAAGTGAGGGCAAGTCCTCAGGCAGGTCCATGGCACCGGATGTGCATGCATGCACACCCAACACACAGGACAGCAAAGGAATGCAACTCATAACCTTCATAAGCCCTTCCCATTCCCATCTCCACTGAACTAATTCCAGAGAACGTATCTGTTTCTCCCTTATAGATTTATACTTTTGTGCAAAAGCATATCCAAACCTAGAATGTTAATTAGCAAAACTTATTAGCAAAGACACATGTGTGGTGAGTTTTGAACACCGCTTTAACATCCGTTGACAGTGTGCCCGCAGAAGGCAGTATATTATGGGGGCTTGGCAGGCTCAGTCGGTTAAACATCCAACTTCAGCCCAGGTCATGATCTCACAGTTCCGGAATTCCAGCCCTGCATCAGGCTGTCTGCACTCAGCAGAGTACGCTTCAGATCCTCTGTCCTCTTCTCTCTCTCTGCCCCTTTCCCCTCCCCCCCTCCCCACTTGTTCTCTGTCAAAATAAATAAATAAACTTAAAAAAAAAAACCCACTGACAGCAAAGACCATTAAAACCAAGACCAGACTTCAGCCAACATGCTGATGATCTGATTTGGGGGTGGGGGTGGGGGAGGGGGATTAGCAATGTTTATGGGAAGGCACAGTGAAGCTTGGTGCACTGAGGGAGCTGAAGCTACATATTCACCAGATAGTCCTGTTACTTTAAGACTTTCAAAAACACAAATACATTTACAGAACTTTTCCAAAAGCAGACTATCACCTGAGTGTCATACAGTTAAATGATGCCCAGAGCTATAGTTTTTACATGATAAAATGTGCCTATTTTCCATAATGTTGCAAGCTGGCCATGAGTTGCTAATTAGCAGAAAGCGAGCCTCCAGAGCTTGGGAAAGATGCTGAATCCGTATCATTTCAGGACAGGAAAGCATTCTTGGGCGCTGGGATGCACAATGCTCAGAAGTAGCGCTGAGCAGATTCTCACTACCACCTGAACAAGAGAGCAGCAGTGGCAGGGACACTCCCCGCTTTTGAATTCATCTAAATCAAAATAACTCCTCACTGAAGAGAACAAATGATGTACAGGTTGTCTCTAGAAGGAAGGGACTGTAAGTCTGGGCCATGCTGGCCATGGCAAGTATCACCTAGCACAGGGGTCAGGAGGAGAGCTGGAGGGTTTGTGTTTTCTATGGAGGAGGTACAGAGAGGGCACGGCAGACCAGAGAATACCATGCCCTCCACACCCTGCCTTTGGATGAACTTAATCCAAAGTGTATAAAGAGCTTTCCTATACATTTTCTCACTTGTGCTTCCTCCCTGGCCCAGGAGGCAGTGGGAGAAAGACCTGTTGCATGTCCTGAGGCTGCTCTGATCCTCAAGGATAAAAGCTGTGGCACTTCTGTGCCCACAGGCACTTCTGTCCAGTGCACTGATCTGGCTGGGTCCTGATGATCTTGCAGGGATACAGGGCTTGCCACTTCTCAAGGTTGACAGCAGGTGAAATGAGGTCCGCTTACTATAAGTACTATAGCTTTTCTTGGCCACTCAGATTTTCACAAAAGCCCTTTAGTGTTTTGTTTTGTTTTGTTTTTTTTTTTCCTGTCTTGGAACAAAAAATATAGTATTTGCTGTCTTCTTCTTGCCTATCTTTCCTTCCCACCTGCAGGGTCATTGCTTCTCAAGACAGACACCAGAACAAAGCCAAGTCAGGCCACTGGAATGGCTGACCTCCAAGGTTCCTTTCTCCTCTAGAATTCTCAGATTCTAAATATTTGTGAGACCCTGTCCAATATTCATGTGCCAGACCACAAATATGACACAAACATAAACACAATCAAGTTAGGATTTTAAGATTTTAAAGCCAAAGGCAGACAAATAGATGAAAGCATCCCATCAAGGGGGATCTTTGGGAAGACCACCTTCAAACCAAAGTTGCAACAGCCTCTGCTCTGTCCTCCTTCAGACACCACGCCAGCAGAAGTAGCAGCAGCCATATGCATCGGCAGTGTGGCCAGAGCCCTTTCCTACCAAGGGCCCTGATCCATACAGTGCTGAGGGCCAGGTGATCAGTCTCGGTTCACAGACCCAGCAGAAGGTCCAGAAGATGGGATGAAGGTGAAACACAAGAAGGAAGAGGATTGTCTAGGGCTGAGGGTAAAGTAGGCACCCTGTCCCAACTAGCTTGCTAGCTTTAAACCTCACCCACGCATCTGTTTCTAGTGAACAGAACTGAGCCACCCCCTCACTTGGTGAGCGCATATTCATCCCTAAGGTCCCTTGCCTACTGCTGGTCTATTAGGACTGTGAATTAAAGAATTCTCATTGGAATCCATTAGGGGCCTCATCACTTTTTCTACCCCTCAGCCAATTTCTAATTTAGACCTGCCTGGAATCTCTGGTTTGTCAGCATCTTTATTTTCCAATTTTGCAAAATTTGCTTCTGTGCTTTGACTTTGTCAGTTAGCTAGAGTGGCACTTCCTGGTTCATGTGGGATTTTTTTGGGGGGTGGGGAGCAGAGGAAGGCATTTTGTATCAGACTAATCCTTTAAGAGCCATGTTGCATTTGCACTTTTTAAGAGTGCCCTGAGCATCACATCCCCAGCACCTATATGCTATTTCTTTATTATGGTTTAGAGACTGCTGGCTGCATCCTGCCACCCCTTGCTTCCCATCAATGCACAAACCTCACGCACATGCACACTCATGGAGGCCCCTACAAAGTGGTGGGCACGAGGGTGGCCACCATTCAAGAGTACCCACTAGATCAGAGCATTCAAAGCAAACAATGATGGGGCCACAGTGCTAGGGCCACATTGGACAACATGACGTTCCCAGAGGCACCTTCCCCTTTTGACAGCACTCCAGTACCTGGGAGACTGTGGGGTCCTGGAAAGCACAGTCTACCATTTCCAGACTGTGTGACAACAAACAACTGATCCTAGTCACTTACCTCAGATGGATATTGTTAGGTTCACATAACCTTCTATACCGAAAGCACCTGATGTACAGCAGCACTTGGCAAGCATGTGTCTCCATTCCCTTCTCCTGTCCTTGAATGCATCCCTACTGCCCTGCCCAGAGATCTGCACACAAGAGCTTGCCAGGGCAGGCAACATGCCTGCTAGACATTTCAACAGGATCCTCTCTTAGCTGCTGATCTCTGAAAAACTTGGTACAATGACTTATATTTAGGGGCATTTGCAACATAAAAGACTTATTACCTTGAAAGTAATAGCAACACCAACAAGATGGACCACAACAAGACATACCGTGCTGTCCTAGCACTCAATGTGCCAGGTGCTGTTCTAAGTACTCTCTATATATGGACTCATTTAATACAGCAACACTTTGCCCAAGGTACTATTACCCCCATTTTACAGACGAGGAAATGGAGGCAGAGAGGTTATGTGACTTGCTGAGGTCACAATGCCAGTAGAAGAGAGCCAGAGAATCTGAGTCCAAGTTCATAATCACTATTCAATATTGTAAATAGTTATGTTCTATTATTTTTGTTTAGTGTTTTCAGATACAAGAATCACTTAAAGCAGAATTTCCATAAAATTACTTTATATCAGAGAACCAATTCTGTCCTTCAATTAGAAAAAGTAAATGTTTGTAACAAATGAATCACCAGTGAAGCTTTAACATTCTATGTTAAGAATCATTAGACTTAATACAAAGATCAGACTGTATAGCTCTTGCCCTAAAACCTAAGGCTCATTTAAGTTTCACCATACCCCTTGCATCCACATGTCCCCATGTCACTGTTCTACATACAGGAATTTCAGGAAACCATTTTGCTCAGTCTTGGATAGCCACATTGCAGAAGTTAGCACTGACCAATCCCTTTTATTAAAAAGGTAATGCAGAGGGGTGCCTGGCTGGCTCAGTCCATAGAGCATGTGACTCTTGATCTCAAGGCCATGAGTTCGAGCCCCATGTTGGGTATAGAGATTACTTATATAAAACTTTTAAAATGTAGATTACTTGGATATACATTCCAACATATATTCCTTATGTATTTCAACATATTTCCATGTTGTCTAGCTTAATATTACATGGTGCTAAGAGCATGCATGAGTTCTGAGTAAGACTGATCTGGAATAAAATCTTGGTGCCACCAAGATTGGTGGCAAGATTGACTGAGGTCAAGTGACTTAACCTCTTTAGGCCTCGGGTACTCCGTCTATAAAAAGAAAGCTTACAGAAAGGCTTTCTGTAAGGATGACATCCTTATTGTACACAGTACCGTTTCCCTCCATGTCAGCTTTGTCTGTTCTCACTGCTGCTAGAACAGTAAAGGCCCAGTGGTTGTAACATACAAGGAAGTATTCTTTCTGAGATTCTGCGGCACAGAAAAATGAACACCAACTTTTGAATCACTTAAGCCTGAATCTCAGGTTTGAATGCAAGTCTGTTTCCTCAAGAGAATATGAGATAGTGCCTCCCATCCCCCAGGCTGCCCTAAGGATTAACCATGTAGGAGGACCTAGCCCTGGCCCACAAAAGGTGCTAAGAATTCTTATCATTAGTCCCAGGCACTGGAAGAATTCCAAGTAGAAGGCCAAACATTGTTGGCAAGGTCATGGAGAGCTGAAGCCTCACAGAAAAGCACTGGCACTAAGGAGGCAAACAATGAAGGCAGAGCTGCAGAGGGCCGCCAGGACCAAATGGGAAACAAAAGTTTGGAGTCCTGTTTCCTACTCTCAGATGGAGCCTGAATATGCTTCCGTTCAGTGACAGTTGCACTGCTGTGCTGTGGGATGCAGGGAAAAGGGGCAAATATGAACTGTGGGTGACGTGAGGCTGAAAATACCATTTGTTACCAAGGAAATAGCAGGAACAATTCATAAGGCTACGGTATGGATTTCAGGAACTCTTTGAGAATTAAGCCTGTTCTCTCCTGGAGTTTCCTACAGCCTCCAATTGTGCTAAGACTACTTATATACGGGCACTGCCAATGCAAAAGAAAACATGTACACACATGTCAACTGCACTCCCTGTTCACAAGCAAGGAGGATACAAGCCACATGGCTTCCAACCACTGAGTGCATTCAACAGTATGTTCAACACTGTGACTTCATCTTGTGAAATTGAGTAACCCAGAAAAGTTGGCCACTCAAAGAAGATGTTACAAGAGTGGCAGCCACAGACACTGCTTCTCTTTGAAAAGTTCACCGCTCAGAAATATGAGCTGAAATATGCTAAAATAAGCCAGCATTCAACAGCAGTCTCAGAACATTGATGAAGATGATCAGACATTTCTAACCCTAACTGATAAGACTAGAAGAGGTAAATTCTCAGCCAACACAGCCTTTACACACAAGCTGGTTCATAACCCTCGGAGTTGAAGGTGTTTAACTTTTAAGTAGCATATTACTAAAGCCAATCAAAATAAAAAAAATCAGGTTGATTTTACTACAGCATTTCCTTAGAGATGATAAAGTAGGAAAATACAAAGAAGGCTTGACCACAAAGATGGCAGCCCTGAAGAATTACCTGTAATTTGTGGTAAAGGCTAAGTGTTCAATTTGATCTGAATGGTGGTTGCCTTTGAAATACACTTGATACTTGAACAATACAAGTTTCAGCTGTGTGGGGCCATTTACATGTGGACTTTAAGTAGGCTGCATGCCCAACACCGAGCCCAATGCAGGGCTTGAACTCACAGCCCTGAGATCAAGCTGAGTTGAGATCAAGAGTTGGAACCTCAACCAACTGAGCCACCCAGGCACTCTGACATGTGGACTTTTTTAGAATTACAGTACTATAAATGTATTTTCTCTTCTTTATGATCTTAAGATTTTTACTATAAGAATACAGTATATAATACATAGAACATATAAAACATGTGTTAATTGACTGCTTATGTTATCAGTAAGGCTTCTGATCAGCTGTAGGCTATTAGAAAAGTAGTTACACATGGATTTTTGACTGCACTGGGGAGGGGTTGGTGCCCCTAACCCCTGCTTTATTCAAGGTCAAGTGCAATTTATTTGTTGTTTTACTATATACTTCATGACAGCTCTTTTAAAATAAACTAAAAGTCTGTTAAAATAACATCACAAGTGTGCACGCACATGCACACACCTTTTGCTGTGTCTCTTGGAAATCCAACAGCTCAGAGTGGGGCTCCATAGGTTACTTAGTAAGACTTTGGGAATAAAGCCAAGCAACTCCCATTTTGGTGGGTGGCTAAACTCAACAGGAAGCACTTATGTGACATGGAGGTTAAAGCTCATATGACAAACCTGGTCTGTGGAGCCTTGACAAATCCGGACACTGCCTAACAGAAATGGAACCAGTCATTTCTCCAGACTAGATTCCACTGTGAAAAAGACCACATTTAATACAAAATAAATGTGCTAATCCAGGGGCAGCACATTAACTTTATATGAATTATAAAATGACAGAATTAGGTAAAGGTCTATGTCTCTAGGCATTTGTCTCAAATGGATTTTCAAGCTTTAACAAGTACCTATTTTTAGCTTAGGAGAAGAATTCTTCCTCATGCCAACAAAATCCTCTATTAACCACACCGAAACTCCTTAAATGAACGCCTCTGAAAGCTGGTACAAGTCAAGGATGAAGGCACAATCATTAATATGCAGGCGGCTAAAACCATTGAGGATTTTGTTCATTTTAGCATTTCACAGGACTCCCAAGCGTGAACCTCTTTACCAAAATCCCTCAGGAAGATGTCTTCCCTGAGGAACTGGTATACTCTTACAGACAGAGCTAGCAACGGGAAACTTGTTTCCCTCCTAGCCATGATTTCCAGGAAGTTCAAAAGTCAAATTTCACACTTGGTAACAGCAACATGTTCACCTTTCATTTTCACTGATCTTGTGTTTCTTCCTTTCTGTTCATAGTTACTGCTGTTGTATTTGTCTTATTTTGGTATAGCGTGCTTCAACTGTTTTTGGGAAATGGGCTAGGTATAAATACATTTCAAATACAGACCAAGCAAATATCGTAAGCAAATATTGTAATTACTTTTAGAACACCTTAATAAAAAAGCAGTATTTCAGAGTCACCTTAATACACACCTATATTTGACACTAGCAGGCCTGAGCTCATTAAGTTCCCAATTCCCTGATTTTACCAAGAACAGATCTATTTCCTGAGTGCAACCCTAGTTATCTTCATCAGTCCCCACTCTGGGGAGGCAGGGCCCCAAGGCTAAGGGATTAGGAGTTGTATGTGCTTAGCTCTGTAACCCTACATAAGTCATTAACATCTGATTACGTCAGTTTCCTCCTTCATAACAAGAGGACAATTAATTCTCAGCCTCCATGACAAAACTCATTATGATTAGGTAAATGCGGAACTGCTCTTAGAAGTAACAGTGCGGTATTACTATCATACACATTAGAAGCCTAATGAGCTTAAAAACTTTATACTCACGGTAAAAATTTTTCATTCCAAATTCACAGTTTCTTTGGCAACAACACGAAAGGGCAGAGAAGTTATATAAACACTCAGCGATGCAGATACCAAATAATGAAAAAAAAAAGCATTTCTATACATAAAACATTATTTATACCTGTTTTCAGTTTTTACATTAATATGTAAACGTCCCATCATCCAAAAATAGAAAAAAACAAAACAAAAGCAAAAAAACAAATTAAACAGCTGGTTGAGTTTTCAAATGTCTTTGCTGACTGATCCAAAACACCAAACACCATAATTCAATAATTCAATGATAAAGGAAAACCAAAGTGAACCAAACTGGTAAGAGAGCTATTAAGTATCAATATATAGCAAAATCACAATTAACCAGAATGCTCCAACTTCTTGGTTAATTGGCTATTTACAAGAGAACTCCTCTTGTTTTAACAGTTCAGAAAAATCTTTCCACACTGAACCACTTCACTCTCCTGGCTCAAAAGTACAAAATGCCAAACAGTTTTATTTTGATGAGTCAGGATCATGTGGTATATCTTGGGGCAGCTCTCAGAATATATATAATTTCTCTGCAGTTTTGTTAGAGGCAGAAAACTGAAGTGAACTGGAGTTTCCGGTTTTAAATAAATCCCTGACATTACAAGCTTATTGTCTTCCTTTTGCCTCATTCTCCTAAAAAGGGAGTGCAGCAAAAAGTTCTAGCTAGCATGATTTTACAGTTAGTTGCAGGCATGCCTACATATACAGGTTCAAACAAACATGGTAGTTCAACGACTTTACCCCTCCGGACTATTTCTTCTGCTTAATAAATATGCCCAGTAACATGAGTTATATGCAATGGGTCCACTGTTTTCTGGATATCAAATTTTAAATTCGTATTCCTTATGTATTCCTTGTTTGGAATCTTTTCTCTAAAAACAAAAGAAAATCGTTAATGAAGGTAACTTGCAAAACCAGTAGAGATGTAGATTTTTGCTAATGGAATCAAATTGTGCTTCCTATATTATTAATTCATAACCTCTTGAACAATCTTTATAATGTTATGAAAAAACAAACGAGTTCTCTAAGAAATTAGGTGCAGAACTCCTCAAAGCCATAAAATAATAAGAGTTGCTGGGAGAAGTTACCTTCTGATTCTCTTAGTACAAGTTCAGTGTTCCGGATCCACACCATTGGTAGCACACAGGAGGATTTTAGGTGGTATACAACACAGAGCTAAATAATGCAGAATCACAGTGAGAATGTCATTCCCTTTACAATTCTCTTTCATTCTTCTCATAATCCCACAGAGAGAGCCCCATTTTGGTGCTGGGTAACATCTCTCTCACTGCAACACACAGCAGGCTTCTTTGATTCAACACCTTAGCAGACATTAGTATCTAGTTAGAATTTAATAACATTTCTTGTTTTAATTTTATTTTGTTGTTACCCTTTATTCATGGTAAATTGATGCCGGTTTTCCTCTTGGAGTAGAGATTAGTTTGTTTTTACAATATTTTAAAATTTAAAGATAATATTAAGAAATAATACTTATATATAATACTTAAGTGATTGAAGTTTGGGAAACAATGGTTATAATTTAACAAACCACATTTTTTTTTTTTTAATTTTTTTTTCAACGTTTATTTATTTTTGGGACAGAGAGAGACAGAGTATGAACGGGGGAGGGGCAGAGAGAGAGGGAGACACAGAATCGGAAACAGGCTCCAGGCTCTGAGCCATCAGCCCAGAGCCTGACGCGGGGCTCGAACTCACGGACCGCGAGATCATGACCTGGCTGAAGTCGGACACTTAACCGACTGCGCCACCCAGGCGCCCCATTAACAAACCACATTTTTAAAAAGTGATTTCAAAAGAAACTACAAACATGGTCTAGAAAGGAAACATAGGTTACTGTGTTTTCAGTACTTGTGATGTTCGAAAGATGCGCTCATAACAGCTTTCTCATACATCAAGTGATTTCCAGACTTTAGATTCAAGCAAAAATATAAGACAAAAAGAACCAATTCCACACCATCCTAGACTTCATAAACTCATGGTACCTTAAATGTGCAAATAATCTGATATTTAGCAAGTTGTTTTAAATATAAACTTTGTGGCATCTTTTTATTTGGGCTATACTCATGCCTCATAAAGGCGAACCCAGGTCATAGAGTTCCCACTCGGTCCTCAGAGCATGTACCACATACATTTTTGATTGAACTCTTCAGAAGGATTCAGGACTGCTGGCCAAGTCTTCCAATGGCATCTGATTGTTCTTCCACTGTCATGGCCCTGGAGAGAGAAGTCTCTTCCTCTGAATAATAATCTCACGGCTAATATGAAGAGTTTGCCTAACAGGTACTATATGCTCCCAGGCATGCCATGCTGACTTGAAACAAAAAGGATAGCTGGAGAAAAAGAAAGCAGAGCTTCTTGATTGTGGTGAACAGTTTCTTCATCACAGTGGCAGTTAAATATACTCCCTCCTTTTTCCCCAGAAGCCAAGGCAGTATGTCTGAAGGATGGTGTCAGACATCATAATCAGGAGCCTTGCCCTGGGCTTGCCTTAGCCAGATCTGTAGTGTAACAAATGCTCCCACGGTCACGTGAAAGAAAAGCTGCCAGAGGTTGCGCAGTTCATAGAGATACATGTTGCACAGACAGATTAAACCAAAAGTCAAAAAAGATTTGACATTCCGCCAGCCGGTGTAGTAGACAAGTAAATAACACTGTTCAAAATATAAAATGAAAGATGATTAGGGTTACAAGAAACAGATGCTTCTACTATAAAATATTAACAGGCCAGAGAGTAAAATATGAGGGGATTTTTCATCTACAGATAAGATAACGTAACATCTTTAAGACATTCGCTGTGAAAGCTGTACAGCTTGAAAAGAAAACAGATTTTTCCTTTTATGTTTTTCATTTGTCAAAAGATACATTTTATATCACATGTAAAATGGAGTTACAAGTGGATAACTCCCTTGCAAACAGCCTGAATACATTCCTCAAGGGGACAGGCAACTCTGAAGCATTCTCAAGGTCTAAGGGGATTCCATCTCTCATGGTCATCCCAGAAAAGTACAAAAAACTCAACCAAACTATAGCAAAATGGACTCTTATATAACCTGAATCTGCATATTAGTGAAATCAACAAATACTTACTGATCCCCCATTAAGTGCAAGGAACTAAGCAAGGTAGAGGATCTGAGTGAACGTTTGAGCTAGAATTCATTCAACAGATGCTTATTGAGGTCCTGCTACAAGTTAGGCATTGTTCTCTAGTTTCAAGTAACCAAATAAAGCCCTTGCTCACATGGAGCTTACATTCTAGTGTAGAAAGAAAGATTATATATATATAAGGGATTAGATAGAGGATATAAAATATCAAATAGTTATGCCTTAAAATAAAAGACTGAAAAGGGGACAGAGCATATGAGATGATTGCTATTTTCGAAAATATAGTAAAGAAACTACTCTCCCAACCCCCAAATCCGGGTATTCACCTTTTCCTGCTTTATTTTTCTCCACAATGTAACTATAAACACACTTTAAAAATATGCTTGTTTTGTTTGTTATCTATATTCATGAGAGGAGAGATTTTTGATTGTCTTGTTCACTCATTTATCTCCAGTGCCCAGAACAGTGCCTGGCACATAGCAATTGCTCAATAAAAATCTGACTGAATAAACTGTTTTCTAGACGAGATCTAAAATTCACAATCTGTTAAATATAGAATCATATGTGATTACAAAGTCTTAACAAAGAAGCACAGGTCTTTGTGTGAAATTGTATCCAGGCTTCAGTATAGGAAGGGCTTTAAGGTGTTTGCAACAATGCACAAAGAATATGGAAATGTTCTGTTAAATCTGTTCTTACACAAATCAGGACTTTGCGTTACTTAAAAAGAAGACGGATATCCAAGCAAAATGAACTGGAAGCATTATTTTATTTCAGTGATTTGCATTGTGTAAAAAATGTTGGAAAAATAATTTTTCCTTTTGAAATAATTTTAGTCTTAGAGAAGAGTTGTAAAAACAATAAGTCCTTGTTTAGCCTTCATTCAGCCTGTTCCCTTTAATGGTATCCTCTTGCATAACCACAGTACAGTGATCAAACCAGAAAATTAACACTGATAAAATACTGTAGACTAATCTATAGACTTTATTGGAATTTTGCCAGTTGTCCCACTAGGGCCCTTTTTCTGGTCCAATTCAATCCAGTATTCCCTACTGCATTCAGCTGTCCTATCTCTTCAAATCTGTTATAGCTCTTCAAGTCTTTGTTTTTCATAACCTTGACAATCTAAAGAGTATCAATTATTTTGTAGAAAGTTATTTTGTAGAATGTCCCTTAATTTTATTTTGCCTGATATTGTCTCAAGACTGAACTGAGGATACGTAGTTTGGGCAAGAGTACCACAGAGGTGATGTGCAATGTATCTTATAGTTGGTGATGTTAATTTTGACCTCTTGGTAAGATGGGCTCTAACAGGTTTCTCCACTGTGAAGTTAGTATCTTCCCCTTTGTAATTAATAAGTATATTGTGGGAAGAGAAATATAGACATTCCCAGGTGTAAGACTAAGAGAATTTGGCACTTAAAGAGGCACCCGAAAAGAATGACTTAAGGAAGTTCTCGAAGCAGAAAGGAAACACTAGAAGAAAAAAACCCTGGAACACTGGGAAAGCAAAAAGCACCGTCAGGAAAAATATAGATAAATGTAATAGGTTCTCCCTCTCCTCCTGAGATTTCTAAATTATGTTTGATGGCCGAAGTAAAAATTAATAACACAGTCTGATGTGGTTCTAAATGTATGTAGAGGAAATATTCAAGACAAATTATAAATAGGGGACAAAGAGACATAAAAGGAGATACAATTTCTGTGTTTCACTTGAACTAGTAAAATGACAACACCAAAAAACTGCTAAGTATGTGTTATGTAATACCTAGAGCAACCATTTACAAGCTATGCAAAGAGATAAACTCAAAACCACTACAGATAAATAAAAATGGAGTTCTACAAAAACATTCACATAACCCACAGGAAGGCAGGAAAAAGAAAACAGAAAAATGAAAAACAGAAAACAAAAAATAAGATGGCAAACTTAAGCCCTAATATATCAATAATTATATTAAATGTAATGGCCTAAATACAATTAAAAAAACAGATTTGCAGAGCAGATTTAGAAACAGTTTTTAATCTGTCTACCAGACACTCACTTCAAATAATGTAGGCAAGATGAAAGTAAAAAGATGGAGAAGGATATATTATATGCAAACATTAATCAAAAGAAAGCATGAATGGCTGTATTACTATCAGATAAATATAAAATTATTTCAAAAAAGGGCTAGAGCGGGATATATCATCATATATTATATATATTTTTATATTATATAATGATATAACATATAATGATAAATGGATCAATCCACCAAGAAGGCAACAATACTAAATGTGTATGAACCAAACAACAGAGCTACAAAATAGGCAAAGTAAAAACTGATAGAACTGAAATGAGAAATACACCAATCCACAATTAAAACTTAAAACTTCAATACTTCTCTCTCAACTGACAGAACTAGATAGAAAATCAACAAGGATACAGAAAAGCTGAATACCATCGACCATCATGATCTACCTGAGAACTATAAAGCATTTACTTAGTTATAGTAGAAAACACATTCTGTTTAAGTGCCCATGGGACATATACCAAGACAGACCATATTCTGAGCCATAGAACAAATTTCAACAAATTTAAAAGAACAGAAGTCACACAGAGTGTTTTCCAACCACAGTGGAATCAAACTAGAAATAAATAATAGAAAAAAAACTGAAAAATCTTCAAACTCTTGGAAGCAAAACAAAAGCAAGACAAAATTCTAAATAATCCATAGGTCAAAGAGGAAGCCACAAGGAAAAAATATTTAAAATACATTGAATTAAATGAAAATAAAAATGCAATGTATCAGCCAAATTATGGAAGAACCCAAATATCCATTGACTGATGAATGGATAAAGAAAATGTGGTGTATACATACAATGGAATATTACTCAGCCATAAAAAAGAATGAAATAAGTCAGAAAGAAACGAATGCCATTTGAGTTCACTCATATATGGAATTTAAAAAAAAAAGAAACAGAGGAACACAGGGAGGGAAAAGAGAAAAGCTAACCAGGAGAAAGACTCTTACTATACAGGACAAACTGCAGGTTCTGGAGGGGAAGTGGGTGGGAGGATGTGTTAAACAGGTGATGGGTATTAAAGAGGGTACTTGTGATGAGCACTGAGTGCTGTAAGTGATTAAATCACTAGATTCTACACCTGAAACTAATATTACACTCTGTTAACTGGAATTTAATAAAAACTTGAAAAAAATAAAAATAAAAATTTAAAAAAAACAAAAAAATGGAAAAAAGGCAACATATCAAAATTTATGAAACACAGATAATAAAGTGCTCAAAGAGGGAAAGTTATAACACTAAATGTATATATTGCAAAAGAGAAAATTCTCAAATCAATTATTTAAGCTCCCATCTCAAGAACCTAGACAAAGAGCCAAGTAAACCAAAGCAAGCTTGAAGGAGGAAGTAATAAAAGAG
This sequence comes from Leopardus geoffroyi, assembly GCF_018350155.1. Classification (NCBI taxonomy): domain Eukaryota; kingdom Metazoa; phylum Chordata; class Mammalia; order Carnivora; family Felidae; genus Leopardus; species Leopardus geoffroyi. Next base: position 68,959,970 of record NC_059333.1, on the reverse strand, counting down.
AAGAAATCAATAAAATCGAATATTGGAAAAAAACAACAAAACAAAGAGCAGGTTCTTTGAAAAGATCAATGAAATTAACAAGACTGCTAGAGAAAAAGATCCAAATTACCAACATGAGGAATGAAACAGAGAATATCACTACAGATCCTACAGACACCAAAAGGATAGTACGGAAATACTATGACCAACTCTACACACATAAATTTGAGACACACATTCTGTTTAAGTGCCCATGGGACATATACCAAGACAGACCATATTCTGGAAATAGACCACTTCCTCATAAAATACAAACTATCATAATTCATCTAAAAATAATTTGAATAACCCTGTAAGTACTAAGAAAATGGAACTTAATACAGATTATATAGCCACAGTAATCAAAACTATATGGTACTGGCACAGAGACTGACACAAAGATCAATGAAACAGAATACTAAGCACAGAAGCAGGTTCACACAAATATGCCTGACTGATGATGTTTCACAAAGATGCAAAAGCAATTCAGTGGAGGAAAAAGATAGCTTTTTCAACAAATGGAGCAACTGGCCATTCATCCATAAGCAAAAAAATCCCCATAACTAAAAACACACACAAAAAAACTTGCAATCTAATCACCTAAGTCTCATATTTTATACAATCTTATACCAAATTTAATTAATAGTGGATCATGAACTTAAATGTAAAATATAACACTATGAAACTTTCACAAGAAAAGAAAGGAGAAAATCTTCAGAGTCTAGGGGTAGGCAAAGAGTTCTTGAATCGATGGAATTATAATAGTGAGTGGTGACAGACGGTAGCTACCTGGCATAGCATGTAAACTTGTTCAACCTCTATGGTGTACGCCTGAAACTAATGTAACACTACCCGTCAACTTCTACTTCAGTGAAAAGAAAAAAAAAAAAAGTTCTTAGACCTGAAACCTCAAGCATTTTCCATAAAGGAAAAAACTGATAAAATGAACTTCAGCAAAATTAAAAACTTTTGCTCTGCAAAAGACCTGGCTAAGAGGATGAAATGACAAGGTACAGACTGGGATAAGATACTTGCAAATAACATTTCTGACATGGGACTAATGTCTAGAATATACAAAGAACTCTCAAACTGGACAGTAAAAAACAAACAACCCAGTTAGAAAAGAGGCAAAAGACATGAAAAGACATTTTACCCAAGAGGACACACAGATAACAAATAAGTGCAAGAAACCATGTTCAACATCATTAGCCACCAGGGTAAACGCAAGTTAAAATCAATACGAGGGATCACTACACACCGACCAGAATAGCAGTGATAACAACAAATGCTGGAAAGGATGCAGAGAAATGGGAGCATTCACACACTGCTGGAGGGTATGCCACTCTGGAAAACAGTTTGTCTGTCTCAATAAAACTAAGCATGCAACTACTATAAGACCTAGCAACTGCACTCCGCTGCATTTATCTCAGAGAAATGAGTCTTCATCTTCACACAGAAACCTATAAATGAATGCTCATAGCAGATTTATAATAGCCCCAAATTGGAAACAGTCCAGATGTCCTTCAATGGATGAATGATTAAAATAAACTGTGGTGCCACCACACCATACCATTCAGCAACAAAAAGGAAAACATTGATATATGCAACAACCTGGAAAAATCTCCAAAGAATTATGAGGAGTAAAAAAATAACAATCACAAAAGGTTACAACCTATATGGTTCCCTTTATAGAACACTGCTTAAAATGAGAAAATTATAGAAATGGAGAACACATTAGTGGTTGCCAGAGATTAAGAGGCCGGAAGGAAGTGGATGTGGCTATAAAAGGGCAACCTAAGGGGTCTCTGTGGTGATAAGAATATTCTACATCTTCACTGTGCTGACACGCACATCCTGGTTGTGATAATGTATTATAGTTGTATAAGCTGGTACTACTAGGGGAAGCCAGGTAAAGATTATATATCTCTCTTACAACAATTATAATGATCTCAAAATAAAAAGTTTAATAAGGAAACCAACTTTATACTCCACGTATTTGTCTGCAACTTACTGTATAAACAACTAACATACACACTATGCGCATACACATACAAAAAGAGAGTGAGACAGAAGAAGTGCTGCAAAATGTTATAAAGTGGTGGCTCTAAGTGTACCAGTCTTTCAACTTTTCTGGAAGTCTGAAAGTTTTCAAGGTAAAGCACTGAGGGGGAAAAAAGAACAGTCTCTAGTTTCTAGGTCCTTTGATATACTATTTCAAATGTTCCATAGCAAGATGACTCCTATCTTGTTGAGCTCTGTGCATCCAGAAGTCCCCACAGCCTGGTAGCCAGTCAGGTCTGATCTAACGAGGATTAAAAAAATCCTGACACCAGCAGATGGAGCATGTTATATGGTAACAGGTAATCACATGTTTTACTCTGGAAAAAACCAGCATTATTATCACTCTGCTCAGCATATGTGGAAAGCATGCAGCTTCCTGTCTGTCAGTGAGAAGAAAATTGCCTTTCTGCTTTTCTTTTTTAAAGCATGAATTTGTTTAATTTCTCTCCAGTAAAAGAACAGCTGAGCAACAGTGCTCCCCTTAGAACTCTTTTCAGCTATTCTGAGGAATGTGGCAGAGGTGCGCCTCTACGAGCAACACCACTGCTTGGGAAGCCCAAGACTGGAGTTCGAGTCACTAACCGGCTATAGGAACATCTGGGCCTCACTGAAAAATGGCAATGGTAACTTTAGTGTGGGACGTTCTGTGAGGACTTAATGGTACAAGGAATGTAAAGGGCTTATTGGCACACATAAGAGCTCAATACATTTTGTTATTATTAGTATTTAAAATTATTTCATTAAGGCAAAACAGCCAAAAGTACATTTTACAAGAATTACTCATGAAATTATTTTAAAGGTAACATTTACCTCACATTATTTTCGAATATGAAATAATGCATATAAAGATTATAAAATTGTAATTTTATAGCATAAAAAATTATACAAATATAGAATTTTGCTTATAGACAGCCTAAGATAGTGGAATGAATACAATATTTAAAATCAGAAGACCTAGACTTAAGTCCTGACTCCAGCACTCACTGGCCATGTGATTTCCAGATAGGACTCAAACTGCCTCAAATTTCTCATCTTCAAAAATGAGATAATATCGTCTGTGTGATAGCAGAGATTAAAGTTTTAAAAAATCTACCCAAGAATATTTCATAAAATTAAAGCACTTGTGACATTAACAAATGCAAGTTTTCACATTTCCTGCATGAAGTGTCGTTCATTATAATTAAATCTGTCAAACTAGATAGAAAATTTCTAAATACAAGTAATTCAGAAAAATTTGAGGAGTTTAAAAAAGAGGACCACCTGAAACTAAAAAAATATTTTTAATAAACGTTTACTTTTTTGTTGAGCGAGAGAAAGGGGGACAGAGGATCTGAAACAAGCTCTGTGCTGACAGCAGCAAGCCCAATGCAGGGCTTGAACTCACGAACTGAGAGATCATGACCTGAGCCAAAGTCAGATGCTCAACTGACTGAGCCACTCAGGTGCCCCTGAAACTAAAATTTTTAATCCATCTTTACATAAAGTCAAATGCATATATTCAAAGTATTTCACTAGAGACTTCTACTGAGTTTTAGGTAGCCTTATATTTTCAGTCCCAAAGCGAAGCTTTCTAACATTTTTTCTATGTAAGCCAGAGAAATGTGTCACTTATAAAAGTTAGGTCAAAAGGTCTTGCTTGCTCTACCGTGTTTCAGCAAAGACACTCCCAAGTTTGGGTAACTGGCATGGCTACCCCTCCTTTCCCTACAAATCTGTGCTTCCTCTCTTAGAAATGCGAGTACCCATCTCCGTATTACCAGCTGCAAAAACTCCGTGCTCCTTAAGTCTCATATCTATCCTTTCTTCAAGTCCTAGGAGTCTTCCTCCTCAATGTTCTTCCCTCATCCCCCATTCCTACCAGCATTACCAGAATTTACACTCTCATTGCCTTCTGCCTGAACTAATGGAATCAACTTCCAACTAATTTCCTTTCTTCCAATTTCTCCGCTCTGGCAATCCACCCTATTCCTCACTACTGAATTAAATATCCTAAAATCCTGCTTTTGTTGTTCCCTGTTCAAAGACTTTCCCAAAAGTACAAAATTCTCATGCTGAAGTATAAGCAGAGCCCTGAAGCTGAGTAATAAATCACCCCAAAAAAATCTAGAAGTAGCCTTTATCACCACAGGCAAATGACATGGTACCACGGAAACCAGGCACAGGAGGGAGTTAACATTAAGTTCACTGGGATCTAACCACATTCAAAATGGAGATGTAGGTCACAAAGCTAACAGGTTCAAACTAAAAGAGAGGCAAAGAATTCAGACATTATTTTTATTTATTTAAAGTGCACAAGCAATTATTATAATTGATACTGAAACAAACAATAACAGGAAAGTGTTTCTTAAACATTGAAGAGACCCTACCTGGTAAAGGCAGGCTGCTGTTCCAAGGAAAAATGCAACAATGTAATTAAAATCTTCACCATCACTCTGCAAAAACAAAATTAAAAATTACTTTTTTTGGTGGAAGTCCATTTCCAAGAGTAATCTATCAGGATAGGCTACAACCATGTTTGTGCACAAATGGTCGAATTTTTCCCAGAGTTATATAAAAATTTTCAAGAGTCCTAAAAGTCCCAAGGAATGTGAGATACAGAAAGACTACCAGTGTTCCTCTATGTCTTGGTCCATCAATTTCATCTTACCCATGGGAAAGGTGAAATGAAATGGAATCATTCATGCCAAGGGATTTTTTAAATGGAGCCGGAGCCCATTAAGGAGATGACCAGATAAAACCACGAACTTTGAACTGGGCCAAACTACAAATATTCTTAGGCCTCTGCCCAAACACCTGCAATTTGCTATAGTGAGAGACTTTGCTTAGAGAGAGACCTAGCAATCAATTATATTCAGACAAGATTAGTTTTCTGCTGCCAACACCAGACAAAATAATTTGTAAACAACAACAAAAGAAACCCATTCCTTTTTGTCTTGTTTAAACCCTGGATTTTTGTACCCTAAAGGAACACAATATGAGTTGCTACCCAAATCTGTGCTCCCCAAGTTGCACTTCTGAGATCCTAAACAAATGCTTTTATTTCAGCTCTGCCTCTTTTCTCAATCAACCCGAGAAAAGATAAAAGCCAATGGGAAAGTTTCCACATAAGGTAAAAAGCCTCTCTTCTCTCTACTGAAAAAAACATATAAAAATGTACAACACCCCAGTGGCCTATAAAGTCAGTCCTGCTCACTTGGATCACTACTTGACTCAAATAAATATTGACAAACTTAACTATCTAGTAAGCATATCACTGAATCATCCAATAAAATAATCTGACATGATTTTGAAAAAACGCCCAACAAAACTGAAAAGTTACTGTCCACTAGAGTGTGCTAAATCCCAATGAGGACAGTCAGACACGCTCTGCTAGAAAAATAGCCACCCAGAGTACGAACAGAGATACATCATGCATAGAATGATTCTTTTCAAAGAAAACTGACGGAAAACTAATAGGAAACCCAAGTTTTTCTATTCTAATTTCTCTTAAGTATATTTCATTTCTTTCAGTGTTTTTATGAAGTAAAGCATAAAGCCCAGGCAGGAGCATTGAATTTTGCCCTTATTTTAAAAAAGGATCTTTATACAATGAAAATTTTCACAAGACATGGGAATTTCTCTCATGACCTTGTCTTCATGAAATAATATACAAAGAAAACTCCTTTTCCACTTGCTACTGGGCAACAGAACTGACAGGAAGGCAGAGGGACAGTGGCTTATCCTGGTGAGATGATCTTAAAATAGGAACATTAATCTGTCTGGGATGCTTAGGCCAGTTCTTCCAGGCCTTCAGAGGCATGGAAGGTCAACACTAAACATTTCTAAATTTAATAATTCTAAGACTTTAACTTCTTTTTTCTTAATGCTTTACTTTTTAAATGATCTTTTTTTCTGATTATAAAAGCATATGTTCACTGTACAGAATTTAGAAAATGGACTGTTACAAAGAAGAAATTCATACATCCTGTAATACCAGAACTCTGGGAGGATTACCACTAACCGTTCCATGTACTTCCTTCCAATCTTTTCTGCACAAAAATATATGTACGTTTAAAAAAACTGAATCATGCTTTTATATATTGCTTTTTAGTACCACACATTATATCACAAACAGTTTCTCAAAATACTAAATATTCCTCAACCACATGATTTGTAGCAATTATATAACCTTTCACTGTGGGGATATACCATTAATTTAATGATCCTACAGTTGGATATTATTTTTCCCTCAATTTACAGTATCACTTTATAGCTCTCTTAATTGCCTTTGGAACACTTAAAAGCATGTTTCTGGAGTCAGTCAGACCTAGGTTCAAATCTTTACTTACTATCTGTATGGCCTTGGACTATTTAGCAAACTTCAACTTCCTTTTTTCAAAAATAAAAGCTGTAGACATTAAATAACATTTACAAAGACATAGAACTGTAACTGGCACACAGTAGGTCCTCAAAAAACATTCACCAACTTCTCTCTCCCTGAGGTTCCTGTCTGCATCATTTATCAGGTAATTAGGTTACCTTCTAGTATTTTTTTTAAAAAATATTTTGAGAGAGAGACCAACAAGTGCATGAGGGAAGGGAAGAGAGAGAGGGAGACAAAATCCCAAGCAGGCTCCATGCTGTCAGTGCAGAGCCCAAAGCCAGGCTCGATCTCACAAACCCTAAGATTGTGACCTGAGCCAAAATCAAGACTTGGTCGATTAACTGACTGAGCCACCTAGGTGCCCCTTTCTAGTATTGTTTAACCCTGTAGTATACTGGTCTTACCTTCTCAAGTAGACACAAACCTTTCTTTTCTTTTTAATTGATATATTATTGACATATATAACATTATATTAGTTTCAGGTGCACAATGTAATAATTCTATAGTTGTATACACTGCAAAATTATCACCATAATAAATCTAGTTATCATCTGTTACCATACAAAGTTACAAAATTTTTTCTCTTGTGATGAGAACTTTTTAAGATTTACTCTTAGCTATTTTCAATATACAACCCAAAATTGCTGACTGTAATCACCATGTTAATATTATATCCCCATGATTTATTTTATAACTGGAAGGTTGTACTTCTTGACCCCCCTTTACCCATTTTGCCCACCCTCCAATCCTGTCACCTTAACCTCTCTTCAAGGCAGAAAATCAGTCTTACTACTTGCATGAAACTGCACGTAGTAGGAATTCAACAAATGCATTCCAGGTAAAGTTAAGCTTTAAAAAATCTTTATTTTTACTTGCTAAAGAGAAGACTATCTATAAACCTATTCTTCCATTCAATAAATATTCATTAAACACTTAAGAGCCAGGCACTGTATTACTACACCCAGGATAGAAGACAAAATTAAGTCCATATGAACTCAAGGAGCCTACTTTCTAATCAAGAAGGCAGGTACATCAACCAACAATTCACACTCAAAGTAAGAACTGATGGGATAAATGCGTGTACAGGATACAAGGGGAGCCTACTGGAGATAGATCTAATTCTGCCTGGAGTAAAAAAGGGTCAGAAAAGGTTTGCTCAAGGAAGTAATGCTTAATCTGGGTCTTGATTAAGAATGAACTAGTGGAAAGGTAGACAAAATAGGGAAAGAATTCCAGGCAAAGAGAGTAGCACATACAGTCTCAAGGAAGGAAGAGCCTAGGATGACTTCATGTCTTCTCGTTAAGGCACCATTTGAATGATACCATTCAATAAGGTGGGACTATAGGAGGAAAAGTAGGTTTGAGAGCAGAAAACACTAAGTTTGCTTTTAATTTTTAAATAAATTTTTATTTTTATTTTTGAGAGAGAGAGAGAGAGAGAGAGAGAGAGAGACAGAGATAGACAAGAGCATTAGCATGTGAGAGGCAGAGACAGGGAGACAGAATCTGAGGCAGGCTCCAGGCTGTCATCACAGAGCCTGACACGGGGCTCAAACCCAGGAACTGTGAGATCATGATGTGAGCCGAAGTCAAACGCTCGACCGACTGAGCCACCCAGGTGCCCCTTACACGGAATTTGTTTTGGACATGCTATTTTGGAGGTGTCAATGTGACAACCAAATAAATATATGTCATAGATATTTAAGTCAGCTTCAGTAAAGGGTTGGATGTAGAGATCTTAGGTTAGTCATCTATTTAGATAGTTGTTAAATGAAAGGCCTATGACAATCAAGTATAAATCTTAATTCTTGATTGGCTCCTAGCTGGAGAGAGAAAAAAACACTATAAAGGATATTTGGAATCAGTTGTAGAAATTTGAATATGAACTTAATAATAGGTAATACTGAATTGACCTTAAAAATCTTTGATGTGGGGTGCCTGGGTGGCGCAGTCGGTTGAGCGTCCGACTTCAGCCAGGTCACGATCTCGCAGTCCGTGGGTTCGAGCCCCGCGTCAGGCTCTGGGCTGATGGCTCAGAGCCTGGAGCCTGTTTCCGATTCTGTGTCTCCCTCTCTCTCTGCCCCTCCGCCGTTCATGCTCTGTCTCTCTCTGTCCCAAGAATAAATAAACGTTGAAAAAAAATTAAAAAAAAAAAAAATCTTTGATGTAATAAAGGTATTGTGAATCTATAGAATTCCTAGCCCGTAAGGCATACATACTGAATAATTTTGAAATAAACTATCACAATACCTACAATTTTACTTTCAAATGATTCAGGAAAGAAACAGAAAAAAGGGTAGGTAGGTATACAGGTGGGTGCTAACTGTACTGTTTTTTAAATATTTCTGTAAATTTGAATTCTTCTAAAATAAAATGTGCAGTGGGGGGGAGGGGGATACAAAATTTTTTTTAATGCTATGTAACCACTAAAATGAATGTAACAGATCTCCAAATACTGACATTAAATGATCCCCTACATATCATTAGGTGGAAAAAATGCAATTAAGTATGAAGAATATACTACTGGGGGCACCTGGGTGGCTCAGTCAGTTAAGCATCTGACTCTTGATTTTGCCTCAGGTCATGATCTCACAGTTCTTGAGTTTGAGCCCTACTTTGGGCTCTGTGCTGACAGCACAGAGTGTGCTTGGGACTCTCTTTCTCTCTGCCCGTCTCCTGCTTACGCTCTCTCAAAATAAATAAACTTAAAAAAAAAAAAAGAGTAGACTGCCATTTGTATTAAAATACTTCGAAAAGAATAATTAAGTAAAATTACAAATACATACTAGCAGATGCAAATAATCTCTTTAGAAGGATAACCCAGTGGTTAATTCTAGGGAAGACAAATGAGTAAAAAATTACTTATTGTGCCAATTACAGGCTCTGAAATTATAGAGTTTGAAACTATAGGCATGTGTACATTTTACTCTATGAGGGTATGTATGTACATGTGCATATGTGACCTTCTTTCAAAAAGGTCATCATGAAAATATCCAAAGAGAAGGTGTAAAGTTAAGACGACTATAAAGCCAAGGGCAGAATTGGATAACACCACTATTTAAAGGACAGGTGAAGGAAGAAGTTTACCAAATAACCTGAGGGACAGGAAGACAAAAAAATACAACAGGACAAAATTGTTTCTTGGAAATAAAGGGATAAGAGAATGTCAAGAATAATGTAAAATACAACTATTAATAGTGACTTATTTGCTTCTAAATTTTTAAAAATATTTCTGAAAATAAAGTTAGTTTAAAAAAATTTTTTTAATGTTTATTTTTATTTTTGAGGAGACAGAGTACAAGTGGGGGAGGGGCAGAGAAAGAGGGAGACACAGAATCTGAAACAGGCTCCAGCCTCTGAGCTGTCAGCACAGAGCCCGATGTGGGGCTCGAACCCATGGATCACGAGATCATGACCTGAGCTGAAGTTGGACACTAAAATGACTGAGCCACCCAGGCGCCCCTAAACAGTTACTTTTAAAATGAAAACCTGAACAGCATGTGTGAGGAGACAGGCCCCATAAGACAAGGCCTCAAGAGTGGCTGCAATATCTTGCAATCAGAAGGATACTGGTGAGCTTAACGGTCAGTATTTGAAAGAACTGAGGGCAGAAAAGAGATCACAATAGATTAAGAGAATAGAGGCAACGAAGTGGGAACAACCAGTCTATTCTTTCAAAAAATTAGAAGGGAACATACATCAAGAGGTTTTTAAAGATCAACAAGTTACAGCATATTTATGAGCTAAGAGAAAGAGCCAGCAGAGAAAAAGCAAATGGAATGCAGGTGAGGGAATAACAGCTAGCAGTTGGGGAAGGTGGGAGAGAGGTTCAAGAGGGGGCACAGAAGTGTGTGTGAGGGAAGAGACAATAGAGCGATGAAGGCAGGGTGGGGCAGGGAAGGAAGGGGCAGAGGTAAAGTTCGAATAAAAGTTTTATTTTATTTCATTTATTTATTTTTTTTACACAGTCTTGAGGTTTTTGTTCTTGTTTTTTTACATTTATCATGCTATGAATTCATAGGGAATGAGCTCCAGCAGCTCAGGCTCCTTTCCACTGGTTCTCACAAAATGTGCATCTCTGGGTGGGGCAGGCTGGCGCTTCAGTTGAACCCAAGTACCTTTCTCCTTGACTCCTTGACTTTCTTCTTTTTCTGATTGTTTTCCTTCACACGCTTCAGGAAGCTGTCTCAGGTCTTTGAGTGCTTAACATGCTTAATACTTACATGAATTCTCTTAGCAAGAATCTTGCCCTTAACTTGTTTGTTTACAACAATGCCAACAGCATGGTGGGTAACATTGTAGACTCTTCCAGTTTTGCCACGGTAACATTTGTGGGACATTCCTTTTTGAACAGTGCCCATTCCCTTGATATCCACAATATCACCTTTCTTGTAGATTCACATGTATGCTTCCAAAGGAACAACTCCATGTTTTCTAAAAGGCCTACACAACATATAGCGAGTACCTCTCCTCTTTCCCCTTGTGTTGGTCATTTTGGCAAATTACTGAAAGATGGAGGTTCTGGCCAAAAGGTTGAATTAAAAATTTTAAAAACGTCACTTTCACCTTTAGGAGAACGCTAGGATACCAATATATTGCTTTGAAAACTAACAAATAGAGGGTCACTTGGGTGGCTCAATCGGTTAAGCGTCCAACTTTGGCTCAGGTCATGATTTCACGATTTGTGGGTTCAAGCCCCACTTGGGGCTCTGTGCTGACAGCTTGGAGCCTGGAGCCTGCTCTAGATTCTGTGTCTCCCTCTCTCTCTGCCCCTCCCCCACTTGCCCGTGCATGCTCTCTCTCTCTCTCTCAAAAATAAACATTTAAAACAATTTCCAAACTAACAAATGGAAAGAATATTTTTTTAAATGTGAGGATGAAAAACATAACAGATGAACATATGGGAAGATGGGGGAGAAGAGGAGAGGGAAACAAACCACAGGTGAATTTAAAGAAAAAAATTTTTAATGCTTATTTTTAAGAGAGAGTGTACATGTGCACACAAGTGGGGGAGGGGCAGAGACAGAGGAAAACAAAGAATCCAAAGCAGGCTCCAGGGTCCGAGCTGTCAGCACAGAGCCCCATGCAGGGCTTGAACCCACAAACCATGAGATCATGACCTGAGCCAAAGTCGGACACTTAACTGACTGAGCCACCCAGGAACCCTGAGACTCTTAACTATTGGGGGATGGGCTAAATGAGTGATGGGTATTAAAGAGGGCACTTGTTGTGATGAGCACTGGGTGTTGTATATAAGTGTGAATTACTGAATTCTACTTCTGAAACCAATACTGTACTGTATATTTTAACTAAAATTTAAATAAAAATTAAAAAAAATGAAAGGATAAAGAGAGGAACAGAGGCAATATATAATAATCATACAATGTTTTCGGATGATACTATTAAAATGTTTGTAATAATTGGGAAATATTCACTTTTTAATCTTAAGTGGAAAAAAGGGCACAAACATACAATGGATATGACATATATACAGGTACATATGTATGTATATGCATATATATAAAAATACAGAGAAAATTTGGAGATGATTTTTATTTTCTTTATACATTTTTCCCTCAACTCTTTAATAATGAACATAGAATCAGGAAATATACTTTTATTTCTTTGAAAACAAGCAAGCACTGCATCTTAGCATAGATAGTACGCTACTAAATAAATCAAAACCTTCTGAATTTTAATTAGGTATTAACAAATCTATGGGAAATAAAGAACTTAAGGAATAAAAGAAAATTGATTACTTCTGCTTCGTAGTAGCCATTACTAACAATTTCAGAACCAGAGAGTCTTAGAACGTTAGTACTGAAGTGGTCCTTGAGCCTATGTAATTTAATACCTGCATCTTACAAAATAGGAAAATGAGATCCAAGAAGGTAAATAACTCATCCAAGGTCACTAAGTTAGTTACTGGCACATGGGACCCCGGTATCCTGAATTCCAGGCCAGCATTTTTACTGCTGTATCAGAATACTCAATTTTTCTCTAATGCACCACATGAAAATTACTTCTAGACTGACACCAGCCTAATTAATATCACTGTCTCAAGGTGGCTCCTTAAAGGAACACAGACAACATAAACCTGATGTGATAAAAGATTATACATTCGCGAGGTGCCAATTCACAATAAACCCATTAACATCTCTAAACTCAGAACAAAGTTAGGAAATGAGTGAAAATAATCTAATTTACACATTACTATGAACACCAAATCAAATTTTCCAACTTAATATAAAACTCTACTCATCCTACACCTCCCCAGTTTGAACTTACATTCTAAAGAAATGCTTCAGTGCTATATATTTTAATAAATTCCTTGTTATTACCCTAAGAAGCAGTTATTCATTAAGAAGAAACAAACTTGTGCCAAATCTTCAAACGATGTTAAAAATACACAGGAATGTTGATTCATGTAGGTTCTCAAATTTAAATGTGCCTTAGGCAACAACTTACATACTAGAAGATAAATGTGGCAATCATTTTTAGCATTCAAAAAGAGTAGTTAAAATTCGTGGTCTTAAAAAGGTAAACTTTAATATCAATGTACTCACACTCAGGAAATACATTACATATTTTCAGCTAAATCTATAAATATCCCTAGATAAATCCTTGGCTCTTAAATTAAGTATTAAAGAAATGTTGAGACCACTTAATCTGTGTACTGCCCTTCTGCCTCCTCTGTGACCACCATGATCTGAGTAACTCTACTACAGGTAACTTCAAAACAGGGAAGTTTAAGTCCCAAGTCCTAGAATTTACATTCAAGGCTACACAGCAACCATCTCAAAAAGATCTACTTTTACTACCAAAAATTATCTACATTGACTCCAGAGACTATTTCTCACACAAAATACAAAGACGAACCACAGAGAAGGTTGACAGAAGGCTTAAGTTCAATGGCTTTTGTGAGAATAAAAAGGACCTTTTATCCAAGTCACAAAAATAGACCCCAAGGAGGGAAAATTAAAAGCAAAAGACCTTACGTTCCCAATTTTGTATATATTTTCTTTCCAGTTGATCTGGGCTATAAAGGATGTACTTGTGGAAATTAATCTAGTTTGTACCCCTAATCCTACCCTGCTTAAAACTGAAGTTATCAGTGCCCTCTGCATTCTGACATTTCATTCTCTCCTTCTGTTTGCCTGTTGTCCATTCCACCTTTCAGGATACAGAATCCTCAGAAGGCAGATACATCCAACGTTCCATTGTGCTCCTTCATTATTCTTATAACAAGACATGGGAAAATAATGCCAAGCACCACTTACCAGAACATTTTCCTCTATATTGATATAAGATCCCCAATAATTGGAACACAAGCAATCTCTACTTTTGGTCCAATGAATTTCCAAAAGCAGTGTCTGATTTATGTGAGATCAGAATTTGCTAGAAAATCCTTTTAAACTACTTATGAGTGACAAACTACCATGAACTACCTCACAATTCTGCATTCTGTTTCCTTGTTCTTTTCTCTGAGCATCCCTGTTTTAGAAACCTCAATTATTGATAAGTGTATGTGGAGTACATCAGGTGTCTATGGCAGAACAAAGATTTAAAACATTCCTAAAAGAACAAAATAACCAGGTGTCCACACTTTCTAGGCAGCTAAAAATCCCATATGGACCAATTTAAAGTTCCTTATATCAGGTAAGAAGGAAACATTGTTTGGAATAAATTTAGTCTAGGACAACAATGGAAAAGGAAAGAATTCCGTATCAATCATTAGAAAGACACATCTCAAAGATACAAGCATCTACTGAGTCCCCAAATTATAAAATGATCTGGTAAAAAAGCTCTCTTTGTCCCTACTTGTAATTTATCCCATGCTTCCTCACACTCCAGCATCACAGTCTTAAGGAACTGTTTAAGACAAACAACTTGAAGCTTCTAGGCAAACTGTGGATTCGTAGAGGCAGTAAGAAACTATAAAAACCCAGGGAAAATGCTCAGGCTCCTTTTAACCCCCATAAAAATAGTTGCCTTTACTCTACTGAAATGTTACTTGAAAATCCTCCTATTACGTTGGGTTAACAGAAGTTGTCTTTTTTGGGGGGCACCTGGGTAGCTCAGTCGGTTAAGCATCTGACTCAGTTTTGGCTCAGGTCACGATTTCACAGTTCGTGAGATCAAGCCCTGTATCTGGCTCTGTGCTGACAGTGTGGAGCCAGCTAGGGATTCTCTCTCCCTCTCCTCTCCCCCACGCACATGTGTGCACCATCTCTCTCTCTCTAAAAAATAAGTAACATTAAAAAAAAAAGTTGTTGCCTTTTTTTCAAGTTTAAATAACAGGTGCTAATAAATATTCATTTTGATTACTTAAAATCTGAACAAGTATGGTTCAAAAAGTAAAAATAATATAACCAAAGGTATATATTATGAAGAGTCTCATTCCTACCCTGCTTCCCATCTATCCAGTTCCTACTGCATTTGTAAGTTTATCATTCCAGAGTTTCTTTATGCAAAGAAATGCAGATTAAAAGATATTGTTAGTTTTCCAGGCCATCTTTGGTGGGAGTACTTGGGGCTGAGCTGAGAGGGACTGGTGGGCACAGGATCAGAGGGTCTCTAGCTCTCTCAAAATGGCCACTATTCTGAGGGCACAAAGTTGTACATTTGACCTTAAAACATGAATCACATTCCTGGACACATTCCACTCTGGCTGGGACCCTGACATCCCCTCCTTGCCTGTGTGAAGGACAAGGCTCAGCTCCTTCATGAGAAGAGAAAGCCGATCCACCATTCCCTAAGAGCTGGCTGGGTGCAACAAGCTATACTTTTAACTACTAAGTGGAGCTGCACCTAATGAAAATTAAAGCCCAGAGAATGCTCCTCCCTTTCTGGTCTTTGTTTTAATGTTGGTGTGTATGCGTGTGTGTTTAAGTTAATAGATTTTTATCTTTAGAATAGGTTTACAAAAAATTAAGCAGAAAGTGTACTACAAAGAGTTCCCATATACCCGGATCTTTCCCCTGTTCACCATTTTCTCATTAACATCTTACATTAATGTGGTATATTTGTTATAACTGATGAGCCGACAGCGACACACTATCATTAACCAAAGTCCACAGTTTACATTAGGGTTCACTCTTTGTGTTCTACATTCTTTGGGTTTTGACAAGTGTATAATGAAATAATCACCTTTACATTAACATACAGAATAGTTTCACTGCCCTAAAAATCCCATGTCCCAACTGTTCATCCCTTCCTACCTCCCTCTAAACCCCTGGCAACCACTAATCCTTTCACTTACTGTCTCTATAGTTTTGCCTTTCCCAGAATGTCATATAGTTGGAATCATGTAACTATGTAGTTTCCTCAGACTGGCCTCTTTCATTAAGCATCAGGCATTTAAGGTTTAGCCATGTTTTGTTTTTTTTTTAATTTTTTAAAATGTCTTTATTTTGAGAGAGACAGAGACAGAGAATGAACAGGAGAGAGGCAGATTGAAATGGAGACACAGAATCTGAAGCAGGCTCCAGGCTCCGAGCTGTCAGCACAGAGCCCGATGTGGGGCTCACGAACTGTGAGATCATGACCTGAGCCGAAGTTGGATGCTTAACCAACTGAGCCACCCAGGCACCCCAGGTTTAGCCAGGTCTTTTTGTGGCTTAAGAACTTATTTCTTTTTCTCATTGAATAACACTCCATTGTACAGATTGTTTATTCTTTCACCTTTTTTAGGACATCTTAATTGCTTCTGGTTTTTTGAAATTAGGATATAAACATTCATGTGCAGGTTTTAGATATAAGTTTTCTATTCATTTGGGTAAATATACATAGGAGTATGATTGCTGGATCATATAGTAAGGCTATGCTTAGCTTTGTGAGAAACAGCCAAATGGCAAAATGACTGCCATTTTGCACTACCACCAGCAACGAATGAAGACTTCATATTGTTATATATCCTCACTAACATTCGGTACTGCCAGTGTTTTGTTTTGTTTTGCCATTCTAGTAGTTTAGTAGTTTCTTATTGTTGTTTTAATTTGCAATTCCTTAGTGACACATGATGTTGGACATCTTTTCATATGCTTTTTTTCCACCTGGATATCTACTTTGGTGGGGTGCCTGTTCAGTTCTTTTGCCCAATTTTTAATTGCATTGTTTACTTTAAGTTTTAAGAGTTCTTTGTATGTTTTGGATACAAGCCATTTGTCAGATGTGTCCTGCAAACATTTTCTCCTAGCCTGTGGCTTATCTTCTCATTCTCTTAATGTCCTTCACAGGACAAAACTTTTTAAACTTTCATGGGTCATGCTTTTGATGTTGTATATAAAAAGTCATTACCAAACCCAAGGTCATCCAGGTTTTCTCCTGATATCTCTTCAAAGTTTTGTACCTTACATTTAGGTCTGTGATCCATTTTGAGTTAAGTTGTTTAATTCAAGGTGTAAAATCTGTCTCCAGATTTTTTTTTTTTTTTTTTGCATGTGGATGTCTGTTTCAGCACCATTTGTTGAAATATTATTCTGTCTCCACTGAATTGCTTTTGTTCCTTTGTCAAAGATCAGTTGACTATACTTATATGGGTATGTTTCTGAGCTATTTTGTTCTATTGATCCATTTGTCTATTGTTCTGCCAACACCACACTGTCTTAATTATTATAGCTTAACAGTAAATCTTGAAGTTGGGTAGTGTCAGTCCTTTGATTTCCTTTTCCTCAGTATTGTGTTGGCTTTTACCTGTCCTTACTAGGATCACTTTGTCAGTATCTACAAAATAACTAGCTGGGATTTTGATTGGGATTGTGCTGAAGCTATAGATCAAGTTAGAAAGAACTGACATCTTAACAACGAATCTTCCCACTCATGAACATGGAATGTCACTATAAATGGAATGTCACTCCATTTATTCAGATAATTCAGAAGATTTATTCAGATCTTCTTTGATCTCTTTTATCACAGTTTTATAGTTTTTCTCACACAGATCTTATATATGTTTTGTCAGATTTATTCTTAAGCGCCTCATTTTGGGGGGTGCCAATATAAATGGTATTGTTTTTTAAATTTCAAATTTCAACTGTTCCTTGCTGGTATGTAGGAAAGTAATTGACTTTTATATATTAACTTTGGAACCAATAACTGTGCTATATCATTTATGAATTCTAGGAATTTGTCAGTTCTTCGGGATTGTCTACATAGATAATCAGAACATCTGTGAATAAAGACAGTTGTACTCCTTCTTTCCCAATCTGTATGCCTTCTGTTTTCTTGTCTTACTGCATTAACTAGGTTTCCCAGTACGATGTTGAATAGGAATGGTTAGAGAGGACATCCTTGTCTTGTTCCTGATCTTAGGGACAAAGCATCTAGTTTCTCATCAAGTATGGTGTTAGCTGTAGAGTTTCTGTAGATGTTCTTTATCAAGTTGAGGAAGTTCCCCTTCATACCTAGTTTGTGGTGAGTTCATGAATAGGTATTGGATTTTGTCACATGCTTTTTCTGTATCCAAGACACGATCCTATGATTTTTCTTCTTTAGCCTGTTGATGTGACAGATTATATTAACTGTCGAATGTTGCACCAGCCTTGCATACCTGGAATAAATCCACTTAGCTGTGGTATGATTCTTTTTATATATCAATTCAATTTGTTAATATCTTGTTGAGGAGTTTTCTGTGTTCATGAGTTACATTGGTCTGCAATGTCTTTTTTTTTTTTTTTTTTTTTTTTATTTAAATTTTTTTTTTTTCAACGTTTATTTATTTTTGGGACAGAGAGAGACACAGCATGAACGGAGGAGGGGCAGAGAGAGAGGGAGACACAGAATCGGAAACAGGCTCCAGGCTCTGAGCCATCAGCCCAGAGCCCGACGCGGGGCTCGAACTCCCGGACCGCGAGATCGTGACCTGGCTGAAGTCGGACGCCTAACCGACTGCGCCACCCAGGCGCCCCTGCAATGTCTTTTTAAAGTGTAAACAGGCTGAGTAATCTCAGAGCTATCAGCCAGTTACACGTAATAATCCATTTAATCAGATTATTGTTCTTCTGAACCCTAAACAACTGCAATGAGGCAAAGACATTACTGGTCGGAGGGAAAACATGGAATACTTAGGCATCAAGGCAGGCATGTGTCAACTGTAGCAGCTCAAAAGCATCAAAAGCTGTAGTTTATACTACTTTCCTTAGCTTTGAAGTTAGTAATCAGAAGAGGGAGGAAAGAATCAGGAAATTGAGGGATAAGATACCTAAGTGCCTGAAAGAAGCTATTTTTTAAAATGTTTACTTATTTTGAGAGAGTGAGAGAAAGAGGCAGAGAGAGGGAGAGAAGGAATCCCAAGTAGGCTCCACGTTCATTCAGCACAGAGTCTGACACAGGGCTCGATCCCATGACTGTGACATCATGACCCGGGCCTAAATCAAGAGTCGAATGCGTGACTGAGCCACCCAGGCACCCCAGAAATTACTTTCTTTAATAGGTTTTGTGAGATACAACAACCTTGCCTGACTTTTAAAAGTAAGGAGGGTCTAAGGTCCAGGTTTCACACTTGTACACTGTCTTCTGAGTCAGGGATGGTATGGCTCTATAGCACAAAAACTTCTCTACCCAGATCTGCCCCCTCCCCTTACTAATTTGCTACTTTCAAACAACCTGAGAATTTTTTTTTAACCACAGAAAACCATCTTCACCATTTTTGCCAACTGTAAATACTAATTATACCACTATTTACTTAATAAAATGCATAAAGTTGGCATTTTATTAAAATTATTTTAAAAAGAAAATCTTAGGGGCGCCTAGGTGGCTCAGTCAGTTGAGCATCCGACTTCAGCTCAGGTCATGATCTTACAATTTGAGGGTTTGAACCCCACGTTGGGCTCTGCACTAACAGGGGGCAGACTGCTTCGGATCCTCTGTCTCCCTATCTCTGCCCCTCCTCCCCCCAAAATAAACAAACATAAAAAAATTTTATATCTCTATCATTAACAGATACTATCTCTTACCAAATACAGTTATTATACATTAATATACATTAAATACATAACTCTTAAAATTAAAAACATTCATCCCTCTACCACCTAAAGTCATCTACTATGCAACCACTGATAAATGTGCTCCATACTTTGAGAAATACTCATCAAATCCAACCTTCTCCTTCATTTATAAGTAATGAAACTGAAGACCAGAAACCAAAGTGAACTATTCAAGGTCATAGAGCTAATCAGGAGCTGAACTGGAACCAACACTCTCTTTGCTCCACAAATAAAAACTAACTCTTCACACACCCACACTACTGTTCTTTCCACTACAACAAGTTTAAAAAAAAAAAAAAAGGTGGGGAGGGGAGAGAATATCTTATTTATTAACTTTTTCAGTCAGTGGTCTCCAAATTGCCTTTGTTTCTTTTTGGCAGGCTGTCTAACTGGCTCAAAATTGAACTCCTGCTGGAATAAAGCTGACCTGGCTAGGGAACAGGGGCAGGAACACCAAGGGACACTGTGCCTGAAAGGGAAGAGGGGCTTTACCTGAGGGCTCAGGATATTTGAAAGAAGAATTAAAAAGTCATGAGACACTCCTCCTCCCCACCCAAGGGACAGTTCAGCTGCCTGAAACTTGTGATGTGCTCTGCTACTGGCTTCAAAGAGCTGACGACATTCAGAGGGTACTCAGAATGGTACTCTCTGAGTGTTCCCCAAACAAAACAAGCAATTTTGAAAAAGAATATAAGGCATGTTAAGTGGTTTTTTTTACAAATGGTATTCTGAGCTTAATGCTGACCAAAAACAGAGAATTTATTTATATGTGCAAGTGTCAAGAAAAAATCTTCAGAGAAAGTGAGCAGAAACAAAGGTAAGGAAAGCTGTCCAGTCTGAAATGTGCTAAACTTTAAGAAAGGAAGTTTCAAAAACTTTATAAAAGAGAAAAAGTTAGTATATTCTGATAGCCAGAGTCTCTGAGAAAACTCCACTGGAAAACAGAATCGTTGGCAATATTTAAAAAAAAAAAAAAATAGTGGTTTCTGGTAGCCTCCAATTAAAAAGGAAAAAAAAAGGAGATAACAAGGTAGAAATACATAAAAGTGGGACAAAAACCTGCCCATAAATGCCCTCTTTTTTTTTTCCACTCCTCTCTTTCCACTCAGATCCTTCTAGGTCCAGCTCACCCCTCCTCCACAGTCTTCTCCTATCCTGACTCGCAGTGACTGCTCCTCTTCCAAACTCTATGTACTTGGTAATTATTGATGGATGGCTTTGCCCCCTCCCAACTCAACTCTAGGCTCTGAGACTGCAGTGTTCATGTCACACATACCTTGGTGTCCCCAGAGTATCCACCTACAGTGCCTCCTGCAGAGTAAATTATAAATAAATACATGCTAATTGAGTCAAAGAGGCCAACTAGAAATCATTGTTCTTAGAGGAAGGGGGGACCAGGGCTGGCATAAAGAATACAGAATTTGAGCATGCAACGTAAATTGTACTAATACCCAAATCAATTCAAATCAACTGAGTAACAAGTAGAAGCAACAGGCACAGTCACCTGAAATTGCAAAATCAGCACAGTACCTGCAAAAGACTTTCTATGGCATGAAAACCTCGAATTAAATTCAGAGCTCCACATAAAAGACTGAGGATAAATGCCACAATTGCTGACAAAGTTGCTGGTTCTAGTCGCTGGTGAGCTGGAAAATAAAAGAAATGGTTAGAAATGAACACTACTATCTCATGTCAGCACCTAAACTTCTGTAAAATGAAATTCTTTGCTAAATATTTAAATTTAAGGGTCAAATACGGATTAATCTTCATAAAGTTATTTATTAATATGTTAGTAATTATTTTTTAATGCAAAATATCTTGGCAACATGACAGCTTCGTTGCCCCGAACTCAAGTTCATTAAGTTCTTTTTCTCTAAATGTTAACAAAGACATCTAACTCGCACTTGGGGTATATGGTGCTAAGGAGGGCTCACATCTGGCAGTAAATCATGCAAAAAAAAAAAACCTTACTGCCTAAATAGGTCTACCACTTGGAAGTAATTGCAAATATTTGCAAAGGTGACTTTCCTTGAGAAATCATTGCATAATTCCTATTTTATTGAAAATGCTTACATAACATTTTTAAGAACAAACATAGCTTGCTTTTTTAAAGCCAAGCTCTCCATTATTTGGGTTCCAGGTCTAAAAATACCATGGGATATATGTGAAAGATCCTATATAATCACCAATCTGAACTTCACAATAGAATAGAAGTTCATGATCTCTGAGGAGCACCTGAAGACCATGACAAATGTTAAAGCACTAGCTAAAAAAAAAAGTGACTAGTTTATCTCAACAAATGCATTCCCTTATCTGTCAGGGCTTCAGCAGGGTAAGACATTTAGTTATACCATAGTTTCCCTTTATCCTCATCTTGGGCTTAACAAAATTAACAACAGAGTCTAAATGAAAATACAAAACTAAATACACAATCATCTAGACCTCAAAAAGGAGAGAGAGACAGAGAAAGGACAGCAGAACTACAGTTAGATCATTTTATTTAAATCAATGAAGTGTAAAAGCGCTGACAATGAAGTTAATGAGGTGGAACATTAATATCAGGAAAGGCTTAAATCTTTGCAACTTATATTCAGCCCTTATAGCAGAAAAGTTTCCCTAAACAGGTCATTGAAACATAAAACCCCAAATATCACAAAAAGTATTTATTCCTCAAGTTCAGCAGAAAATGCTAATATGGGATAACATTTTCTTAAGTTTCTTCTGTGCCCAAGCTGATTGCTTGGTCTCTTAATCAGTTTCCTTGAGATTTTAATATGAAAACAAAAAATTCAATGTCTTTGTAAAGTATTAAGACTAAGTTGTATATCAGTAGAGAAAAAAAGTCACAATTTAAAAATCTATGCAACTTGGGGTGCCTGGGTGACTCAGTCAGTTAAATGTCCGATTTCAGCTCAGGTCATGATCTTGTGGTCTATGGGTTTGAACTCCACATCGGGCTCTGTGCTGACAGCTCAGAGCCTGGAGCCTGCTTTGGATTCTATGTCTCCATCTCTCTCTGCCCCTCTGTCTGCCCCTTCCTTGCTGACTCACTCTCTCTCTCTCAAAAATAAACATTAAAAAAAAATTTTTTTTAATCTATGCAACTGGTCTACCAATTAGTCATGTTTTGTACTCTCTGTTCATCCCTCCCCACACCTTCTCAGTAGTAAGGAAAAACTGGCCTCTAATAAGAAATCCTTAATATGAGCCTTAAGCATAAAACCTGACAACTGAACAGATTACATAAATTACACTTCTAAAATATACAAGCTTAGAAATCCAGGGAAGATGGCGGCGCAGGAGGACACTGGGCTCACCTCATCCTGCCGGTCACTTAGATTCCACCCACACCTGCCTAAATAACCCAGAAAACGGCCAGAAGACTAGCAGAACAGACTCTCCAAAGCCAAGCATAGACGAGAGGCCCACGGAAGAGGGTAGGAAGGGCAGAGAGGCAGTGCGTGCTACACGGACTAGCAGGAGGGAGCCGGTGCAGTGGAGGGGCAGCCAGCCCGCCTGGTAAGGCAAAGTCCCTGAGTCTGGCTTGCAAAAGCGGAGGGGTCGGCCTGTGTGAGTTCTGACAGCCAGTGGGACTTAACATCTGGAATGTTATAAGTCAATAGCTCTGCTCAGAGAGCGGGAGGGTGAGAGGACAGGGGGAGGGACAGGTGTTGAGCCCTGGAAGACAGAGCTCAGCTCGGTGGGGAACAAAGGCGCTGGCCAGCGCCATCTCCCTTTCCCATCCCCCAGCCGAAACCCCAAAGGGAACCAGTTTACTGAACTTGCTTGCACCGTGCAAACACCCAACACTGTGCTTCTGTGGATCCATCCCTCCGACAGGTTGGCCTCCCTCCCGGTGCTGCAGGACTACTCCCTCAGGGGACCACCGATAGCAAAGCAAGCTATGCCTGCCCCTTCCGCCCCTGTGCACCTTGCGGATCCACCCCGGCTAATACACCAGATCCCATCAAAGCAGCACCACAAGCCTGGCAGTGTGCAAGTAGCCCAGACAGGGGCCACACCACTCCACAGTGAGTCCTGCCCCTGGGAGAGGGGAAGATAAGGTACACACCAGTCTGACTGTGGCCCCAGCAGTGGGCTGGGGACAGACATCAGGTCTGACTGTGGCCCCCCCCACCAATACAAGTTACTCCAGACAGCACAGGGGAAGTGCCCCGCAGTTCTGCGCCACTCCAGGGACTATTCAAAATGACAAAATAGAAGAACTCTCCTCAAAAGAAACTCCAGGAAGTAGCAACAGCTAACGAATTGATCAAAAATGATTTAAGCATTATAATGGAACAAGAATTTAGAATAATCGTCATAAAACTAATCACTGGGCTTGAAAAAAGTATAGAGGACAGCAGAGAATCTATTGCAACAGAGATCAAGGAACTAAGAAATAGTCACGAGGAGCTAAAAAATGCTATAAATGAGGTGCAAAATAAAATGGAGGTGACCACCGCTCGGATTGAAGAGGCAGAGGAGAGAATAGGTGAATTAGAAGATAAAATTATGGAAAAAGAGGAAGCTGAGAAAAAGAGAGATAAAAAAATCCAGGAGTATGAGGGGAGAATTAGAGAACTAAGTGATGCAATCAAACGCAACAATATCGGTATAATAGGAATTCCAGAAGTGGCAGCGAGAGAGAAAGAGGCTGAAGGTGTACTTGAACAAACCAGAGCTGAGAACTTCCCTGATCTGGGGAAGGAAAAAGGCATTGAAATCCAAGAGGCACAGAGAACTCCCTTCAGACATAACTTGAATCGACCTTCTGCACGACATATCATAGTGAAACTGGCAAAATATAAGGATAAAGAGAAATTCTGAAAGCAGCTAGGGATAAACACACTCTAACATATAAAGGGAGACCAATAAGACTAGTGACAGACCTATCTACTGAAACTTGGTAGGCCAGAAAGGAATGGCAGGAAATCTTCAATGTGATGAACAGAAAAAAATATGCAGCCGAGAATCCTTTATCCAGCAAGTCTGTCATTCAGAATAGAAGGAGAGATAAAGGTCTTCCCAAACAAAAACTGAAGGAATTCATCACCACTAAACCAGCCCTACAAAGAGATCCTAAGGGGGATTCTGTGAGTGAAATGTTGCAAGGACCACAAAGTACCACAGACATCACTACAAGCATGAAATCTACAGACATCACAATGACTCTAAACCCATATCTTTCTATAATAACACTGAATGTAAATTGACTAAATGCTCCAATCAAAAGACACAGGGTAACAGAATGGATAAAAAAACAAGACCCATCTACTTGCTGTCTACAAGAGACTCATTTTAGACCTGAGGACACCTTCAGATTGAAAGTGAGGGGATGGAGATCTATCTATCATTCTACTGGAAGTCAAAAGAAAGCTGGAGTAGCCATACTTATATCAGACAAACTAGACTTCAAATTAAAGGATGTAACAAGAGATGAAGAAGGGCATCATATAATAATTATAGGGTCTATCCATCAGGAAGAGCTAACAATTATAAATGTCTATGCGCTGAATACGGGAGCCCCCAAATATATAAAACCATTAATCACAAACACAAGCAACCTTATTGATAAGAATGTGGTAATTGCAGGGGACTTTAATACTCCACTTACAACAATGGATAGATCATCTAGACACAGGATCAATAAAGAAACAAGGGCCCTGAATGATACATTGGATCAGATAGACTTGACAGATATATTTAGAACTCTGCATCCCAAAGCAACAGAATATACTTTCTTCTCGAGTGCACATGGAACATTCTCCAACATAGATCACATACTGGGTCACAAAACACCCCTTCATAAGTATACAAGAATTGAGATCATACCATGCATATTTTCAGACCACAATGCTACGAACACCCTACTAAAGAATGAATGGGTCAACCAGGCAATTAGAGAAGAAATTTAAAAATATATGGAAACAAATGAAAATGAAAATACAACAATCCAAATGCTTTGGGATGCAGCGAAGGCAGTCCTGAGAGGAAAATACATTGCAATCCAGGCCTATCTCAGGAAACAAGAAAAATCCCAAATACAAAATCTAACAGCACACTTAAAGGAAACAGAAGCAGGACAGCAAAGACACCCCAAACCCAGCAGAAGAAGAGAAATAATAAAGATCAGAGCAGAAATAAACAATATAGAATAAAAAAAAAAAAACACTGTAGAGCAGATCAATGAAACCAAGAGCTGGTTTTTTGAAAAAATAAACAAAATTGATAAACCACTAGCCATGCTTCTCAAAAAGAAAAGGGAGATGACCCAAATGGATAAAATCATGAATGAAAATGGAATTATTACAACCAATCCCTCAGAAATACAAGCAATTATCAGGGAATACTATGAAAAATTATATGCCAACAAACTGGAAAACCTGGAAGAAATGGACAAATTCCTAAGCACCTACACACTTCCAAAACTCAAGAAATAGAAAGCTTGAACAGACCCATAACCAGCAAAGAAATTGAATCAGTTATCAAAAATCTCCCAACAAATAAGAGTCCAGGACCAGATGGCTTCCCAGGGGAATTCTACCAGACATTTAAAGCAGAGATAATACCTATCCTTCTCGAGCTATTCCAAAAAACAGAAAGGGAAGGAAAACTTCCAGACTCATTCTATGAAGCCAGCATTACTTTCATTCCTAAACCAGACAGAGACCCAGCAAAAAAAGAGAATCACAGGCCAATATCCCTGATGAATATGGATGCAAAAATTCTCAATAAGATACTAGCAAATCAAATTCAACAGCATATAAAAAGAATTATTCACCATGATCAAGTGGGATTCATTCCTGGGCTGCAGGGCTGATTCAGCATTCACAAATCAATCAATGTGATACATCACATTAATAAAAGAAAAGATAAGAATCATATGATCCTGTCAATTGATGCAGAAAAAGCATTTGACAAAATTCAGCATCCTTTCTTAATAAAAACCCTCGAGAAAGTCGGGATAGAAGGAACATACTTAAACATCAAAAAAGCCATTTATGAAAAGCCCACAGCTAATATCATCTTCAATGGGGAAAAACTGAGAGCTTTCTCCCTGAGATCAGGAACACGACAGGGATGTCCTCTTTCACCACTGTTGTTTAACATAGTGTTGAAGTGCTAGCATCAGCAATTAGACAACAAAAGGAAATCAAAGGCATCAAAATTGGCAATGATGAAGTCAAGCTTTCCCTTTTGGCAGATGACATGATATTATACATGGAAAACCCGACAGACTCCACCAAAAGTCTCTTAGAACTGATACATGAATTCAGCAAAGTTGCAGGACACAAAATCAATGTACAGAAATCAACTGCATTCTTATACACTAATAATGAAACAACAAAAAGACAAATAAGAAACTGATCCCATTCACAATTGCACAAAGCATAAAATACCTAGGAATAAACCTAACCAAAGATGTAAAAGATCTGTATGCTGAAAACTATAGAAAGCTTATGAAGGAAACTGAAGAAGATATGAAGAAATGGAAAAACATTCCATGCTCATGGATTAGAAGAATAAATATTGTCAAAATGTCAATACTACCCAAAGCTATCTACACATTCAATGCAATCCCAATCAAAATTGCACCAGCATTCTTCTCAAAACTAGAACAAGCAATCCTAAAATTCATATGGAACCACAAAAGGCCTCGAATAGCCAAAATAATTTTGAAGAAGAAGACCAAAGAGGAAGCATCACAATCCCAGACTTTAGTCTCTACTACAAAGCTGTAATCATCAAGACAGTATGGTATTGGCACAAAAACAGACACACAGACCACTGGAATAGAATAGAAACCCCAGAACTAGACCCACAAACGTATGGCCAACTAATCTTTGACAAAGCAGGAAAGAAGATCCAGTGGAAAAAAGACAGTCTCTTTAACAAATGGTGCTGAGAGAACTGGACAGCAACATGCAGAAGAATGAAACTAGACCACTTTCTTACACCATTCACAAAAATAAACTCAAAATGGATAAAGGACCTGAATGTGAGACAGGAAACCATCAAAACCCTAGAGGAGAAAGCAGGAAAAGACCTCTCTGACCTCAGCCGTAGCAATTTCTTACTGGACACATCCCCAAAGGCAAGGGAATTAAAAGCAAAAATGACCTATTGGGACCTCATGAAGATAAAAAGCTTCTGCACAGCAAAGGAAACAACCAACAAAACTAAAAGGCAACCAACGGAATGGGAAAAGATATTTGCAAATGACATATCGGACAAAGGGCTAGTATCCAAAATCTATAAAGAGCTCACCAAACTCCACACCCGAAAAACAAATAAACCAGTGAAGAAATGAGCAGAAAACATGAATAGACACTTCTCTAAAGAAGACATCCAGATGGCCAACAGGCACATGAAAAGATGTTCAACATCGCTCCTCATCAGGGAAATACAAATCAAAACCACACTCAGATATCACCTCACGCCAGTCAGAGTGGCTAAAGTGAACAAATCAGGAGACTATAGATGCTGGTGAAGATGTGGAGAAATGGGAACCCTCTTGCACTGTTGGTGGGAATGCAAACTGGTGTAGCCCCTCTGGAAAACAGTGTGGAGGTTCCTCAGAAAATTAAAAATAGATATACCCTATGACCCAGCAATAGCACTGCTAGGAATTTACCCAAGGGATACAGGAGTGCTGATGCACAGAGGCACTTGTACCCCAATGTTTATAGCAGCACTTTCAACAATGGCCAAATCACGGAAAGAGCCTAAATGTCCATCAACTGATGAATGGATAAAGAAATTGTGGTTTATATACACAATGGAATACTACGTAGCAATGAGAAAGAATGAAATATGGCCTTTTGTAGGAATGTGGATGGAACTGGAGAGTGTTATGCTAAGGGCAATAAGTCATATGGAGAAAGACAGATACCATATGTTTTCACTCTTATGTGGATCCTGAGAAACTTAACAGAAGACCATGGGGGAGGGGAAGGAAAAAAAAAAGGTTAGAGAGGGAGGAAGCAAAACATAAGAGACTCTTAAAAACTGAGAACAAACTGAGGGTTGATGGGGGGTGGGAGGGAGGGGCGGGTGGGTGATGGGTATTGAGGAGGGCACCTTTTGGGATGAGCACTGGGTAGTGAATGGAAACCAATTTGACAATAAATTTCATATTTAAAAAAATAAAATAAATAAAATATACAAGCTTACCTTACAAAAAAAACCAAATAATATGCTGTACTATAATTTAAAAATCTCAGCTATTTATGGTTAGGTACAGAAGGGCCATTCTTGAATGGAAAAATATTAACATTTTAATATGTTGATCAGTATCTATTTAAGAAATAAATAATATGACTAGATAAATATTAAGTTTCTACTATTTGTCTCTTGGCCTTGGAACCTCTCTTTATAATTATAGCATACAATTTATTATTTACTATTAAAATTATTTAAAAATGACCAGAAATATTTTTAAAAGCATGAAAACAAATGACAAGCCTCTTTTAAAAAGGACAAGGCATGTATTATGCTGAAGGATAGACTGGAGCTATGCCAAATCACTGTGGGAAAGAAATTCTCTAGTAGAGATTCACCCACTCCCACCCCTTCCCCACCAGGACCTGTGGGCATGGTTACCAAGAAAAAATTTCAACAACATACCACATGAGGGTGACAATCCTTAAGGACAATTTCTCATGTTAACAAACTGAATAAGATACTTAATCACATTTTAATGTATTTATTATGTGATATATGCTATTTTCTATTTCAGTAAAATAAATTTTAGATGTTATTATGCATAAATGCTTACTCCACACTTCAATTTGGCACTATGATAGGCACTACTAGGTACAGAGTGGATTTGGAACAATGAGAGGCAATGTAGAAAAAAAAAACATGTTGCTGAATCCAAAGCAGTGTCACCTGGTCAGTTTTTGTTCTGTTTTTGCTATTATTGTCTTCTGCTACAGTGCCTTTTCTTTAATTAGTCTCCTGGAGCCCAATATGGCATTTTCAAGACAAAATTAAATTTTTCATGAAGCAATGATTAATGAAGAGTTTACAAAAGCTCCTAAAGAAGAGTAAATCTCTTGGAACCAAAACGCTACTGCTTATAGAGAATTAATATATTTATTCAGCAATTATTCTTTGGCACGATTCTGTATAAGATGCTGTGCTTTAGAAAATACAAAAAATGGGGGCCCCGGGTGGCTCAGTCAGTTAAGCATCCAACTCTTCATTTGCCTCAGGTCATTATCTCATGGTTTGTGAGATCAAGCCCCATGTCCAGCTCTGCACTGACAGTGTGGGATTGGGATTCTCTGCTTGGGATTCTCTCTCTGCCCCTCCCCTGTTCTTTCTCTCTCTCAAAATAAATAAACTTAAAAAAAAAAAAAGGAAATACAAAAAATGATTTA
The DNA here is from genome assembly GCF_018350155.1 of Leopardus geoffroyi. Taxonomy (NCBI): domain Eukaryota; kingdom Metazoa; phylum Chordata; class Mammalia; order Carnivora; family Felidae; genus Leopardus; species Leopardus geoffroyi. The sequence continues at coordinate 68,930,157 of NC_059333.1, read as the reverse complement.
CACAATCTGCCCTCAAGATACTTCAAGTCTTTTGAAGGGAAAAAGATAAGCCTATGAAAGTAAAGCATTCTAAAATAACAGAGTTAAGGAATTCTGAAAAGGAAAGATAACTAGGAGGAAGGTGGTGATATAGGGGTGGTAAGAAAACCAGGGAAGATCTTTAAAGATGATTAAAAATTAGAAAGATACAAATGGGAAGAACGGTATTTCATGCAGACAAAAGAATGTTTAGCATAGAAGTGGAAATGAGCATAATAATAAGCAAATAATAAGCAAATAATGAGCAAATAAGAGCATAAAGAACTACTACCTCTGCCAATCCTACTAACAGTGGCTGCTTTCAATATGCCAGGCACAAGTGCTTATATGCATATCTCATTTCATCCTTCTAAGAACCCACTGAAGTAGACACTATAATTATCCCTGTTCTTTTCAGACAGGAAACTAAGCTTTAGGGAGATTCAGTAATTTGCCCAAAGTAAGTAAATGAATTGGGATGTAAATCCAGGTAGCCTGACTATACAACGCATTCTCTTAACCACTTTGCCATTGGGCATTCCTAGTGGTTTTGTTTGGCTTAAAACAATGTTTATGAAGAGTAGGAAGAAATAAGGTCAGAAAGGGAGATTGAAGCAAATTTACAGACATTTGGAAATACGAGGCTAAAAATTATGAGCAAGTTAGACAATGGGGAAACACTGAAGAGTAAAAGACTGATATGATTAAAGCTATGCTTAAAGAATATTAATCTATTAATGGATTGTAGAGATTAAAAGCAGGAAGACTATTTTTTCAGTGCTTTCTCACTAGGTACACATCGTCCCACTTATCCTTCAAAATGCAGTGTTTCATAAGGCAGGAATGACTAACTTGGTGTCTGAATTTTCTCATCGGTAAATGGAAGTTAAATAATTTGCTATAAGTCAGACAGCTAGTAAGTGTCATCTTCACAATTAGCACTTGGGTCTATCTGTAAGACTGCAAAGCCCATGCTCTTTCTACAAATCTACCTTAGGAAGTTCATTAGAGAGTCATTGTAAAAGACTGACTGAAATAAGGGCCTAAATTTGGATAATGACAGCAGGAATGAAGAAGAAAGAGGTAAGTAATATTATATATTACAGGGGTTAAAATTAGTAGGTATAGCAACTAATTAGATATGGGGAACAAAAGGGAAAAAATTAAAGAAAATGTCAAGGTTTTAAGTGTGGATGATTGGAAAGATGAGGGTGCTACCAACAAAACCCACCAGAAGAAACTCAGGTTTGATCAAGAATGGAGACACTGTGGGGTGCCTAGGTGTCTCAGTCAGTTATGCGTTCATCCTCGGCTCAGGTCATGATCTCATGGTCCGTGAGTTTGAGCCCCATGTCAGGCTCTGTGCTGACAGCTCAGAGCCTGGAGCCTGCTTCGGATTCTGCGTCTCCTTCTGTCTCTCTGCCCCTCCCCTGCTCATGCTCTGTCTCTCTCTCTCAAAAATATATAAACATTAAAAAAAAAAAAAAAGAAAAAGCTTTAAAAAAAAAAGAATGGAGACATTTTAAAGATCTCAAACTTGTAGTGATAATGAGGCATGTTTCACAAGCAAGGGAAGAATGGAACAGTAGTGGAGCTGGAGAAACAGATGAGGTCTGCCTCTCAAAGGAAGGGTTGGGGTGAGATTACTAAAGAAAGTAGGCCAAGGGCAAATCCTTGGTAAACACTACCTTTACCAAGAGGAAGAGGAGTCAGGCAAGACAGATGTAGAAGAACAAGAGGAGGAAAGAGCTTAATGAAGCCTAGGAAGGGGAGAACATCTGGAAGAAAGATATGGTAACAACGCCTATGGACAGACCAAAGACAGTCTGAACTCAAAAAGATAAAAAGATTATTAGATTTATTGACTAAGGTTGTTGACCCTTTATAAAAGTTTCAGAGGAGCAGTTGAAGACAAAATTCGGACTGCAAGAGGTTAAATAACTGTTGATGGTAAGAGATGGAAGCATTAAGTGAATGCTACTGCAGTTTAACAGGATGACAGCTTGACAGGTATACTAGGACTGAGAAATAACTATTTTTCCTCCGTAATGGGGTGGAAAAGGGAGATTTTAATACATTTATAGGTGGAATGAAAAAATTCAGTGAAAAGGACACAGAAGAGTCAAGAGAAAGGAAAAATGATGAAAGAGAATACCAGAACAGTCATTATGAAGATTCAAGAAGATGGTACCATTCTAACCTTCAAACCTCATCATAATACCACAGTGCCTATTCTTTGAGCAAGGACAAAGTTCAGGAGGTATAGTCATTCAATGATGCCCCAAATATCTGGAGAAACAGGTTTGGGAACATTCAAGAGAAATTTCAGGTCGGTTCCATCTAAATGAGCATAACTTATTGCTAAATTATGACTGAATGAGACTAATTTTATGGTATGAAAAACACACTTTTCATCAGTGAGGCCCTTTCTTATCATCGTCTGTCAAAAGCCTGCATGTCCTTCAAGGCCCCAGGGCCTAAAAGTGGTACTTCCTATTTCCCTCTGTTGATCTCCCTTGGAACATGTATCACATTTTCTCTCCTATTTTACTTATTGGTGTATTTATGCAAGCTCCACTGCTAGTATTTATTCAAAACAAATGAAAACCTGTCAACAAAAAATGATGTCTGTAATAGCTTTATAATCCCAAACTGGAAACAAGTGAATGTCCATCAGCAGGAGAATGAATAAACAGATTGTGGCACGTTCATACAATGACTACTACTCGGCAATAAAAAGGATCAAACTACAGAGACATACTGTATGACACTGTACTAAAAGAAGCTGAACACAGGAGTCATACTATATAATCTTGTTTATATAAAGTTCTAGAGCAAACAAAACTAAAAATAACTTGAGTGTAAAAAATCCAAACAATGGTTGTCTGGGGCGGGGTGGGGGGGGGGCAGGGGCAGAGATTTGGAAGAGACAGGAAGGACCTTCATGGGGAGATGGAAATGTTCTATATTGTGATGGGGTATGTATTAGGTTTTTTATCATATTCTGTATTTCTGATGCTTTGATATCTTGGGGCCTTGCTGACCCTAAAGGATGGCCTAATCCCTAGAGATAGCAAACAACTTACCTGCAAGAGTGCTTTTCAAAAGCAAACTCCCTAATGCACAGCCCACACTTTATCTCCTCTATGGGGCTCTCACACTCAGGTCCACTATCCCCCTGCCAAATCATCCCCTTAGTATCAGACAACTAAGAACAGCCCTATGTCCCAGAGCCTGCTAGAAGTATTGAAGCTACCCAATCCTAAACTTGCCCCTCCAGGTCCTTCCTAGGGAAAACACAAAAGAGGCTCTTGCTCACATTTTCCTCCCACTCCTTTACCTCCTGACCAACACTAACACTTCCCCACGTGGTCCCTGGTGTAGTATGCACCCTTCTCTTGGGACTGGAGTATAACAAACTACCTTTTCAGTGGCAGATGTCTTCTGATCTGTTGACCTTTCATACCTGAATAATAAAATCTCTAAAACAGAGTGTGGTTTACACAAATATATCTGTGTATCTAAACCAAATGACAAAGATTTGTGCATTTTAGTATGTGCTAATTTCCTTTAAAGAATCACAGAAATATATTATCAAGTAGATGAGTGCAGAGTGGATGGAGATACAGATGAAACAAGAATGGCAAAATGCTGATACAGTTATAGCTGGGTGATGAGTACCTAAGAGTTCATTATACCATTCTGTTTACTTTGTATATGTTTAAATTTTTTCCATAATAAAATGTTTCAAAAAGAAATCAAAAAAAGTTAAAGTATGACATGGTATTTAACTTAACATATTGACCCTGTGATCAAGTATATGTAGACTTCAGAAAATAATAATATAGAAAAAAATTCACGCTAGACTGTTGGAAGAGGAGTCAAAAGGTCAGAAAGAGAAAAAAGTCAAGAAATCAAAATGTAACAGAGAAAAAGACCTGAAAAGTAATGTCTGTCAAATAACTATTAACAAGATTCCAAAATAAAGTAAATAATTTTATTTATGAAAACAAAAAAGCTAAAATAGGAAAACATACTTAAACTCAGAGACTACAGAAAATATTATGCAGGCACTTTATGTTAATATTAAAATAAGTTCTAATTGTGTATTACTTTAATAAAAAAAACTTCTCTTTCTTAGAACAATATCAACGTTTATTTATTTTTGGGACAGAGAGAGACAGAGCATGAACAGGGGAGGGGCAGAGAGAGAGGGAGACACAGAATCGGAAACAGGCTCCAGGCTCTGAGCCATCAGCCCAGAGCCCGACGCGGGGCTCGAACTCACGGACCGCGAGATCGTGACCTGGCTGAAGTCGGACGCTTAACCGACTGCGCCACCCAGGCGCCCCAGAACAATATCAAATCCAAGATTCCCCCCGTTTTTCAAGTGTCTGCTGTCTGGTGATCCAGGATACCATTACAGTCTTCAGGTTAAAGTGGGGACTTACAGAAGTCAAGCAATACATGGACTTTTTCATAATCTGTCTTTTGGTAGGTCAACTTGGATGGACCCCTATCCTAAATTAAAAGTTGATCTTCTAATATAAAGAACTGGAAAAACATTCCGTGCTCATGGATTGGAAGAATAAATATTGTCAAAATGTCAATACTACCCAAAGCTATCTACACATTCAATGCAATCCCAATCAAAATTGCACCAGCATTCTTCTCAAAACTAGAACAAGCAATCCTAAAATTCATATGGAACCACAAAAGGCCTCGAATAGCCAAAATAATTTTGAAGAAGACGACCAAAGAGGAGGCATCACAATCCCAGACTTTAGCCTCTACTACAAAGCTGTCATCATCAAGACAGCATGGTACTGGCACAAAAACAGACACACAGACCACTGGAATAGAATAGAAACCCCAGAACTAGACCCACAAACGTATGGCCAACTAATCTTTGACAAAGCAGGAAAGAAGATCCAGTGGAAAAAAGACAGTCTCTTTAACAAATGGTGCTGAGAGAACTGGACAGCAACATGCAGAAGATTGAAACTAGACCACTTTCTCACACCATTCACAAAAATAAACTCAAAATGGATAAAAGACCTGAATGTGAGACAGGAAACCATCAAAACCCTAGAGGAGAAAGCAGGAAAAGACCTCTCTGACCTCAGCCGTAGCAATTTCTTACTGGACACATCCCCAAAGGCAAGGGAATTAAAAGCAAAATTGAACTACTGGGACCTTATGAAGATAAAAAGCTTCTGCACAGCAAAGGAAACAACCAACAAAACTAAAAGGCAACCAACGGAATGGGAAAAGATATTTGCAAATGACATATCGGACAAAGGGCTAGTATCCAAAATCTATAAAGAGCTCACCAAACTCCACACCCGAAAAACAAATAACCCAGTGAAGAAATGGGCAGAAAACATGAATAGACACGTCTCTAAAGAAGACATCCAGATGGCCAACAGGCACATGAAAAGATGTTCAACATCGCTCCTCATCAGGGAAATACAAATCAAAATCACACTCAGATATCACCTCACGCCAGTCAGAGTGGCCAAAATGAACAAATCAGGAGACTATAGATGCTGAAGAGGATGTGGAGCAACGGGAACCCTCTTGCACTGTTGGTGGGAATGCAAATTGGTGCAGACACTCTGGAAAGCAGTGTGGAGGTTCCTCAGAAAATTAAAAATAGACCTACCCTATGACCCAGCAATAGCACTGCTAGGAATTTACCCAAGGGATACAGGAGTGCTGATGCACAGAGGCACTTGTACTCCAATATTTATAGCAGCACTTTCAACAATGGCCAAATTACAGAAAGAGCCTAAATGTCCATCAACTGATGAATGGATAAAGAAACTGTGGTTTATATACACAATGGAGTACTACGTGGCAATGAGAAAGAATGAAATATGGCCCTTTGTAGCAACATGGATGGAACTGGAGAGTGTGATGCTAAGTGAAATAAGCCATACAGAGAAAGAGAGATACCATATGATTTCACTATTATGTGGATCCTGAGAAACTTAACAGAAGACCATGGGGGAGGGGAAGGAAAAAAAAAAAAAGAAGTTAGAGTGGGAGAGAGCCGAAGCATAAAAGACTCTTAAAAACTGAGAACAAACTGAGGGTTGATGGGGGGTGGGAGGGAGGGGAGAGTGGGTGATGGGTATTGAGGAGGGCACCTTTTGGGATGAGCACTGGGTGTTGTATGGAAACCAATTTGACAATAAACTTCATATATTGAAAAAAAAATTGATCTTCTAGATCCTGAGTGTGTACATTAATGTACAGATATTCTGGCAGTAACACTGACTGCCAGACCTATGGAATTAAACCTTTAGAGAAGGAAAGGCGAACATAAGTCTTGGAGCTTCCCCTACCCAAACCTGATCAAAATATTATTCCCTAAAGTAACTGTAGAAATCCGTGTCATCATCCAAGGCTTCTTAATATATGCATAGATGGTGATTCCTACTACACACCTATTTACTCCAGTTGAAGGCTCCAAAATGGAAGTGTCTTAGAGGATGACAACATATTACTGTGGGTTCCAACTGCATGCTTTTCCAGACACACTCTCCATATGGATCAATTAATTTCATAACATGTAGGTACTAATTTGCTAACACTTTTCTCTCTATCCTAATTAAAAGAAAATCAGAATCATTTTTGCTTTTACTTGATAGAGATAGCAGTATATTCACTATATTGCCACTAGGTTATATCAACTCTAAGCCAGAGATTAGTCTATAGCAGGGGTTGGCAAACTATGACCCATAGGCCAAATCTAACCCACCACCTATTTGTGCAAACAAAGCCTTACTGCAACACAGCTTCACCTATTCTTTTACATACTGACTACGGTTGTTTTTGCACTATACTAGTAGAGTGGAGTAGTTGCAACAGAGACCATTTAGCCTGTAAAACCTAAAATATTTGCTATCTGGTCATTTACAGAAAAAAATCTCTGGGGCGCCTGGGTGGCACAGTCGGTTAAGCGTCCGACTTCAGCCAGGTCACGATCTCGCGGTCCGTGAGTTTGAGCCCCGCATCGGGCTCTGGGCTGGAGCCTGTTTCCGATTCTGTGTCTCCCTCTCTCTCTGCCCCTCCCCCGTTCATGCTCTGTCTCTCTCTGTCCCAAAAATAAATAAACGTTGAAAAAAAAAATTAAAAAAAAATCTGTTGACTCTTGGCCTACAAGGACCCAACATCTTTTTTTTTTAATTTTTTTTTAGTATTTATTTTTGAGAGAGAGACAGAGTGTGTGCAGGGGAGGAGCAGAGAGAGAGGGAGACACAGAATCCGAAGCAGGCTCCAGGCTCCGAGCTGTCAGCATGGAGCCTGACGTGGGGCTCGAACTCACAAACCACAAGATCATGAACTGAGCCGAAGTCAGATGCTCAACTGACTGAGCCACCCAGGCACCCTGAACAAGGACTCAACATTTAACACCTCATATAACATTATATTGGCTCATTTTGTTGATGACCCCATGCTGATAGGATCTGAAGAAAAGACAGTTTATGCCTTAGGTTAGATACCCTGGGATGATACATGTATGCCCAAGTGTGGAAAATAATAAAATTATAGAAGCCTACCGCTTTCAGTCAAGTACCTGGTGGTTAAAAGTCTAGGGTATAGTGAAAGTAAAGATTAAGTTGCACCGTGAAACCCACACCACTAAGAAAAGGTACACTGCTGAGTATGCCTTTCTAGTTTTCAAAAGCAACATTACTAGACTTGGGTACACTGCTCCAACATGTTCACTGAATGAAAATGGTTGAGGAGAGCCAAAGCAACAGAAAGATTGAGACTGCATTACAGGACACTTTGCCACTCAGTCCTTAGGCCTCATGTTATCTAATGGTGTCCAAAATATAAAAAGAAGAGACAATGTTTTAATTCTGTAGCAAATTTGGAAAGAAAGAATCATAAAAAAGGTTCCTGGGTTTTGAAGCAATGACATGGCCTGTGAGCAAAAAACAAACAAACCAACAAACAAAAACCCCAAGAAAAACAAAAAACAAAAAACTGTTTTCAATTTGAGAAGTAGTTCCTGGCTTAAACCTAGTGGCCCTACCATGAAATATCAGATATATTCTATAAACCCTAAAGCAACTGTAAAAACAAATGAAACAAAGAGGTATAAGTCAATACAGAACAGAAAATGGATCAAAAAATAGGCAGAAAAAGAGAAAGATGACCAAAACCAGTCTGGATAAAAAGAAAATAGCCAAGATGGTAGGTTTAAACACAACCACATCAATAATCACATTATTAAAATCATCATCATCATCATCATCATCATCATCACCATCACATTAAATTTAAGTGGTCTAAACACCTAAATAAAAAGCAGATATGATCAACCTGGATTTTTTCCCAACAGACCCAACTAAATAATACCTACAAGAAATCACTGTAAATAGAAAGACACAGTGGTTAAAAGAAAAATGACAGAAAAAGATAAATCATTCCAACACTTAAAAAAGAAGTTAGAATGGCTGTATTAATAAAATAGATTGCAGAATTAAGATTATTACTAGGAATAAAGGTCATTTCAAACTGACAAAGAAGTCTATGCACCAAAAGAACAATCCTAAATATTTAACAAGCTATAAAATATATAAAATAAAAACTGACAGACCTAAAAGGAGAAAGATATAAATGCACAAATCTAGTCAGACATTTCAACACAACTTTTTCAGTAATTGAGAGAAGTAGACAGAAAATCAGAAAGCATACAAAAGATTTGAACAGTTATCAACCAACTTGATCTTTATGACACTTATAGAACACTCCACCCTCCAATTATACACATTCTTTTCAACACATAACACAGAAAAATGGCCAAAATAGAACACATTCTGAGAGAGCAAAACAAGTCTCAATAAATTAAAGGGATTAAAATCATACAAAATTTGTTATCTGACCACAATGAAGTTAGAAATTAAAAAATGAAAGATGTCTGAAAAAGCTCTAAATACTTAAAATTATATAACACTTTTCTAAATAACCCATGGATCATAAAAGCAATCAAAAGGGAAATCAAAAATCATTTTAAACAGAATGAAGGTGAAAATACAATATATTAAAATTTATGACTGCAGCTAAAACAATATTTAAAGGGAAATATATACTACTAAATGCCTATTAGAAAAGAAATAAGATCTCAAAAAATAACCTCAACTTTTTAAAAAAATAACCTCAACTTCTACCTTAAGAACCTAAAAAAGAAGAGCATATTAAACCCTAAGAAGATAGGAAGTAATAAAAATCAGATTAAAACCAATTAAATAAAAAACAAAAACAATAAAAAGTCAATGAAACCAAAAGGTGGTGATTTGAGAATATCAAAAATGCTAAACTCTAATAAGAATGATCAGAAGAAAAATGCAGAAGACAAAAATTTCCAACATCATAAACGGGAATGGTTGTAAACTACAATTCTACAGATATTACAGGGATAAGAGAATATTAACTTTATGCCAAAAAAGTTGGCATCTGAGATGGACAGATTTCTTCAAAGAAACAAACTACTAAAACTCACTTAAGGAGAAATAGGTAACTTAAATAACCCTACATCCATCAAAAAAAAAAAAAAAAAATTCGTTTGTAGCTAAAAGCCTTTCCTCAAAGAAAACCAGAGGCTCAAAAGGCTTCTTTCCACATACTGAACAAAAAAGTAATAAAATTTCTACAGAAACCTTTCCCAAAAAAAATTGAAGAGGGAATGCCTCTCAATTTACTCTGAGGCCAATTTTATCCTGACAGTAAAACTAGACAATTACAAAAAAGGAAAACCACAAACCAATTCCCTCAGGAAAATAAATGTAAAATATTTTAGCAAATTGAGGCACCAAAATATCTTAAGATTTTACAAAATTGGGGAGCACCTGGGTGGCTCAGTCAGTTAAGCCCCCGACTCTTGGTTTCAGCTCAGGTCCTGCTCTCACAGTTTGTGGATTCAAGCCCCATGTCTCTGTGCAGAGCCTCCTTGGGATTCTCTCTCTTCCTCTCTCTTTGCCCCTCCCCTACTTGCTCATGCTCTCTCTCTCTCAAAATAAATAAACTTAAAATATTTTAGCAGATTGAATCTGACAAATATATAAAAATGGTAATATATCATGACCAAGTGGGGTTTTATCACAAAAATGCAAGGTTGGTCTAACATTTGAAAAGCAATCAATGTAATTTACCACATAAAGACTTTAAGAAGAAAAATCATATAACCATTTCAATAAATGTAGACAAAGCATTTGACAAAATACAACTTCCTGATATAAACCACTTATCAAACTGGGAATATAAGAGAATTTTCTCCACCTGATAAAAAAGCAGTTATATAAATTGGTAAGATCAGGAACACTGAAAGGATATCCACTCTTGCCCCTTCATTCTTTCAGTATATTTTTGTCAAGCACAGAATTCCACATTTGCAGTTATTTTCTTTTATGCTTTGGAAGATATCATTAAGTTGTCCTCTGACTTCCATGACTCCTATGAGACTGTGTGTGTGTGTGTGTAATTGTTCATGTTCACGTAGCCTAATCTTTCCAAGTGCCTGGTTATTTATGCCTGGTTACTTCACTGTTTACCAAACACTCTATTTTCAAAATACTGTTGTAGATACAATCTGAAGTTTATGTGACTATTTTAGGAAAGGTACTTGTTTGCTTCTGCCAGGATCTTTGGAGCACATCACTATGGAATCTGCTAAATCCAATTTTAAAGACCAGTATGATTCAAGACTAAGCTGCAGTCCTGATAAAAAGCCTGTCTACTTCATCTTCCTGTCTACTCACATTCCTAGAGCACTGACATCCAAGGTTCACACCAAAAGCTGGAGGTTGCTCATAAGGTTCATCAGCTTGGTGGGCCCTGCTTTCTAATCCCTGTCTCCCTAGTCTTGGGTGGCTATCAGCTGTTCCCTCTAGAATTGGTAAAAGTAGCTCCAAACATTAAGTTCATCTCTTTAGACATCCACCAGTAATTCTTAGTAATCTTGTTGGATCTCCAAAGACTTCAGGAAGATTATATTTTAAATTAAATTCTGTATCATATTAGACCTACATATTATATAGAATATATACATTCCACTCAGCTTTCCTACATGTATTTTGTGAAACTATTGGTCTGAATTACCTATTGCATCACTACTGGAAGTAGAAGTCTTCAAAGTAGTAACTCTCATTAACTATTGATTTTAAAAATTGAAATATTATCTGAATACAATAAAATTTGCCCTTTAGTGGTATATATAATTCACAAGTTTTTAGTACATTTACAGAATCGTGTAATCATTATCTAATTCCATAATTTTCATCACTCCAAAAAGAAATCTCATAACCATTAGTAATCACTGCCTATTTCCCTGTACCCTTCCCAACTCCTGTCAACCACTAAGCTACTTTCTGTCTCTATAGATTTGCCTATTCTGGACATTTTGTATAAATAAAACTATAAATATGTGGCCTTTCGTACCTGGCTTCTTTCACTTAACATAATGTTTTTAAGGTTCACCCATGTTGTCCCATGCATCAATACTTCATTCCTTTTTTCCTCCATAATATTCTGTTGCATGCTTATGTCATATTTTGTTTATTCATTCATCAGCTGATGGATGTTTGGATATTTCAACTTTTTGGTTGCTATTAATAATAGTGCTATAAATATGCATGTACACGTTTTTATTTAGACTTACATTTTCAACTCTCTGGGGTATGTACCTCAGAGTAGAACTGCGAGGTCATGTGGTAACTCTATGTTTACCTTTTTGAGGAACTTCCAAGCTATTTTCCAAAGCAGCTCATCATTTCACAATCCTACCAGCAATATAGGATGGTTCCAATTTCTCCACATCCTTGGTAACACTTGTTAGTTTTTTTTTAAATTATAGCCATCTAGTGGGCGTGAGGAGGTACCTCCTATCATTTTGCTTTGTATTTCACTATGACTAATAATGTTGACCATCTTTTCATGTATTAGCCAGTTGCACATTTTCTTTGTAGAAATATCTATTCAAATCCTTTTCTCATTTTAAAATTGGACTGTTATCTTTTTATTGTTGTGATTTACATATTCTGGACACAAATCCTTTAGAAGATATATGATTTGTCTGTGAAATGTCTTTTCAATTTATTGACAGTGTCTTTTTGAAGAATACAATTTTTAACTTTGATGAAGTCCACCTTAATTACTTTTTCTTTTTTCATTGCACTTTTGGTGTCAAATATAAAAAAAAAACCATTGCCTAATACCAAGTCACAAAAATTTACATCTATGTTTTCTTCTAAGAGGTTTATAGTTTTTACTGTTAAATTGAGGTCTTTGTTCCATTTTTAAGTTAGTTTTTATATATTTTGTGAGGCAGGGGTCCAACTTCATTCCTTTATATGTGGACATCCACTTGTCCCAGCATCAATTGTAAAGTTTATTCTTTCACCATTGTCCTGGCATCCTTGTTAAAAATTAATTGACCATAAACTAAGGGTTTATTTCTGTACTCTCAATTCTATTTTGTTGTCCTTAAACCAGAACTACATAGTTTTGATTACCTAGCTTGGTAGTATGTTTGGAAGTGTGAATCTTCCAATTTTGTTCTTTTTCAAGATTATTTTGACTATTTTTGGTCCCTTGTATTTCCAAGTGAATTTTAGGATCTGCTTGTCAATTTCTGCCAAAAAGATAGCTACTTCATAGAGATTTCACTGAATCTATAAATCAACTGGAGACGTACAGCCATTTTTAACAATACTGTCTTCTACTCTATGAACATGGGACCTCTTTCCATGAACTTAGATTTTCTTTAATTTCTATGTTTTGTAGTTTTATTGTAAGGGATTTTCTTTCTTTTAAATTGCAAACAATAGAAAGTATAATCTGCCTTGTCTCATCCACTAATTGCTCGGATTTTCTTAATTTCATTTTCAGATTGTTCATTAGTAGCATACAGAATACAGTCAATTTTTATATACTGATCTTGTGTCCTGCAACCGTGCTAAAACCACTGGTTTTAAGTTTTTCAGTGGCTTCTTTAGGACTCTTTATACTCAAGATCATGTCATATATGAAGAGTTATTTTAGTCCTTCCTTTGCAATCAGATGCTTTTTTCTTCCTTTTCCTTCCTTAACTGCCCTGTCTAGAACCTCCAGTACCATGTTGAATAGAAGTAGTAAGAGCAGACATCCTTATCTTGTTCCTGATCTTAGAAGAAAGCATCAGTTTTTCACCATTAAGTATGAGTCTAGCTGTGCGTTTTTTGTAGATGCCTTTTATCTGGTTGAAGAAGTTTCTTTCTATTCCTAGTTTGTTGAGTATTTTTAATAATGAAAGTCTGTTGGATTTTGTCAAATGCTTTTTCTTGATCTACTGAGATGATCATGTGCTTTTGGTTTTTATTTTATTACTGTTGTGTATTACATTAACTGGTTTTTTATGTCAAACCAACCTTTCATTGCTGGATTAATCCCACTTGGTCATGGTACATAGTCATTTTTGTATGTTGATGGATTTGGTTTGCTAGCATTTGTTGAGGACTGCTGTCCATATTCATAAGAGATATTAGTCTGTAGTTTTCTTTTCTTGTGATATCTTTATCTGGTTTGGGATTAGGATAATATTGGCCTCACAGATGGGTTGAAAAGTGTTCCCACTCTTCTATTTTTTTGGAAGAATTTGTAAAGAATTGGTTAATTCTTTTTTTTTTTTTAATTTTTTTTTCAACGTTTATTTATTTTTGGGACAGAGAGAGACAGAGCATGAATGGGGGAGGGGCAGAGAGAGAGGGAGACACAGAATTGGAAACAGGCTCCAGGCTCTGAGCCATCGCCCAGAGCCCGACGCGGGGCTCGAACTCACGGACCGCGAGATCGTGACCTGGCTGAAGTCGGACGCTTAACCAACTGCGCCACCCAGGCGCCCCAAGAATTGGTTAATTCTTAAACTGTTTGGTAAAAAGCTCCAGTGAAGCCATTTCAGCCTAGGGTTTTGTCAGTAATTTATTACTAATTTAATCCCTATTCTTGTTAAATCCATTCAGATTATTTATTTCTTCTTGAGTCAGTTTCAGTAGTGTATCTCTAGAAATATGTCCATTTCATCAAAGTTGTCTAATTCATTGGCATACAGCTGTTCACAGTGTTCCTTTAAAATCCTTTATAAGATCAAAAGAAATGTCCTTTTTCATTTCTGGTTCCAGTAATTTCTTTTTTCCTTTTTTTTTTTTTTTTTTTTTTGGGGTCAATCTAGCTAAAAGTTTGTTTTGTTAATCATTTCAAAGTACCAGTTTTTGGTTTTATTGATTTTTCCTATCCTATTTTCTTTTTCATTTTCATTTTTGTTCCAATCTTTATTATTTCCTTCCTCCTCCTTATTCTAGGTTTAATTTGCTTTTCTTTTTTCCAGTATCTTTAGGCAGATGGTTAAAGTATTCACTTGAGATCTTCCTTTTTAAAAAATACAGGTATTGATAGTTATAAAATTTCCTCTAAGTACAACTTATAGCAACATCTCAGAATTTATTATATTGTGTCTTCATCTTCATTCATCTCCAAGTATAAATACCCCTTTCGATTTCTTCTTTAATCCATTCATTATTTAGGAATATATTGTTTAATTTCCATATACTTATGAGTTTCCAAAATTCTTTTTTGCTATTAATTTCTAATTTCATTCCACTGTAGTTATAGAACTTGCTCTGTATTATCTTTGACCTGTTAAATTTATGAAGGTTTTTTTTTCAATTGGCTCAGCATAAAGTCTATCTCAGAGGAGAATGTTGGTCCATGTGCAATTAAGAATGTATTTTTTAGGGGCGCCTGGGTGACTCAGTTAGTTAAGCATCCAATTCTTGATTTCGGCTCAGGTTATGATCTCAGGTTTGTGAGACTGAGCCCCGCATTGGGCTCTGTGCTGACAGTGCAGAGCCTGCTTGGGATTTGCTCTCTCCCCCCCACACACATGCTCTCTCTCAAAAATAACCATATAAAAAAATGTATTTTCTAATGTTGAATGGAGTGTTCTGTAGTTGTTAGACCCAGTTGGTTTATGGCGTTGTTC
Organism: Leopardus geoffroyi; assembly: GCF_018350155.1. NCBI lineage: Eukaryota > Metazoa > Chordata > Mammalia > Carnivora > Felidae > Leopardus > Leopardus geoffroyi. Next base: position 68,915,108 of record NC_059333.1, on the reverse strand, counting down.
AAATCTTCTATTTCCTTATCTTCTGCCTAGTTCCATCCATTATTGGAAGTTGGATATTAAGCCTTCAACTATGTTTAACTGTCTGTTTCTCCCTTCATTTCTGGCAAGTTTTGCGCCACGTATTTGGGAGCTCTGTTGTTAAATGCACATATATTTATAATTGTTATACCTTAATCATTTATCATCATAAAATGTCCTTCTGTATCTCCAGTAGCAATTTTTGCCTTAAAGTCTATTTTGTCTACTATCAAAAAGCCATTCCATCAATTGGTTGCTATTTGCATTATGTATCTTTTTTATTCCTTTTACTTTCAATCTCTTTTTATTTTTCTAATCTACTTTTATAATATCTAACTTTTGATTGGAATGTTTCATTCAGTGACACTTTTAAATTCAATCACATTAGTTATTATTGACATAGAGGATTTACATCTGCCATTTTATTTACTTCTATATGTCACATGTCCTTTGTTCTATTTCTCCTTTACTGCTAACCTTGCATTAAGTGAATACTGCATTACTTTAATATTTTTAATGATTTTCACTATTTTTTGAGTGATTTGCTTAGTGGCTACTCTAGTACTTATCATATACATCTTATCAGAAACAGCTTAATATTTATACTAACTTGATTCCAATGAGCTATTGAAACATTACTCCTATATAGCTCTATCCTCTTTCTTCCCTTTCTGTGGTATTGTTATATATTATAAACATTACAAACACCAAAATACACTGTTATAGTCATAACATTACATAATTTTATGTCTTTCAAAGAAACTAAGGACAGCAATTATATTTTTGTAAGTTTTATTAATATGAATTATTATCACTTATGGCTTTCTTCATTTGTTCCTGTGTATTCAAATTACCATCTGGAGTCATTTCCTTAGCCTAATGCACCTTTGCTCCCATCCACCTCCTCTGTGCTGTTATGCAAAATATATATTTCATTTCTATATGTTACAGGCTCAATAATACATTATATACAGTTTTAAACGATTGCCTTTTACACCAGTGAACAAAAGAGAAAAGAAAAATAACTGTCTTTTATAATTACCTTCACTATTGCTCTTTGATTTTTTTTTGGTGTGGATTCAAATTATTGTCTAGATCACCTGCTTTCAGCCTGAAGAACTTCCTTTAGTATTTGAGTATGCCAGCAAAAATTCTCTCAGCTTCTGCTTATCTGCAAATGTCTTTATTTCACCTTACTTTTGAAAGATAGCTTTGCTGGCTGGGGTGCCTGGGTGGCTCAGTCGGTTGAATGTCCAACTCTCGATCTCAGCTTAGGTCATGATTTCACAGCTCGTAAGATTGAGCCCTGTGTCAGGTTCTGTGCTAAAAGCATGGAACTTGCTTGGGATTCTCGCTCTCCCTCTCTCTCTGCCTATCCCTTACTCGCACACGTGCACTCTCTCTCAAAAACAATAAACAGCAACAACAAAAAGATAGCTTTGTCGTACATAGGATTCTTGACTGATAGTTTTTTTGTTCCTTTGAGCATTTTGAACATGCTGTCCTGTGACTTTCTGATCTCCACTGTTTCTGTTGAGAAGTCAGCTGTTAATCTCATTGGGGTTCCTTATAAGTGACAAATTGTTTTTCTCTTGCTGCTTTCAAGATTTTCTCATTGTCTTGGTCTTCCAGCATTTTGTTTTTGAGAGAGAGAGAGGATAAGCAGAGAAGAGGAGCAGAGGAAGGGAGAGAGAGAATCTTAAGCAAGCTGTGTGCTGAGTGTGGAGGTGGGTTTCAATCTTACAACCATGAGATCATGACCCAAGCTGAAATCGAGTCAGACGCTTAACGAACTGAGCCACCCAGGTGCTCTGGTCTTTCAGCATTTTTAATATGATTCATCTATTTGTGGATTTCTTGTATGGTTATCTGGAACTCATTGAACTTCCTGGAGGAGCACGTTTTTGAGTAAATTTGGAAACTTTTTAGCTATTATTTCTTCAAATACTGTTTCTGCTTCTTTATTTCTCTCCTCTCCTTCTGGTTCTCCCATCATGCATATGTTGGTGTGCTTAAGTGCCCCATATTTTCCTGAGGTTCATTTTTCCTCATTCTTTTTTCTCTTTTCTTTAGATTAAATAATCTCTATTGATCTATCTTCAAGTCTGCTAATTCTTTCTTCTGCCAGTTCAAATCTACTCTTGAGCCCCACTAGTAAATTTTTTATTTCAGGTGTATTGTTCAATTCCAGAAATTCCTCCTGGTTCTTTTTCTTTAAAATTTCTATCTCTTGGGACACCTGGGTGGTTCAGTCAGTTGGGCGTCCAACTTCGGCTCAGGTCATGATCTCACAGTCTGTGAGTTCCAGTCCCGCATCAGGCTCTGTGCTGACAGCTCAGAGCCTGGAGCCTGTTTCCGATTCTGTGTCTCCCTCTCTCTGTCCCTCTCCCGCTTAAACTCTGTCTCTCTCAAAAATAAACATTAAAATTTTTTTTTTAATTTCTATCTCTTTATTGATATTGTCTATTTGATATAACATCATTGTTATACCTTCCTTACTTCTTTAGTCATAATTTCCTTTAGTTCTTTGAACATAGTTAAAATGCCTACTTTGAAGTCTTTGTTAAATCTGACATCTGATTAGTCTCACAGGCAGTTTCTATTGCCTGCTTTTTTCCCCTAGTATATGGATTATACTTTCCTCTTCCTCTACATGTATTATAATTTTTTGTTGGAAATTGGGCATTTTAGAAAACCCTGAATTGTAACAACTCTGAATACTGATCCACCTCCTCTCTCCTGGGGCTTGTTATTAGTACTGGTCTGTTTTCTGGTCTGTTTCCTGAGTGGATTATTTTAGGGAAATGTGCATCCCTCTTTCTCCCATAATTTGTATTAATCAGCCCAAGAAATGTTGTGTTCATTCCTGAATGCCACATTTGAAGAATACTAACAAACTAAAGCACATGCAGAGGAAACTTCCAGGTTGGGGAGGTTTTAAAATGTCACAGGCCAAAAGGCTAAAGAAACTGATTATATATGAGTTGATCTTACTAATAGGATAGAAAGGAGACAGAGTTGCTGATTTCAAAGTTCTGAAGTGCTTTTCTGGTATAGCTAAAAAGCAAGGAAAAGTCACAGAACTTAGACAAACAGGTCAATATTACAGGGAACAGACTTTAGCTCAAAATATAATGAAGAATTTTTTAAACAAGAAATTCAACAATGGCACAAGCTGCCTTATACAACAATGAGGTTTCCATTTTTAAGCAGAAGTTTTCAATCTGTCACAACTGTTAAGGATGGTATTTCTTATTTGGAAGAGGAGGTTTAAGTAGATGATCCCATTTTCTGTGGTAGTCAAGAAATCTGGCCTTGAATGTACTCAGTTTGACATAATGCAAAGCACTTTACATGTAAATTAACATATTACAATTATTCATCTCTAGAAAAACTTTAGAGTTCATCTGAGATTGCTATTTAAAAGTATTTTCCTGATTAGTCACATATCTGGTGGATTACTGTATAAAACATTGGGAAAAAGAATTACTTTAAATGTCTATATTCTCTCAGGTACTTGCTTTAAAATATTAGGAAAAAAGTAATTCATTTTCAAGAGTTATTCAGTTCTTATTAAAGTTTGTTTTTTTAATGAAATAATTGAGATCCATAACTCACCAGAAGAAATCTTACCAGCACCTTTATAGTCAACAGAAAATGCAGATGTGACTCCATTGGCTGACCCCAGTTCACACATGGATATTTGATAAGGGGGCCTCAGCTTGATTTCCATCTGCATGTCAGACAGATTTATCTTTGTTGAAAGAGACCTGGGATTATTATATCGCTGCTTGGTCCTCTGAATGAAGTTATCTATGTAAAATAAAAAATAAATTTCCTTGCAGTCATTTGTTTATTAAATAAAGTGTGTGAGAGTGTGATGTTAATGGAGTAAATTCTGCAGATAAACAGTTTAATTTGTTATCCAAAACTATTCAGTTTGTCATGGAATATTCTAATATTATTTGTGTTTAATGGTTAATATATCATGGGGTCATCCATTTTTCACTCTAGAAATTAATAATTATAAATAAAATAATAGTTTAAAATAATGACTGTGAGACCATTTCTATTATATCCACTTCACGGAATTATTTTAAATTTTTACAAAAAAAAACAAAAACAGCTTTGTTTAATTTTAGATCAGTCTTAATTTCTATAGGGTTTCATATCTCATAAAATATAAAGTTTATCACTATTTACCAATTGTAATTACATAAGAACATACACTGTAAATAGCATGTTCTTACAAACCTGTTTTCTTATTTACTGCTTACACCATTAGAATGTATGTTTTGAAGAAATAAATTTAATAAAAGACATTTTCGAAATATCTTCCAATTTTACTTTCATATTTACAAGTTGGTTTTACTTCTTTTCCTCCTACACCAGGAGTCAAGTAAACTAATGCCCATGGGCCAAATCAAGCCCGCTGTTTATGTAAATAAAGTTTTATTGGAATATATACTCATTCATTTATGTATTGCCTATGGCTGCTTTCAAGCTACAATGGCAGGGCTGAGTAGTTGTGACAGAGACCATATGGTCTTTAAAGCTTAAAATATGTACTCTCTGGTACTTTCCAGCAAATGTTTGCCAACCTCCATTCTACATTAAGCAGACTATAAAAGATTATCACATAAACACAGAACTCTGAATCTCTGGCTTATAAATTTCTCATTGAAAAATTGTCCTCTGGGATTAATTCTATGTGTCAATAATCACAATCCTCTCCACAGCTCAGACACAATTTTTTCTAATAGGCACCTACATGAAGAAGTTGCCATAATTTATAGACCCTCTGTCAAATTATTCTATCAAAAGCAAGGTAGCAGAATTTTCTGAGTTTTTCCCCTGGCCCCCAGTATTATATGAAAAATAGCTTATGACTGGATGGAGACAGGACAATGAAAAGGAAAAAAATCAGGCCCTTACCAAATTCAATGAAACAGTATGGTCTGACAGCAGTATTTGTCTTCATCATGTTATAAGTAGTAATGAACTCCTTCTGAAGCTCATCCAGGAAAGAGAAGGCCAGAACATTTGGGTAATTTTCAGTGCACAACATCATGTAGCTCACTCCCAGAGAGCTAATAAAACTACAGTGTAAAAAACATTGGTTTTAAAATTTCAAATTAAATCAAAGTAATTCGTTGCTTCAAAAGACTGGTTCTATACACCGTAAACTGCTGCTACAGTGGCAATGAAGATATTAACATTTATTATATATTCTAGCAAAAAAAATTAAAGAAACCAAAATATAATTCTACTTTCAGTTGCAGTTAAAAACAGTAAACCAAAAAAATGTAATGTACCTAAAGATGGACACACACTATAATTCTAACACTTCAGTCATTTAACATTGGGGGTAGAAAGCCGGGGAAAGAATATACAAATATGCAAGGGTTACAGATAGCTTAAGGTTTAACTATTCAACCTAGTGGAACCTAATACTGTTCGAATCAAGAACTCTAGAGATTCCGATTAAAGTTATGGACACTCTCCTCAGATGTGCAAACAACACAAAACTTGGCACATAATTTCAGGGTGGTCACTGAGCTTCTGAAGTCATCCACTGACTCCACAATCAAATGTTCTACTTCACATCATAATGAATTACGAACCATGGGGTAAATAAGAGTAATTTATGAGTTTATAACAACAACAAATAAAATAAATAGGGTAGAAAGGAGAACTCTTGCTTACAGCAGAATGCTGAGCACCAACCAGTAAACGTGGAGGTAGTGCTAGAACTGGAAAAATCAACATTTTGCACCAACACAGTAGGGCAAGGAAGGATAATCAATGAATGTTGAATCTAGGGGGAAATTTTGGTGAGGAGTAGGAAATTTTGCATCGTTTTAAAACGTCTTCCCATTGATTGCTTATTTGTTGCAAGGGGAAAATATTTATTATACAGCAGACACTAGACAATATCTTGACTGAGTATTCCAACATTACTAATGATGGGCAGATGGACCTCCTGTGCCTTTAGGTGTGATATCCTCAGAAAGACATATCAGCTATGTAGTATTAAATGTGTATATGTAATATATATATATGATATATACATACTACATATATATGTACATATATATGTACATACTACATATATATATGTGTATATACATATATATATATATATATATATATATGTAGCATGTAGTATTCTAGCCAAGAACGCATAATCTGAATCTAATCATGAAAGAATATCAAGATTCTATTTAAAAGGGGGGGGCCTATAGTCTTTAAAAATTTCAATGTTATAAAAAAGACATAAAGACTATGTAAATGTTTCTGATCAAAAGCTAAAGAGACACAACTAAATGCAATACCTAACCCTAATCTGGATCCTGTGCCAGGGCAGGAGTGGGGAAAGGGGGTTGGGGGAAGGAATGCTATAAAGGACATGCCGGGTCAACTGATAAAAATGGAAGGCAGGCAGTAAAGTGTGGTATCTCTGATACTAGGGCTGATAACTGTACGGTAGTTAAATAGAAGTGTATCCCTAATCTTAGAAAATACACTTAGAAGTTAGGAATAAAGGGACATGGTATTTTAAGTTTATCTCAAATGACTTAGACAAAGATAAGTCAGATAAATAGGTAGGCAGATAAAAACAATAAAGTAAATGGACTAAAATGTTAACAAAAGGTAAATCTGGAAATAGGTATTATTTGTATTATTCTTATTTATACAACTTTTCTGTAAGTTTGAAATTATTTCTAAGTTAAATTTTTTTAAAATGTCTACTTTAAGCACTGAAATGTTCAAATTAGCTATGTTCTACTGAAAACAAAAATTTCTAAAGTGTACAACCCCCTACAATAAGCAGAGAATGGGATACAAATTAACCCTTCTTAGTGAGTCAATTTAACATTCTTTAATAGTACTGTTCAGTGTAACTCATCTAGATCAGGGGCAGCAAACAGAGCATAAAGGCTGTACCTCCCTCCCACTCCTGCGAAAAACACTGTTAATCTATCACGGTAATCTTTACTGCCAAACCCTGATCCATATGGGAGTCCTCCTACCCTCTTTTTTCTCTAATAATGTAGAAGCAGAATTTATTTTAAATTTATATTTATAGAATAAATATGTTCAAGTAACTCAAATTTTTAAAAACTGAAAATGAAATACGGTATTTAAAGTGTTTTATCACTACCTCCACCCAAAGATACCCAGTTCTCTATCCCTCAAGCAATTCATGTTATTTTTTTAAGATTTTTTTTTTTAAGTAATCTCCACACCCAAACAACATGGGGGCTTGAATTTACGCTCCAAAGATCAAGAGCCACATGTTCCACCAACCACACCAGCCAGGTGCCCCAACTCATATTATTATTAAATTCTTAAGTATCCTTCAGTGAGAGTTCATGCATATACAGTTTCCTCCCTCCCTCCCCTCCACCCTCTCTTAAAAGACCATCCCATGCAGCCAAATGATGTGGAGTTGGCACCTATTAATCATCTATGATTAATGGCATGGGATATACCACTGGAAAAATTGTGCTCATCTTCTACTACTGGAATAACCTGGAATTCCCTTCTGAGGTTCACTTAACACCATCATTTGATGCACTGTTTTTCAAACTGCAACTGTTACTGTTAAAAGGTCATAAAGTTAGTGTAGTAAACTACATATTTTCTTTAAAATTGAAATAGCACATAACAAAATATTGGAATGCACATTGCTTCAAAGAAGTTTTTAGTTTCTTATTTTTATATAGATAATGTTCAGAAACTAAAATTATCTCTTCTTATGGATCAGTCAAAAAAGTTTAGCCATACACATTGCATTTTTCTATGAAAATTTTTCTATGAAATAACGAAATCAAAAGACAAAGTATGTTTTTCCCAAGCAATTTTCTCTTCCCAAAAAATCATTATAAAAATTCTATCATTATAAAAATTCTTTGACATGTCACTAGCATTCAAATAAATGCCCCAGTAACCTGAATTGGGATAAAAACACAATGATGATTGGCTTCCCCATACTCAGAACACCCAAGTAGCTAACTAGGAATTGTTTCATTATCCTCCAAAAATAGGACTTCATTTTTTTGTGTTATGGTAAAATTTTACTGTATTTCTATATTAATAATAAAGTGAACCACAGACATATACATGACAGTTTATCCCAAACGGTTTCTCTTGCTTGCGCTAGAGAATTACTTGTAAAATAAAAGAAAGCCTCTGTTTTTAAGATTTTATGTCAGCATTTTCAGAGAGTCCTTCTTCCCAAGCCTTTATTTTACTATAATTACAGGATATTCTCTGAAAAGGCTACAAAGTGCTCTATAATATTATGGCTTTTCATAGTGAATTTACTCTTACGTTATTGTTTTTCTTTGAAATGCAAAGTCAGTTTTCCAACAGTACATACAAATCTTCTGTTATCAAAAGATTTTTTCTGGCTTTTTCAACTATCATGGGGACAAATTCAAAGACTCCTACCCTTTCACGGATAACTCCTCATATGATATAGTCTAAAATGACTACAGGCATGTCAGTTTGTGCAAGCTTTAGTATGTCCATTAGGTTCATTTGGCTCACATTTTACAAACAATCTGGCTGTTGCCTTTGTGCCTTGAGGAGAAAGAAGATTAGTAGTAACAGCAGCAGATATAGTTTACTGACCATTTAGTCTGAACCAGGCCCTTTGCTAAGTGCTTTATATATGTATTTGATTTAATTTCATTCTCACAGTAAAGGGACATCACTATCTCCATTTTACAGATGATGAAACAGAGGCTCAGAGATGTTTAGTAGCTTACCCAGGGCCACAACAACCATTAAGAAGCACAGCAGGGACGAACTTAGTTCTAACTCCAAAGCCTACATTCTTTCCCAATGTTACAGATGAGCCAATTATGTGCCAACTCACCAACTTTTTTTTCATGTTTTCAAGCTACAAATCAATCTCTATTTTCCCCCCTAATTAAAAGTAATGAATCTTAAGGATTTGGGAACTTGTATTACAAGGATATTCAGGAAGCCCTGCCAACTTCTCTACTTCCTGTGCAACTCCACTCCTCCCTCTCTGCATTCCAGCCACACTAGTGTCATTTCAGATCCAAGGGATACCAACCTACTCCGGGTCCTCCAACTTCCAACCTGAGAAACTTCATGAATTCTGTCTTCCCTACTTGCAATGCTCCCAACCCAACCCCATCTATCATGGCTCCAATTCTGACATGGTTGATCCTATTCATCATTCTTGGACTTAAAGACCCTCCCAAAGCACACAATCTAAATGGATCCCACCCCTATGGTTGTATCATAGCAGCTGTTATTTTTCTTCATGTAACTAGCCCAGTTTGTAATTAGATATTCATATGTTTATTTGTTGTAATGTCTCTTTCACTAATAACTATGCTCCGTAAGAGCAGAGATAATTTCTGTAGGGTTCACCACTGTATTCTTAGCAACTAGAATATTTGGTGTCTAGGATACAATAAGTGATCAATAAATTAGTGAATATATGAGTGCAAAGATGACATCACTCATTCACTCATTTACACACTAATTTGTTCAACATATTGTGCACATATAATTGTACAGCCCAGCCGTGTCTACACAAAGTATCTACATAAAGCAGAAGCTCAATAAATATTTGAGTAAATTTTACAGAACAGAGTACAACTTCACCTCCTCTTCCAGTGTTCCAAGAAGGCTCTAGGGTTCAGGTCAGTGAATTTTCAACATTCCCCTAAAGACAGAGATGTTCTCAGATACCATGCAGAATTACTCATCTACAGATGGCTATACATATCTGTTAGATAGGTCTACTCTCCTTTTATCATGAACATTACTAATACACACACACACACACACACACACACACACACACACACACCAAAATTTTTCCTGTCAACACCCTGAGCACAATTTTTAAATTGCCATCGTTTTCTTCCTACTTTGCTCTAATTTCTTTTTTACTTTCCTTCTATTTCTGGGCTTTGGTACCAATGGGGTTTGGTCTTTAGAGCTACTGTCTTTCTTCTGGCCAAGGAATTTATCCATGCTCATTACATCTTTGGTTCCTCCCCCCAACAGTAGGAACTTCTTTAGGGCCTTCTAGGATCAAGTGTGTCTTAAACAGGTAAGGCTGACAGAAAAGTTCAAACTGCAGATAAGGCGTATTTACCCCTTTCAATCACTTCATTAAAAAGCTAATTCTGTCATGTATCCAAGCAGGCCATACCTCAAGTGATTTCTAAAATCCAATAAAATAAGCAGTTTTAAACATTAAGCATTTTCTAGTATCTGATTTTATTTATGAACTGTCAAAGAAATTTTACACATCACCAATGAAACACTGACATTATTAGGACAACTGTGGCCTGATGTACCAAAGTAAACAATGAGTGAAAGCAATGGTCTTCCCCATAGCAAATACAAAGCACCTCTCATGCATATGTCTAGCATTCTACTCTACAGACTCTGATTTCAAAGACCAAATCTCTGCCTGCCAGGCACTTGCAATACGGTGCTGTAAATGCACTTAAAACAACAACATACAAAACAAGAAAATAAAACTGCATTTTGTAGCATGCTAAATGACAATGTATATAGCAAACTATTAATAAATTGAGCCAGTAATAATTAACATTTGTATTCCCTACAATGGTACGTACCATTGTACCATTACACATAGAAAATCTGTCAATCCTTTGTAGCCTCATTTGCCCTGTGAATAGCTTTCATGGGTGAAGAAAAGTTCTCCAGAAGGACATGCCATCTGTTAAAATTGCTAAGTGTAAGAAGATTATTTTTTAAACTTTATACATATATATATATATATATATATATGTTTTTAAAGTAATCTCAAAAATAAATAAAATAAAGTAATTTCTACACCCAACATGGGGGTGAAATTCATAGCTCCAGGATCTTGACTCGCATGCTCCACCAACTGATCCAGCCAGGCATCCCAAGAAAATTATTATCTTTGAAACAGAACCTTTCATGCTGAATTCCATTCCCTAAAATAAAGCACTTAAACTTTTAAATAAGAATAAGTTGGACACTATGAAAGTGAGTATAATTGGGGCGCCTGGGTGGCGCAGTTGGTTAAGCGTCCGACTTCAGCCAGGTCACGATCTCGCGGTCCGTGAGTTCGAGCCCCGCGTCGGGCTCTGGGCTGATGGCTCAGAGCCTGGAGCCTGTTTCGGGTTCTGTGTCTCCCTCTCTCTCTGCCCCTCCCCCGTTCATGCTCTGTCTCTCTCTGTCCCAAAAATAAATAAACGTTGAAAAAAAAAAAAAAAAAAAAAAGAAAGTGAGTATAACTTACAGATTTTATTATCACCAAATATTCCTAATAGGAAATAAAGTGAAAGCAAGACTGTGCCATCACTGGGCGAGTAGAAAGAACCAGAAAGAAAACTCAGTAACACTGAGTGTCTCCCATGTGCAGCATTCTACCAGGAACTTCTTTTCTCACTTAGGCCTCTCTTATGTGGCCAACTTTCAGTTATCCTCCACTGGTGAAGAGATAAATTATGAATACGTTATCTAATGAATAAAAGACCCATTTAGGGGCACCTGGGTGGCTCAGTCAATTGAGCATCCAACTTCGGCTCAGGTCATGATCTCGGCTCATGGGTTCAAGAACCACACGGGGTCTGTGCTGACAGCTCAGAGCTTGGAGCCTGCTTCAGATTCTGCATCTCCCTCTCTCTTTCTACACCTCTGTCTCTGTCTCTCAAAAATAAATAAACATTAAAAAAATTTTTTTAAAAACCTATTTAGGGGCGCCTGGGTGGCTCAGTCGGTTGAGCATCCGACTTCGGCTCAGGTCATGATCTCACGGTCTGTGAGTTCGAGCCCCGTGTCCGGCTTTGTGCTGACAGCTCAGAGCCTGGAGCCTGCTTCAGATTCTGTGTCTCCCTCTCTCTCTCTGACCCTCCCCCGTTCATGCTCTGTCTCTCTCTGTCTCAAAAATAAACATTAAAAAAAACATTAAAAAAAAAGACCCATTTAGTCACTAATTTTAAACCCATTATGTAAGAAAATATTTATTAATATGCAGCATGCCAGGTGATAGCAACTTATAACAGTAAGCAAAACGAGAATCAGAGAATTTTAAGTGGGCAAAGGATTACACCATCCAAACCTTGGATGAAATAAACAGCAAAAAAAATCTGCCTATGAAGTCCCTCATTTTCTTTTCTGCAGAGTTAACCTATCCCTTGATTCATGCTCTCCCACTAACTCTAACACCTTCACACCACAAAGAATGAAATCTTGACTTTTTAAGATAATCAGTCAAAGGTAATCCCTCATTTACCTCTCAGTGGAATCCCAAAACTTTACGGCACCTAGAACTCATTTTTCCACAAAAACTGTATTGTAAGAGAAATGAGGTCCCAAAACCAGTTCATAAAAGCCTACTTAACATGTATGTGGTTGAAAAGCTGTTTTATATATATATATATACATATATATATGTATATATATATAATATATGTATATATTTTGAGAGAGAGAGAGAGCGTGCGCACGCACATGCACTAACAGGGATGGGGCAGAGAGAGAGAAGAGAGAGAATCCCAAGCAGGCTCCACACCATCAGCACAGAGCTCAATGTGAGGCTCGATCTTATGAACTACGAGATCATGACCTGAGCCAAAATCAAGAGCCAAACGCTTAACTGATGGAGCCACCCAGGCACCCCATGGCTCATCAATTTTAGACTTCACACATACTCTATTCCTCATTATTTCTCAACCAAAAACAGAAGGGGGGAGGATAAGTTTCACTTAATTCTCTTCCCTAGTTAATTTTTCTCTCCATAAAAAGTAAAAAGAATTAGGAGAGTTACACATGCACCTTATAAAGAGAGAGGTTAAAGGTAAAGGGAGGCAATTCTTTTACCAGAGTATAATGTGAATGCTGAAGCTAAAAGACTATGGTTCATATATACCATTTATTGGCTTTCTGACAGTGATTAAGTTTCTTAAGTCCCTAAGTCTCAGTTTCCTCATCTGTAAAAAAGCAGTGGTAGTACTACAATGGCTATCTGTCCAACAACCCTTCTCTCCTTCCCTTTGGGGAATTCTCTCCAGCTCTACTACCTATTCTATATGACTTTGGTAAAGCTGTTTATCCAAAGGGTGGACATGTATCCAGGATCCAACCAAAAGTACCTCAGCCCTCTGACCACAATGCTATTCCAGAAATGGGCCACAACACAGCCAGACTAATAAAGTCCTTTCCCTGAAACATGGAGGGAGAGGGCTGGCTCACCTGAAATGAAGTATGCCTACAGCTGGCAGTAAAGTGTTTTCCTATACATGGAGAATACCTATCTGCAAAAGGAGAGAGAGGGAAGAAATGAGAGAAATATTCCTGATAACAACATGAGTCCCTGGCTCCATTTAACTCAGAAGCCAATCTAGCCTTCATAGAACGCTTTTTTTTTTTTTTCTTTCTTTTTTTTTTTTTTTTTTACTTAAGCTAGTGTGAGTTGTGTGTCTGCCCTGGACAATGCAAAAGAGCTGTTGCAAAATTGAATGATAACGTAAGAAAAGTGCCTGGAAACTGCAGGTACTTAATAACTGGGTCATTGTTGAAGTTGTTATTCTTATAATCAGAAAATAGCACCAAAGAGTGAAAGAAAAGCACTGCAAGAAACTAAAAACAAAGGCAGGTAAGCCTAAAATAGCATTCCTGGCTAGAGATAGTAGTTTGTGGACAAATACAGAGGAAGTAAAGACTCAGGTAAAGAGAGAACCTATAAAGCTCACAGACATTATCAGACTTAAAAAGAATTCACAGTGAAAGAACTAAGAAATTTTATTTCTCGCACTAAAATTCACAGTAGAGTATGACTGACCTCCCAAAGCGGTTTACATTTTCATAAGAGGAGTATCTCAATGTTTAATGAGACCTCAAAATGTACAACTATCATTTTCAAACCCCCAAAACCAATCTCAAAATTTTAAGATCCCACATGACACAACTTAATTTCATATGGTTCTTAATTATTGCTTTAGTTATCATTGTTTCCTAAGTTCTGACATAGGTTTATATATTAAACATTTATGACAACTTAAGGAAAGTTTCCTTCAACTTATGGAATAGATAAATTCCTTAAAGTTTTACATAGAATTGTACCATCAGACCCTTGAACAATGCTGGGGTTAGGGACGCCAACTTCCTGCACAGTCAAAAAACAGCATGAATTTTGACTCCCCAAAACTTTGACTACTAATAGCTTACTACCGACTGAAAGCCTTGCCAGTAACACAATTAACACATATTTTGTATGTTATATGTATTATAGACTGTATTCATACAATAAGCAAGGGAAAAGAAAATGTTATTTAAAAAAATCATAAGAGAGGGGCACCTAAATGGCTCAGTCGGTTAAGCGTCTAACTTTGGTTCAGGTAGTGATCTCATGGCTCATGGGTTCGAGCCCCACATTGGGCTCTGTGATAACAGCTCAGAGCCTGGAGTCTGCTTCAGATTCTGTGTCTCCCTCTCTCTCTGCTCCTCCCTAGCTCATGTGTGCTCTCTCTCTCAAAACTAAACATTAAAAAAATTTTTAATCATAAGAGAAAATACATTTACAGTACTATACTATACTTATTCAAAAGAATTAGTTTATAAATGGACCTGTGCAGTTCAAACCCGTGTTGTTCAAAGATTCAACTGGACCATGAGAAGAAATCACAAAACTAGATTATGCACCCCCTCAACCACCCACTAAGCAACAAGGCAAACTGAAGTATTTTGACAAAATGAAGACTTAACTCTATGGCACTTTGAACACTGCCATACTCCCAAAACAACCATCCCTCATTTAGCAGCTAGTATCTTATGTGCAAGGCACTGTGCCAACATAAGCTCCACAGAATGGGCTCCATCAGCTGAACTCAAGTATTCAGCCACTACAATGTGGTAAAGTTCATCATTTTCCTAATACAGGGTGGGGGCGGGGGAGGGGAGGAATTTAATTTTAAAATGTTACTCTCCCAATTTTTTTCTCAAACTCTATGGTTTTTCTCTACCTACTGCACTAGAATCTAGTGCAAGGTACCATCTGATTTAGCATATAATTACATACTTATTAGCTACTATGTTTTGGTTCTCAGTGGTATTCTGCAAAGAGCACCTCAATTTCTACACCAGTTTGAAAAACACAATGCTAAGAGATGAGGAATCATTTATAAGCCAGACCAGATCAATTATCTCAGTGAGCTATCTAACTACAGAGAAAGGATATAGAAATTTAAAAATAAATTTAAAATATGAAAAATATAAATGAGAAAGAAGTCAAGTAAGTTCTACAGGCAATGTATGAAGGGACTGATCATGAGAGAAATAAAATAATAGCAGCAAGGAAGGGGATTCAAGAAAAAGGAGGCCATAGGCTGGGCTTCGAGAAGGCAGACAGGCAGCCTAGTGTCAGTTTCAGGCTATGCTATGATGCTATAACTGCAAATCTCTAAATTTTATCTGGCAAGCTCATGGGTAGTTAGAAAAAGAGGTGTCACAAGAGAATTTTAAATACTCAGGTAATGTATAAGCCCCCAATTTTATAGGGATTTTATAATTCAGTCTAAATGTACTGTCATATAGCATGAAAACCTCAATAAACTAGAAAACAACGAACAAGTCCTCTAGTCAATGATAGAAAATACATAAAACCCAGGTTCTTGTCAAGAGCTAGAATTAAACTTATCTACTATTCAATCCTTTTAAAAAACTTGGTTACAAAAATAATGTGCATATAGGCTTTTCTAGGTGTGGTTCTGAAGGCCATGTAATCTATTTATTCCTTTAGACATTTCAAAATTGTCAGATCAGGCCAGATTAGACCACTGCTGATTCATCTCACTCATAAACTCTCTCTCATAAAATTGCTTTTTGCATTATGTCATTTGCTTACACTGAGGAATATTATAAGAAAAATCATAAGCTCATTGTTATGGCTGCTGGAAGAATGCTACCCAAATGCTGTCCCTCTTTACATACATCAGGTCTCAGTAACATGAAGAGCAATGTTCTTATTCCCTGGACACTGTATCCTGTAAATGATTCATCCTCCTCCTTTGTTTTGGCCATGAGGAAGCTCAGGGCAATATTTGCAGTCCTTTTCAACAAATGAATGGACTATGCAGTTTGCATCTCCAGAAGGAAATGTTACTTCAGTTTATTATTCTCCTATCTTTATCTCTACCTTTATGTGATTCTCTTTCCTGTGCTCTTGAATTATTATATTTTTTTGTAAACTGCCTCACATCCTTTGTGGAATAAGATGAGGTACAAAGAAACAATACAAAATCTAGAACTCAAAACAGAATTGGAGGAGTGTTAAAATTTTACTACATGATACTATACTTTGAAGAGAATACAGAAAGAAAACCCATTTGCAAAAAAAAAAAAAAAGCTCTTCTTTCAAGTCCAGGATATCTGCCAGAATTCATATGCATTCAAACAATCTTCTATAATTCTGACATGTGTCTACTATACTATATAATATCAACTGAAACTCAGAATAATGACCAAGGGTACTAAAAGAGCCTATTAAACAGAATATTAAAATGTTTCCAGTTTCTCTCCATAAAACAAAAGTAGGTTAGACATCATTTTAAATATATTTTAACCATCACCACCACCACATTTTCCAGTTAAACCCTTTGAAAACCCAATTTAATGATCTTACCATTATCCAGGTGATCTAAGTAATTATGGACATTCTGTAAGGGTCTATTCTGGGCATCTCAGAAACTCAGTGGGCATTTCTACCCTCACAGTTTCAACTTCTATGTGAATGATTCCAAAATCTCTACCCATCTCAACTGGACTGCCTAGTCACAACCTCATGTAAAATACCCAAGACAGTGCCTAGCCTAACGCTTTCCAAAGACCTCTTTGTGTCCAATTCCAAGGTTTAAGTCATCTTTGGAATTCCATCTCTTCATCTCTGGTATTCCATCTTATCAGGCTTGACCATTTCTTCTTTTGAAGTGTCTCTGTGGTTGGCATTTTTCTTTTCCATTTGCACTTACATCTTATTAGTTCAGGCCCCAATTATAAGTTAATCTCTTTCTCAGACTTTCCATTTCACTGCCTCAGCATTGTTTTTTACCAAGTCACTTCCCTCAAACCTGCAATAACAGCTTCTTTTAACCTATTACATCAAAGTGACATCCCTCAGTCTGAACTTTCAGGGAAATCCAGGATCTGGCCTCACACTAATTATCTGACATTTCCCATAACTATCCCTAAATCACCATTCACTACATCAGGTCAAATGGGTGAATGTACTCCCAGTGCTAAGTCATTCTTTACTCACTCTGCCTTTCCTCTCTACACCTGAAACACCCTCTTCTCTGCCTTAACCAAATCTTATGAATTCTTCAGGACATGGCTCGTGTCTCATCTCAAAAATGAAGCCCTCTCCTAATTATATCCCTTGTGGACCCTGTCCTTATCTGATTTCTTTCTGTATGCAAAATCAGTGTCAAACTTCTGAAGAGTTCATTGTCCTCTGTTTCATGTGCATGCTCCCCAAGGGGTTCTTATCTATTACCATGGATTTAATTATAAATAAGCTGACCCCCAAATCTAAATCTCCATACTTGTCCTTCTTCACTAAACGTCAGACTTACACATCCAGCTGCCTACCTGACAGTGCCTCCTGAATATCTACTGGGCATCTCAGACTTAACATGTCCAAACAGAACTCTTGATTTTTACCAAAAAACATACACTCTCCAATCTTACTCATTTCAGCCCCATTAGCCAAGTAATTATGGACATTCTCTAGGCCAAAAATCTAGAGGCAACTCTTGATTATTCTCTTTTCCTCACATCCCACTACAATCCATTAGGAAGATTTGTTGGTGCTACTCCCAAAATACAGCCCCAATCCAACCATTTCTCATCATTATCACTGTCATTCAAGTTATAAGCCATCACCTCTAAATGAACTTCTTTAAGAGTTTCCTAAATGATCTCTCTGCTTCTACTCTTTCTCCTTTAGAGCACATTCTCCATACAGCAGCCAGGATGATCTACGCAAAGCCAAAACCACATTATACAACTCTCCAGCTTAAAACTCTCCAGTGGCTTCCTATTACATTAGACTCAATCCAAACTCTTTATCACAGCCTAGAATGCTCTATGTAACCTGTCCCATTCCTACCTTTCTGACCTCAGCTTCTGCCACCACTGTATTAATTGTCCATACTGCTTCAGCATCTCTGGTTTTCTTTCCATCCAGTCATCAATATCAAAGGTCTTATGCACTAGCTGTTACTCTGCCTTGTTCTTTAACCACAGCATCCTTCACACGACCATCTTTTTTCTCATCTTTTAGGTCTCTGCTCAAATATTGCCTTTTCAGAGAAGCCCTAGACTACCATAAAGTCACTCTACCCCATCACCCAGTGTTACCATCTTTATATACAATAAATACAGATGAGTGCTATCCTCTCTCACTAGAATGTAAACTTCTTAAGTTCTTTGAGGTAAAGTATCATGTACAATTTTTTGTATTTCCCATTACAGTTTGCCTGGCATGTAAGAACACCAATAAATAACCTAGTGACCAACTTATAAAATACCTTCGATCTACAAAACTATAAAAATTTCTAAAGCCAGATTTAAACACAGAGAAACTGCAAAAGGGGCAATGACATGACTACTGCTTTGTGTAAGTTCAGAACCACGTGATTCTTGACTTGAACACACTTTCCTAATCACTCACTGATTTTTACTGCAACCACTTAAATTTCATTCGGATGGCAACTACTCGGTAAAGAGAGCAAACTGAAGTCTTACTTAATGTTATAATGTCCAGTTTTCAGTGTACATCTATCAGGAAGCTGAGCCAGTTTCTTCGAGAGCATTTTAAAATACTTCCTGCACTCCTGCACGCCTGTGCCTTGTTCATAATCAGTAGAAGCAGAAAGTGGCAGCCCATCCCTGACACGAATGACTGATGCGGATAAAATCATAGACATTTCAACCAGCAGAGAAGACCTGAAACAAAATGAACAATTTGGGTTAGATAAAAAAACTATTCGCCGCACTAATAATCAAAGATATACTAATTAAAACAATGACATACTACACTTTCCTTAATAAATTAGCTTTTAAAAAATAATACTTGCTTCTTTCTGGTATTCTCATAAGTATCTACAGAGGTAAATATTGAAATATTTACTCAAACTAATTTGGTGGTATTCAATAGAGTTTGAAAATATTTATGCCCTTTGACCACAATATATAACCCTATCCTAACAGAAGTAATCAGATTCAGACAACATTTTAAACAGAAAGACATTCTTTCATAGAAATTGCCAAAAACAATCTAAACATCCAACAATAAAAGAAATGGTTAATTACAGTACATCCCTATGATGGAATATAAAGCACAATAGTTATGTTTGTGAAAAACAGTTTAATAATGTGGTAAAATCCTTATATTAGGAAAAAAGCAGGATAAAAACTGCAAATGTTGTTTTCCATAAAGACAAAAAGAAGGGAGAGATAAATGGAGAAATAGATATTAGAAGGAAACATGCCAAAATTATAATAATGCTTATCTCCAGAAAACAGGATTATGTGTGATTGTTATTTTATAATTTCCTAAATTTTCATAATATCCCACAATGGCCATATATTACCTTTATAATAAGAAAAAAATTATTCATAGTAAATCTTAAAGCTAAAGGAATAGTGGTTTTAATACTGCTCTCAATCTCTTTATACCAGAAAATCATAATGGTCTCTTTTATTATATTCTGATCATGCTTCATAAAAATAGATAAAAGGACTTCACAGGCCAGGTCTGAAAATCAGGTAAACGGAAACTTAGATTTAAGATATAGAATACTGCTCAAATTTTAGCTTGTATAAAAACTATTGGAAGTTTGGTCAGAAAGGCAGATTTCTGAACCTCCTCCCACCCCCAAATTCTGATCCATTGACTGTGGGGTGGAGCTTGAGAATCTTCCATTTTTAACAAATTCCCGGGTAAATGCTATGTTTAGTTTCTACAGATCATACTTTCAAAAACACTAAATTAAAACATGTTCACAGTCTGAAATTAAGTGGTAACTCTTTCCTGACAGGCCTTCAGAGCATAATGCTACTAAATACTGCTTTGCTAGCAGTAGGGGCAACGGTGAACACTGAAAAATTTGCTAACAATTTCATAGCTTTTTTCAAGATATTGTATCTCAGGGACTAAATTAACCCTTACCTGCCCTGTTCAGATAGGTCAAGACTATCTCATTCCAAAAATGAAAAACTGAGTTAGTTAGAATATTTTAAAATGCCGCAGAAAACCAAGTGGTACCGAATCTGGAAATTAGTACTACAGCTCCTAGCTTTTGTTGCTATGTAAAGTCAAAATGTGACTATCCATTCATGATGGTAATTGACTAGAAACATTAACCCAAATAACAAAGTTAATGCATCATCTTTTCATGGGGAAATGAGAGGAATAGATAGGTATTAACATGTCCTTACTCTTTAATATTTTTTCCTCCATTCGTTTAAAATGAAAAAAAATAACCAACAGAAATTAAATTAGCCTTTACCATAATGGGATCTTCCAACAAAAGTTCCAACATGACATATTCAAATTATTTTTTTCTATTCAATCAGTTTATTTCCTTTTATTTTTTTTATTTTTTTAACGTTTATTTATTTTTGAGACAGAGAGAGACAGAGCATGAACGGGGGAGGGTCAGAGAGAGAGGGAGACACAGAATCTGAAACAGGCTCCAGGCTCTGAGCCATCAGCACAGAGCCTGACGCGGGGCTTGAACTCACGAACCGCGAGATCATGACCTGAGCCAAAGTCGGACACTTAACCGACTGAGCCACCCAGGCGCCCCAGTTTATTTCCTTTTCTAAAAGCAGTAGCAAGAGAAAGCTGGGTTCCCTCAAAGGATGATATCTAAAGTAAAAACCCCTATTAAAAACTGTTACTATGTTTTGCTTAATTATTAAACCATAATTATGATATTTAGCCTAAGAATAAGAAAGTAGGAAAATGTCTTACTTCATACCTTTAGGCATGTATTATTTAAACATAAAATGTTTTCTTCCCAAAGTTTACCGCAACACAATAAGTACCCGGGGAATCAACATGAGAGCAGGGTTGTGACTTCTAGTTTTCCAAACACCCATATTCTTAGTATTTAAAAGTAGACTGTATTATTTTATGCCTGATCTGTCTAGGATCTCAACAGAAATATTAAGAATAATCTTTATTACAGAGTGGCAATTTTCATGTAATTGTCAGTTACTCTTTTATGAATTAAAAACAGAAAGATATGATTCGTATTTCCTAAAATATATACTGAGAAACAAATACCAACCTGCAAATTCCATTCACTTAACAAACATTTATTGAGTACATACCAAATGCCAGGGACTATGCCAAAGGCTATTCCTACCCCCAAGAATCATCAATAGATGAAAAGAGCAAACACAACACAACCTGTGTTGACCACCACTTAGCTAATTAGAAAACCATTGTTAGACAAACCTGCATTTCAGATACCCCTAATACATTTGGGCTTGTAACCAAAAGCACAACACAGCACTGATAGTCCCTGTCAAAATTCTTAAAAGGTTGTCAGAAAATTGCTTCTATTAGTAGATAAGATTCTTCTGAAGAGAAAAAGTTAAATCTCTTCCTCCCAGAGTCATTTGACCTAACATCCAAACCAGTGAACTAACAAAAGAAACTAGTATGACTGTCCAATGAATAATGTCAGGCTTAACTAATTTGTAGATGGACTTCAATCACTTTAGGATAAGCAATCTCTCCTCTATCAACTAATACCTCCCTTCTCTTTCTATCTTGGATTCTTTCTATCTTGGATTCCTTAAAAAAAAAAAAACACTCCAATCTCATCTGGATTATGATAGTAGAAAAAGGTATCCACCCACATGAAGACCAAGCTAAGGTCAGAGTACCTTTAGAGTCTAGGCACAGTGGTGGTTGGGAAACCAAGGAAGCGTTGGGAGGAACCAAGGAAATCAAGAGGTTAACATTTGCATGGGGAGATTCAAGGCAATAGTAGTTTTATCAGGGCCATAGGTATATTTTTAGCATGATCCATTTTCCCTCACCTTTAACCCTGAAAAAAATCTGTCTTTAGATAGCAGAAAACTCATAGGGATTTGGGTACTGACCTGCATATCCTTTCCTCAAGAGCAACTGCTAAAGGAAAAAACCCAAATTAGAATCTAGGTAGGTCTGGGAAAGCATTTACCTAGAGGCTGATCTCTTCTTCACAACCTTGTGGGGTAATGACTGTGGGCCACCAGGAAGGCAGTTTCTCAAAAAGTAATTAACAAAATCTAATACAGAAGTATATTTTATATCTACTTTCAACAAGATGCTTTCATAATAGGTAAAAACATTTCATACTGCGTTAACCACTCATATTTTAAGTTCATTATTTCCCAAACTTAATTATCCAACTATCCTTTTCAGAATTCTTATATCTACATCGCACTTGTACTATTATTTACCTAAAGCAGCCTTTCAACTGACTTATTTTTTGCCCTATCCTTAGCAATAATATCTGTGAAATCAGTTTTGAGGTATTACATTTTTCTAATTTAGAGAATTTTTTTTCTTTCATCCAAATGTGTGTGTTTAATTTTTTGGAAAATTATTTAATGTTCATCTGCTTATACTCAAATTATCTTGCATGGGAAACACTCCCTTGGTACATATTTCATTGAAAATGCTGGCTGAAATCTGTGGAAATGGGGGTAGGGGTTTTGGGGGGAGAAAGCTATACTAATTATGGCACACAGGGTGGGAGCAAGATTGAGTGAAAAGGGAAGGACTCAACAGCCATAGGTTAACAGAAAGACACTTGAAAGACAGAGCTTCAAAGAGGAAAAGGGGAAAAGAGTGCCAAGGACAATCAGAATTTATTTTATGGCTTTGCCTATGCCCCCACCTTACCAGAAGCCTTCAATACTATTATAGGTGCTTGTACTACAAAGTATGTATAAGACCTCAGGCTCCAGAGTAGATACCCATATCTAGGAACAGGGCCCTCAATACATGCACAAATTGTGAGTCCCCAACAGTGAGGTAGGTATAATCTCCATTTACAGATGAGGAAACTGAAGGTCCCTTTCTCAGTGTCACTACGAATATACAGCAGAACTGGTGCTTAAACTTAAGTATCTTGTATCTCTGTATCACTGTGCTACATCAGTCTCCTTAAACCAGCAAGGAGCAAGAAGCCAGTGATACAGAAGCTTTCTAGCTACTCTTTGAAATAATAAAAGACCACCTTACATTTTCTGTAAGAGGCAGTATAACAGTTAACAGGATGGAGTCTGGAACAAGTGCCTGGGTTCAAAAACTGGCTCCACCATGTGCTAACTGTAAACTTGGGCAAGCTTTGCCTTTCTGTATTCAATTTGGTCACCTATACATTGTGGTCACTAATAGCACGTATCTCCTAGGATTATTTTAAAGACACTAATAGTATCTACCTTACAGAGCTACATAAAGAACCTGAAACATCACCTTGAAGACTGAAAGTGCAATATTGCTTATTATTATTAATTTACTGACTGCCCTCTAATTATCAGGCACTTTATATACCACCTGATTTAAGCCTTCCAATAACCTATGAGATAGGTACTATCAGTTCCATTTTTCCTTTGAGGATATTCAAGCTCAGAAAAGTTAAGAAATGTATTCAATTCTTAAATTCGCAAGTGACAGATTTAGATCCAGGCCTAACTCTAACCACCCTATGAGATACTGCCTCACAACGTTTTCAAGTTTCTTACTCAGGTATTTGGAAAGTCACAGGCACCCCTTTGAAAAGACCTAGGCTTCTTTTAAACATCGATATAAAACATAGATTTTTAAAAAATCAATACACACACACACACACACACACACACACACAAAGGTACTAAATTGGTTATCATGGTTCTCAACATAAGAAATGTCCAGATATCCCATTAATTTAGGGCATGATCACACATATCAAATATTGAAATACAACCTTCAATAATGGAAAGTGTTGGTACTGTTTCAAGTACTAATTCCTTATAATCTCAGCACGTGAGCAAATTCAGAATTTAGAAAAGTGATTGTTCCACCTGTTAGATGGGATTACAACATCTCGCGTCTGGTGGCTGACACTTTAGCCCTGGACTTTGCCTTGGCTGTACAGGCATAGGAGGGACTGGTTCTCAAGCTCTCCAACTGCCCCCAAGAGGTTGATCCAGGAAACTGAGGAGAAAAGTCCAAAGTTGTTTTCGCTGGCAGAGAGATTCAAGCCAGCTGGGGCTCGGCCTCCTATTTTGGAGCCCTCTTCCATCTGTGGAGCCAATTGCTCAGATCTCCTATAAGCCACATTGCACCCAAAGTGCCACTAACGGGCCTTAAGAGGCTTCTTTGGCCAACGAGGTCAAATCTCTGGGCTCAATGCTCATTAAAACCCCACTGAACGCAAAGTAAGCCACTAGTTCAAATCCCACCCTGCTTTTAAAAAATAGGAAATGCCACATCAAGCTCTCTGGTCCACCTAAGTAGCCTAGGTAGATGGCCGTGTTTCTAGCAACTGGACGCCAGGGAATGCCCCCCACTGCTGGCAGCCCACAGCGACTGTCCCTCCCCCGGGGTCCCCTGCCTGAGCAGTCCCATACCCAAGACAGGTCAGCCAAGGGGCAACTGCCACTCGCGCGACCCCACAGCCCCCGTTAAGCTGAAGGGGAAGAAGTCCCCGCAATCCCACCCCTCCAATGCTCCGCGGCTCCAACCACCCAGCTCCCGCCCCCCAAGGCACGCGCTGGGTTCCTGCTCGGGAGGTCTGTAGTCGCGAGGGCGAGGGTCACAGCCGTGGCGGGAGAGAGGGAGAGCGAAGGGACCCAATCTTGAGCGACCCTAAGAGGGTTGAGGAAGGAGAACTGGGAGGGGCCAGGTCGTACCTGTCGAGCCGAGACCCGCCGCTCCAAGTGACGCGCCCGCAGTGCATTATGGGGCCAGGGAGTGGCCTTTCCTCGGGGCAGCCCCACGTCCAACGTGGCTGGCGCCTGGCGGGATCAAGCCCCGCCCCCTCCCCTCCGCCCGCCCAGGCCAATCAGGGTCTGTGGGAAGACACATTGGCCCGCCCCCTCCCCAGGCCCGAGGTTGTCCCGCCCGGTTCCAGGAAAGATTGGCAGCGTTTCACGCACCTGCGCCAAGACGTTGCAAAGTCCTCTGGTGACAGCTAATGTTGTCCTTCACAAATGAAGCTAATCTCTCCTGCTGGTCGCCGGTATCTGGAGTCAGTTCGTCTCTCACGCGGCCACACAGCAAGGAGCGGGGGGAAAAGCCCCGTCTGAGTGAGCAAGAAAAGGACTTGTCCCATCTATCACCACACAAGCAGGCACCTAACCTTGGCAAAGAAATGCCAGATGCAGACCCTACGGCCCCTTTCACCCTTTGCCTGGACATGCATTATTAAATAAACACTTGATGACTGTGTACCACGTGCCAAGCCCGGTGTTGGGCATTGGGTTACAGGAAAGAACATAACACTGAATGGAATCTAAAGTGTAACAGGAGCAAGAGATGTTAAAGCATAAATCATTACATAATTATAAATTGTGATCCGTACTATGAAGAAAAACTAGTGGGTGTGATGATGAATTAATTTTGGACTATCAGGGAAGATATTTTTTAAGAAGTGTCTTTTAAGTTCCAGGTATATGAAACAACCTTAAAGGATGTTTCAGGCCAAAAGAACATTAAGTGTTAGGTGGTTGGGGCATGAAAGAAATTGGTGCGTTCTAAGAACTGAAAGGAAGTCAATGTGGTTGAAACGAAGGGAGCAAGCTTGGGCTGAGAAGAGACAGAGGCCAGACCATGCAAGCTCTTATTGGCCACATAATAGATTTTAGACTGTATTTTGGAATGTATCCTAAGGTTAATGGGCAGCTAATATAAAATGTTAAGTAGAATCTGATTTACATATTTAAAAGCTCACTCGGGCTATTTGTGGGGAATAGTTTGGAGGAGGGCAGGAGGTGTTGCTGAAAGGCCAGTTTAGGGGCAGTTACATTAGTCAAGGCTAGAGATGAGGGTGGCTTAACCTAGGGTAATGGCAGTAGAGACAGTGAGAGTTAGATAATTTCAGGACATGTATAAATGAGAGGTGGAATCTAAGGACTTGATAATGGATTGATTTTCTGGGAAGAGTAAAAAAAGAGGAGCATTAAGAATGACTCCCTAAGTAACTAGATGGATTAAGAAGGCTTTTACTGATTCAGGGAACATAGAGGAGCAAATGGTTTTGGATACAAATTTGAGATGCTTATAAATGAGGTGTCAAACAGATTCGGATGTTTAAGTCTGGAGGTCAGAAGAAATGGCTAGACTAATTATATAAGTTTGGTGGTTGTTGGAATGGGTTAACCCAGTAATTCCACTTATAGGTATATATGCAATAGAAATGTATTCATATGTTAACCAAAAGACATATATAAGAATGTTAACAGGATGAGCAAATTTTAGAATATTCATATAGTGGAATAGCACACAGGAAAGAGAATGAACATTTTACAACTACACACAAAACATAGATGAATTTCAGTCATAAAATTGAACAAAAGAAGCCAGACACAAAAATTGTTTTTTATATTATTCTACTTGTAAAATATTCAGAAACAGACAAAAATAATATATGGTAATAGAAGTTGGGATATTGGTTATCTTTAAGTGGTATTAAATTTAAAAAGGGCCACTAAGGGGGCTCCTGGAGTTCTGATACTGTTGTTCTTGATCTGGGTGTTAATTACACCAGTAAGTCCAATTAATGAAAATTCATCAAGCTATACACTTAAGATTTATGCAATTTTTCAGTATGTATTTTATATATATATATATATATATATATATATATATATATGTATTTTTTTTGAGAGTGTGTGTGTGTGTGTGTGAGCAGGGGAGGGGCAAAGACAGGGGGAGAGAGAGAATCCCCCAAGCAGGCTCCATGCTATCAGCACTGAGCCCAATGTGGGGCTCAAACTCAAGAACCATGAGATCATGACCTCAGCTGAAATCAAGAGTCAGATGCTTAACTGACTGAGACACCCAGGCACCCTTAGTATATATATTTTTTATTCAGTAAAAATTTTACATTTTTAAAATGTTATGGGTGGGGCATCTGGCAGGCTCAGTCAGAAGAGCATGCAACACTTGATCTCAGGGTTGTGAGCTTTGGGTGCCATGTTGGGTGTAGAGATAACTTAAAAAAGTGGAATCTTAAAAAAATAAATAAAACTGATATGGGTGATCTAGCCATCAATAAGTTACTGGTACCAGATAACCTTCCTATCACAAACAATAGGAAACTGGACCAAATCTATGAAACAAGTGTTTTCAGACACTGGACAATAGGTACAGTAAGACTGTGATACTGGAAAGAAGGAAAACAAATAAGATGAGGCCAAAGGTTTCCCTAGATTTCTTTCTGGAGGTATTTACCTAAGCACGGGATAGAAGAAAGTCAAACGGGATACAGTTCTCTTGCAAAATGAGGAGAGAGAAATTGGAATTAGGAGAGATTCAGGCAACTTAAATCTGCAGGGCAGAATATCAGAGAAAGAGCTCCAGAAATATGCATAAGGGTCTGCATGAATCTTTAGTGTAGGTTTAAGGATAGACTTCATGAGGCTAGTTAAATAACAATTACTGGGGGAACTATAAGCTGAACAACTACTAGAACTTAAGTAAAGTTTAGAAACATTCAAGTTCTGACCAATTGGAATGAAGAAACCTTATTAAACACCTGGGTCATTTGCTAGGGATACCTCAGAAAGGCCACATTTTAGAGAGAA
Organism: Leopardus geoffroyi; assembly: GCF_018350155.1. Lineage (NCBI taxonomy): Eukaryota > Metazoa > Chordata > Mammalia > Carnivora > Felidae > Leopardus > Leopardus geoffroyi. Next base: position 68,887,238 of record NC_059333.1, on the reverse strand, counting down.
GGCTAAAAATAAACTAGCCCAAGATTAAAGGCTATTCTATCCATTCAAAACAAAGCTGAAAAAGCTTACCTGCAAGTAATTAACTACTTGCTTGAATGAAACTTAATCTTTACATAAAGACAAAATCCAGGCACCAAACCAGTAATACCTATAATGTCCATTATTCAATAAAAAATTACTGTATATGTGAAGAAGTAGGAAAATGTGAACAGGAGAAAAATCAGTCAATAGAAACAGACCCAGAAATGGTGAAGATGATGAAATTAGCAGATAGGAACTTTAAAGCGGGTGTTATAAGTGTGATCAAGAATTTGAAGAAAGACATAAATGTAATTAAAACAATGGAAACTATAAAAAAGAATCAGAACCTCTAGAGTAGTAAAATATAATATCCAAAATGAAAATTTCATTGGATGGGCTTAAAAGCAGCTTAGACACTGCAGAAGAAAAGATCTGTGAAGAAAGAAACTGTTCAAAAGAATGAACTATAACAAAGTGCAAGGACAAGTAAACTTGAAAATAAAATGGACAGAGCCTTAATAACCTGTAAAACAATGTACAATTGTAAAACAATTGTAAAACAATAACTAACAATGTTAGTTATCTAACATATGTGTAACTAGAGATGCAGAAAGACAGGAGAGGAGATTTTTTAAAATATGAAGAAATAATGAAAGTTTTCTAAGACTGATAAAAAATATAAACCCATAGGTCCAAGAAAGAAAAATAACCCCAAAAATGATAAACACAAAGAAATCCTTACCAAAGCACACTACACTCACACTTAAAAATCGATAATTAAAAGAAAATACTAGGGGCGCCTGGGTGGCTCAGTCTCAGTCAGTTAATCATCCAACTTCAGCTCAGGTCATGATCTCAGGGTTCTGTGAATCTGAGCCCTACATTGGGCTCCGTGCTGACAGCTCAGAGCTTGGAGCCTGCTTCTGATTCTGTATCTCCCTCTCTCTCTGCCTCTCCCCAGCTTGTGTTCTGTTTCTCTCCATCTCTCAAAAATAAATAAATGTTAAAAAAAATTTTTTAAAGAAAGAAAATACTAGAAAAGATCACAGAAAAAGCCACATTCTATATAAGGAACAGACAACAATTACTACTGACTTCACATCAGAAAGAATGTAAGCCAGAATATAATAGAATAAAATCTTTACAGTCCTAAAAGAAAACCTCTGTCAATCTAGAACTTTATATCCAGCAAAAATTATTTCAAAAAATAAAGGTGAAATAAAGGCACTTTCAGACAAACAAAAGATGAGAGAATTTGTTACTAGCATACCTGAATTATAATAAATGCTAAAGAAAGTTCTTCAGATTAAACAAAAATGATTCTAGATGGAAATTTGAATTTACACAAAAGAAACAAAAACTGTCAGAAATGGTGAATATGGGAGTTAATACAAAGACTTTTCTCTTTTACAATTTTCTCTAAAATATAAATAATCACTTAAATCAAACACAGTAACCGGGGCGCCTGGGTGGCTCAGCCAGTTAAGCGTCCAACTTCAGATCAGGTCATGATCTCACAGTTTGTGAGACTGAGCCCCACATGGGGCTCTCTGCTGTCAGCACAGAGCCTGCTTCAGATCCGCTGTCCCCCTCACTTTCTACCCCTCCCCTGCTCGTTCTCTCTAAATAAATAAATAAATAAATAAATAAATAAATAATAAACTTAAAAAAAAAAAAGAATTAGCCACTATCAGCTTACCTAAGCTCTTAAAAAAAAAAAAAAACAGTAACAATGTTTTGTGAGGTTTATATCACATGAAGAAGTAAAATACACATTAGCAATATAAAGAAAAGGAGACTGGATATAAGGATACTATGACTGGATATGGGATACTGGTATAGGTTCTTACACCATACTTGAAACGGTATAATTTGAAGGTAGAATGTGATAAATTAAAGATATGTATTGTAAGACAAATGACTACAAGGAAAAGGAAGAGGTATTTAAAATTTAATCAGCCGACAGAGGAATTAAAATCAGAATGCTATAAAATACTCAATCCAAAAGAAAGCAAGAAAAGAGTTAAAATGGAACAAAGAACAGATAGACAGATAAAAACCAAATAGCCTGGGCACCTGGGTGGCTCAGTTGGTTAAGCATCTGACTTTGGTTCAGGTCACGATCCCACAGTTTTTGAGTTTGAGCCAGCAGTGAACTCTCACTGTCTGTGCTGACAGCTCATAGCCTAAAGCCTGCTTCAGATTATGTGTCTCCCTCTCTCTCTGCCCCTCCCCTGCTTGCTCTCGGTCTCTGTCTCTCAAAAAATAAATAATAAAAAAATTTAAAAAAAAAACAAATAGCCTATATGACTGATTTACACATAACACATATTGAAAACTATATTAAATGCAAATGGTCTAAACTCTGCTTTAAAAGGCAAATTGTCTTATTGGATTTGAAAAATTAGTCAAGACCCAACTATATGCTATCTACAAAAAAAATCAGTTTAAATGTAATGACATAGATCAGTTAAAAGTAAAAAAAATGAAGAAAGAGGGTTACCTGGGTGGCTCAGTTGGTTAAGCACCCAACATCAGCTCAGGTCATGATCTCACAGTTTGTGAGTTTGAGCCCCACATCAGGGACAGCACAGAGCCCACTTTGGATCCTCTGCCACCTCCCTCTCTCTACTCTCTCTTTCTCTCAAAAATAAATAAACATTAAAAAAAAAGAAAAAAAGAAAAAAAAACCCAATCACTAATTTAAAAAAAGGTGAAGTAGTTATATTAGTATCAAAGTGAACTTCAGAACAAGGAATATTATCAAGGTTAAAGAGGGACATTTTATAATGATAAGAGATTTATTTCATCAAAATAAGCACACATCCTAATAGAAATGCATCTAATAACAGAGCTTCAAATACACAAAGCAAAAATGGATAGAAGAACTGAAAGGAGAAGTAGGCAAGTCCACAATATAGGTGGAGATCTCGTCACTTTCCCTCAGTAAGTGAGAACAAGTAGACAGAAAGTCAATATGGTAATAGAAGACATGAATTAGCAACCAACTTGGCACAACTGATATTTATAAAATGGTTCACCAAACAACAGCAGAGTACACATTCTTTCCTAGCCAAGATAGACCATATGTTGGGCAATAAAAATAATTTTTTTAATTTTTGATAATGTTTTTATTTATTTTTGAGAGAGAGAGAGAGAGAGAGAAAGCAGGGGAGGGACACAGAGAGAGAGGGAGACACAGAAACCAAAGCAAGCTCCAAGCTCCGAGCAGTCAGCACAAAGCCCAACACAGGGCTCGAACCCACAAACTGTGAGATCATGACCTGAGCCGAAGTTGGACACCCAACCGACTAAGCCACCCAGGGGTCCTGGCAGTAAAAATAATTTTTAAAAAACATTAAGCAAAAGAAACCGGATACTAAAAAGTACATTCTGTATTTGTCCATTTACATGAAGTTCTAAACAAATACAACTAATCTGTAGTGAGAAGAAAATCATAAAATGGTTGCCTCTAGTGGCTGGGTTGACTAGAAAGGGGCATGAGGGAATTTTCCGGAGTTGGTGATAATGTTCTCTCTCTCTTTTTTTTTTTTTTTTTTTAAGAAATTTGAACTTTTCTTTGTTTTATGTTTATTTTTGAGAGAGGGAGAGAGAGAGAGAGAGAGAGACAGAACATGAACAGGATAGGGGCAGAGAGAGAGGGAGACACAGAATCCAAAGCAGGCTCCAGGCTCTGAGCTGTCAGCACAGAGCCCGATGCAGGGCTCAAACCCATGAACTGTGAGATCATGACCTGAGCTGAAGTCAGATGCTTAACTGACTGAGCCACCCAGGGGCACTCTATCTTGACAAGGGTTTGGGTTGCAGGGATGTATGCATTTTTCAGAACTCATTGAATGGTATGCTTGAGACTTCTGCATTTCATTGTATATAAATTTTATCTCAAAAGTAAAAAATAGCATAAAAATATTAAATTCTATTTAGCAATTCTGAAACTACTTTCTGCATTTTCTAGGTCTCAGCAAATGGGTAAATGCATTGAGGATAATGCAAGCCAGTTTCCTCACATCAGAGAAGGTAGTTAAAAATAAGGGAGTTATCTAAAAATAAGGAAGTTATCTAAAAATAAGGAAGTTACTTAAAAATAAAGGAGTTACTTAAAAATAAGGGAACATAGTGCCATTTCCACTGAAAGGAACCAGAGAGCTTGGTCGGGGGGTGGGGGGGAGGATTTCATCTCAGTCCTGAGGCACAGAAGGAATAATGTGAGCCTGTACCATCTTGTGTCAGAAAGCAAAGAAGTACCAAAGAATGTCAGGACATAGGAGCCAGCTTAAAGGAATTCTCATGGATTCAGTCTGGGATATTATAAACATCAATCTAAACAGTGATTGTAATATTTTATAATGCATTGACTGGAATAAAAGTAATGAGTTAAACAAATAGTCCATAGTCCATACACATAAATTTAAATAATAAATAAACACATTTAAAAATAAGGAGGGAAAGTTTTTCCTGATAGTAGAACGCCAAGTAATAAACACCAAAGGAATGATGGAGTTAGAAAATCATGAACAGATGCCAATGCCAACATTACTAGTCAAAAGTTGAATGAGGGACAGGATATTTATCCATTCTCAAAACATCTCCCCAAATTGCCTATTAAACAATGGAACAACCAGGAACTTTACAGTAAAGAAGTCTGGCAGACAATGATAATGACAATGCTAATTGCAATAAGCTAAAAGTCAATAAAAATCTAACCAAAGGTTCTGGGAGGATTACAAAGGGATAACTGACTGAGCTTGAGAGAAGCAAAAAAAAAAAAGTTTGTTTTACAAAAAGGGGTGATGTTTGAGGAGACTTACAGGAAGAAGAAAAGTGTATCAGGCAAACTGTGGTGGGGCATGGAGAATTTAGATATTTAGATATAGGCATGTGGAACAGCATTAACAATTCAGGGAACTGCAAGTGATCTCCTAGCGCTACAGTGTAAATGGGAAATGAAGCAAAAAGAAAGGCCAGACTTCAAAGAGCTGATATGCCAAACTACCAAGTTTGACTTTTTCCTGCAGGCAATGGGAAGGCACTGAAGGATTTTAGGCAGAATAATAGTAAATGCATGTATTCTTAAAGAAAGAAAGAAAGAAAGAAAGAAAGAAAGAAAGAAAGAAAGAAAGAAAGAAAGAAAAATAAACCTTAGTGTTTTAAAAATAAACATTCTAGAATGGTACAAAAAAATGTCTAACTATAAAATAGCTGTAAGAAAATAAAGATGGATTTGGCTTTGAGATAAAGAAATGTTTCTATGCATAAAAGCAATGAAGAAACCACAAAGAAAAGGATTAGAAGATCACATCAAAGTATAAAGTGTCTGTACATGAAAACGAAGAAATGAAAATTCAGGCAACAAACTGAGTGAAATATATGCAACATATGACAAAGAATGCCAACATACCTCATCAAAATAAAAAGCTTCTGCACAGCGAAGGAAACAATCAGCAAAACTAAAAGGCAACCAACAGAATGGGAGAAGATATTTGCAAATGACATATCAGATAAAGGGTTAGTATCCAAAATCTATAAAGAACTTATCAAACTCAACATCCAAAACACAAATAATCCAGTGAAGAAATGGGCAAAAGATATGAATAGACACTTCTCCAAAGACTATATCTAGATGGCTAACAGACACTTGAAAAGATGCTCAACATCACTCACCATCAGGGAAAAATACAAATCAAAACCACAATGAGATACCACCTCACACCTCTCAGAATGGCTAAAATTAACAACTCAGGCAACAACAGATGTTGGCGAGGATGCAGAGAAAGAGGATCTCTTTGGCACTGCTGGTGGGAATGCAAACTGGTGCAGCCACTCTGGAAAACAGTATGGAAGTTCCTCAGATAATTAGAAATAGAACTACCCTACAACCCAGCAATTGCACTACTAGGTATTTATCCAAGAGATACAGGTGTACTGTTTCAAAGGGGCACATGCACCCCCATGTTTATAGCAGCACTATCAACAATAGCCAAAGTATGGAAAGAGCCCAAATGTCCATTGATGGATGAATGGATAAGGAAGATGTGGTATATATATACAATGGAGTATTACTCAGCAATCAAAAAGAGTGAAATCTTGCCATTTGCAGCTACGTGGATAGAACCAGAGGGTATTTGCTAAGCAAAATTAGTCAGAGAAAGACAAATATCATATGACTTCACTCATATGAGGACTTTAAGATACAAAACTTCAAGATGAACTTAAGGGAAAAGAAGCAAAAATAATATAAAAACAGGGAAGGGGACAAAACATAAGAGACTCTTAAATATGGAGAACAAACAGGGTTTCTGGAGGGGTTGTGGGAGGGGGGATGGGCTAAATGGGTGAGGGGCACTAGGGAATCTACTCCTGAAATCTTGTTGCACTAGATGCTAACTAACTTGAATGTAAATGAAAAGAGAGAGAGAGACAGAGACAGAGACAGAGAATTAGGAACATGCCCATTGCAAATGGGCAAGGGCACTAAAAAGATAATTCACAAAAGAATTATAAGTGGTCAACAAACATTTAAATGGTAATTAAACGGGGAAACATCCCACTTTTCTAGAAGGAGCTGTATTTCAGAGTAAATAAGTAGTCCCAGTTGATGAGAGAAAGCGCTACTTAATAGAATAATAAAAATAAATATAACAGAAGGGATGACAGATTTATAAAATCATCACTTTCAACTCAAATGAAAACATTGGTTTAGGCAGAAATTAGCCAGGTGGTAAAGTCAGGAGGTGAGTGGTGGATGGACAAAGGACATTCTTCTGATGCCAAAATACACCACATAGATTACTGTTCAGTTGCAAAGGGGAAAACCCACCCATCCAATGAAGTGGAAAGGTTGCTACCACTCTAATCCCAGGTCAATCTGAACATCTCCAATTGACTGTAAAATGTTATAGCTCAGCCACCTGATGTGATGCAGTAAGAAGTGCACATCACCTGTGATACATTCTTTCCAAAACAATGTTTAGCTTGAATCTATCATATCGTTACAGCTAGCTCCCTATTCACAAAAAAACACATAAAATTTTAATTTTTTAGACATAAAGTTAAAAACAAAGTCATCATTTAACCTTTTTAAAAGAATCTTCCTCTTACTATTTTAATGGGTATCTTCCACACAAACTTTTTTTTAAAAAAATGAAATTGGGGGCGCCTGGGTGGCTCAGGTGGTTAAGTGACTGACTTTGGCTCAGGTCATGATCTCCCAGTTCGTGGGTTCAAGCCCTGCATTAGGCTCTGTGCTGACAGCTCAGAGCCTGGAACCTGCTTCGGATGCTGTGTCTCCCTCTCTCTATGCCCCTCCCCCACTACTTCTTCTTCTTCTTCTTCTTCTTCTTCTTCTTCTTCTTCTTCTCTCTCTCTCTCTCTCAAAATTAAATAAACAGTAAAAAAAAATTTTTTTTAATGAGATCATAGGGGCGCCTGGGTGGCTTACTTGGTTAGGCGACCAACTTCGGCTCAGGTCATGATCTCACAGTTTGTGAGTTCGAGCCCGCATCGGGCTCTGTGCTGACAGCTCAGAACCTAGAGCCTGCTTCAGATTCTGTGTCTCCCCCTCTCTCTTCCCCTCCCCTGTTCAAGCTCTGTGTCTCTCAATAATAAATAAACGTTAAAAAAATTTTTTTAAATGAGATCACATTCTACATCTTGTTCTACAACTTGATGATATTTCATGGACAATCCTTCTTCCTACCCCATCTGTCACTATCTGTGGATTTACTTCATTCTTTTTCACAGTGGCAGATGGTAATACGGATGTATGGTAAGTTATTGAATCACTTTCTATTCATGGATGTTCAGGTTCCCTTTTCATGCCATTACAAATATTGCTATCAGAAACACCATCAAATGTACATCTATGTGATGTATTTAGGTTGGACAGATCCCTTGAAATAGAATTTCCTGGTTAAAGGGCATGCCACATTGCTCTAAAAAATCCTATACTATCTCATACCATAACCAATAATGTGTGCAATTTTCCCACATCCTCAAACAAAGCTGGATTTGTATCATCAAGCTGTTTCATTTTTTCCAGTTTGAATAGTGGGGAGGGGGCGGAAGGTTACCTCATTGTTAAGCTCATAATTTTGATATTATTAATGAGGATGGCAATTGTTTTATATGTTTCTTGGAAAAATGTGTTTCGTCTTTTATAAACTGCCCATTCATCTGTCTCTTTGCCAAAACAATCTATGAATAACTATTAGTCTGATGAAATCCTGGATTTAAAGTAGCTTTTTTAGGGGTACCTCAGTGGTTCAGTTGGTTGAGCGTCTGACTCTTGATTTTGACTCAGTTCGTGATCTCACAGTTTGTGGGTTTGAGCCCTATATCAGGCTCTGCACCGACAGTATGGAGCTTGCTTGGGATTGTCTCTCTCTCTCTCCCTACTTCTCTCCCCCTTCCCCATTCTCTCTCTCTCTCAAGATAAATAAATAAACTTAAAAAAAAAACAAAGTAGCTTCAAATATTACAACCTCCATTAACCAAGAATAAAATGTTTCCTAGACCTTTGTTATTAATGTGTGTCTGTTTGGATCCAAAAGTCCAAAAATCTTTTTGATGTTCTCCCTTTAAAAAAATAAACTTTCATGCCATACTTTCCAGATAGTTATATTATCATAATCTTCCAGGTGGAGAACCAGAGCACGACTGTGTTGTACTCATTTAGAGTCACAAAATGATTCAGTGGCAGACATGCATCTCAAATCCATCATTCCATCTTATTTTTCAATTATGCTCCCCACACTTTCCTTCTCCAATTCACTCCCCACCAGTCTCATTTACTGGAATAAAGAGCCAGTTAGTATTCATAGGTTTTATTCAACACATAAATATGTAAGTTCATGAAAGAAGGAAACGATCGCACATAAGCTATAAATTATTTCTTATTCCTGTTTACAAATAATGTTTTAATTACTGTATACTTCTTGGCTATAGGAAAAATGACTTAGAAATAATTTCCCCTCCAACCAAAATTCAGTAATATATATGTTTTAGTACAGTGGTGCTTGCACAGAGAAACCTCAATGTGACATTGCTGCTGTAGTTTAAGGAGAAAAAAAAAAAAAGGTAAGCTGCAAGGAAAGGACTTTAAACTTTTATTACAGGAGAGGGTTTTAGGTAGGGGAAGTTCTCCAAATCCAAAATACTGTTTCCCTAACAGCTATAAATACATCCGTCATTTCTTCACCGCCCCCATACAGCAGTGACCTTGTAGGATAGATGCAGTGAAGAGAAAAACCTATTTCAGAAATGAGGAGTTAACCATGTGGTATAACAATACCTCCTCTTTAACCATTTCCTGGGGACTATGAAATGTCGCTATTAACACGGATAAAAATGATTTAAAATAACAATTACCATTTGTTTATTATATGCTAATTACTTTGCACTCATTTTGTTTTTCTAGCAACTCTGTGCGTTAACTATTATAATTAAATTATTATTTTATAGGACTAACTAAGCCTCAGAAAACTTGGCCATGTTCCCACAGTTAGTGAATTTAAGAGCCAGGATTCAAATCCAGGCTGCTGACTCACATGCTGGTTCTTTTCCCTGCGAAGCTTTGCTGCCACAGCACCACAGGTGGTTCTGCAGGGGTGATGGCAGACCGGCTGTTTTAGACTTGTCCTCTTAGGACACTGCACATGTCACCGGGATCCAGCCACGTCTGGGTTTTCCTTTCAGCTGTGCAAGTTCAGAAAGTCTGTGTTGTGAGTTGGTTCATCCTGGAGTGGAGTAAAATACTAGGCCATGAGCATCCCAAGCAAGATCTAGCCAGGCACAGACAAAATCCACAGGTCTCTGGAGGGGAGAAGAAATAAAAACTAGGGAGGGCACCGAGATTGGAGACGGAAATACCAAAGCAAGACAACATAAGAGGAGATGTGAAGTCCATACCAAAGATCATAGCAGTCTATTATTGAAAGCCACATAATGGTATGGTCAAGGTTCTCCCGTGGCCAAATGGCAACCAGGGGCAGTAAGGTCTATAGAAGCTTTAGCTTCTCCCACTTAGGGAGAAACCAGCCTGTGCAAATCTGGAAGCTAGCTGTGAATGAAAGGCACACTGTGGGCTGGGGCTGCAGAGCAGAGGGCAGGTGCAGCTTTTTGAGGTGGCCCAATTGACTCAGAGGGGCAGCCATATTAGAAACTAAGTTGTTTCCTGAGAAACTTAACAGAAGACCATAGGGGAGGGGAAGGGGGAAAAAAGGATACAGAGAGAGAAGGAGGCAAACCATGAGAGACTCTTAAAAACTGAGAATAAACTGAGGATTGATGGGGCGTGGGAGAGAGGGGAAAGTGGGTGATGGGCATTGAGGAGCGCACCTGTTGCGCTGAGCACTGGGTGCTGTATGGAAACCAACTTGACAGTAAATTTCATATTAAAAAAAGAAAAAGAAAAAAAACCTAAGTTGCAGGTTACTTTGCTGAGCACACTCAACTTCCCTTTCCAGCCTGTTTCTGACTTATATTCTTGGAAGGATTAGTTTATCAATTACATGATCCATTCCTGCTTAGCCACAGCTGACTGAACCATCTGACCAAAGGAGCTGATCAGCAACCAGTCAGACTCTAAATTTGATCTAAGAAATATAAAGAGTGAGTTGGTCAGATGCCATGTGCATGGAGCTGCAAGGTCAGGTAGTGGGTAGGACAGTGAGTCTACGAAGTGCCACACATGGCTCAAATTACAGAGGAGCAAATTGCTTGGAACATAGCAAGAAAAGCCCAAGAGAAACAAACAAGACTGTGTATGCTCAGTCAGAGACAGAGGCAAGTAACTCATTTTATGGTTTCCAATTGAGGAGAAGGGATTTCCTCCAATTAAATTATCTGTGAGGTTCCCCTCAATCTTAATTCTTTTTTAAAAAAATCCTCTTTTTATGAGTTTTTTAGAGTGGATTTCTTTTCTTACCAATAATTTCTGACTCAAGCATTGATTTGTGAATATGAATAACATTGTGGTACAGCATAGGGAATACAGTCAATGGTATTAGAATCATGTTGTATGATAATAGATGGTAGCTACACTTGTGGTGGGCATAGCATAACATAAACTTGTCACAACACTATCTCGTACACCTGAAACTAATGTAACACTGTGTGTCAAATTTTTTAATTAAGAAAATGACTGCACACACACACACACACACACACACACACACACTGCATGCATGGAGGACATAATTCTACTTAAAAAAAAAATAGAATGCCATTGTATTCATGAACAGTGAGACAGCCCTTTCCAACAAGAATTTTTGTGTCCAAATACATGGAAAATGGAATTCGTAATCTTTGTGGTCAGAGTGCCAGAGCCCAGAGTATTGGGTCATCTTATAAGAAGTTTGGCTTTGGCCAAGGCAGCAGCTGGAGAGCGCTCCTTCCTGGACAAGCAGAGGGAAATGAGCCATCTTTGAGCACCTACGAAGGGACCCTTGGATGTTACATAGAATTATATCCTTTAACTCTCACAGCCTTATTATTCAGTTATAGAAAGAATGTGAAGCTCCAAAAGGTTAACTAAACTGCTCAAGGTCACAAAACTAAGAACAAACACAGCTGAGAATCAAAGTCAGGCCACTTTTCCTTGTGGGAACTCTGTCTCCCAAAGACCAACATCCTAACAGCCACCCATTACAGCCCCATCCTCCTTGGGCAGTGCAATGGTTAACATTATGTGTCGACCTGGCTGGGCCACAGTGTTTGGTGGTTGCTCAAACATTATTCTGGATGTTTCTGAGATGGTGTTTTTTGGATGAGATTTCATTTAAATCTGCAGACTTTTGAGAAAAACAACTTGTTCTGCATAATGTGAGTGAGACTCATCCAGATAGTAGAAGGTCTAAATAGAAGAAAGATACTGACCTCTCCCAAGCAAAAAGGAATTCTGCCAGCAGACAGCCTTCAGAATTGAACTGCAGCACTGGTTCTTCTTTGGGTCTCCAGCCTGCTGGCTCACCCTGCAGGTTTTAGCCTTATTAGCCTCTATAATCGTGTGAGCCAATTCCTTAAAATCAATCTCTCTCTCTCACTCTCTCTGTCTCTTTCTCTGTGCACACACACACACACACACACACACACACACACACACATACACACACACACACACATCCTCCTGCATCTCTAGACAACCCTGCTTATACAGGTAGTGATAGGTAATTAATATTAGATTCTCTTTTTACTCTAGATAAGTTAGGGCTATTACTTCTAACATCTTAGGTTCATAGGAAAGCACACAAAACCACAAAACAGAATATGGTATAAAAACTCCCCTCCCTTGTATATGAAATCCCATTAGATTCCATTTTAGAGACTTACTTTCCTAACCTTGTCTTCAGATTCCAGCTTTAGCTCAGTGGGAATATATAAATTCACCAGGATATTACTTGTCATACTTTAACACCAGCAATAATAAGTACTGATTCTGGACCTATATTCTTCGGCACAATCACAAATCTCCGTAACCTCTATCCACACACAAATGTCATTGGTACCTGCAAGTGCCAGAGGGATGTTAATTTGAAAACTCTTACTGGCTGTAATTTGTTTGAAGATGGCGAACTGAATCACAAATCAAGCTAAAGGTGTGCTTCAATACTCTTCATTAGTATACAAAATTATCGGAAAGGTATGGGGACGGTGCATCAAAACCGAAACCTTTGATCATATATATAAAATATATCCTATACATTTTGAAATAAAAGGCATACTTATAAATAACCCATGGGTTAAAGGAAAAATATTAATAGAAATTATGACTGTTAACATTGTACAACAATGGGGATACCTGGATGGCTCAGTCAGTTAAGTGTCCAACTCTTGATTTCGGCTCAGGTCATGATCTCATTGTTTATGGGTTTGAGCCCCACATCGGGCTCTGCACTGACAGCGTGGAGCCTGCTTGAGATTCTCTCTCCCTCTCCCTCTCCCTCTGTCCCTCCCTTACTCACTCACACATGTGTGCACTCTCTCTTTCAAAATAAATAAATAAACTTTAAAATAAAAAGATAAGAAGTAACAAGTGTTAGCCAGGATATGGAGAAAAAAGAACACTTGTGGACTGTTTGTGGGAATGTAAATTGGTACAGCCAGTGTGGAAAACAGTATGAAGGTTCCTCAAACAATTAAAAATATGATACATATGATCCAGGAATGGATCATACCCACTAATGAGTATATTCCCAAAGAAAATGAAAACACTAATTTGAAAAGATATATACACCCTTATGTTTACTGCAGCATTATTTATAATAGTCAAGATATAGAAGCAGCCTGAGTGTCCATCGATAAATGAATAGATAAAGATGTGATACACACACACACACACACACACACACACACACACACACACTGGAATATTACTCAGCTATAAAAAGAATGAGGTCTTGCCATTTGCATCAACATGGATAGATCTAGAGGATATTATGCTAGGTAAAATGTCAGACAGAGAAAGACAAATACTGTATCATTTCACTTATGTGTAGAATCTAAAACACAAGTGAATAAACAAAAAATGCAGAAACAGAACCATAAATACAGAGAACAAAAGGGTGCCCGAGGGGAGAAGTGGGGGTGGGTTGGGTAAAATGGGTGTAGGGGAAAGGGAATACAGGCTTCCAGTTATGGAACAAACAAGTTGCAGGAATAAAAAGCACAGACTGAGATATATAGTCACTGGTGTTATGATAGCATCGTATGGTGACAGATGGTAACTGCACTATGGTGAGCAGAGCAGAACATACAGACTTGTCCAATCACTACATCATATACCTGAAACTAACATAACATTGTATGTCGACTATACTTCAATTAAAAAACAAAGTGTGTGGTTTCATGGAATTAAGTGATTTGGTGGTAGAGAGGTACCCAGTGGTGAGGGTGAACAAAAGGAAAGAGAGAGGGTGATTGGGGCTGGTGGCAAAAGGGGCACTGGTGACAGAGAGGAGAAAGCTAGAAGGAGGTGGGTCTGGCAGTAGAGAGGATCCTGGTGGCAAAGATGAGAAAGCTAGGACAGGGGTGAAAAAAAGGGTAAGTGAAGAATAAAATGAGCCTGGTGGCAAGGAGGGCTTTGAGGCAGAGGAAATAAGACATTGGTAGGAGGGGAGCAAAGGTTAGCGGATAGGGACCCAATGGCAAAGTGGTGGCAGGGAGGACAGTTCCAGGTGAAGGGAGTGAATGGAGTGTGAAGTCCAGATGAGGTGAGAGACGGGGAGAGACAGGGAGCGTTAAGAGGTCAGAGCCAAGTTCGGTACCTTGCCGGAAGCTGCTGATAGGCCAGCATTCCGAAGGACTCCTGCAGAGGGCTGCTAACTGCTCTCCCAGAGGGTATGGTGAGAGCCTGGATGCCAGAGTTAGAGAGGGTACAGCCACAGTCACTATGGAAGCCAAGTAGGACCAGAGGGAGCATCCCTTCCCACATACTCAGCCACCACTGATGCGTGGCTATCCTCATCAGAACACTTGCCCAGGTGGCTGCAAGACACAGAGGAGGGAGCTGCGTCAGAAGCCAGATGAGCAAGGAGGGCCAGGCAGGCTTGTCTGGTGCTCAGGGAAGGAGCATCAGAAGCTGTAACCCCCTCACTTCCAAGAATCCACTCTTGGAGAAGTTCCTTCGTGTACACAAGAGAACATGCTCAACAATGTTCACATCAGCATCGTTTGTCATAGCAAAAATAAAGTTTAGTCATGCAAGAAAACAGGTGGCAATGGGATTGGAATGAATTAGAACCACACATATTAAGAAAACAAAAATCTCCAAAGAAGTTCAATAAAAAAGTAAGTTACAAAAGGATACTAAGAGTACAATATCATTTATATAAGATTTCAACTCTACCAAATAGTACTACTGTTTTGGATGCACGTAGGAGTAGTAAACACATAGACTTACATGGGGATCACAAACACAGAATTCAAGATAATGGTGATTTTAGAGGTGGAAGGATAGAGGGGAATTGGATCAGGAAGGTACTTTCAACTGTATTTGTAGACTCTAAAGCTGAGGAATGGATACAGTGATGCTCTATATTCTTTTAGTGTCTTTCTAAGCATCTGAAATAAATTAATTTTTAAAGAAGAAATTTGGAGGCACGTGGTTTATTATTCTCTCTACTTTTCTGGATTTTGAAGGGTTTTTCAAATCAATAAGATACCATATTTTAATATATACTCTACATGAATAACTCCCCCTCTCCTGTCACCTATATTTTACCACTCAAATGAATTAACGGGAAGATGGAATGAGGTAGTGATATTATTATGAAAGTAGTGAGCCAAGGCCTTCTCTACTGAGAACCAGAACTTGAAATAAATTAAGTTTGGTTCAGTCTGGAGTATTAATAGGATTTAATTATTTATAAGCTAAGTGTCATAAGGGTCCATGATCCTTAAAAGAACTAATCACATTTCAAAGGGCATTGAAAACCGTATAAACGTAATAAAGTTGCATAGTCTAATCATCAGCTTGTTACCTGAAAGTCTGTGGAGGAAGGTACCTTACTTACTTACTTATATTCTAGAAACCAGCCTATACTTCCATCAGACTTTATAACAATGTTATTTAACATTTATGGAGAATAAACAAAGATTTTACACATAAACACACACACACACACACACACACAAATGCACACACACTCACACCCAACCCATATTTTATAAGGATACATACATATTTAACAACATCAGATACATTGGGAGACGACTATCAGGGTGCATGGACTGATGATAATTTGCCATGAATCAAGGAGTAAGCTTAACTCAACTCTCAGCACTTGAGATTAAGAAAAAAAAAAACAAACCAAACAAACAAAAACACAAACCTGGTCTCCTGACCTTATGGTGCTTATAAATTAGAGGGGAAAAGCAAATTTGTAATATGAATGTGATGGCTTGTAAAATGCTAAGAACTTCTGGATTCTTAGCAAAAGAGACAGTATGATAATCTCTCTAATGAATTAGTAATTTGGTTACCAATTTTTTTTTTCCCAAGAGGGGAAAGAGCTATCATCTTGAGTTGAAAGGAAGGCATTTCATAGATACACCCTTTGTCATGCTCTTAGTTCTCTTGAACTGTTGAACGTGGCTACAAGTGAAGAACCAAGAGAAGCCCGTAGAGAGAAAAGAGAGCTCTGCTGAAGGATGTCGCATCCTCTGGCATGGGTAAACACAAGCCGTCTCTTATGTTGAAGTGAAAAGAACATAAAGGCAAATATCCAAGGGATGCCACGTGTAACATGTAAGGATACAGGCTTCGTGAACATCTGATCCTACTTCTA
This sequence comes from Leopardus geoffroyi, assembly GCF_018350155.1. Lineage (NCBI taxonomy): Eukaryota > Metazoa > Chordata > Mammalia > Carnivora > Felidae > Leopardus > Leopardus geoffroyi. The sequence continues at coordinate 68,870,913 of NC_059333.1, read as the reverse complement.
TTACTAAAAGCAGAACCAAATATATACCAAAACTACTCACAGTTAGTATGATGTGACACCACCCCTGTGATGGGAGAATTCGGGGTTTTGGGTATTAAAAAGCAATTTGTTTTGATAAGACAGGATATAGGCTTAATACAGTAAAGGTTTTAGTGGCGCCTGGGTGGCTCAGTCGGTTAAGTGTCCGACTTCGGCTCAGGTCATGATCTTGCGGTTTGTGAGTTCAAGCCCCCCATCGGGCTCTTTGCTGACAGCTCAGAGCCTGGAGCCTGCTTCAGATTCTGTGTCTCCTTCTCTCTCTGCCCCTCCCCTGCTCATTCTCTGTCTCTCTGTGTCTCAAAAATAAATAAAACATTAAAAAAAATTTTTTTTAAATACAGTAAAGGTTTTTATTTACCGCTCACATCACCGTCTGGGGTAGCGTGGCTCCCTTGGCAGCTCCTCTCCAAAGAGCAAGTCAGGAATCTTGGTTCTTTCATCTCAAACACATGGAAAGTAGGGATGAGAGAGTTGGAGGATCACACAGGTCGTTTTAAGACCAAACTGGGGGCACCTGTGTGGCTCAGTCGGTTAAGCATCCAACTTCAGCTCAGGTCATGGTCTCAAGGTTTGTGAATTCAAGCCCTGCGTCAGGCTCTGTGCTGACAGCTCAGAGCCTGGAGCCTGCTTCAGATTCTGTGTGTCCTCTTCTTCTGCCTCTCCCCTACTCACGCTCTATCTCTCTCTCAAAAATAAGTAAACAGTAAAAAAAAAATTAAATGAAAAAAATTAAAAAAACAAAAAAAGCCAAACTCAAGGTGGCTTACTTCACTCCCCTACATTTCATGGATAAAAGCAAAGCCATAGACTCCCGTACCTGCAAGGAAACAGAATTTCTGAGGGCCCAAGAAAAGCAAACAGGGTGAGAAATGCATTGTGCTCCCTCTGCCAGAGGACTGGCTTAAGGAAAATTATCGAGGAAATAACTGCTAATTTTTGATGCATGTGACAATAGTATGTGGCCACTTATTTATAGAAACAACCAATCCTGACTTTTCACACTGATCTCAACAGCAAATCTAAGCATAAAAAAGAGCAAAAAAAAAAATCCATCCTACTCTCTCCCTAGTTGTGCAAAATCTCAGTAAAATTGTAGAATTTATGTTGACAAGACAGGTCTGATGGTGATAAATAAACCTTCCGTCCCATTAAGGTCCATTCTTTTATGTCTCTCAAAGTGTAGTTTTTTGAATCCTAGTTGAAAAAGAAATTAAAATTCAACCATTTATTTGGATGTGAATTTCAAAAAGAAAAATGAAAGGGAACAAATTAATTGTACAGAGCAGCAAAAATAAATAAATAAATAAATATAAATATAAATATAAAGATAAAGATAAATATATACTCTGCCTCTGCCTGGCATCCCTCTGGGCTGCCAGAAACAAACAAAACAAAACAAAGCTCAGAAACAAAACAAAACAAAAAAACAAAACAAAAACAAAACAGTAGTAGGAATTCACATGCCCAGAAAAGCAAAAGAAGGCTTCTCTCAACATTTTCTGCAGAAGCCCTGTGAGTTGCCTTCCTTGCCCTCCTCTCTTGTAACAACTGACCAACCTGCAGAGAGAGGGCCTTACCACTGGAGGTGCCTGTACTTATCTTGTCTTTTCTGGCAATTCTGGGTCTCTTATCACTACTACCACCAGTACTCCTACCACTACTGTTATCCTGTGGTCACTCCTATCACTAACCTGCAGTTCGTGACTTTGTCATAGGCCATGCACTGGGCTCTGCTGTTTCGCAACTTTCTGTTATTGCTTGAAACAATCCAGTATGGAGAAATAATCATGATGTCTTTTGTGCAGAAGAAGAAATTAAGGCACAGAGACATCAGGTAATGTTATCCAAGGTCGCACAAGTAGATGATAGCAGCCTGGAGCAAGGACTGTGACCTAAGCCCTAACTGAAGCATTTAGCACCTTTGCCTCACTGGCCCTCTGATAATATTTAACAGTAATTATTGATATTAATACTAACACAAAAAATGGCGGGGGGGAGTCACCTGCCATTCTAGAGGCTACATTAAGAGGTAACAACTATTGGGGCGCCTGGGACAGAGAGAGACAGAGCATGAACGGGGGAGGGGCAGAGAGAGAGGGAGACTCAGAATCGGAAACAGGCCCCAGGCTCTGAGCCATCAGCCCAGAGCCTGACGCGGGGCTCCAACTCACGGACTGCGAGATCGTGACCTGGCTGAAGTCGGACGCTTAACCGACTGCGCCACCCAGGCGCCCCCAAAAAAATTTTTTTTTAAAAAGAGGTAACAACTATTAATTTATTGCTGTATTTCCTTTAACACTTTTTTTTCACCCTTGGGTCAAAATAGAGGTGATGTTATTATTATTATTATTATTATTATTATTTATTATTATTATTATTTTAGAAATAGAGAGCAAGGGAGAGGGGTAGAGAGGGACAGAGAGAGAATCTTAAGCAGGCTCCATGCTCAGCATGGAGCCCAACATGGGGCTCAATCCTATGACCCTGGGCTCATGACCTGAGCCAAAATTAAGAGTCAGATGCTCAACCGGCTGAGCTCATTATTTCTTTTTTAACTGCTTTGTTGAAATATAATTCACATACCACATAATGACCACTTAAAGTACAGTGTATGGATTCATGGCTTCTAGTACCTGGAAAAAGTTGTGCCAACATCACTACCATCTAATTTTAGATTATTTTCATCACTCCAAAAAGAAGCTCCATATACACACCCCCACACTCTTACCTCCAACTCCGGGTAACCACTAATGTATTTTCTGTCCCTATAGGTGTGCCTACTCTGGACACTTCATATAAGTAAAATTATGCAACATACAACACGTGGTCTTTTTTGATGACTGGCTTCTTTCACTTAGCATGAAGCTTTCAAAGTTGATTCATGCTGTAGCACTTATCAGAACTTCCTTCCGTTTGATAACATTCCATGGTATGTATATGCCACATTTCTTTATTCATCTGTTGATGGACACTTGGGTTATTTCTACTTTTGGGCTATTATATATAGTATTGTTTTAAAGATTCACATATGAGTTTTTATATGGACACACATTTTCGTTTTTCCTAGGAGTGGAATTGTTGGCTCACATGGCAACCTGATGTTTTAATTTTTTTCCAAACTGTTCTTCAAAGTAGGTGCCCCACTACAGATTCCCCACAGTGAATGAGAGTTTCTCTTGCTCCACATCCTGCCAACACTGGTCATCTTTTTGATTATAGCCATCCTAGTGAGGGTGAAGTTGTATCTCATTGTGCTTTTAATTTGCATTTCCCTAATGACTAGTGATGTTGCCCATCTTTCATGTGCTTCTTGGCCATTTGTATATCTTTGGAGAAATGTCTATTTAAATATTTTGTCCATTTGAAAAATTGGGTTACTTGTCTTTTTTATTGTTATGAATTCCTTACATATTTTGGATATAAGTCCCTTATAAGATACCTGATTTGCAAATATTTTCTCCCACTCTACAGATTGTCTTTTCACTCTCCACTGGTGTCCTTTGAATCACAAAAGTTTTTAATTTTGATGAAATCCAACTTATCTATTTTTTCTTTTGTTGCTCATTATTTCATATCATATATAAGAAGGTCAAGGCTTATTTTTAATAAAAAATATTTAAAAATAAGAATCATATTAGATAAAACATTTTGTTCCCATATATTTTTTTTCACATATTTCATCGTGAGCATTTTTACCTGTAATTTACCTAAAATTTTCCCCCAAAATTTTACTTTAAGGTTATACTATCTGGTTTATCAAGCCCTCAAAGAAATAGTAGAATTGGAGAAGATTCTGGGAAAACATTGCAAAAAAAAAAAAAAAAAAAAGTCCCAAACTAGCAAGTTCCCAACAAGAATTTAATAACCCATTCATTTCTATTTATTTATTCTTTAAACATATATTTATTTTTGGAAAGAAGTGCAAACAGGGGAAGGGCAGAGAGAAGGGGGTGTATGGAGGATCTGAAGTGGGCTCTGTGCTGACACAGGAAGCCCAATGCAGGGCTCGAGCTCACAAACTGCAAGATAATGACCTGAGCCAAGTCATACCCTCAACCAATGGAGCCACCCAAGCATCATCCATTTATTTTTAAAGTAATATAATCACATCACAAAAATGCAGAAAGTAGAAAAAAGGTGTAAAAGTGCCCACACTCTGATCACCCTGGTAGTCCCATCATTATCATCTTCATGTACTTACTTCTGGTACATTTTTTTAGCTTATCTTTGCAGAATTGCAATCATACAGTATATATAAATTTGCATTCTACTGTTAAGTTTAACCCACCATAAGATTCTTGACATGTTTCTCCCTAGTTTTCATAACTAGCATTTTTACAAGCTGCAGGATATATCAAATGAATGTACTATAGTTTACATAACTATTCTTTTATTCAATATTTGGCATTTTTTTCCAGAAACTCTCGCCTTTTGTTTTGTTTCCTACTATGAGTAATGCATAGATGAACATTTTCTTGCTTATAGTGGCTGTTTCCACGCTTGGGATTATTTCCTTGGGATACATACCTAGAATTGTTAAACCGAAAGTTATAATTTTGTGTGTGTGCCTCTCAAGAGAGATTGCCAGATTACTTTCCAAAAGGTTTGATTCGCTTCGAATTGCTGCTGGTGATGATTGATGATGATATTTTGGGCACGATCATTTAAAAAAATACTTCATTAATTTAAGTGAGAAAAGAAAGTTCCTTGTTTTAAGTTTCATTTCATTTTTTTTTTTTTTTAAGTAGGCTTCACACCCAGCACAGAGACCAACGCAGGGCTGAACTCACAATCCTGAGATCAAGACCTGAGCTTAGATCAAGAGTAGAATGCTTAACTGACTGAGCCACTCAGGTGCCCCAAATTGGCATTTCATTTTATGACTACTTAAATTCAACATCCTTTGTAGGTAGGACATTCCAGTTTTATTTCTTCTAAATTAATTATTGTGAGGAACATGGTCCGATCTGTCATGTATTATATATGTGGCTATCTACAGCTATAGATATATGAATTTGAATATATAGGTCTGGGGATCTATTACTTTCAAATGTTATTTCAATAGTAAATTTATGTTTATAACCTTGTCACAGAGATACAACTCCAGTAAATTTCTCCTATACCTGCTGAACCAGGGTCTGTATATAAGTAGATTTGGGTTTTTTTTTTTTTCCTAGGCAGAAGGGCAAGTGAGGTGAACAGATAGATTAATAAAAAAAAAATACTCATTTAGGTAAGGTATTATTATGTCTTGATATTGCTCAGGTTAACATTTTATAGCCAAGTTCCCATCATTTTGTAGACATCTTTTAGTATGTAATTATTTTAAATATAGCCTATTATTTTAATTATCTCTAATTAAAAGCACTTTCACAGATCAATGTGTATTCTAGTAAAAAGGAACTTTGAATTCTTCCCACTTTATAATACAGTCCCCTATTTCTCTCTTCAAAGTAATTTTATATGTAGGCAGTAAGTCCCAGGGAGCCCCTTTAGAGGAGCTATGAATTTTAAAACTAACCCACATTTTTATTTTATTGTGCTACAAAAATAATGTTACAGGATTTTTCACTAAGTGTTTTTGTGCCTTCACTAAGTACTTTCCTTTTATCTGATTATTCACATGCGGCTTTCCATGAATACCAACTACTTCTATTTGGCATTTTACTTCATAGTGAGAAGGTGGATTCACCTTATCTTAATTATCATTATTATTCCATCACCCAAGTAGTCTTTGGAGACCACAAGAATGTGTCCTGTTATTTGCAGTTATGGTCAGTCATCACCATTGGAATTAATGCACAATTAAGTCAAGTCATGAATACGTAGACTCAGGTGCCTCTCTTGAAAAACTGGAGTGAAGACTTTGGGGGGTAATTTCACAATATTTTTTTCTTCACTGCTTTTTAAAAGAGCCCATCAGAAGTTTACGAAATAATATCTATTTACTTCCCACTTAACTTTGGGATTTTTCCAAAATTTAGGATGTTCTGAGGGCAGGCATTTATCTGAATCAAATGAAGGAAAGTCCAACTTACTTAGTTTTAAGACCGTTGTTCCACTTCTCCTTCTCCATTATTATATTCATCACTCCATGTGGTTGGTTTCTTCTTTCCCTATCACTATTTTATTTTAGTCTCATCAAGGGCCCCATTCCCATATTATTCCCTCCTTCTGGGTGCCCTTCTTTTTATCTTCTCCTGTTCTTTCTTTGAATACCACCAAATATCTGGCGGCATCTCTAGTTAAGGAGACCTCATTTTTTATAATTTCTGTTTTTTCATATTAATATTTGTCTTAATTTTCATAGGTAATCAAAGTAATTCATGCCCATTATAAAAACTGCAAAAGTACAACAAAGTAAGAAGGAATGAAAACTTCCTGTTATTCCAACTTCCAGAGGTAATCACTTTTAACTGATTGCTGTATTTCCTTCAAGTCTTTTTTTTTTTTTTTAAGTTTACTTACTTATTTTGAGAGAAAGAGAGAGACAGAGTGTGCAAGCAGGGGAAGGGCAGAGAGAGAGGGAGAGAATCCCAGGCAAGCTCCGTGCTCAAACCCACAAACCATGAGCTCATGACCTAAGTCGCAGTCAAGAGTCGGACACTTAACTGACTGAGCCACCCAGATGTCCCAAGTCTTTTTTTTTTTTTTTTTGTATACTAATACTAACACTAATACTAATACTAATACTAATACTAATACTGATACTAATAGTAAACCTGAACAAATCAGGATCAGAATCTTATTAGATACATTTTGTAACTAGCTTTTCTCACTTTTGCTTCTAATTTATCTAAAATTTGTAATATGTCATTGAAGAGAAGTCAGAATATCTAGAAAGCAAGATAAAGAAAATGAAAATCAACCATAATTTTATCATCCAGAGATAATCACTTTTAATATTCTGACCTATATATTTCTGGTCTTTTTTCCTATGTATATTCCTATGCACATTATTGCGAAAATTGGATCATACTCTCCCTATATTTTGTAAAATATTCAAGTCTTTGTGAAAATTTCCAACATTTACTCAACACACATTCATCAAGCACTTACCATGTTCTTAGTGTTGGGACAATATGGAAAAGTAGACAGAAAATTTCTTTGCTGTCCTAGACCTTATAGTCTAGTGAGGAAGAAAGACAATAAGCAAACAAATAATAATAGATAGGACATCCAAAGAGACATGTGCTATGGAATAAAAGAAAGCAAGGTAAAGGTTAAAGACCAATGGAAAGGGAGCTGCCTTTGCATGGGGAGGTGAGAGAAGGAGGGCTCCCTGGGGAAATGGTATTTGAGCAGATTCCAAACTAGCAAACAAACAGTATTATTTTCCTGGATTTTGTGGTATTTCTGGTATAGTGCATTTTTTAAGTGTTTTATTTGTGATTTCTCCTTTTCATTCTGAATAAATATTTGCCTTTGTCCCTAATTTTGTATTCCCTTTATTAAAGAGGGCCCCTAAATTGTGTAAGCATCAGTCCTCACTCATGATGGATCCATGGCTGGCAGCACCCTGTAAGGGAGGCTGGGAGATGGACCTCTTAACAATGATATTGGGCATCAGTCCCTCATCTCTGTCAGGGGTGGGTGGTCACTGGCTCAGCAGATCAGAAGCCCAGCCTGGTAGTGGAAAAGCCCAGAAGCAGATTCATGTTACAGAATTCTGGGCAGGCTTAGGATTTGGGGGTCCCAAGTACACCCAAAAGTGAGGCTGAAAAAAAGAGAACAGGTATAATACACGCAGGGCAAAGGATACACTCCCAGATTCTACTGCCAACCTCCCTCCCCACCCTGGCCAATGGAGCTTGGTTTATTCTAATTCATTCTCTGAGTTCTTGCTATCAGCAATTTACCTGCTTCAGACACCTCTTTTATTTTCAACATGTCAAAGACTTCTGAAACCCAGTGTCTGCTTGCATTCAGATAAGCCCCTCTATGCTTCACATGTTAGTTTATTTCTTGATAGAAGAATTTTGAAACCCAGACCAATTTCTTTCCATGCTACAGAAAGTGGAAGGTTTGAAAGCAGTCAGATGATGACAGGAATTAAAGTCTTAGTCTGCTGAGGCTTTAACATCCTGTTAGAAGAGACATTTGCCTGGCAGACTCCCAGCCTAGATGCCAGGCTGATCACCCAGTGATGTGGCAGCATTTGAAATGTCATGTTCTGCGTGTCCTGCTCACTCTATGCTCTGCACAAATATAGTGGTGTTGTTACCATCACTTACTTGGCTGCTTTTGAGTCCTGGAGCCAAGATATTTTAGCTGCATGGATCCTGCATTGCATTGATAATGTGGACAGATTTATATATGTAGCTTCCTATTGAATGTTTCTGAAACAATTTTCAGAAGAGTTAAAGGTAGCAATAGATCACAGCAACTTAATCATAATGAAAAATTTCCACCTTTGGAGAATAATATTGGGAAAACATATTTCCCTTAATTTTTTTCAAATTCCTCTTGCCTTGCTTCCATCTGTATAAGTGAGCTCAGTATTGCACACTGGTGAAGCCTGCAGGACTCAACCTGCTGGTTCTGAACTTCAGCAGCACATCAGAACAACCTGGGATCTTGTAATACATATTGATGCCAGGGATTCATTCCCAGAGATTCTGGTTCGGTGGTTTGGGGTGGGCGCCTGGCTCTGATTGTTTTTCAAGATCCCCAGGTGGTTAATCATGCAGCCAAGATTGAGAACCATTGTATCTGGGGAAAAACGGCAAAGAATGTCGATCTATCCCTTTCCCAAGGAGTGAAAGAGCAGAAAATCCTGGCAAGTGTACTGAATTCAGCCCTTAGGGCTAACAATTTCCAATGACAAAATGCTGATGGCATCTCTTCCTTCCTTTTTCTCATTGTGAGGGACTTAGAGCTTGAGAGAGGAGGACATCTGGGCCCCATGGGGCATAACTCTGCACTCAGTCTATAAGGTGCTGTTGTAGAAGAACACCTTCCCTCTAAGCTAAAATACTTGGAGTAGGAGATGTGATCCAAGAGGATGAAGAGGTTCTTGAAAATGTATTTTCTGACTTTACACTTGGAAGTGATCTCGGTGAAAAGAAAAGGAGGACACACAGAAAAAATATCCAGTGGAGGCCAGCTCAGATGGGAAAGCAACAGGGAACAAGAAGGGCATATAAAGAGATCTGGAGGGTGTTCCTGGGAAGCCCAATTGACTGAGGCTTGCAACGAAAAGCTATGGATGAGGGAAAGGGCCGCTGTAATGAAGTGAGAAGAGGTTCTTGGAAGGAGACATGGGCTCACTGCTTAAAGCCAACTACTTAATGTTGATGGATGATAAAAGAAAGTGAAATGCCATAACTGTTAATCCTTTTTTTTTTTTTACCATCTCTACATTATATTTAATTCGTTCAATCACTGCTTACCAAATCTTTTTTTTTTATATATAATCTATTGTCAAGTTAGCTAACATACAGTGTATACAGTGTGCTCTTGGTTTTGAGGGTAGATTCCTGTGATTCATCACTTACAACACCCAGTGCTCCTCCCAAGAAGTGCCCTCCTCAATGCCCATCACGCATTTTCCCCTCTCTCCCACCCCCATCAACCCTCAGTTTGTTCTCTGTATTTAAGAGTCTCTTATGGCTTGCCTCCCTCCCTCGGTTTGTAACTATTTTTTCCCCTTTCCTTCCCCTATGTTCTGTTTACTCTGTCAAGGAGAATGATCACTGTACTGAAAAGGATAGAATGATCATTGATTATGAGGAACGGAGATCCAAGACAGAAAGTTTAACTAAAAAAAATATGCAAAAACCGCCAGGAAAATTCTAAAAATAAAAAAAAGTAGTTAGAATGGGATGTTTAAAAATAAAACGAAATGAAAATGGGTAAAGCAGTGGAACAGGGCAGGATGTACAGCACCCAAATAGATTTTGAAATTTGCTATGCAGTAATAGTGGCATTTCAGCGAGGAAAAAAAGATAAATTATTCAAAATGTTGTTGGGGCAAGTGGCAAACCATCTTAAAAAAAAAATCTGGATATTGATTCCTCAAACCGAAACAAATTTGAGAGGCATTTTAAAATGCCAAGAAAAACACAAAGGAATGTATACAGTTGATCCCTGAACAACGTGGGTTCGAACTGTGCAAATCCATTTAATGTGGACTTTTTCAATAAATACAGTGCTGTGAATGTGTTTTCTCTTCTTTATGATTTTGAAAATGACATCTTTTCTAGCTTTTTTATAAGAATACAGCATATAATACATATAACATACAAAATATTTGTTTGTTGATTGCGTTTTTAGTAATGCTTTTGGTCAACAGTAGGCTATTAGCAGTTAAGTTTTTGGGGAGTCAAAGTTATATGTAGAGTTTTGATTGCCTGGGAGAGGGAGGTTGGTGCCCCTCATCTCCATGTTGTCCAAGGGTCAACTATATGGTGGAAAAGAATTTTCTTTTCTTTTCTTTTTTTTTTCAATGTATGAAATTTATTGTCAAATTGGTTTCCATACAACACCCAGTCCTCATCCCAAAAGGTGCCCTCCTCAATACCCATCCTCCACCCTTCCCTCCCTCCCACCCCCCATCAACCCTCAGTTTGTTCTCAGTTTTTAAGAGTCTCTTATGCTTTGGCTCTCTCCCACTCTAACTTCTTTTTTTTTTTTTTCCCTTCCCCTCCCCCATGGGTTTCTGTTAAGTTTCTCAGGATCCACATAAGAGTGAAACCATATGGTATCTGTCTTTCTCTGTATGGCTTATTTCACTTAGCATCACACTCTCCAGTTCCATCCACATTGCTACAAAGGGCCATATTTCGTTCTTTCTCATTGCCACGTAGTACTCCATTGTGTATATAAACCACAATTTCTTTATCCATTCATCAGTTGATGGACATTTAGGCTCTTTCCATAATTTGGCTATTGTTGAGAGTGCTGCTATAAACATTGGGGTACAAGTGCCCCTATGCATCAGTACTCCTGTATCCCTTGGGTAAATTCCTAGCAGTGCTATTGCTGGGTCATAGGGTAGGTCTATTTTTAATTTTCTGAGGAACCTCCACACTGTTTTCCAGAGGGGCTGCACCAGTTTGCATTCCCACCAACAGTGCAAGAGGGTTCCCATTGCTCCACATCCTCTCCAGCATCTATAGTCTCCTGATTTGTTCATTTTGGCCACTCTGACTGGCGTGAGGTGATATGTGAGTGTGGTTTTGATTTGTATTTCCCTGATAAGGAGTGACGTTGAGCATCTTTTCATGTGCCTGTTGGCCATCCGGATGTCTTCTTTAGAGAAGTGTCTATTCATGTTTTCTGCCCATTTCTTCACTGGATTATTTGTTTTTCGGGTGTGGAGTTTGGTGAGCTCTTTATAGATTTTGGATACTAGCCCTTTGTCCAATATGTCATTTGCAAATATCTTTTCTAAATCTGTGTATCTAAATACACATGCATATATACATGTATACATACATATACACACAAACATACATACACACACAAAAATCATACTACATGTTTGTTCATAAACTAAAAGAAGAAAACAAAACAAATTCTTGGCAGGATGCACATCAAACTTGACAGCAGTTATTTCTGGGACATGAAACTAGAGGACAATAAAGATAGTTTCTCTCTCTCTTTCTCTCAATCTCCCTCTCTCTCTCTCTCTCTCTATATACATATATATAATTTGGTTATTAACTTAGTGTATATATATATTTCTATATATAAATATACATATACAGACATAAAACATATATGTATATGCATACATAAAATATATGCATACTAAGTTAATAACTAAATACATTATCTTATATATAATATAAATATATATTATATATTTATTTATTAGCTAGGTATTAGTTGATTTAGTATTACAGAGAAGATATATAAAATAAAGACAAATTTGTAGAAAAACAACATTGGTTTAGAGTTTGAAGAAAAGCACTTGCTTGCTCTAAATAATTTCAAAATTTTTAACTCAGAAAAATCTCCCCCCAGGGTCCTGAAAGAATGTGAGATGTGGCTGTGTCATAGCCCAGGAAGTGAAGATGTACTGAGCAGGCATTATGCTGGTTAGTTCAGTCATGACTCATGGGGCTGGGGAGGAGGCAATGACCACTAGAAAGAAGCATCAGCAACTAAAAGTTCTGTTGGTCATGGAGGAGACAAAGGGACCCTGTGTTGCATCTGAGCTCAGCTACTCCCCAGCCCTGTGAACTTGGCCAACCTGCCTAACCTCACCTAACCTCCTAGAGCCTTGGCCTCCCCATTACACCACAGCTGGGTGTGAGCACTGGCTGAAATGGAGCAGCTAAAGATGCTTCCACACTGTAAGGGGCTGTGCACAGGTGAGGTGAAGCTTTAGTATTCTTTCACAGGGTTATTAGATGATTCAGCAGAGGAACATGATTAGATACAGGATAGCCAGACCTCGACAAAACATCTGATAACATTTTTCATTGTATTCTTCAGGCGAGGCTGGAAAATATGAGTTGGAGGCTGGGGCAACCGAGTGGGTTAGGAACTTGCTGAATGACCGTGCCTCTGGATGCTGAACTAATTGACTGACAGGAAATTTCTGTTGGCCTGTCACAACATTCTAGGCTATACTCTATCTTTCACATTTTAATTCTTATCAAACTTGCAAGCGACATGAAGTTAAAGATAGAAAGCTTGTCAGAGACAAAAACAGAATCTAAAACACCCTGTCAGGCTAAAACAAAGATGGATTTTTCAAGATAAAATGTAACTAAAATAATTTTGTCTCATAATTATATCAAAAATATAATTTCAAAGATCTTTAAAAATTATAATTCCAGAGTTAAAAAAAACAGGTAATCTCATATACTCTTGGTAAGAGTATAAATAGGTATAGCACAGAAGGAAAATTGACAGTACATATCACATGCCTTAAAAGTAAGCATATTCTAGGGCTCCTGTGTGGTTCAGTTGGTTAAGCGTTGACTCTTGATTTCCTCTCAGGTCATGATCTCACGGTGGTGAGAGCGAGTCCCTCGTTGGGCTCCATGCTGGGCGTGCAGTCTGCTTAAGATTCTCTCTCTCTCCCTTTGCCCCTTCCCAGACCCACGCACGTGGCACACACGCTTTCACTCTCACACAACAAAAGCTTATTTTTTGACCCAGAAAGCCGCTTCTGAAAATGTGTAAAATAGCAAAACCAAAGATATCCATCCCAGCATTACTTATGACCAAGAATAACTATAAATAACATACACATCTAATGATATAGATTTGTAAGTAAAGGATGGTATTCACATAGGATGAAGTACTATATAGCAGCAGTTCTCAACTGAGGGGTGATTTTGCCCCCCAGGCGATTTTGGCAAAGTCTGGAGTCTTCTGGTTGTCACAACCTGTTGGGGAGGGGAGGTGGTACTGACATTAAGGGGGTACAGGCCAGAGATATTGCTAAAACTTCTCCAATGTACAGGAAAACGACAACAAAGAACGATCTGTCCCAAAATGTCAATAGTGCCAACAAATAGTGTTGAGAAACTCTGCTATATGATCTTTAAAAATTATGTTGAGGAAGAATACCGGATGATACCAAAAAATATTTAAACATTTTATAAAATTTTTTCAAAGTTACAAAATACTAAAAGATTTCATTTGTGTGTGATAAAAAATTGAAAGACAATACACCAACATACTGGATAATAACTGATGAGTAGCAAGTCTACAAGTGATTTAAATTTTCTTCTGCATGCTTTTCTGCAAAGTTTCTTATCACACCTTGAAGATCAGTGAAGAAAAAATTCAATGAAGATGAACTATCAAGGGTTGGTCTTTTCTGTAAACAGTGTGAAAAAGTTTTGATGGCTTTGGTTGACATTGAGCCTGCAGTCTTGGACTAGATTAGCCAAGATCTATCTTATAAGATCTGGAATGAGGGATTCATGGTCCTCTCCCCCTGTGCTGTCCAGGTCTCACCTGGACTCTTGTGTTCAGTACTGGGCACTACATTTTATCAGAAATGTAGGAGTTGTGTATTTACACAGTGCCTATTTATCCAGAGAAAGATGCATGTGAGTGTGTCTTCCCATTAATTGATTTAGTAGAAGCAGTGATCTCAGTCTGACCCAATAAACTGAAAATTCTCTTTAGGCAACTATAGGATGAGTCCCTAGATAAATACCCAGTCTTTTCAGAACTCCCTTCCTCTACAAGGGAGAGGATTAAGATACACAGCCAGGGAGGGACTTCGATGCACACCAGGTCCTGCAGATCCTTGCACCCCCTGCTGGTCAACACTGCACGTGAAGTGGTGGCTGCTAAGGGCCAACTGGGCCTGCTCTGGGGTCTTCAGTGCCTGTCTGCCACTGAAACCAGGGGCTTCCTTCCTCCTTTAGTGCTGGCTGGGCACCACCTCATCCCTGCCGGTACCGCGGACCCCCGAGGTTGGCTGTGATCTCCCTGCCATGATATCCCCTAGCAAACCCAGCCAGATTCGTCAACTTCCCTACCCTTCTGGGCGAGGGCACAGGAAAACCCCGGTTCCTGGCCACAACGGAAGCACGGCTGTCTAGAGAGAGAGAGTTAAACTCAGGCCCTCCCTGCTAAACTCGGTCGCTGAGTTTATATATTGAGGGCAGGCTTTTTCTCCCCCATATATAAAAATGTTTTTGTGGGAGATTGGAGGAAGGAAAGCACTTTTTATTTTGATGTAATTTTCAAACTTATAAAAAGTCATATATACCCTTTGCCTAAAATTCAGCATTTACATTTTGTGTATTTGGCTTTATCTTTCTCTCTGTGTGTATGCATGTGTATATATACAGAAATATCATACAGAAATATTTCTCCAGAAATACAATATAAATGTGTATATATATACAGAAATATCATTTATGTATGTGTACATATATATTCTTTTCCTGAATCATCTGAAATGATGAAATCCCAGAAAAAATTTTGATATAGACAAGATTATTCTAAAGTTTATGTGGAAAAGGAACTGCAGCAGCTAAAAACAATTTTGAAAAGAAAAGGTAATGAGAGAAATCAGTCTACTTGATTTCAAGACTTATAACAAGTACATTATATAAGTATAATCTTATATAATCATATATATCATGTATTATGTATTATATATATAATCAACAGAACAGAGAACCCGGAAATAGACCTCTGAAAGTACAGCCAACTGATTTTCTGCAAAGGCACAAAAACAATGCAGTGGAGGAAAGAGTCTACAACAAATGTTGCTGGAATAATTGGACATCCACGGGCCTGATCAAAGTTTCACACCTTGTACAAAAATTAACTCAAAATGTATCTTATGTTGAAATGTAAAACTTTAGGAAAAAAAAACAGAAGAAAATCTTTAAGACCGAAGGCTTGGTCATGAGTTCTGAGATATGACACCAAAAGCATGATCCATGAAAAAAAAAAAGTCGATATACTGGACTATGTCAAAATTAAAAATTTTTGCTCTGTAAAACACCCTACAGATGGGAGAAAATATTTACAAGCCATATATCTGACAAAGGACTAGTATCTAGAATAAAGAACTTTTAAAATTCAACAATAAAATCTGAAAAATTAGAAAATGGGCAAAAGACATGAATAGGCATTTCATTGAAGAGGATAAAGAGATGGCAAATAAACACATGAAAAAATATCCAACATCACTAATTGCTTGGGAAACATACGGTAAGACCATGATGATATCTTATTATATACCTATTAGAACAGCTAAAATTTAAAAAATAATAATAATGACAATACCAAATGTCAGGAAGGATATGGAGAAACTGGATTTCTCATACATTGTTGGTGAGAAAGTAAATGATAAAGTCACTCTGGAAAAGTTTGATAGTTTCCTTAAAAGCAAAATACACCCTTAACATATGATCCAGCATTTATATTCCTGGGTATTTAACCCAGAGAAATGAAAATTTACATCTAGATAAAAGGCCACTTTATTTGTAATGGCCCCAAACTGGAAACAACAAAAATGTTTCCTAACAGGTAAATAGTTAAACCGTGGTACTTCCATCTGTACCATGGAATACTGCTCAGCAATAAAAAGAAACAAAACATTGAACATAAATTTGGATGGATCTCAAGGACATTATGTAGAATAAGAAAAGCCCATCGGGGCGCCTGGGTGGCGCAGTCGGTTAAGCGTCCGACTTCAGCCAGGTCACGATCTCGCGGTCCGTGAGTTCGAGCCCCGCGTCGGGCTCTGGGCTGATGGCTCAGAGCCTGGAGCCTGTTTCCGATTCTGTGTCTCCCTCTCTCTCTGCCCCTCCCCTGTTCATGCTCTGTCTCTCTCTGTCCCAAAAATAAATAAAAAACGTTGAAAAAAATTAAAAAAAAAAAAAAAAAAAAAAGAAAAGCCCATCTTAATAGATAACTTATTGTATGATTCCATTTACATAACATTCCCAAATAAAAAAAGGATAGAGATGGAAAACAAGTTAGTGGTTGCCAGTGTTTGTGATCAGAGGGAGGGGAGAATAGGTGTGAACATAAAGGAACACAGCAGAAACCTTTAGAGTGATGGAGCAGTTCTACGTTTTGATTGCAGTGTGGATTTTGCAAATTACACACGTGATTAATGGCATAGATGTGTGGAATTTTAAGGAACCCTGAATAACCTAAATGATCTTTAAAAAGAATAGAGTTGGGGCGCCTGGGCGGCTCAGTCGGTTGAGTGTCTGACTTCGGCTCAGGTCGTGATCTCACAGTCTGTGAGTTTGAGCCCCACGTCGGGCTCTGTGCCGACAGCTCAGAGCCTGGAGCCTGTTTCGGATTCTGTGTCTCCCTCCCTCTCTCTCTGACCCTCCCCCGTTCATGCTCTGTCTCTCTCGGTCTCAAAAAAGTAAATAAAGGTTAAAAAAAATAATAAAAAGAATAGAGTTGGAGGAATCTCCCTTCTTGATTTCAAAATTTACTACAAATCTACAGTAATCCAAACAGTGTGGCACTGTCATAAAGACAGATAGACCAATGCCATAGAATAGAGAACC
Source organism: Leopardus geoffroyi (assembly GCF_018350155.1). Lineage (NCBI taxonomy): Eukaryota > Metazoa > Chordata > Mammalia > Carnivora > Felidae > Leopardus > Leopardus geoffroyi. The sequence continues at coordinate 68,853,907 of NC_059333.1, read as the reverse complement.
CAGAAATAACTCCTCACATTTATGGTCAAATGATTTTTGACTGTTCATTGAGGAAAGAACAGTCTTTTCCACAAATGGTGGTGGGGAAACTGGATAGCCATGTAGAAAACAATAAAGCTGGACTCTTTACATTTAACTCAAAATGGATCAAAGTCCTAACATAAGACCTAAAGCTAGGGACACCTAGGTGGCTCAGTTGGTTAAGCATCGACTCTTGATTTTGGCTCAGGTCACAATCCCAGGGATATGGGATCAAGCCCCATGTTGGTCTCTGTGCTGAGCATGGAGCCTGCTTGGGATTCTCTCCTCTCTCTCCCCCCCTCTCCATCTGCTCCTCTCCCTCGCTCATGTGCTCTCTCTTTCTCTAAAATAAAAAATAAAAGACCTAAAACTATAAAACTCTTAGATGGAAACATAGGACAAAAGCTTTGGATGTTGGGTTTGGTAATGATTTCTTGGATATCACACCAAAAGCACAGGCAACAAAAGAAAAAATACATAAACTAGACTTTATCAAAATTAAAAACTTTTGCGTATCAAAGCACATTATTAAGAAAGTGAAAAAGACAACCCACAGAATGGCAGAAAATATTTGCATATCATAGCTAAGGGATTAATATCTAGAAATATATAGAACTCCTATAAGACAGCAACAACAACAAAAAACAAACAACCCATTTGGCAAATGGGCAAAGGACCTGAATAGGCATTTTTCCAAAGAAGATATAAAAATGTCCAAAAAGCAGTGAAAAGATGCTCAACAGCACTAATCACTAAGGAGATGCAAATCAAAACCACAATGAGATACCACACACACATACACACACACACACACACTCACTTCTTAAACCTAGAGCATCATCTTCCTGTGCCTGGCACAGAGCTTTCTGGAAGCCAAGCACCTCTAGAAAGGGAGGCAGCAGCATGGGGAAGATGAGATGGGTTGGGGGGCTAGCTCTGAAAGCTCCAGTTAGGCAGTGATGGGGAATCACTGGTGTGTGAGAGGCATGGGGGGGGGGGTGCAGAGTAAGGTGGGAAACTAAGGCAAACCAGTGGGAGGGGTAAACAGAAACAGTAACCCAAAGGAGAGAAGCTGAGGTGAAGGTTATGTCAAAGCCTCAGAAAGAAGACTGGGAATCAGTTCTCTCCTATCACATATACTTCTGTAGAGAACTCAGTCTGCAAATGCAGGATCCAGAGGAATAGAGGCGGTGAGGTGACAGCAGGTCCTCAAGGGGTAGAGAGGGGTCTGCACGGAGGACCAAGGAACTCCAAATGAAACAAGTGTGGCCATGAGGAATGGAACTAACCAGATGCCATGGTACAGGCTCCATCTGCACAGAGCTCCAGAATTGAAGAATGAGGGTGAAGGGTGCAGGAGACAGTGTACAAGCAGAGGGTGGGGGTGGGGAGTGGAGGAAAGGAGCTCTATCCACAGAGACCGTTGCCCAGAGCTGGGGTGAACTTGCTCAGGTCATGCCCGAAGTCATGGTAAACACTAGACATTCCAACAAAGCCTTTTAATGACAAAATCCTGCAAATAGAGAAGTGAAGAGGATGCCATTCCTTGGTGCTTTCAAGCCTTCACCAAGAAGCCAGACCAGGCAAATCTGACCTTGAGGCTATGAAATGGACAAAAAGAAAGCAAGCTCCATGCCTTAAAGGTGGGTGCCAGTGGTCCTCAGGCAGGAAGTGGCTTTTGTCAGGTATTGTTCTAAAGATGCAGTTAAAAATAACTTTTTTTTTTTCAGGTAGGCTTTACATTCAGCACGGAGCCCAATGCGGGCCTTGAACTCAGAACCCTGAGATCAAAACCTGCTGAGATCAGGAGTCAGATGCTTAACCAACTGAACCACCCAGGTGCCTCAACAACTTTTTTTGAAGACAGGAGCAAATCAGTTCCTCCCACAAAGGCTCCACACCACCATTAAGGAAAAGCATGTCCATGTGCACACGTCCTCCCCAAATCCCCTTGTAGGAATGAGTATACTGCACAATGTCAGGATTACGTGGCTCCTGTATGCCTGTGTACAGAACCCAGCAGGAGCTCAGTACATGTGTTTAAATGCATGCTTCTTTCTTTCATGCCCATTCACCTGGGGCAAGACCACGGGCCACTGCTGAGAAAGTGCCTGCTTGGGATTGAAAAAGGAAGGCTGAAGCAGCAGGAGGTGGATTGGGAAGCTGGGATCCCCCAATTTCCCCCAGCAGAGCAGTGGCACCCGTCAGCACAGCCATGAGGAGCTCTGTGGCTCTGTGCTGCTCTGGTCCTCCTCTCAGCAGACTCATCAGCAAGAAGGACAGAGGCCACAGGGCAGGGGCTGGTCTAGGAGACAAGAGTGTTCCTGAAGGTCAAGCCACCAACAAAACCACCCTAGTAAGTAGCTAAGTGCTTAGGCAAACCTGCTTCTGAACTACCCAAATCCAAGGCTAGGATGGCTGCAAGGCAGAGGGAGCAGGGCTGTTCTCCCCGTGGAAAAGTACCACTGGACGGACAAGACACGTCACAGGGTGCTTTGGCTCTGACAGCACCGCTGGGCAAACAGCTGGTGTTAGTCACCCAGCGATGCAGAAAGCATGACCAGAATGGGAAAGCCAGTCAGGAGAGGGACGTACGGAGGCAGGAGGCAGACTGAGATGTAGGGTAGAGCAGGGGCCTGGGTGGCGCCCATCCATGGAGAACATGGTCGGGGGAAGGTTTGGAGGTTACTGTGGCGGGTGAGGGGATGCTGACCCAGCATCTGCATGCCTACAGAGAATATGCCACCCACGTCCCCTACGCCGCCCCTTCCTAGCCAGTGTGCAGAGCAAGCAGCAGCACAAAAGCCCCTTCCCCACTCCATTCTAGATGGCCCTTTGAGCCTGGGCTTCACCACTATACTTGTCCCCAGAGACTGAGCTTTTCTGTAAAGGGGGAGCAGGGAGGGACTGCAGAGAGGAACAGAGAAGACAGAAATAGCTGAAGAAAGGGAAACATGTCAATGAGTTCCAGGAAAACGCACGCACACTGAAACCACAATGATCCAGAAGAGGCTAGTACTTGGTTACCGTCAGCTTCAGCATCCCGTTTTCCCTGATTATCTTAATGCGTTTCCTGTCTGAAGCAGTCATTTCCAACAGGATATTCTGTGGTCTGATCTCCCTGTTCTGTTCTCCAATGGCTGATAGAGGCAGTGCCCTGCGCCACCCTCCTCGTGCCCTGTCCCCGCCCTCAAGAGTCTCTGCCCCGCCTCCCAGAAGAGGACTTCACGAGTACCCAGCTGTTACTACAGGCTCCGTGGAAACAACCCACACCACCAAACAATTGGTTTAATTTTATTTCAAAATTGTACAAAATGGCCATAAGCGGCTATAAAAAATTCTGTCTTCAGAACACGTGGAAATTCAGAAAGAACAACAAAACAGGTATTATTCACAGTGTAATGGAAAAGCTTTCTCTGAGGCAGAAATTACAACTCTTCCTTCTTCTTCCCTAGTCTCTCGTGGTCTCCTTCCCGGAGCGTTCGAATAAAATTGGTAAACCCCAATTCCTACAGGGAATGGGAAGAGAAAGAGAAAAAGGAAACTTTAACCCCTGATGCAGATATGCACCCTCTCTCCCCCTTCCCTGATGCCCCACGTGCTCACTTCTCTGGACAGAGAAGCGGCCAGTGGAAGCAGCTGGCAATGCGGGGACGGTCTGTTTGGCTACTGGGGAGCCCTTTCCGACACCTCGGAACCTGTCCCTGCTCCGGGAGCTGGACTCTGGGACAACCTCTAGGGGCACTCTTCCAGCCAGGCTCACGGCCCTTGCTTCCCAGCAGAGTGCCAGCGCTGACCTCTGCCCTGCCCTGGAAGCCTCCCTTTGCTGCCCCTCTCAGTGGCCGTTTCCCTGCCCAGGGCAGATGCCTCTCCCCAGCTCACCGTGCGATCGCTGTCATACTTTTCTGCAAATTTCCCGTAGTGGTAGTAGTGGAATGTGGGGTAGGCCTTGATGGCCTCTTGCTGACACAGGTCCTGGTTTTTGTCTCTGACGCAGTCAACAGCAGCACAGGCAATCTACAGGCCCAAAGAAAGGGTGGGTCAGCACAGGAGGCCTCCCACGTGAGACCTGGGGCCTGGACCCTCTGCACACAGACGGCACTTCGGGCCTACGTCATGTGCTTTCTTTTTTTCTCCTCAATAGCAGGGATGAGCTGAACCAAACAGCCTCAGCCCAGAGCTCCACTGAGACTGGTGATGCCTGTTTCCAATTCTCAAGGCAGCTGGGTAAGGTTAGGGGACTCAGCTTGCAGCACCCTCAGACTACCCTTTAAAATCAAGAGTATAATGGCCAAAAAGGAAATTATGACTTGAAAGCATCTGTAAACACCACAGGTTTCGTGAGGCTCATTTCTATGAGGCATGGTAGGACTCATTCATTTATCAACTAACACTTTCTGAACATCTGTTTGCGGAGGGAGGATAGTACCAAGGTTAAGAACAAAGGCTTTGAAGTGAAGTTTCCCAAGTACAAATCTTGGCTTGGTTGCATATTCAGACTTAAGGAAAATTACCTAGCCTCTAGCCTCAATTTCCTCATCTGTAAAATGGGGGTAATAACAACACATAGGTTATCAGGAAATTATGAAGACTGAGTAAGAGAATTCAGGGGAGGTGAATTGGCCACAGGACCTGGCACGTGGTTAGTGGTCAGTAATGTTAGCTGCTGTTATAGTCGCGCCTACTGGCTCTAGACACAAGCCCTGTCTCCAGTAGGAGCTCAGCGTCCGGTCAGGCGAGTCAGATAAAGGGACAACTCCGAGGCATGATGGGGGTGTGACGTGACGGAGGTGGTCCAGGGTGCCAAGGGAACTGGCACAAAGGTGCTCTGCCCTAGTTTGCCCTCTGAGCGGCATCCTGAAGGAGGAGGAGAAAGAAGTTTCGGCCAGGGGAGCACATTCCAGGAACTGGAAGAGTTAGTTCAGCAGGACTACAGCAAACAGGGTTTTTGGTCACAAGGAGGTTCCCAAATTGGCCACTGGCCTCTTCCTGCCCTTCTAACAAATTCCACATGCTGGGTAGTTTTTCCTAATTATTGTTCTTTCAAAATAAGAGGGTATCAAGCAGGCACGGGAGAACCTTTTTTCTGTTGAGGGTCACAACGCAGAGAAGGGGGGAGAGGGTCACTTAATGGGAATACACCATACACAAGCATTATGGAAGAAGGAAGGGCAGATTCTGAGGAAAGGCAGCATCTTACCCAAGTGCTGCCATGTGCCAAGCCTGTCCTAGTTGCCAGGGGTACAGTGATGACCTTGAAAAAATCTAGTCGTCAAGTGACTGCCATCCTTACTGCAGGAAAGCAGTTAACAGACACATAACAAGGGAGATCATTTTAGAGCCCAGGGAATGCTCTCAAGAAATTAAAAGAGGGTGATTCAAGAAAATGATAGCCGGAGGGGCTGCTTTCTGGCCAAGAAGGCCTTTCCGAGGAAATAGCATTTGATCAGAGACCTGACTCAGGAGGAGGCAGCAGGTGCACGAAGGCCTGAGCAGAGAACACCCACCCAGAAACCAGCCCATGCCGGGACCAGAAAGAAAAATAAGCACGCTGCCTTGGAGAACCAGAGCCCATTAAGGCATTCAGACTGAACTCTTACCGTACTTGAAAGAAAGTTAAAATCATTCAATAGCCACAATTCACATGGTTCTATGGCTACGGGTATTCCCATTGGGATGGGGGCCCCCTTTCCAGGCAGAAGAGCCCTGCAGGCCACCAACAGTCACATTTACTGGTCACTGACCTTGTGCCCGAGTGAGCAGGGCCACTGCTCTGCAGGCAGCGGGACTGACAGAGTGAAGTGTGGCCTGCTCCCTCTCTGGTGACCAGCGTGCCACACTTGCCCCTCCCCCGCCTTCACGCTTCCCTCCCACTTCAGCTACATAACGTCTGTATAATAAGACTTCTCAGAGCAGAGTTTGCAAACTTGCTGCGCACAATCCATATCTGGCTTTCAGTCCTGTTCTATTTGGCCCACACAGAATTAAAAAAAAATAAACCTGAATTAGCTGCCAACCTAGAAAAAGAGCCAGAAGATTTTATATAAAAGTTTGGCTCTCCAGCTTCTCTTTAAAAGCCAGATTTGATGGCATTTGCCCTGCATTCCCACAGGCAACACGTGGCTGGAGCAGAGGGCAGTGGTCTCCTTCAGGTGGGTTCTCCCAGCTGTTTGCTGAAGTCTACACGGAGCCTGACTCACCGGGCTAGCAGGTGGGCCCCTGCAGTCTCCTGAGAACCTCAGCTCACCCTGTAAAACACTTCCTGAATTATTTAGAAACACGAGGCAGGTGCTCCTCTGACTGTCCTCGGCGTTCCACTTCTTGGGGCCCGGTCCAGGGGAGCCCTCACACACCGGGCAGCCCTCTGCATCCGGCCCTCAGTGAGCGGCTGATGCCCCTCTGCTACGCTGACAGAGTGTTTGAGGAGTGTTGCTCCAGGCTGCTGCTCTCCCCGCATCTGCTTTAAATTATGAATTTAATTTGTATACATGCCCTGGAGCTGTGGGAAATATAGTGTATGGTTTTATAAATTGACTAAATTAAAAATGTGTACTTATTTTGAATCCCCTCAACTAGCTGCCAGCCACGTACATAGATTGCTACTTCTGGCTGCAAAGGCTCCTCTACCCTCCATTTCTACAGGAAGAGAGGAGTGAAGTGCGGCTCCTTCTAAAGGAAGTGGCTTAGGGGGCACCTGGGTGGCTCAGTCTGTTAAGGGTCGACTTCGGCTCAGGTCATGATCTCACAGCTGTGAGTTCGAGCCCCACGTCAGGCTCTGTGCTGACAGCTCAGAGCCTGGAGCCTGCTTCAGATTCTGTGTCTCCTTCTCTCTCTCTGCCCCTCCCCCTCTCATGCTCTGTCCCTCCTCTCTCTCTCTCAAAAATAAACAGACATTAAAAAAAAATTTAAAGGAAGGGGCTTAGACTCTGGAAAAAAGACAGCAAATATTCCGCTTCTCATCTATCCCCATTTCTCCTGTCTAAATGCCTGCACCCCTTACACCCACTCCAGATTTGCGCTGACTGAACTACAGCACTGAATGTACACTATCACTTCGAGATCTGCTCCACGGTACTTGGTATCCTGCTGTGGCCCCTTGGCCAAATACTTGCTAACTGGCACCCATAACTCTTGGCTGCAGGGAACCACTGCGTAAGGCCAGTGATGGACGGGGCTTGAGAACGTGGTCCCCCGTGAGGTCTCCAGGGACTGAACCTAATCACCCACGCACTGATCTGCTCATCAACCCCCCTGCTCTGGCTCCTTCCCCGCCTGCTCCCCGTTCCTCCATCCTTGAGGCTGTAGCCTAAGACCATCTCCCAAATAAACCCCCTACACGCAAGGGCCAGAACCTGAGTTTGCTTTGGGGAAACATCTGACAATGCCTGTTTATCTGGTTCTGAGATGCCCCTTTCCAGCTGGACAAGTTTGACAGAGTTTTTTAACCTCTGTAAGATCCAATCTCCTCTTCTGTAAAATGGGAGATTAATAATATCTCCTTGGTTATGCTACGATGAGGACAACATGACATAATGCTCTCAAGTATCAGTGGAAGAGTTTTCAGAAAATATCAAATATATTATTGCTTCTTCATTCAGTCAACATTTACAGAGGCTTCAGGCATCAAGACTGGAGGGAATTCAAGGGCAAATGAAGTCCCTGCCCTCAGGGAGCCTTCTTTTCTGAAGGACAGAGAGCCCTGTAAACTCAAGGGACTAAACACACCAGGGCCAGGGTTCCATCAGCTCCTGCTGCCTAAGGGCACCTGTCCTGGGATGACCTTCACACCTCCCCAACAGCTGCCTTCAAGGCCAGCCCCACTCCCAGCCCCACACCTTGCCAGCCCAGTGGTCACCTGACCCCTGCCCGCAATCCACCAGCCTTCCACCTCAGGTCCTTGTCCTCCATGGCCCCTTCCCTACGGTTATCTGTTCCAACATTAGCAGTATGCAGCCTTTTCTCCACCCAGTGTGTCAACTGCTAAAGCTCCCCAGTAAGCTCCTGGGAGGGGTGGAGGCTCCCCAGCTAAACTATGAGCTGCCTCATGCGGATTTATTGATTCAGTAAAATAAATCTCTGCAGGAGCTAATATTGACTTTGGCTATGAAAATGGAAGTGAACAACCAACTGCATATTGATTGGGGAAGGAACAGAGACTGGCTTCTGGGTAGAAAAAAATACAATTCCAGCTAAGAGGTGGCAGCATGGGTGTCCGGAAGAACTAGGAGTCAAGAAACTCTGTTCTGGCTATCAGTGACCAGCCAGGTGTCCCTGGGCAAGAGACACGGTCCTCTCTGGGCCTTGATCCCTCATGAGTAGGAGAGGGCTGGATGGGCCACCACTCCCCAAATACCACCCAGTAGCCAGTACAAGAGCTCTTAAAAATTATAAATTCCTGGAACTGTCTCTAGACCTCTGATGTGATAGTTCTAGGATGCACCCAGCAATCGTGGCACCAGTAACTTTAGTCCCCCAGGCCGAGAGCGAACACTTCCCTGGTGTTACTGAGAGCCACCTCCAGGAACCCCAGGCCTGCCAACTATCTGGCAGAGAGGGACAGAGAGAGTAAACATGTTCCTGGAAATGAGCAAGGGTAATCTCTGGCTTAGAATAAGGGAAGCTGGAAGGAGAGAACAGAGGGAATGACACAGAGGAAATGACCCCCGGAAAAGGCCAGTGACATTACTGGCTCAAGTTAAGACAATTAAGCAAGGGCATATCAGTGTCTCAGAGAAGGAGGGGGTCTCCATAGAAATGGCGTCCCTGTGCATCAGCAGATGGGAATGAGGAAGAGGAGGGCTGGCCCTCGGCTGCTCACTATGGGCATAGCCAGCCTGGCCCTGCTTGTACTGATGTGATCCCTTCACAGATCCTGGAGCCATGGAGACCCGAGCAGCCGGAGGTCGGGGGGCAGGGGGTGCAGGGAGACCCCACACTTCAGCCACTCTCTTGTCTACCCAGAGTTCTCTGGGTGAGAGGTGAAGGGAGTCAGTGTGGAGTGACTGACAGTCCTGGGCTGGCTCCAGGGAGTAAAGGCATCCCCACACCAACCAACCAACACCCAGATTGTGAGGGAGTCCTGCTGGGATGGACCTCCCCAGGCCCCCAGGAGGAGCTCCTGTGTATGCACTGGCCCTGGGTGGCAGAAGGGGGCAGGTAGGGACAGAGATGAAGACGGGAAGCCCCTTCTTGCCACACCCCTCTCAATGCAGGCCAAGTGGCAGGCAAAGGAGAAAAGGAGAAGTGAGCCACAGGGGCACAGCCAGACCTTGTGGGTGATGACAGGACATCATGAGTCCAGGGAAGGGTCCTGGGGTCTGAGTCCTGAGTCTGCCCCCTCCCCACACACGCACCCCAGCCTGGCTCTGTCTGACCTGCTGGCCCTGTATAGTTCTCACATGTCATCACAGGGCCAACCCCAGGAAATCCAGCCTGCCCTGGCTGCACCTGAGGAACTCACTCAAAAAAATGTAAGGCACCACAGCAGAGATGCGTGTGACTTTGAGTCTGGGTGTGTGTGAGCATGCTTCTGGGGCCTCTTGGGTGAAGAGAGTCCCAGGCTGGGAAGAGTCTTCGTGATCGTCTAGAGAAGCACCCCGATCTTAGAGAGAGGAGAATTCAAGGCCTGAAGAGCTGATGTGACTTCTCCAAGTCACACAGTTTAGCAGCAGCCAAAAGCTGCACCAGCCTGAGTTCCAGAGTCTTCTCTTGCCACACACCCTTTGGCCCCAAAGTCACACTTTGCTCTCACCTGGGAGGGACCCACACTGCCCTCACTGCTGGAGCTGCCTGGGGGGTCCCCTCTCCTCCCCTCTAATCCAATCCTGCAGCTCTAGCTTGTTAATTTTATGCTTCATCGGTTGGCAGCTACAGGAGCCTTTCCCTTAGGCAGGATGAGGCTCTGCACACAGCCTTGCTCTCCTCCACCTTGGCTGCCTCCAGTTGACTTTTGTTGAATTTTTTTATTTGTAGTTTCAATTATATAAGTGATGCATGACTACAAATCCTACTGTAAAAAGATTGAAGCACTAAGAAAATATAAACAGATGACCCCTTTACTGCCCCCCTCTTCCAATGAAGGGCTGTAACGGTTCAGTGTATCCCTTTTAGCTGACTTTACAGCAAACATTCAGCCTGCTCTATGCTGCCTTTATGAAAAGAATGTCCTGGTTCCCAGGAATTCTCTGATCTCAGCAGAGCCTATTCAGGAAGGGGACCTGAATGGGAAGGGAGGAAGGTGTAGGAAATGGCGGCAGAGCAAAGTCAGAGGCAGGGCAAGAGACAAAGAGGGGTCTCTTACCTTTCGGTCATCTTTAAAGACGTTGGCGGTGGCCGTAAAGTGCGGGATGACCTTCTTACAGTGTGGGCACCCTGCGGGAAAGGAGGACAGAATGTTGCACGTACGTGCAGGGGAGGCTGCAGAGCCAGGTGCCCCTCCTGGAACTGATAGAGAAACCTTTCCAGGAGTTTCCCTCCACCCAACAGACTATGGTGGGGGGGGGGGGGTTCGTCTGACTCCCACCCCTTGCACACCACACTGTCAGGGTCCTGTGTCAACTCTGCCCCTCAAACACTGCCCTGTGTTTCTGCTGTCAGCACGAGGGCTTTGTAGGAGTCTGTGTGCAAACGTCAGGTCCGCTCCTGCCCGGGACCTCCCACCCCACATCCTCCTGCCATACACCGGGCCATACACTAAGTGCCATACACTTAGACCCATACACCGGGTCTAAGAGGCTGAGGGTGGAGGAGATGGTCACTGCAGTCTTGCTCTGCAAGCTCCTTCCACGGAGGGCTGCCTGGGAGCTACGGCACAGAGGGAGCTTTGGGCCTGGAAAAGGAGAATGTGTGCTCAGGACTCTCTGAGTCTGTTACAAAGCCCTGCTCTTGCCTTATGGACAATAATAAATCTGTCCATGTCACGACTGAGAAAATGGGACGGAGAAAGGTGGTGGCAGGAGCAACCGTCTGAGCCCCCACTGCTCATGTTTTGCTGCTAACGTCTACATTCCCAACAAATCCCCACCCCAGACCAAGCAGCCAGACCAGGCCCCAGGTCCTCACGCTATCCTTCTATCCTCTGCTCTACAATCAACCTGAGCCCTGGATCCAGGGACAGGAGACCCAAGGTCAGGTTAAGAGGAGAATAAGCCACTGGGTTATCAGGACCTGGGTTCCCGACTATGGAGAGAGGCCTATCACAATGGATGAGGACCCATAACTCCGGAGGCCCAGGGTGTGACAACAGTGCTAGTGTCAGCTGGGGTGACAGACCCCCTTTCTTGGCCCTTCCCTCAGCATGAGCAGATCCAAACCCAAGCCCACCTCTTTCTACCATTCCCCAGACACTGAACACAACTGCCATGAGAACGGAACTGATTTGAGGGAGGATTTCCTTGACTCTGGTAATTAATTCTGATCAAAGCACAGGTGGGAAAGGCCAAATGCCCTATGGGGAGAGTTGGTGAACAGTCGGGCCGGCCAAGGAGAGGAACAGAAATGGCTTTGCCCATCTGCTTTCTCTCTTTTTAAAATAAGATAATAACGACTGGCATTTCAAAGAGTTTTGTGAAACCAAATTAAAGCTGAGCTATAACTTTAATGTGAATTTAGCATTGGAGCCAGTTCCTGAGATGGGCAGGATCACCCATATGGCCTGGCTGGTGGAGCTGCCAGCTGGCCCCAGAACAGTGTGGACAATGATGGGGAGGGGCAGGAAAAGGATTTTCCCAACATCCACTGCAGGTGTAGAGAAGAGAGCTGGGCTGGATGTGAGTTCTATCAGAACTGAATGCCGCAGAGTGCCTAACTTGTGGCAGATACTAACAGATGATTTTTTAACGGCCTCAATGGCAATTACAAGAACTCTTTACTAATCTGACCCAATGGAGGGAAGAATAGCTCAAATTCATGAAAATTTCACACTATAGAGGAATGATGGTTATAGATTCCAAAACATCTAGAGGGCACAATGTGCTGGTCGACAAGGCTCACCAGAGCAGCATCTTCGCAGCACCTAGCGGTCCCCTGTGAGCGGCACACGGATGCCCACTAATAGCATTAGGCTGGCTGGAAAGAAGTTATCCTCTCCCCCAAACCTGGTATCACTATTAATTTTTCCTTTCTAAGCTCTTTGCTTACTGAATGTATAAAGGTAATTGTCAGCCTAGTGCAAATTCCTATTACCATCAATTTAAAGTATCTAGATCTCAGATTAATCACCTTCTGGTGCATCTAATTTTATCATTATCCAAAAGAAAGAGCATGGCAGATGAATAACTGGAGGGGAGGCTGTTTTAGGAAGGGCATGAAGATGTTCCCAAGAGGTGTCAGGTGGGCCAGAAGAGGCATGATCTTTTAATCTGGGCTCTTTAAAAAGGCACCACCTATGTATAGCAAGGAAAGAAACTTCCCAGAGTGGGGAGACAGAAAGAAAGACCGAGGACAGGACAGAAAATTCCAATGCTAAAGACTCAGCACGCTGGCCTAAGAAGGGCAGTCACCATGACCAGACCACTGAGAGCAAAGTGGGGGCTTGGAACAGGAGAAAACAATGAAATAGCCAGAGGAAGATCTCTGTATAAACCGGGAGGAGGTGGGAGGAGGAGGTGGGAGGTGGGGAACATAGGGAAGAAGTGGGAGGTGGGAGGGGGCAGGAGCTTGAGGACATGGGGGGAGCTGGGAAGTATGGGACATGTCGGGGAGGTGGGAAGTGGGTGGGAGACAGGAGGTGGGAGACAGATGGGAGGTGGGGGACATGGGGGGAGGTGAGAAGCAGTAGAGATTGGGGAAGGATATGGGGATTGGCTTTTGCTTCTACTTTATACTTACCTTTATCAGGTGTGTGATCTTTCTTAGTATTAGGTTCTTTATATGTAAATAACCATAAGGACGTGTCATATACTATATATAAATAAGTATATATTATTTTCATAACTGAAAAATGTTTAAAGATTTGCCTTTGGATAGATCCACCTCCCTGATGAGCATCTCTGGAACAGGGTTCAGGCACAGGAACATGCAGTAGAGAAGGGAAACTCTAGGTGCCAGGCCCTTTGATGGAAGCCAAGTCGCCCAGTGGAGCAGCCCTGAACGGGCTGTTTCGAGTTGTTTCTTGCCAGAGTACATAGACTGTGAAGCCCTTGAGCTGTGGCAGGGACCATGCCTCCTTCTCTTGTATCCTGGGCCCCAGATACCACCCAGCACACAGTGGTTCTGTGAGGGAGGTCGTTAGCACCTCAGTGGGGTAGGAGTCCTGACTCCAGAGGTCTGGGGGAAAGAGGGGAGCAATCCCAGGGGAAAGTTTGTAGTCTGGACTTTCTAAAGTCCACCCAGGGGTTGGTCAAGGACCTCTGCTTCTGTGGCCAGGGTTTCACTGCTGCTGAGAAAGCTCATACTCTCTGAATTATGTCTATGGCAGAAAGAGCACCAGCCCAGGCTGCAGGGAGGGCTCTGTCGCTTCAGTGCTCCGAAGCCTTGGGTAGGTCACACATCTTCTGGGTCTTAGTCCTGTGCCTGGCATTCTGCCCAGAAGGAAGACAACTTCTTAAAACCCACTCAGCCTTCTAGGCATATGCTAAGGACAGATGAGGACAGACAAAGACAGTGAGAGGCTCTGCAAGGAAGGGAGAGAGCCCAAGTCCCGCTCTGACCTGGAGAAGAAAAGGCAAAAACAGAGGGACACTTTGCTGCCTGAGGGCAGGGGTCTGAGGCTGGGAAAGGTGGGCAGGAGGCAAGCCCTCTCAGAAAGTGAGAGGGAGGAGTGACTTTACGGATTACTGACACTTGAAAAGTGGGGCAGGAGGGGAGGCAACAGGAGGGCTGGCTACAAGCAAGCAGGTTTATGACTAGATTGAGTTGCCTGGCTTCTCTGTAGAGCGAAGCTTTATTATCCCCACTCCATTAAGCTGAGCTGTAACCGGGGGGAGAGAGACAAGGGCAACAGAACAGTGGGAAATTCAAGAGCCTTCCCTTTTAAATATCAATTAACTTCAAGATGGAACAACACAAAATCCAAAGGTCACAATCACACGTGTCACTTCCTCAACTTAAACTTTGATTAAAAGGGGGATAGAGGGGGAAGTTAGCTCAGAAAAATGTGGTGTGCTTTTCCCACAGATTCAAACCCGATGGCATCAAAGCCACGTGGAGGAGGTCAGGGAGGAGGACTGGGCTGGGGTACTCAGGAAGACCAGGAAAGCAGAGGCCAAAATAGGTCGGCTAAATTCCAGGGTTTGAAGGTGAAGTCAGTGCTCTGTGGGACAGAAGGAGCCAAGGGGTAGGTGGAATTGGCAGGTGGGAGGCAAGCAGCCTAGAAGATTCCAGGGACATGAGGAGACTGAATAATTTTATGGCAGGCCCCTGCCACAAACAGAAGCAGAGGGCTTTACGACTGATGTGAGCAAGGCTCCCCAGAAACAGGGAGAGAAACCCTGACAGAGCTAACAGGAAGAGGCCTTGGATTTGGAAGGACCTCAGCCTGGGATGAAACTGAGGAGCCCTGACACAGCAGGGATGAGCCCAGGATCCGCCTGTGGCTGCACTGTTCCCTGGTGGAGGGATCTTCTTGGTTCAGTCTGGCCCACCCCTCCACCTTGCACCTTGGCGGGCACCCCCCAGCTACTTACAAGGGGCATAGAACATGACCAGGGTGTGCTTCTTCTTCTTCAGGGTCTCCCGGAAGTTGTCCCCTACCAGGTGCAACACGCTGGTCTGCTGCTCTTCCCACGTGGGCTCTGGGGGTGGAGGGGCCTCAGGGCTGCAGGAATGGCAGGGAGGGGAGACGGTCATAAAGGGAGGCCTGTGCAAGGGCAAACACTTCCACCCCCACCTGCTCAGAGGAGCACCCAAGAAGAAATCACTTTGCATCCTTTCTAAAATTTAATTTAAAACCTGTGTTCCAACGTGAATAAATCTGTACCATCAACAAAGATATTCTGATTTCCTCTGAGGAGCTTATTAAAAAGCCATTTTGTGATGGTGTGGAAGACCTGAGCTCCTTTTAGGGCAGAGCAGTCTCTCCAGGTGTCAGCCATCATCTTGCCACGGGTACAGAAACTCCTTCGCCTGGGTTCCCCTCCCTCTCTCTCCCCCCCTCTTCCTACTGCCTCTTCTGGGATCCTGAAGGACCCTCCATTATGCTTTGCGCTGGTGGAGAGAGCATGGACCAAGGAGTGAGATGGGTCTGGATCCAGATTGCTTATCACCTGTGTGAACTTAGGTAAATTACCAAACCCCTCTGAGCTTCATTTTCTTTTCTGTTAAGTGAGTACAATGATACCTATTTCCTGGGATCCCTATGAAGAGCAGAGACAGTGTACCTAGGGCACCTAGTCAGGCCAGCAACTAACAGTTGCTAAGAGCCCATGTGCTCTAAGAAATACTAGGCATTCATTGTGTGTTTCTAATTTTTCAGTCTTTTTCTGTCCACTAGTTCCCTCCATTGTGCCTCACAAAAGGACAGATCTCAGCATGGTCCCTGTGCAAGGATGACACACAAATTCATGAAACGTTCCGTATTTTTTCGTGATGAGCACTGGGTGTTATATATAAGTGATGAATCACTAAGTTCTACTCCTAAAGCCAATATTATACTGTATGTTAACCAACTAGAATTTAAATAAAAACTTGAAAAAAAAAAACCCAGAAACAAAAAAGACAGATCTCAGGGTCTTTTAAAAGCCTTTGTTGCCTTGTCCCCCTCTCTACAACCACACTGCTCTGCTCCTTCTCTGAGAAGGGTCTCTGGGGAGTGGTCTGCACCCAGTGCTGCCACATCATCCCCTGCACTCTCTCCTTCACCCATGCACCACTGGTTTCCACCCCTGGCCTCAGCCCTGGCCCCAGCCCCGAACCCAGCTGAGTGCAGCCCTGAGCTAGCCCAGGACCATTCCTCTTTCAAGAGTCCCCTCTATCGAGTGTTCACAGGGTCTCCCTCCTCTTCAGGTTCTATCTGAGCCCCTGCAATTCTCAAAAGATCCCATTCATCCACATGGCTTCCATAATTCCTGTGCCTGAGGAGGATCTGAGCCCAGACCTCTCAACAAGGCTCCCTAATTCCAGGTGTTTTTCAGATACTTCTGCTGGAAGGCCCCACTTGGAGGTCACCCCAATCCTAACAAAACAGAACAGATCACTCTTCCCCCTCCTCCACACCTCCCAAACCAGCTTTCCTCAGCTACCTCTCCATTTTGGTCAATGGCACTGCTGTTCCTGTGACCAAGACCGGCCCCTCCCAGCCACCCTGTCTTCCTCCCTTTTCTTCCTCTAGGTCCCCTGCCCTAACCCTGGCTCGTGGACGACACCTGACCTCCCTGCTCTACCTTATCCCTGAATCCTGCCTCCCCGGGCTGGCCTGCTGGTGGGCCTGTCTCAGTCACTCACAGCACACTTGTGTACAAGCCTGGAAACACCATCAGCCTCACCCAAATTCCTCACCCTGCTCCTGCGTGACAGGCCTCGGTCCTCCATCTCAGAGCTATCTGCTGTTCATGCCCTGCCTGAGAATTCTTCCCAAGCTCCCAAAAGAACTACTATTTGTCTCTGGGCAAGGCCGCCAACCTCTCTGAACCTAAGTTCCTTCATCAAAGAAATAGGAATAAAAACTCTTGACCTCATAGGATCTGAGGATGAAATGGGCAACAGATACAAAAGCAATTGGCAAAGCCTGGGAAGGTATTGCCACTTATGTGGCAATACTGTCAGTTATAGATCCAAATAACAGCTGGCATCAATAATAAAAACAGCTTCCTTTCTCTGAGTATTGCCACACCACACACCGTGCTAAGCACAATAGTCTAATTTAATTCTCTAGATGAGTCTTTGGGAAAGTGTTGTCTCCGTTCTACAGATGGGAACAGGCTTAGTGAGGTCAAGAAAATGGCCCAGGGTCACAATCTAAGCACAGGTCTCTTAGACTCCAAAGTCCATGTTTTACCCTCAGTGCTTTTCAGGTGCTCAGCAGCAGAGACTCTGCAAAGAACAGACACAGCTCCTCTGTGCTCACTACCTGCAGCCAGGCCTCTCCTGATTCCCTCAGCTCTCCCACCACAAGTGCAAGCACCAAGAAACTGCCTGAACCCCACCCTGTTCAATCCTCCCAGGGTACCAGCTCTGGCACCGGAGGGAGGCTGGAGAGGCAGGTGTGAATGGCAACCTGCTTCTGATGCCAGAAAACCCAGAAGAGGGAGTACCTTGTCCCTTCTGGAAGTGAGCCACCACTCGCCTCTGATCCCTAAGAGGGAGGCCAGGCTATTCTGAGAACCTGCCCCCAGTGATGAGCAGGACAAAGTGGGAGAAGCTGAGACTAGGACCTCACTAGTGTACCCACCTCTTCCCAGGGGTCTCTCCTGAACCTAGTGGAACCTTCGTTCCCATTCTATAAGTGGGTATTTCTCAAAACACTATGGCTGTGGGTTCCATTCCCACTTCCTGAATCAAAGCTTCAGGGACAGCAGCCCCAGGATCTGTACTTTAAACAAGCACCTCAATACAATGTGACACATATATACTCCTAAGTTTGAGCACAAATGTCCTAACAAAGTAACTCAATCTAGATGCTGCTATTTTGCTTGGTTCTCATGTCACATTTGACTCTAAAGTCTTGGTTTTCATATGGGAATATACTATGCTTTGTACCAGGGACCTCAGCAAAGGCTGGAATATGTCTTCTTTTACTTTATCTCCCCTGCCTACCCAGTGCTGAAATGAGGAAATATTCCCAAATATTCAAGGGTGTGTGTGTGTGTGTGTGTGTGTGTGTGTGTGTATGCGCGCGCATCTTGGGGGAAGGGTGTAGATAGGAGAAAGTCTCCTTAACTACGTCCTAACAATTTCTGCCTCTCAAGCAAGGCCTGGGACTTCCTCCATTTCCCAGGGTACCTGTGTAATGGTTCTTCTTCCTCATAGGACAGGGAAATGCTAAGAACTGCAGGTTCCAAAGACCTTGGGTGAGGAGGAGGTCCTTGGGCTAGTAATTATGAGGCTACTCAGGTTCTCTGGACTTGCAGGCTGTTATGGGCTGAGTTGTGACCGTTTAGCCCCCATTTACATGTTGAAGTCCCAGCCTCCAAGTACCTCAGAATGTGACTGTACTTGGAGACAGGGTCTTTAGAGAGACAATTAAGTTAAAATGAATTCACTGAGATGAGCCCTACCCTAATCTTACTGATGCCCTTCCAAGAAGAGGAGATTAGGACACAGACACAGAGGGAAGACTGTGTGAAGACGTGGAGAGGAAGAAGACAGTCAAGGAGAGAGGCCTCAGAAGAAACCAGCTCTGCTGACGTCTCATCTTGGACTTCTGGTCTGTGGAACTGCGAGAAAATAAACTTCTGCTGTTAAGCTCCCAAGTCTGTGTTACCTGTTGTGATAAATCAGCAAACTAATACATACACTGAGGGAGCTCTTCACAATCCGTATTGTCAGCCCCAGACCACCACAGGCTGCCTCGTGGACACATTACTGGAGGCCTGGTCAACCACCAGCAGACCTGGTCCTGAATGAGTTCAGCTCTGAGAGTGAAGAGCTGTGTGTGTCCTCCAGCCATCAAAGCAGATGGAATAAAACGCCATGAGGAAGCCTGGGGCTAGGTCACGGGGAGAGGGGGTGGTCTAAGAAGACAGACATGCCACCCGCTGCACTGGTGCTGGTGAAACTGTATCCGGGAAGGCTACCAGTGACGTGCTGCGTGAGAACAGGTGGCCAGCACCCCAGAGGTGGCTTTAGAATTGGAGAAATCCAGTCCGCCTTGGCTCTTGTGGCCCTCAGCCAGGGTTAGCAGCCTCTAAGGTTTACTCTGTCTCCTCCAGGCCTGTTCCAGTGGCCGCCAGCCAGGAGTCAGGATGTGCTACTGAGACCACAACACTTACTTTCGCATCCACTCAATAAAGTTCTTCTTTGTTCTGAGCGCAGGCACTGCATATTTCTCTCCGTTCTTAAAATACTTCAATGTAGGAAACTCGGAGATGTGGAATCTTTCTGCCAGGGCCTTGTTGACAGTGGCATCGACAGCTGCAAGGACACCAGAGCTCTGGGATGGGGGAGAGGCCAACCATGCATGACAGCCTCAGACACCGTGCTGGCAGAAGAGGAGCCCAGATGCCAGCCCCCAACCTGCCCGGGACCTGCCAGTGTTTCACTGGGAGTGGCTGGCTCCCTGGGCTCATATATTCCAGGGAATGACTGCACACTAGAAAGTGCATTATTTCTCATTTGTGGGCTGAAATGAGACTTTTAAATCTGCCCTGCCAATTAGGCTGTGTAGACTGTGGCCGTTCCCAATAGCCAGGGTCCCAGAGCAAAGAGAGAGAACTTTGAGGCTTCACCCCAGAGCCATGACCTGGCGGAGGCCACGTGGACAGCGTGGGAACACGACCCCGTCGTCTCTCTGCACCGCTCCATCCCTGCTCTGGGCCCCACTGTCTACAACATGTGTACTCAGGGACAGTGAAGTCCTGCAGACCTCAGGGATCAGGGAAGTGGCTGCGGAGCCTGCGCGGGAAAGTCACTGTGATGATTCAGGTCACTGATTCTTCAGAAGAAAATGGTGGTGGGGAGATTAAGAAAAGGAAGCTTACGTCTGCTTCTCCATGGAGGACTTCTGCTGCATTCTCAAACTCTGGCTTCATTTTCTTACAATGACCACACCCTGTGGGAAGAAATCAAGAGAAAACATCCCCATGGCATGGAGGCTCCAGTGATGCCCCTGCCTCTGTGCAACAGCTGGGCCCTATTCACAGACACCAGGGGGACCTGAGAGAAAAGAAGCAGCACCAGCTCAGAGGCAAGAAATCTTTTCCCTAATCCGCTTGGTAGAGAGGGGAAGGTGTGCAAGAGGCAAAAAATGAAGTCACTACATGAAAAAGACTGGCTATATGTATCTATAGGTCCTATACTGGATATACACATATATAGGTCCTGTGTGCCAGGCACTGCTATAAGAGCTTTAGATCCTCACAACAGCCCTGCAAGGTATAACCTGATTATCTCCATTTTATAGACTGGGGACTGGCCAAGGCTACTTACACTGCCACAGGTCACAGAGCCAGGGTGCGAACCCAAGCAGTGTGGCTGGAGGCCACAGTCACAGGCAGTGTGTGCTTCCCAGCACCATTACCACTGCCATCCCCTTCCCCAGGGGCAAAGGGAGCCCGAGGCTTGAACCGGGAATAAGCATTCAGAGAAGCAAGAATACATTCCAATTGTCCCCACAGGGGAGGATGTATGATATGACAGGCACGGGGATCAGGCCTGTCATTTCCAAATGCCTATTTCTTCATATAAAGATTGCTCTGCCCTCTCCTCCAACCACACACATGCAGTAACATCATGAATAATAAAATTTGATACATTAAAAAGTAAACAAACACTTTGATAGGTAATGTCAGGACATTTGTACATGGCTTTCATTTTAGTAGAGAGTACTTTCTGGCTTCTAACACTGCAGGGGCTGTGAAGCAACAAGGTCCAGACTGGCTCAGGCTCGGGACAGCTGAAAGGTGAACCTGGCTGCGTGGGGGCCATGCTTGAAGCAGGCTAAGCAGAAGGCAGGGACAGAGCTCGGCCTTCTCCTGGGGGTACGGCTGTGTGGAAGCCAACAGCACTGCAATTCTGTAGCTAACTTGGGAGAAAGGGAGGCAGACAGACATACCAGTATTAGCAAAGGAGACCTCCCACAGCCTCCGGAAGCTACCAAGCCATGGGAAGGGCTTTCCTGCTTCCATCTGAGCACTTGGCTGGGGCAAAAGTTCCTGTCTTCTCCAAAGTCACTCCTGCAGAGCTCAGCCCCAGGGGGTACCAGAACACAAACATGTCCCCTCCACCCCTGTCTGTTCTCAGCTTCCTCAGTCCACGCTTACCCGTTCCTCCTAGGGACAAGGGGTTCCACAGTGGCTATGCTGCATCCCCCCTCCCCCACCCACACACTGATAGTAGAAACTTTAAGTGATCATGCAGCATCCAGGCCAGAGCCATCAAGCCCCTCTTTGGACAGAGCATTCTGGGGAGCCATGAGATGACTCAGTGGATAGAACTGTCCCTGATGGAATTCAGCCCAGGGAGCAGCTACAATTCTCAGTGGCACCAGCATTTTGGTCCTTCTCAAATGGGCCCAAGGGTAAGGGAAACCTGTGGGTTCACGGTCTGACTACAGCCCACTCAGGATGCCATGAACCACAGATCACCATGACATTGAAACATAAGAACATCATTTTCCAGAAATGAACATTTAGTGCTATCACAAGCCATTAGTCACTTTCTAAGCAATCAGGTTACAAAGGATTGTTTTGTTTTGTTTCGGTTAAGTTTATCTAGAGCTGAAAACACGTTTTCCCCCAAAGAAACAATTTCATACACAGATTCTAGGCAGGTTCTCAGGAAAGACTATAAAAACCCATTTAACAGAATGTGCCTGAAGCATACAGAGCGTGCAGTGCTATTTCTACTTCACTGAACTGTCCCCCAGATGGAAAACACATAATCCAGCTCCGGACACCACACAGGCCTCTGCCTGCGGCGAGCTGCTACCCACAACAGCAAGAGAGAGCATCTTCCTCAGCTCAGGGTGGGACTCTGGGCCTTCCTGGGTCACTGACACTCTTAAGAATTTAATAAAAGCTTCTCCTTCCCTTCTCCCAGACTGATGCGTATAAAGTCCAAATTTACGTATAACTTCATAGGGATCCGATCCCCTATCTGGCTCACAGACCCCAGTTAAAAGCCAAGGCACACAAGGCCCAACTTCAAGGCATTCTTTCCCATGGGAGGTGGGGCAAAAGAGCACAGAGCTGTCCCTACAGGTGTCCAGGCTCAAGTGTCCATTCACACCAATCCATGTGTCAGGAGTAATGGAATATTCTACAGAAGAGTCTACTGACTTGACGTGGAATATACTAAAATGAACTTTTTTTTTCCTGGTTCTCACTAAGAGCAAAGGAGTAAGTCATTCTCTGGAGCTTATGGTCAGGATGAAGGAGTTCTAGAATTCTTAAAGTGGACCCCCACTCCTTCGGCCTGCCTCCAGGCTGACAGCTCCTGGCAGCCTGCCCCAAGGGATCACCCATTCTCCCGTTCCCAGACTGGCCCTTCCTGACTGTGGTGGTGGAGGCTCACCTTGCATGAAGAGAAGTCAGGAAAAGGAAGCTCAGAGGAACTCCTAATGCTGATCTGTCACCCAAGAATTCAGCCTGCCCTGGAGAAGAGGAAGTGAGTGGCCGGGGTCACCCACTCAGTCCAGTGGAGACCTGGGCTCAAGGCTCCAACTGGCCTCTAAAAAAGGCAGGAGTGGCAGGGAGACTCACCCCTGACCACCCTCTCCCATAAACAAGATATGAATGGTATCGTCAGGCCAAGTGCCAGCAGGGCCCATGGTCAAGGTGGGCAGTGCGATGGACTGGGGACTGGGGGAGGGAAGACAAAGAAAAGCCAGCCATTGCCACTGACAGAAAACCACTATTTCTTTCCAAAATGTCCCAGTCAATGTGACAGGACCCCTGAAGACAAGAGAATTCACCTTCATACCTTTATCAAGTTCTGGCCCTTTGATGCCACTGTCCTGCTGGGGTAGCAAATAGACTTCCATATCACCTGCTAGCTTCTATCCGTGGTGGGCCAGAGATGGACTCTGAGCCTGAGAATTGGCTCACTGGGAGGAAGGGTCTATCACAGACATGGGAGGGACAAGTGGAAGATATGCCAGGAAATGTCCAGCCTCTTTAGTTTGCACTCATGCCTCTCTCCTGGACTTCTGGCCCGGTCTCCCAGGACTCTCCTTAAGATAATAAAAGTACTTGCTCACTGTACTGGGCTTTGCCAGCCCAATGAGACAGACGGGACAAGCTCATTAGAGCCAGAGATGGGCCCTGACATGGGATTGAGGTGGATCTTCTGGCTGGAGTTCCCATCACTGTGTCCACATGACACAAAATTCCCCCCAAATTCTGTCCGTCAGCACCCACTCCTCATCATCACAGCCCTTGCCCTGATGGACCAGGCATCTCCACACAGTGCCTACCAGGCTCCGGCCCCTACCCTGAGTCTTTGGTTCATTCCATCCCCACCAAACCAACCATTTCTCTTCTACTCACAAAGTACTTATTCATATATTTCCATGGCATTTAATTTCGTACTGCCTTGTGACTGTTATATTGCTGTCTTCTGATATTTAGGAGCAGCCAGGACATCTTTTCAAGACATAAATCAGATCAAACTCTCTTGGTTATAACTTTGCAATGGCTGTCCATTACAGGTACATCAAAATCCAAACTCTACCATGGCCGTAAACTGCACGCCATCTGACTCTCCCACCCACCGACCTCAGCTCCTGTCACCTCCCTCCTGTCCTCTGCTCTGCAACCTGTGGCCTTCTTTCTGTTCTATCAGACCAAGCTCACTTCTACTTCACGGGTCTTCATGTACTCTTACCTGGAACATGTCTTTTCCCCATGTCTGTGCACGGCTGACCACTTTCACATCATTCAGGTGTTAGCTCAAATGTCACTTCCACGGAGAAATTCCCTGACCATCTAATCCAGAGGAGCCTCACACCATCATGTTCTCTTCCAATATCCTATTTATTTTCTTAACTGTACTCAAAACAACTGGAGTAATCAGGAGGTGCCTATGGTGGCTCAGTCAGTTAAGCATCTGAATCTTGATTTCAGCTTGGGTCATGATCTTGTAGTTTGTGAGTTCAAGCCCCGCTTTGTGCTTTGTGCTGACAGAGCGAAGCCTGCTTGGGATTCTCTCTCTCCCTCTCTCTGCGTCTCCCCAGCTCGTGCTCTCTCTCAAAATAAATAAATAAACTTTAAAAAAACAACAACTGGAGTCATCTTCTTACTTGAACCTGTCCATTCCAACTGGAATGCAAGCTCTGTACAGACTTGGCTGTGTGTCTAGCTCACCACCATATCCCTGGTACTGAGGATGGCAGTCAACACACATTTTGGATGAGTTAACTTCATGCCTATACTGTTCAGGTTTACACCTGTGCGCACAGGGTTTAACTGGACTAAATTCTTTTGGGGCAAGAGTCATGCTTGTATCCGAATAGTTGCTAGTTTGACTATTTAGTATAACTGGCAGCCAAGCCAGTTACTGGGTACATACCCACCGCCTGCCCACCATTTATTCACTTCTGCTCCTTACAAGGTCTGTAAAACATCTCTGGAAATCTCCAACATCTATGGATTTTGTTCTACAGCTTCTCCTTCATACCCTAGAGTACTCTTCCCCTTGCTTACAGCACCAGTTCCCTCTGCTTCCTGAACAAGATACGAAGGCTAGGCAATAAACCTCTGTAAAGAGAGTTATGACAAGGAGAATGACCAGGCCCCAAAGAAGAGAAAGGTCTGGCCAGACGAACATCTCCCTTGTTGGCACCCACCTATTCTGGAGCTCTGTGGGTCCTGGGCAGTGCCTGCCTTGACCCCAGCCCCAGCCTTTTGGGCCTGGCCTTCAGGATGTCCTGGCCGTGGGGGCTGCGTGAGAGCCAGAGGAGGAGGTTACAGAGCAGAAGCAGGACTCCAGCCCACTGAGTTTTAGTGTCCTGATTGTGATTTGATAGGCCATTAAGTTTTACTGCCAAACTTCCTTGTTGGGTTTTTATCATCTGTGTAAGTGCACTTACGCTGATTTTCATGACCTGGCACAGGGGCTGCGTGTCAACTCCTCGAGCACATTCTTTTCTGGCTGTGGGAATGTTAGCCTCCCGTCAACCCCAAGCTTTCCAATTCCTCTGGATTACACCAACTTTAATTATACCTATGATTTTATTACAGATCAGCTATGGAGACTTCCCTGGATCCTGGAACCAGGATTTTCCAGGGGACCAGATTAATCTGGAAAGCTCCCATGTAACTGGGACCCTATAGGGAGCCTGGATTTTCCTATCCACATTCCTGCTGCCTTGCCTGGAACTTGGCTGAGAGCATGTCAGGGAAGTGGGGCTCCTACAGATGCTAGCAGACACACTCACATTTTAACACTGTGATGAGCTCCTCCAGGGACCGCAGGGCTCTTTCAAAGCTTCTAGCTGTATACACAACAAAGCTGACTCGTAGATACTCACAGACACTCTGGGGGCAGGCTCACACACTGACGGATGCCTTCATCCATCACACAGCCCTCTTCTTGTGCAAAAAGAGAGTTGTTTTTTTTTGTCTCTTCCTTTACATTAGTGGAAAATGTAGATAACAAGCTTTTAAATTTTTTCTTCCAGGCTTCTATCCTAAGGAAATAATCTGACATGTGGACAAATATTTATGCATGAAACTGTTCTCTGCAGTGTGATTTATCATGGGGAAATACGGTAAACAACTCGAACCTGCAACATTATGGTGCTGGCTAAGTAATTTATGGTGCCATTATACAATGGAATATTATGTGACCACAAAAAGCATGTACAAAAAAGAATTTTTAATAACATAAGAAAACACAAGATAATTTTAAGAAAGATGTAAAGGAAAAACATGCATGGAAAAAAGGACTTAAATAAAATTAAATCCTTTCTTCCCATCTGGTACAACAAGATGAAGAATACAGAGGAATTAAAGAACAAGATGAAAAAAACAAAAATATTAGAACAAAATGCAGAGCACTGGTTTTATAACCTAGGGATGGATTTCCCAGGCAAGCCATGAATCCCAGAGGTCAAGATGGGGAAAGACAGGCTTGCAGAAGGCTCAGGGGTGCAGGTTTTAATCCTGGCTCTATCTTTTTGGCTAAGTGACCTTTGGCCAGTTTCTCAACCTTCTGGTGCCTTTCTGTCCCAACCTATAAGTTAGGGATAATCATGATATCTACTTCTTAAGATCTGTTGTGAATATCAAATGAGTTAGTACATACAAACTGCTTAGAACAAATGCCTGATCCATGGTAAGTGCTCCATAAATATTCTACTTAACTATTTGACTACAAAAAAGGAAGCTTTTGTACAATGAAAGGCACCATAAAGTTAGAGCTAGTAACAGACTACAAAGAGAACACGTGGCTTGCGTGAGAAAACATATCAAGATTACTATCGATAAGTATAGAGTTCCAGCTCGAGAAGAAAAAAACCCAGCAGAAAAATGGGCAAAGGATACGAATAAGTGGTTCACAGAAGAACTACAGAAGGCTGACTAGCACATGAAAGGATGTTCAATTTCTCCAGAGGTCAAGGAGCTGTGGGCAAGTTGCCCTTTTGCCCAGTTTGGCAGGAATTGAAAAGGCGGACAGTTATCTGTGGCTGGCAAGGATGCAGGCTGTCACACACTGCCAGGTGTGGCAAAGACTTTCTGGAGGGAAGCTGGCAGTATCTATCGAAGCTCAGGCACACTCATCCTGTGGTCCAGAACTTCAGTTTCAGGAGTGAGTCACGAATATTTAGACATGTTCCCGAATACATATGCTTACAAATGTTCACTGCACTGTTTGACTAATCAAAGACTGGTGGCCAATGTCTATCACTAGGGAATGGTTTAAAATCTATACCTCAATTATTAAATACTATTCAATGGTTGGAAAGATCGAGGTAGATTTATATGCCAACATCTACATGTACACAAAAACATCTTCAAGACCCACTGGTAAGTGAAAAAAAGCAAGCCACAGAAGAAGACAGGAAATGATACTATTAACATAAAAAACCTAAACTCAAAACACTGATATTTAGGTAGAAGCACAAAAGGAGGAGAAAGATGTTCCAACTGGTAGCAATGGTCAACCCCAGTAGGGGCTCAGGGGAGGGAATGGGGACTTCACTGTTCATACTAGATTCTTCTATATCCCTTGAACCTTGCGCTGCCAATAGTAAAAACGTTAATATTATCCTTATGTTGTTTGTGCGATTAAAAATAAAAGTGATAGCATGAAGGACTTTTATGGCATGATAGTTACACAAATCCACACATGTCAGAAAAAAACTCTATTTACCTATATGTTGATTGAAAAAATAAAAAAAAAAAAGGGGGGGGGGGAAATAAACTAGAAAGAATGATGCCAAAAAGTGACAAGTGGTTGCTTCTGGATAACGGGATTGTAGGTGGTTTTTTTCCGCCTTGATCATTTATACTTCTCTGTACCTTCTAGATTTTATACGAAGATCATATTAATTGAGAATAAGACAGAAAGTAAGAAGCAGAAAATCTGGACAGGGCTCTGCTACCGAGCCGAGGGAGACAGCCCAGCTCCTGGAAGGCAGGCCAGGCCCAGCAGCCTCCAGCACACGTTTCCAAGAAAACCCCTGGACCTGTTGCCTAGGAATGCAGGTGGATGCAGCAGGGGTGCACGGCGGGGACAAGCTGCTTCTCGGGGACAACCTCCCCGTGAGCCCTCCTTTGTTCCTTCTACCAGCCCCACGTAGGTGACGCTCCCTCAGGTAGTGTCCTTCCGTGGCCCAAAGCAGGGCTGCAGGCACACAGACAGGGGGGAGCAGGTGGGTGTTCCTGCAGCCAAACACACAGTGACAAGAAGATGAGGACAATGCATTCTGACTTTTCTCCTTCAGGAAGTTGCAGAAAGAAACAAAAGGCTCCAGGAGCGGCAGTAGTCCGTGTTCGGCCACCACACCCTTTTTGGACACTGTCCTCTGTGGGGTCAGAGAGCTGGGCCTGGTGCTGCAGCCTCCCTCGTCCATGCCAGGCCCCACACTGAAGGCCAGATGGATGCAAAGGGGGAAGCGCTGAGCCATGGAGGGTTGCCCCAGGGCTACGAGTGAGGCCCCCACTCTATCCCTACACTGCACAGCACACACCCTCCTCTCAGAGCCCACTGCTCACACTCAGACTGTCCTCCCCAGGAGGCTCATCCCAATTCTGGAAGGCGAGGTCCACGGAGCAAACCTGCTTGTAAATCTCAGTCCCTGTCGTTCTCTCGGTGTGATCTGGGCCAGGACTGGAGCTAACGTACGTGGAGGGCCCTGCACTGTGCTGAGCCTGTGCTTATTTGCTCAGTGATGACTCAGGCATCAGATGTAGAGGCTGCAGAAGGATCTGTGAGAGGTTTCTAACCCACTCCAGCTAGAAGGCAAGGGTGAGGGAAAGAAGGTAATAAGGCAAGAGGAGAGGCTGAGGTGGAAAGTAAGTGGCAAGAAAGCTGGAAAAGACGGTAAAGAAGCAGGAGACCACTGGAGGTTTGATAATAGGCAACAACAGGGGCTTTTCCTGCCAAGAATCCAGGGGGTCAGCTCCATAGGCACCCTGTGAAAGTTCAAGCACAGAACCAAGTGATTTGCTTCTGGAACGTACAGATGCCAGGGAGCACCCACCTGGGGCAGGCATCAGTCAGGTGGAAAGCTGAAGGTCCTTTCTCTTCCTGGCCTTTCAGAGTGGAACCGGGAAGCATCTGACATTGAGCAAGCACATACTCTGTGCATAGAAATAACACTGCAAAGAGGGACCATAACTCTTTCTGGGAGTCAGTGTCAGGAATGTTAATTTTCTTCTCTATATTTTCCTATATTATCCCTTTATAAAATGTACATGCATCCCTTTTTAATTACCAGAAAGTCAGAAAAACAAATTCAGCTTTTTAGTTTGAGCCCTATTTCAGACTACTGGCATCTTTAAAAATCTTAAATGCAATTGTTCAATATTTTAGCTAGCTATCCTTTTTCCAGCTCTAACCCTTGCAGATTTAGAAGTATGCCTTGTTTTTTAGAGTGTTAACAAAACTGTTGAATAAAAAACAAGTACCACCCTCTAGACAGAACCAGGCCTGACTCACATTCATTCAGCACCAAGGAGGTGCTCCGGTCAGGGCGGCCCCATCCCGCCCCTCTTATCCATACAGTCAGGAAAACAGAGATTTGCTTTTGATAAAAGAAAGACGTGCTAATTCACGAACTCAGTAATCATGTCCTAAGAAACAAATCAAGCACATCCAGCAATCCTTAGTAGAAACTATGGTCTCCTGTGTTGAAAGATCCCAACTTGTTCTTCTAAGCCTCCAAAAGGTCTGCTTCTAAACCACTTCCTGTTTGCTCTGAGATGGAAGCCTGTAATGCTACTGATTTCCAGCATTCACCTTTTATGCACTTGGGAAAACTAGGACAGCACTGCCAGTCTCTGACCTCCTGCCGTTTGTCCTTTTCCCCAGGTCAAATGCCACAAAAGTGGTTTCCCAAGCACTGCAGGTTATGGGGAGCACTCCAGCATCAGACGCACAGCTAGGCAGCCAAAAGTTCGGTGCTTGCGGCTCTCCCCTCTTGGGTTCCGAATTCCCTCAAAACTGCGTGCATTCCCTCCCTTCTCAGATGACAGACCATGCTCCTGGATACGGAAGTACTGTGCAGAGAGATTATCCAATGGGAAGCCATTCCCCTCTGACGGGAACAGTAACAGGCAGCTCATCAGGAAGTTTCCCCTCATGCTATTGCCCTGATCCCTATCACTGCTGGTCCAGCAGAAATAAACCCACACATGCACACACGTGCACAGCCAGGGGGCTAGCAGGTACTTCGTCTGGGAACGCAGGGGCCCTCACAGGCAGACACCCACCAGCAGAAGCCGCAGACGTCTCCCGTTTGCTAAGTTTGAAATCAGAGCCCCCTCAACAGGGCTCTACACAGAGTGGGGTGGCTTTCAAAATATTTATTAATAACAATGACTAATGGGGAAAACAAGAGCCATCTGGTTTCTGGCTCTCTTTCTCTAATTTAGCTCTAAACAACTTTATTAGTTTGTTTTCTCATCCTTTAAGCCCTTATTCCATGCCCACAGATGACCTTGGGTGGGGGAGGGGTGAAGTAATAAACAAGATCCTTCTGGTTCAGGGAGGGAAGAGGGTAAGGGACAGACAGGTTCCAGGCCCCAGACCCTGTAAGCATCAGCTACCACAATAGACTGCTCACAACCAAAGACTACAAGAAAGAACACAGACAAAAATTACCCAGTGTGCAACCCAGGTTCTTAAAAAGAAAGGGCTTAATAAACAATTATTAAACAATTCCAATATGGGGCGCCTGTGAGGCTCAGTGGGTTAAGCACCTGACTTCGGCTCAGGTCATGATCTCGTGGTTCGTGAGCTCGAGCCCTGCTTCAGGTGAGCCCCGCTTCTTTCTCTCTCCCCCTCTCTCTGCCCCTCACTCACTTGTACCCCCCCTTCTCAAAAAAGAAAAAAAAAAAAAACAATTCCAGTGTATCTGGTACATATTGTTTTGGAATAATATACAGGATTCATCAAAGGGGTCCATGCTCTTCACACTGAGATGCATAAACCACAAATTACTGCTCACGCCATTCTGTACTGTGTCAGGAGCTGGGTAGGCTCTCTTGATGCAGGCTGCAAGGACCGACATGCAGGGGTGACATTCCCAGGGAGGAACTGATCACAGTCAGCCAGTACTGCTGGGACAGGGATGCAGGCGGGGTGATCCCAATTCTAGACGCAATGTAACTTGCTGCCAGACTGGCTTCCATCAGCAGCTCTGACATGGGTGGGGAGAGCACATCTCAGCCAGGAAGACGCTGCAGGGCTCACTGGCAGGCAGCTTTTCGGTTCCTGCCAACCACAGGGACACGCTCACTAAGGCCCTGGCAGGGCTGAGGGTGAAGTGCTCCCAAGGCCCCATCATCACCCTTAAGCAGGAAGCTCTTTGAAACTTAGTTGTTTGCGTGTTTTGTCAGTTTTCTAGAAATTCAGAAAAAAGGGTATAGGAATACTTTCTTTTGGATTCTCTTAAAAATCTGGCACTTACTAGAAAGAAAGGAGCTGAGGAAATCCCCAATGGTGATCTGCTTGTGAACAGCTCCCAACTAACCAAACCCATGCGATACAGCAGAGAAAGGGGAGAGTGGGGAGACCAGGGCTCAGCAGTATAGGACTTATAGAGCAATGTACAATTTGTGCCATTTCTCTGTGAGACAGTCTCCTTGTCTGTAAAATGGGGCTAATCATACTTGCCTTTTGGCGTTGTGGGTAAGGTGAAAGGTGACCCTAGGGGGAGCCACTTTATCACCACAGGGTGATACACAGCTGTTAGCATAAAGATCCCTACACATGCGACGATTAATACTGCATTCTCCTCACTGAATATGCCTCTATGGACAGGACGGTTTATGGCACTGATCTACAAAGTAGTTATTTATAGGGGTGTCTGGGTGGCTCAGTCGGTGAAGCATCCAACCCTTGGTTTTGGCTCACGTCATGATCTCATGGTTTCGTGGGTTCGAGCCCCATGTCAGGCTCCATGCTGATAGTACGGAGCCTGCTTGGGATTCTCTGTCTCCCTCTCTCTTTACCCCTCCCCTGCTCGTGCTGTCTCTCTCAAAATAAACAAATAAACTTTAAAAACTAAAATAAAATAAACCCAAAGTGGTTATTTCTTGCTTGTTTTTCTTCAGAATCTCTTTCCTGCCATCACTGGACCAAAGAGCTGGCAAGAAGCTCTAAGAGAAGAGCATGCCCCGCCTCCCATCTGTCCCAGGGTGCCGAGGACCCTGGGCACCCATGGCAGTGGGCCTGACTTTCCTAGGAACTCTGTGTCCCAGGGCTGTCATCCCCTTGCTCACCCCTCCAGGTGCAACCTTCTCCCTCTTGGAAACAAATTATAATCAATTTCTCCATTCTCCAAGAGGATGGGGAGGACACTCGCCTAGAAAACTCCTGAGGCCTCCCAGTCATTATTGCAGACACCTTTTACAGCACTCACACATTTCCCTTCCTTGATCCACTGTGGCCACCTCAGGGCATGAAACTTTCAGGTGAAGCAGAAGGAAGGCATTTTACATGCTGGGGGATCTGAGGCTCCAGACCTGGCCTCGCTGGGCCATCTCAGCTGCTGGGCAAGATACAGGCTCTGTTGGGGCCTCAATTTCCCCCACCTAGATTAGAGGTGATTACTGTTCTAGGTAGTATCTCAGGACCCCTCCAGTCCTAATTCCTCCAATTCTGGGAAATTTATTTGCATTTCCCAACTTATGCTGACTTAGGGGAACGTACTCAGGCCCACTAGGTTGAGGTGAGGAACACCGGGGCCCGATGAGGACATGGGTACTGTTCCAATGGTGATGCAGGGTGGGCTGTGTGTGCCGTGGGGGCGGGGAACCTTGCCTGGCACCAGTGCATCCTGGCATAAAGGAGGCATCCAACAGGCCAGTGCTCACTGGACTCGTGTCCCAGAGCAGTGCCTGTCCTACGCTGAGAGAGGAAAGGCTGTGGCAGGAGCAAGGTTCCACTCACATGGGGCGTGGAACATGACGAGAACAGAGGAGTGTTCCTTCACAAACTGGTCAAAGTCTTCGTCGGTCAGGTGATAAACGGAGCCGCCCTCATCTGCCCAGGGAGTCTCGGGGACCTGGGGCTGTGGCGGCTGCGGACTGGAAGACCAAAAACAGGCAGAGCTCAGAGCAAGCCCGGGGCCTGAGCAGCCCTTACGAAATCCAGCCCCCTGGTGAAAGCTCCCACTGGCTCATATGGCCTGCTGCAAGGGCTCACCAGAAACCCCTCAGTGGAGAAGCCAGGGGTGAGCGATCTGGCCCTGCCCACCCTGCCTTCCCCTCAGAGCCCAGAAGTGCAGAGCTGATGTCTTCTTATAAATAGTGGCTTTCAGCCAGAGCTCCCTAGGCAATCAAGAAACCCCACTTCCTCCCAAGAATCTGGGGGTTTGATAGCATCTCAAGCTCTTTCAAACTTTCAGCAAACTGGCAAGAATAAATAGCAACAAAAAAGTGACCTTTGGAAAAGCTCTCTGTTGTGCTTGGTAGCTCCCCACAGGAAGGGCAGAGAGTGGGGAGAGGAAAGAATGGGGGGGCAGGGTATGTGCAGTGGTATGGAGGAAAGAGAGAGGCCAAGTGTATGAGAAAGACCAAATTTGGGCTGAGGAAGGCGCTGGGAAAGGGAGGCTGCCACATGGGTGGTGCGAGGTGTTCACTGACCAGCATGGGAGGAAGGTTGTGATGAGGAAGAGTGAGGCCAAGGGAAACAAGATCAGGGACACCCTAACCTTGACAGCATCTACACTATATCACTAATCCTTCCTAGAGACAACTGGATAACTGGAAGGAAGTTATCTAGTTCTCTCAGAGGAAGAGCGCTAGAGCAGGAAGTCAGGCTTGGAGGTCAGTCCAGATCCCTCCTCCCCACCTGCTAGCTGAAAACCTGGGGAAGCTATCTAACCTCCCAGGAGCCTGCTTCCACCTGGGATGACCACATGCTGGTATCTGCATCACCAGATGTTCTGGGGAGAGGCTGCAGGAGCCCTCTGTGGCTCCAGAGTTGAAGACAAGACTGCTGGTGACACAGAGCTCTGGCTGCTTTGCTGCCACACGCACCTTTGCCAGAGCACCTTAATTGCCGCTTGAAAAAACCCTTTAGGATGACAAATGTGAAAAGACAACCATCGTTTCCTGCCTTTGAGAGCCTACAGTAGAGAAAAGGTGTACGGTCCCAGCAGCCAGAACTAGAGATAATGAGAGAAAATGTGGCTGACACAATGGGATCTGCCGACCCCGCCGTGTGACTAGCAGAGCGGAACCTGCCACTCCCAACCCACAGAGGGCCTGGGTTTGATGTCACCTTCAGAAGCCCTCCCTTCTGGCCTCAGCCACCCTGAACCCAAGCAATGGGAAATAGCAGTAAGAGGGCAAACCACTTCCAGCCCACGCACGGCCAGTGTCAGATGCGGCTGGTGGCAAAATCAAGCTTTAGAATGGGTCACTAGCCAGACGACAGTCCTAGACCGACACCAGGAGACCTAGGCTCCCATACTTGGACTCAAAATACCACTAATTCCACTTTAGGGAATTTATCTTTCCAGTACACCTGCACACATGCAAAACTATGTATGTTTGAGGTATTTGTTGTAGGATGATCTGTCAAGGCAAAGACTAGAAACAACCTGTGTTAGTTGGTAGGAAATGGTTACATAAACTGCAGTCCATCCACACTATGGGGGTTCAGCATGATGAAGAACAAAAAGCTCTCTATGCATGGACATGGATAGACCACAGGGACGTACCGAACAGGCCATAATGTACTAATTTTTGCATAAAATAGGGAGAGATAAAAAAAATTAGTAATCTGCATTTGCTTGTATCTGCATAAAGAAACTAATCAAAGTCGTTGCCTCTAGGGGGTTGGGGGGTGGGGAACAGGATGAAGGAAACACATGGAAGCAAGACCTGTCAATGTAGGATTTTTAAGTATCTTTTTAAAGAATCATTTTTATTACGTGAATGGAATCTATTCAAAAATGAAAATAACTTTTAAACATCTTGTGACAGTACAGAATGGAGAAGCCATGGCTTAGCTGCTGTACAAATGTATGAAAGTGCCTGAGAAACTTCTAGTTAAGCACAGAGAACACACTCTAAAACCACCACAGTAATAGTACAAGACTTAAAAAGAAGAAAGTAAGAACCCACAGAAGCAAAAAGAACAGGAAAGAATACAACGGCGAAGATAGAAAAAGAGGTCAGTGCAATTTTAGAACCTAGGAAACGGACCTAGCAAAACAGGAGGCAGAGACCTGAGGTGCTGGGTGCGGTCAGGGGGTGAGGGGACAACCACACCCATAGCAGAGGCGCTTAAGGACCCCGAGGCACCACCCCTCGAAGCAGGGCTGTGGCCGGGGCTAGAAACAAGGGCACATGGAAAGCCTGAAAGCCAGGCCCCCAGATCCTGGCCCTCAGGCTAGCAGCCAGGTGAACACCCCTCTCCCACCCAGTAGACAACAGCTGACTCTCTGGAGAGGATTGCCAGAGCTGGGCACAGTGGCAAGAGCACTCACTAGACAGAGAAGGATTGAGCAGAAGTCTGAGGCCAAACACAATTGCTGAATTATGCCTTTTACATCTCTCTCCTTGAAGACTGGGGCTCCCACTTACCACTGTACCTCCCACACCTAATGATGCACACACCCAGGAGATGCGTTTTGAAGAAATGATGGAATGAGAGAAGAATGGTTGAAGGAACTGTGTGTTTAATATGGAGAGGACATGGGGAACACAATAGCTATCTTCAAATATTTCACACTGCATCAGAAAGAGAAAGTAACATTTATTTTCTATGGCTCCGAAGGGGAGAACCAACAAGAAGCTCCAGAGAAAGAACCTTCAGTCAACAGAAGAACCTTCTACCTACAAGAGATGGGAGGGAAAGAGAGCCATGCTGGGAGCCAGAAGAGCTGCGTTTGAGTCCTATTTCCTCCATTTACCAGCTCTGCGGCTTAAGCCTCAGACACCTACAAGATGAAGTATTTGGAGGCCTTTCTTTACCTCTCAGGTACATCTAGACAGATAATGTTCCAGAGTAAGATATTTTATAAATTTATAAAGTACTACCCAAATGTTCCTACATATCCTTCATAACTGAAATCATAGAAATCATTCAAACATGAGTGGGCGACCTCAACATGAGGCAAGGCCCTGCTCTCTTGAGGTGTTCGAGTGGGACTGAGATAGGTAACCATATCAGTTCTAGAGGTAATACAAACATTACAAGGGAAACTCTAGGGGCAGATTCACTGATGTTTCTATTCCCTTCCAATCCTGCGACTCTGATTTCCTGGGCTCTCCAGACTAGGAAATTCACACAAATCAGATCCTTATCTGAGGTAGGTGCCCATGCCACAGGTGAGAAGATGCAATAAGCATCAGAAGTCAAGAAAACTTTGTGATTACTTTCAGTTCACTGCTGGTTGGAATAAAAATACACAGGCAGAAACAGGTGGCTAAGTCAAAATGGACTGCCATGTATATACCCTCTACGTGCCAAGCCCACTCAGCAGCATGAAACCTACAGAGAGGAGAGTGAGAAACATAGCCAGTGGAAGCCCAAAGGGGTCCCACCTGCCATGATAAACACACCCACGCTGGGGCCCTTGCACACTCAGACCCCAAGGTCTTCACCTGGCCTCACTCAGTGCCCAGTGGCTAGCCACTCGTTGGGGGCGGTGGGAAGGAGATCTGGATTCCTCTCTCCTGGTCTTCTGAAAGTCATCCAGAGAATTAACAAGGCCAGATCCATTCTCATTCTTCTACACTTGGCCACACATAAGCCCTGAGCAACCAACAGGGAGGCCCAGGGAAGAGGTGCAAGGAAGCAGGAAATGTGAGAACACTTCTATCCACCAAGATGTAGGACAAAACCGGTAAAGACATAAAACACCTGGCACGGCAGGGGGAGGGGGGCACACTTGGGTGGCTCAGTCAGTTAAGTGTCCGACTTCAGCCCAGGTCATGATCTTGTAGTCTGTGACTTCAAGTCCCATGTCAGGCTCCATGCTGACAGCTCAGAGCCTGGAGCCTGCTTCGGATTCTGTGTCTCCCTCTCTCTCTGCCCTTCTCCCACTCACACTCTGTCTCTCTGTCTCTCTCTCAAAAATAAATAAAACATTAAAAAAATTTAAGAAAAATAACATCTGGCACAGGGAAAAATCACACACAGAGCTGGGTACCTGTAGGGGGAAATCTGGAAGGAAATTCACAAAAACATCACAACACATAATCTTACAGTGGGGTGATGGATGGGCCTTCCTTTCCTTTTGTTTAAATATATTTTTAAGTTTTTCTATAATAACGTGTCTCACTTGGAGAGTCCTAAAATCAGGAAACATTTAAAAAAATTAAAAAACAGTGATATCGCTAGCTTGTGCTGGGGTGTGAGAGGAGGCAGCTCACTGCGGGGTCCTTTAGGACCTACCCTTGCTATGCTGGGGTGGGGTGGGCTACAGCCATGCCTTCGGAGGAGCTGCCCCCATGAGTGCCCCTGACACAGTGATCATGGGGGGTTGGGCAGCTGGGCAGGGCTGCTCAGGGAGACCCCATGCTGCACGCCCCCTCCCTGGAGTCACCCTACTAACCTTCTCAAAGAGCCTGGAGACCAGGGCTGGACCAGGGGCTGCTAACAAGGTTTCCTTCCCAAGTTCCCATGTGGGGTGAGGAGAGGAAGGAAGGAGGAGATGGGAAGTGGGGAGGCACCAGCCCAGGACTGCCTCCAGGTCTCTGTCCAGAGCACAGTGTGGTGGAGGAGGTGGGATGGCGGTGGGCACAGGGAGGTGGGGTGGGGAACAAACTGCCAGGCTCCAGTGGGGAGCTAATCACCTGTCTCAGAAATTCCACTGACGTGCTCCCCTTGTGCAGGGTTAGCAAGCAAGTCTGAACACTATTTAAAAGAAAACTAAACCTTATCCTTCCAAAAAGATAGGAGTATATTTTGAAACCAGAAAAGGTTAGAGAAGGGGGAGGGAAGCAGACAGATTTTACGCTCTGGTGACAAAAGAGATGGCTATTTGTTGAAACCTTCTCCCAAAGCAGAGTGAGATGTGTCTGGCTGGAAGAGAGGACATGCTTATTATCAAATGAGAAAAGAAACCAGGGGAGTGAAGGCCCAGGTTAAGACAATGAATACACAAGAATGGGGGGCCACCTTCCCGGGCAGGGGCTGGAAATGAGTGATAGATGGGGACAGACATGTGGAAATGCTTCCAAGAAACAAAAGATGCTATGCAAACACGGTGCTTCCCCTGTGTTTTATCTCCTCGGGACTGACAACAGAAGACAGAGATTCAACCGTTAGAATCTGACAGTTTGTTGTTTTTTGGCGGGGGAGGGTACAAAATTCATCCTCCTTTCCCATTCTGAAAATACACATTTTCAACCTCCATATCTTTGGATAACTAATTATTTAACCTTTTGCCCCTCAGGGAATGATGTCAATGAAGACCCACCATGCTGGCAACTGGGGAAGGGGTAGAGGGCTCCAGCCAAAACTCAGGGGAGCTGCTGTTGCCCAGGGGCAAGCCTGGCCCTGCTACCTGTCACCTGCAGGAGCCTGGACAAGCTCTTTATGGCTTTGCACTGCTACCTTTTTCATTAAATAAGGCTAACAATAATGTCGTCCTTACAAGGCTGTTCTGAGGATTACATGAGAATCCATAGGAAGTCTTTAGAACAGGGTCAGTCACAAAGTAGAGCCCAAAAAATGTTAGCTGGTTATTATTCCAAGAATTATGCACAAAGAGCCATACATCGGCAGTGACTGGTAAGTGCCAGACTGATAACAGGTAGAGCCAGAGCAAGCAGGGTAAGTGCTTAGCTGGGGATGGCCCGAGGAGGCTGCCAGGAGAGGCGACCCCCTCCCCTGCTCCCGTGACAGGAAGGGGTGGGGGGGACAGACTCCCCATTCAACACACCAGTCAAGGTCATGCCCAAGCCTCACGCCTAGTACGATGGGGGTCCAGGTGAGGGATACTTTGGGTTATAAGGATCTATCACGTTACAAATAGGCACACAAGGTCGCCAAGAAGCAGCGTCTGTGGGGAGTGCACATGAATGGCAAAGCACTCTGCAAATCTAAGCTATGAGAGTATTTCCTAGCAGCTTCACAGCACCGAACACAGAATTATGTTTGAAATAAGTGTTCAGTTGACAATTCAATTTTCAGAGAGACCTGCAGTGGGGCCTCTCTCAAAACTGACATCCAAGGCGAGAAATACCCTTAGCCAGCAGATAGACAGTAAGGGGGAAACGCTATTTAAAATGCTGTCACCATGGCCACAGTCACACCAAGTCCTCCTGGCTCCCATATCCTAACCCCACAAAGACCCCATCTTCACCTAGAAGCAACCCAGAAACCACAGTGTGGCAGCACAAAGGGCCCTTTGCCTTCCTGCTTCTCTTCCCCAGCTCCAGCCATAGCCCTGTGAACAGGGACCGCCCTGGGGAAGGGGTACCCTCCCTCCAGGCACACACCCCTGAGCCAACCGCCCCACTTACTTTTTCAGCCATTCCACAATGTCCTCAGCTGTGGACCCATAGTTGTCATACTGGAACAGAAACCGTCCTTTCCTGTGAAATGTGGACAGACAATGTCGGCTCAGCCAGGGATGCAAATGCCACCATGGAGGGGAGCGAGCGTCAGAAGGGAGGCAGGAGACTTACTCGAAATAGCAGATGGTGGGGTAGCCTCGCACATTATACTCCTCCTTGACGTTTTCAAATTCCGAGGGGTAGACGTTCATCCCAGCCAGCACCTAGGAGCAAAGGGAGAACAGGCCTATTGGCCCTCTGCCCCGCAGACAACATCCTCACCTTGCCAAGCACAGCTTATCTGTCTATCCCACCAGAAACAGATGAAGGGGACAAAGCCTCACAAACTGACGTGCAGCCCTGGGCAGCGGGGGGAGCATGGCAAGCTAATGCAGCTGGGAATGAGGGCTGAGAGCTCTGGAAGACATGGGGCCTGGGTCAGGTGGCACCCTCTGTACAGGCATTCCTTTACTTGCCTGCGGGGTGGCTATCCCAGAGTGAAACCCAAGTTCTGAGGGCTGAGGAAGACAGGTGGCTTTGCCACCAAGTTCAAGCAGGTCCTAGAGTGGGGCTGCTGCCATCCAAAAAAACATTATGCCTCCTCCCTGCCCCTGTCAACTAAGGTTTCACTCCTCTCTTAAGTTACAGTCACTGCTCAGCCACCCCACAACATCCTCGTGGCCTGTCCTCAGTCTGTCCACCCAGGCTTTGTGTGCAATGTTCTTGGACCTCACAGCTTGTACGTGGCCAGGGAGAGAGTGTGGCTCTTGTGACAATCCATCTGCCTGACTCTCCTCCCTCCAGACTCCCAGATTCCCCACCTCTCTCCTCCTGTTTGTAAGCATCGCCTACAGCCTGATTGTACCATCTCCAAAGTTTGAACATTTTTTGGTTGCAGGGGTCCCCATATCCAACACTTCTAACTGGGAAAGGAGAATTTTAGTAGCTGTGTTACTGACAACAGGGCTAAATACTAAGAACAACCCAGAGTCCTCTAAAACTCCTTCCCTGAAGCAGTAATCTTTTCTAGGGCAGGATCAGGTGCCCGGAAAGGACTTTGAATCTGTTCTTATAGGAGAATGAAGATAGAGTGGCCAGATACGGGAAGGCTGTTCCACAAAGCAGGGCAGCATGGAGGAAAAGGGAAAGGGACTTCAAAAAGCCAGGAGCAGTTATAGAGGCAGAGAGAAGAAACACGGGAAGCTCATTTTGCTGAACAATATAGAAGGAAACATTGGGTGGGAGGGGGATGGGCTAAATGGGTAAGGGGTACTAAGGAATCTACTCCTGAAATCATTGTTGCACTAGATGCTAACTAACTTGGATGTAAATTAAAAAAATAAAATTAAAAAAACAAAGAAGGAAGCATAGGACAAGAAAAAGGACAATAGTCTCAGTGGACAAGAAACTTGATTCAGAAGACTGTGTCCACTTAGGAATCATGTGGCCTTGGGCAAGTCACTTACCCTCACTGAGGCTCCTTGTGTGGAAGACATGGGCGATGGGAATATCACAGGGCTCTTAAGAGAACTGAACCAGGTGACCCAGGTCAAAGGTTCAGCACAGGACTGATGTTGAACAATCGTCAAGTTCTTGACTTCCTACCAAATCCTCCTGGTGATGAAAGCCTCTGGCAGCACCATCCCTAGAGGCATCTAAACAAGTCTTTCTGGGGCGCCTGGGTGATTCAGTCTGTTGAGCGTCCAGCTCTTGATTTCGGCTCAGGACATGATCTCACGGTTGTGGGATCAAGCCCTGACTCGGGCTCTGCACTGAGTGTGGAGCCTACTTGGGATTCTCTTCCCCTCTCCCTCTGCACATGCATATATGTGTGCTTGCACGCTCGCTCTCTCTCTCTCTCAATAAATAAAAAACATTAACCATGTCTTTCCAACTGTTTTAGGTACCTAGCACAATGCCTGGCATACAGTAGGCACACAATGTTTACTAAATCACCAATTTCCACACACACACACCCGCCCCCCCCAGGTCATTTGTGGGATGTTGCAAGGAATACAGGGAGAATTAGTCTGAAATAGAACTTACTAGAAGACCTGGAACCCTCTAAAAGCCATTCTGTTCATTTCCCCAGACTGATTCAGCAGCCTGTTCCAGTAATAATTGTCTACTTTAAAGTTCTTTTTTTATTCTAATTGATCTCCCTAGTGTCAGTGCACATCCACCATGAGATTAATCTTCCACATCCTCCTCTTTCATTACATCACTTCCCTGCACAAAACCTTTCAATTCCACTAAATATGAGCTAGAATCTAACTGCACGCTCAAAGATCATACAGTCCCTATCTCATTTCTGAATTCTTCTTTCTTACAAAACCCTTAATTGTACACCTGCTAGAGTCTAGGTTTATGATTCTCCCAGGAATTGGAAAGTCTGAGATCTCTGCACAGGGAGGAAGTTGGACCGATCTCCGTCTAAGGCACCTTGCAGATGGGTAATATACCACAGTGGCCAGGAGCCTAGGCTCAGGCGTCATGATGCTGGGTCCGAGCCCTAACTCCTCACTTAGTCGACACATTTCTTTGAATAAGTCAGATGCCTCTATGCCTGTTTCCTCATCTGTAACCACCTCTTATGACTGCTGTGAAGACTGAATGAGATAGTACAAGTAACTATAGCACTCAGAACATGCTAGCTGTTTTCAATACTACAAAGCAGCTCTGAACTCTGCACATGCTGTGCTCCCCTGGCCCTGACATTTTGTCTTCTCGTCCCTCTGCTTAGGATGCCCACGTCCCATCTCTCAGTTACTACCGAAGACTTATTCATCCTGTAAGGCAAATCCAATCCCACCTTCCCGGACAGCCTTTCCAAACCACCTTTGCTTGTGATGAACTTTCAACTCTCTGGGTTTTTGTAGCACTCTTGTACCACTTGGGGGCATTTATTAATGAGATAAATATTTTTTGAACAACTACGTTCACTTTTTGGAGTCTGGAAAGCCAACTGAGGCAAAACTGGCCTCGGCTTAAAAATTACGGCCACGATACCTGACCCTGAGCCACATGTGCTGGTGCCGTTCGGTTAGCGCGACCTGTTCTGCCTCATGTTCAGCCCATGTTCTGACAGGAACAATCATGGATGCTTCACAGAGCAGACAACACATGAGCTGGTGCTCAAGGGAGTGTGAGATTTCCACAGACATTCCAGAAAGAGAACGTGGAAGCAAGACAAAACAAGATGCAGCCCAAGAGGTAGGGAATATATGCTGGTTTAACTGGACTGTAGGACACAGAAGGGGGGCAGGAAGAGAAGGCTGGACAGGTTCAGTGAACTCACTCTGGAAAAGGCTTTCGTGCCTAAGAAACCAGGACTTTGTTCAAGAGGTGCTGGAGGGTTTTCCAGCTGCATTCTTTTCTTTTTAAAAAAAAAATGTAAACAGGTCAAGCTGTAAGGGGCGAGTCGTGGGTCAGGGAGAGAAGTCAGCAGCCTTCGGCAACCACTCTGTGTGGGCTAACCAGGGCCTGACCCAGGATGGTAGGCAGGGAGAGGACAGGGTGTGAGGAAGAGAGATGTGTGATGATGCTCTGGCAGAAAGGCATGTTGTCAGCAGAGCCTGGGGTACTTGGGAAGAGTCATGAAAGAAAGCTGCCAGTCTGCTGGATGGAAAGGTACTGAATTTTATTTTAGACATTCTGCATTTGGGACACAGGGAGAAAAATCCAGACCAAGATGTCAAGCAGGGAATCTGATACATGATACTGGAGCTCAGGGACTCAGGCTCCATGGAGCTACATTTTGTTGAAATTATGGATGTAGATAAAATCACTGAGGGAGAGGGGCGCCTGGGTGGCGCAGTCGGTTAAGCGTCCGACTTCAGCCAGGTCACGATCTCACGGTCCGTGAGTTCGAGCCCCGCGTCGGGCTCTGGGCTGATGGCTCAGAGCCTGGAGCCTGTTTCCGATTCTGTGTCTCCCTCTCTCTCTGCCCCTCCCCTGTTCATGCTCTGTCTCTCTCTGTCCCAAAAATAAATAAACGTTGAAAAAAAAAATTAAAAAAAAAAAAATCACTGAGGGAGAGGCCATCACAACAAGGAAAGCATGGTGCCAAGCCCTTGGTCCTAATAAGAAAAGAAGCTGAAAAAGCAGAATCTTGGGAGCACCCTCACTTAGTGAGTGGGAGGAATGGGAAGTACAAATAGGAAGTGTGTCTATGAAGTGTCTGTAGCTCACAGAGCTGTTTCCACACACCAGCCACTCGCTCTTCACAACAACCTAGTGAGGTGGGCAGGGTTTGCGTTATCATCTCATTTCACAGATAGGGACACAGAGACTCCGAGCCTATTTGCCCAAGATCTCCTCGCCGGTTAGTAAGAGCCAGATCCAGAGTCTGATGTGCACAGGTCTATCACCATGACCACCCCATGTCATGGTGTTTACATCTAGATGGCCCATCATGGCCAAGAGAAACAAAAGACTCAGCATGGACCTCAGTAACTAGCAAAGCTGGGAAGAGGAAGCAGATGGGGACAGGCTCGCTCTGACAGCCGCTCTGAGACAGGGAGCAGCAACGGCTGCTGACGAGGATGGCAATTAGCAGGGATAGGTGGGACAGACACCGATGATTCACCAGACATTAATGACAGCAAAAGAGAGGCAGAACTGAGTTTGGAAAATGGCAAAGGCTGAGCATCCCTGATCTGGCCTGGCTTACATCTTCATGACATCATCAAGTGGGATACCCCCCAAGAAATCTGTAGAGGAGGAAGGTTTCTGACCCTTGCCACAGACATGGGCTAGCCAGAAAGGGTTCATGAATGACAGAGATGAAGAGGAGACGAGGTGCCAGTCCAGCTAGGTCTCAGCAGTGGTGAGGGGTAGGCTTTAGATTTCCGGGGGCAGCCCACCTCTGCCCTGCGTGTGAGGACGGAAAGGAATCATGCTTCCAGTCACCCGCTCTGGGGAGCTGTGGCTGCACCATGAGCCCTGGCCTCCAGAGGCCTCTCGCAGAAGGTGGTGTCTATATGGACAGACCTTTCCCTATTTATGGAGTGGGGAAAGGGTGAGAACTTTCAAAGGGTGCTTTCCTAAGACACAGAACAAAACATACCCCAAGCAAGAAAATACAGAAGGAAATGAATGTGTTCATACAAACAGATGCCTTAGGCCAAGGTAACTAACACCTGGCAAAGCTGGGCTTGACCAGCCAGGCTCTCCAGGTACTCAGATGATCCCACTGAGTTTTCTGTAACGTTGTCTAGGGAACTGGGAGGGTCACTTTTTATGTTTCTTGACCTGGGTGCAGGCAGGAAAGGCAGGCACTGCTGTTGTTGTTGTTTCCTTTTTTGGAACCAACTACCCTTAACACAAATAATCTTCAGGGATAATCTGGAGAAAGAGCATAGTATGAGCCCAGGGCCAAGGGGCAAGCCCTCAGCTCACAAACATCCTTCCCACTTTGTCTCTGTCCTTAATAACTGATGCTCTGAATTCCTTCAAAAAGAGAAACATTTTTAGTGTAAATACCGAGTTTAAAATAAAACGTGCTCAAGAGTGATAAGCCACACATTCATTCACTTATCCGTATGTATGGGGTACCACAAGCTTGGCCCTGTGCTCTGTGTTGAAGAAACAGATGTGAACCAGACAGTGTCCCAGTGCTCAAGAAGCTCACACTACAGTGAGAAAATCATACTATAATTAGTAGCAACTGGTGAAGAAAGTGATCTGGAATACAAGCAAAGATGAGCAGACCTGGCCATGCACGGCAAGGACAAACTCTATGGGAGCATGGAAGGGACTGGAACACTGAGTTTGGCAGGTAGATTCAGCATTGGCTGGGAACCTTCCAGAAGGTGCACAAGAATAGCACCAAGACCTTACCTGCTTTGGTGGGG
Source organism: Leopardus geoffroyi (assembly GCF_018350155.1). Lineage (NCBI taxonomy): Eukaryota > Metazoa > Chordata > Mammalia > Carnivora > Felidae > Leopardus > Leopardus geoffroyi. Next base: position 68,809,308 of record NC_059333.1, on the reverse strand, counting down.
CTGGCCAGGTATTTGTGATGTGACTGGGGCTGGAGCTATTTAACTTCCACCGCACCACAGAGTTAGGAAGTTGAGTGGAGAAGTTTTCTAAGGGTATGCGAGTTATGAGTAGGGAGAACACTGGATAATTAAGTCTTTTCTCCAGGCGAAATAATCGTCATATATGCTATCTATTAAGGCCCCAAAATGCGAAGTGAAACTTCCCCCAAGTGATGTATGTGTGCCCCGAGGCCAAACATCTCCAGGTGAGTTGCTAAAAATTCATTAGTGATAAACAAGCAGGACCTTGGCGTTGCCCCAGAATGAGGTCAAAAGAGAAAGCACTGGTTCTTTACAACCCAGGCTTGTAGCGGGCTAGGCTAGCAGGGCTGTGTCACCATGCCCATGTAAACTTTTTAAATTGACTCTGAACTAATCACCAACTTCATTTGATCTGTAAAGATCATGATTCAGTTTTAAGAAATCAGAACTCCCTTAGTGGGACTTTGGCCAGCCCCACCATGGTGATGGCTCTCCTCCCCACAACCTTTCATGAAAAGCATATGGATTTTTCCATGCTCCCTAGAGGGGCCAACAGTTATTTTTCTGTTACCACCAACAAAAACGAAACAAAAAACCCTCGGTATTTGTGTGGCTCAGGGAATGAGCAAAACTAGATAGACACGTGGCACAGAAGAGACAAGGCTCGGGGCGCCTGGGTGGCGCAGTCGGTTAAGCGTCCGACTTCAGCCAGGTCACGATCTCGCGGTCCGTGAGTTCGAGCCCCGCGTCGGGCTCTGGGCTGATGGCTCAGAGCCCGGAGCCTGTTTCCGATTCTGTGTCTCCCTCTCTCTCTGCCCCTCCCCCGTTCATGCTCTGTCTCTCTCTGTCCCAAAAATAAATAAAAAAACGTTGAAAAAAAAAAAAATTAAAAAAAAAAAAAAAAAGAAAAAAAAAAAAAAAAAAAAAAAAGAAGAGACAAGGCTGGCAGGTGGAGGCTGCCCAGAGATGACTGGGACCATCAGTGAGTGGTCCTCAGCCTGGTGAGGTCTGACTGTCCAGTCTCCCCTGCCCTTGCTGCACCATCCTGGTTGTTCTTCCTTCCTGAGGCTCGTTTCCTCAGGGGCTCCTCTTCCCCCTCCTGTCCCTGAAAGATGGGCATTCCTGACACAACCCTGCCTCCTGTCTGCTTCACCCCCACCCCCCTCCCCCCCACACACACACACTGCACACTCTCCTTCAGAGAGCACCTGCGAGTTCGGGTGTCCCACTCCCCACCTGGACTGCCTCTTTCTGCTGTCGTTTCCACGGCTCCTCCAGCCCCACATAAAACAGATCCCTGGTAAGCCTGGCAGGAAACTTTCCCGTGAATCTGCTTGTGCTTTGGGCCCACCACTGGTCACCATGCCCCTTTTGCCGCCACTGGGCTGCCCAGCACCAGGAGCCTTGGCCTGCTTTGGAGCCCAGCCCCAGTAATTCTGGAGCCCTGATGCTCTGCTGATGGCCCCTGGCCACCCAGCAATACCACCTGGGCTTCTTGCTGGTTTCCTGGTTATTTCATCACTGGCCTTACTTGGACAAGCACTGAACTCTCCTGGTCCCAGCAACTCTGGGGAGTTCTTGCCATCCACCAAGAACAGGTCTGAGTCACATGCCCAGGGCAGCGGGAGGGTGACTCCTTGAGATTTGCAGACCTGCCCTCTCCCTGCACCCTAGGCCCCTTCCTCCCACCGCCTCTCCAGGTGAGAGGGAGAAGTCTGGGAGCTGGCCAGCCCTGCCAGGCCCATGGGCCTCACTCACAACATGGCCTCGCAGCTGGGTCGCAGCCTTCTGGAAATGTGGCATTATCCTCTTGCACACGCTGCACCCTGGTCACAGATAGAAGAGAAACAAACTCGGTTACGGTGGGTGCTGGACCCCTATGCCCTGGCTTCCCTCCCCTCAGGCTAACCTCTGTCAGCAAACATTTATTCAGCCTGCAGAAGGGCAGGACTGCTGCTGACCCTGAGGACACAGAAGGAATAGAGGCCCTGCCCTCCAAAGAGCTTACAATCTTGATAGTGTAGATCACGACACAGCCCGGCAGTCCCTCGATAAATGTGGGACTGACTAAGCAAATGTGACACAGCTGGAGAAGGTCAAAGCGTGGAATAGTTTAGGGCTGATCATGAGTTCAACAGGAATACAGGGAACCTGAACAGGTGACAGGAAAGCACAGTCAGGGACTGTAAATGAACCTGAATCAGATGCCATTAGGAAGAAAAATGTGCAACCACGGGTACAATGACTCTTGGGATTTCCATGCCCCTTTTCTTAATCAACAAGAATAACTGGGCAGTGAGTGGAGACGGGCTGGGTGTGAAATACTGACTCTGGCCTTGCAGGAGGTGCACCAGGCCAGGATTGGCACACCTGAGGGCCTGTCTTCCCTGGATGCACTGCGTGGTGGCCCTGGACATGGCTCTCTGGGTGACGGCTCCTTCTGGCAAATGAGGAGGGTTGGAACAGACAACCTCAGGCCCCTTCCAGCTCTGACATCGAGGATTCTGTGATGTCTCTGGCTCAACCCTCTATGGGGTTCTGTGGTCACTCTTCTCCTGGGATGATGAAGGCCCCCCAAGCCTTGGGGGACACAGGGCCAAGAGAGCCAGGCCCCAAACTACTTCAGAGCGACCTTGCTTTAAAACCTCTCTGCCCACCCCGCCCCCGCATCGATTAGAGCAGGCCACATTTCCATAGTGATCCCACAGGACACATGTACCAGTTTCTTCAGACATAAGGAATTCAGACATGTCAGGATGTTACTCTTTCTGACAGCCGCTCTGCTGCAAAAAGGCTTTGAGATGCACTTAAAGGCTGTAGACACCAAAGCTGACCAGACCCCTGTGTCAGGCTGGATCTCATCTCAACATGACAGTGGGGACAGGGCCAAGCAGCAGTAGGTGGACAAGCTCTAATCCGTGTTTAGCTAACACCTTGGCAGACTGTGGGCAGAGTAATACAGATCGGAGAGGTGCTCTCACCCACGGGGCCAGACAGATACAGACACTGGAGAACTGTGAGCAGGTCCAAGGTTCCACAGGAACCTCCCCAGCACAAGTCCACTGGACCAAATGTGATGCAGGGGGTTTTGACATGGAACTCCCCAAATGCCCATGGTCCTCCTGTGACATTCCTGCCCAGCAGACAGACGGACACACACTGTACACACACCAGCCTGGGCTTAGGTTCATACCATTAGTTCAGGCTCGGACTCAGGGAGACTCAGGAGTGTGGGAGTGGTTGCAAGGACAGCCCGCAGCATCTGTCCTCAGAAGACAAGATGCACCTCTCTCCATCAGCTGCCACACACAGCCCCATCCCCACAAGTGTCATGAAGAAAAGAACGTGACATTTGTCAGGGGACACTGTTCCCATGGTGGGACACTCACAGAGGAGGGAAACAGGGACAACAAGGCCAACCCGGCCAGGTGCCCATGCTCCATGGTGGATGACACACAGCAGGGACAACGGGGGGCGCACAGCAAACAAGATGCTCAGCTCTGGGGAGCATGAGACCCAGGTCTCCCCTTGACTGTCTGCTGCCTGTGCTAAGACTGAGCGAGTAGTCTGAGCCTCAGCTTTCCCATCTATGGAGTGGACACAGAGTCTCCCCTGGAGGCTGAGGGGCAGAGCCAACACTTGGGAGGACAGAGCCGGACGCTCAGCAAGGAAGGCACTGTCAATACAAGACCTGAGTGTCTGCACCTGCTAGGTCTGCAGTGGGGGAACACTCCACAGGGGACAGAGGATGTCACTCCCAGGAGGGAAAATAAGTCGGGGGCAGGGGGGAGTGCACTTGGAGTTCATCTACTCTTTAGTCAGTGGCTTGATGAGATGGTGGGAGTCTGACGCCCACTGGGCCACATCAGTCAGGGGCTTAATTTATGAACTACTCCCACAGGGGTGGCGTCTCTTTTCTAGCTCTGCCCGTCTGCAGCCTGCAGCAACATTACTCTCATGTCCCCCCCAAATCCCCATGGGTGGAGCCCAGCAGCTCTGGGAGAAGAAGTTAGTGAGGTGAAGAGGTGATGGAAGAGTAATAGGAAGCTACAGGCCAAGCCAGTTTCCAATTTAACTTGACCAAAAATAGAGCTGGTACCATGATCCCTATCTGAATCTCTCTTTCAATGGATTCAACCAGGAGGCACAAGAAGAAATAAGACTAATTGTCACTCTCAAACCCTGAAAGTTAGAGTGGTCACCCTTTTATTTTCTCACTAATTCTGTCAACACTGACTGAATAAACAATAGGTCCCAGGGACCCAGATTCCTTGTCACAAGTAAAGCCTCCCACTGCCTTTGGGTTCATTCACCCCGAACATGATCAAAGGATCAGAGTCCTAAAAGACTTCCCAGTTAGAGAACTGGTGTGTTTCCAGGAATAAGCTGAATTATGAGGCCATGAAGGCTTGAGTGGACTAGTATAATAAAAAGCACACGTCTGTTTCAATAAAAACAACAACAAAAGAGTCCTGAGGTTACCTGGGACCCAGGAGGCCATCCAGTCTGACCCCTTCACAAATTTGAACTTAACAGCTCCAAGTTTTCATCCTCCCTTCTCGACTATTAACTGCTCTGTGACACCAACAAGGGACCTAACTTCTATCCCACTTTCCATTATATAAAGGTAATAACTATGCATGCCTCTCTGCCTGCTATGGGGAGGAGGATGGGCACCCTCCCAGACAGCCTGGGAAAGGGGTGGGGGAGATGGCACACATATTCCAGCGCAAACTGCTAGGGAACCACCACTAGTGTCATTTTAATGAAACCCACACGACTATACCATGATCCTGCCTGTGACACGAACTATATACAGACATATACTCGGTTTTAATCTCATCTAGCCTATACATTGAATCCTGAAAGGTTCTGAGATAAACCAAAGGGGGCCCTCTCCTAAAGGGGCTGGGTAGGCAGGACAATTCCTGAAGCAACTCACAGCTAAGCAGTTAATAAGATCCCTCCAAGGAGAAACAAAAAGGCGTGAAACCAACCAGTGAACATTAAAGAAGAGAATGACCCAAGGTTAAAGTGCATGACCATTCTGAGCAAAGCCTGATCTAACTAGAAGTAGGACACGAGGGCCTCCTTTCTATAGGAAGGCACACCCTTAAGGTCAGCAAGGTATCTGAGAGGTGGCTGGGTTAGGGGGATACCCAGCAATCAACAGGGGCTGGGGACAGGCTATTGTTATGGTGAACTAACCACAGAACCACCAGAACCTCATAAAAGGGCAGCCATCTTGGGAGGCATGATCATTCAGGTGGAAATGGGAGGGGTCTTTGTCCAAAGAACTTCTCAAGAAAAGGGATTCAAGGCAGGCTTACAAGAGTAAATAGAACTGAAATGAGAAGTTACAACTCACATCATAGAAATACAAAGGATCCTAAGAGACTAGTATGGACAATTAGTCACCAAAAAAAAATTGGATAGTTTAGAAGAAATATGCAAATTCCTAGAAACATACAATCTTCTAGGACTAAATCAGTAAGAAACAGAAAACCTGAATAGACCAATTACTAGCAATGAGATTGAATCAGTAATCAAAAACCTGCCAAAAACAAAAGTCCAGGACCAGACAGCTTCACTGATAAATTCTTTCAAACATTCAAAGATTCAATATCTATTCTCCTCTAACTCTTTCAAAACACTGAAAAGGAGGGGAATACCTCCAAATACATTTTATGAGGCCAGTTACTCTGATACCAAAACCAGACAAGAACACCACAAAAAGAGAAAATTATAGGCCAATACCCTTGATGAACATAGACGTGAAAATCCTCATCAAAATATTAGCAAACCAAATTCAACAATACATTAAAAGGATCATTCAACACAATCAAGTGAGCCAACAGACACATGAAAAGATGTTCAACATCACTCATTAAGGAAATGCAAATCAAAACCACAATGATATATCATTGTGTGCCACGCCTGTCAGAAGGGATCTTATCAAAAAGAAATAGCAAGTGTTGGTGAAGATGTGGAGAAATAGGAACCCTTGTACACTGTTGGTAGGAACGTATGTTGGTACAACTACTATGAAAACAGTATGGAGATTCCTCAAAAAATTAAGAATACAACTCCCATATGATCCAGCTGTTCCACTACTGGAACAGTATTTATCTGAAGAATATAAAAACATTAATTTGAAAAGATACATGCACTCTATGTTTATTGCAGGATTATTTACAATAACCAATATATGGAAACAACCTATATGTCCATCAGTGGATGAATGGATAAAGAGCTGTGGTATGTATAGTATATATACGTGTGTATATATACATACATATATATATATATATATATATATATATATACATACACATATATACACAATAGAATTACTACTCAGCCATAAAAATTAATGAACTCTTGCCCCCTGCAACAACATGGATGGACGCTGAGGGCATTATGCTAGTGAAATAAGTCAGAAGGAGAAAGACAAAAACCTTATCATTTTACTTCCATGTGGAATCTAAAAACTAAACTAAACAAAACAAAACAAAAACAAACTCATAGTTCAGTGGTTACCAGAGGGGAAAGGGGCCTGGGGTGTGTGAAGGAAGTCCACTGTGGGGTGATAGATGATAGCCACTGATACTCCTCCAAGCCATAGACAGGCCAGGGCATACCCACATCCCACCACACATGGCCCCTCTCTCTCCAGTCTTTAGTTTTCTGAAAGGCATTATGCAGATCACAGAGCCACAGCTCTAGGGGCCTTACATAAGCTCTATTCCAGGGTTTTTCAATCTGTGGGTTGGGACCTGTTAGACTCCAGGGTGGCCCAGGCAGAATATTTGAGGCTTTGTAGAACATACTATCAACTAATTAACTCTGCTTAGCTTTTGAAAGCAGCCACAATCTATAAACAAATGAATATGACTATTCCAACAAAAATTAACTTACCAAAAAAGATGGACAGCCCACGGGCCATAGTTTGCAGACCCTCTATTAGAGGGTTATAGGAAAAACCAGTAACTTCTGAATAAAACAAAATAGACTGGGGTGCATGGGTAGCTCAGTTGGTTAAAGCATCCGACTTCAGCTCAGGTCATGATCTCATGGCTTATGAGTTTGGGCCCCGCATCAGTCTCTGTGCTGACAGCTAGGAGTCTGGAGCCTGCTTCAGGTTCTGTTTCCCTCTCTCTCTGCCCCTCCCCGGCTTGCGCTCTGTCTCTCTCTCAAATATAAACAAACAAACATACATACATAAAACAAAATAGAAAAACGAAATAGTGCATACTACATCTGGCAGAGTAGATGGCAAGTAGTAAGGGTAAAGTATGGTTTTGTAAAACTGTTGTTTCAGCTTATTTACTTAGTCAACTTATTTACTATAAGTGTATATATAAGTTACATGTATACTTATAGCACCAGGTTGCCATGAAAAGTATTTTTAAATTAATACTAGGAAATACAGTCAAAAAGTCTGAAAGCCACTGCTCTGATACACTCCCTTTTCGTATAGAAATGGAAACTGAGGGGGGTGGGGGCACCTGAGTAGCTCAGTTGGTTAAGCATCCGATTTTGGCTCAGGTCATGATCTCATGGCTCCTGAGTTCGAGCCCCATGTCGGGCTCTGTGCTGACAGCTTGGAGCCTGGTATCTGCTTCAGATTCTGTGTCTCTCTCTCTGCCTCTTCCTTGCTCACGCTCTCTCTCCTCCTCAAAAATAAGTAAATATTAAAAAAAAAATTTTTTTTTAAAGCAATGGAAACTGAGGGGCAGAGACGTGAAGGATTTGAAGATAAAGGATTTGAAGGCGAAGGATTTGACCAAGGTCACCCAGCTCGATTGTTGGCATAGCTGGAATTAGAACCTGGGTCTTCTGGTTGTCATCTCAATGATCTTTCTGCTGTTCCTATGGCTTTGTGCCTCATCTAGAGAATGAACCAAAATATGAGGCCCTTTTCTCCCTGGTCCTGATTCCCCCACACCTCCCAGGTGACACCAGCAGAGGTGTGCAGGAGCCAGAGCTGGGCAAATGGCTGCTTTGGGGGGCTGGCCAGGCTCTGGCTGGTGAGCAGCAGTGGACCTAGAGGGTGAGGCATGGCTCCATCGGCACATAGCTGCACCAGGCACACAGCTGGTGGGAAAGGAATACCTGGAGAGACCCGTGTTGTTGCTAGGTAGAGCTTGGGGCAAGGAGGGCAGAAGGATGCAGATTCTAGTGAGAGAAAAACTGATGTGGACAGTAGGACGGGAGAAGCCAAATGAAAAGGCAAAGAGGCAGAGATGGAGAGATGGGGTGAGGGACGCACTTCACATTCTAAGAGAGTTGGGGCTAGTTCCCAGTCCCCCGCCTCCCAACCCCCAGCTGCCCCTCCAAGAGGCTGAACAATGAACTCTGGCCCAAAGGAGAAAGGTCACTCACAGGGAGCATAAAACATCATCAGGAGGGGCTTCTCTTCCTTCTTCAGGAGCCGTCTGAAGTCCTAAAGCACAAAGAGAGAACACGGCAGGTCACACACACAATAACACAACAGGGAGGCGACATGCCCCTGGCTCTGGAAGGTGGGGACACCACCATGGTGGAAGGAGCTGTCCAGCATTTCAGATGTCCCATGGTCTGACGTGGGGTTTGGGGCATGCAGCCAGAGTTTCAGCCTGTCAGGAGCTGGACGATCGAGACAATCTGTACTACCCCTGCATATTACAGATGAGGAAACTGAGGCCCCGAGGGGGCACATGGCTTTCCCAAGGCCACCTGGTATGATGAAGTAGTCAGGACCAGGCTACCAGCTTTACCTGCAGCTCCACCTGAACGATTAAAAACCTGCAAGGAACTATTTATGTCCTGTGAGGCTCAATCAGCCTGCCCCCTCATGTGATTTATGGAGTGGTTGTGTTGTAGGGGGTTGGTTGTTTTCACGTGGCCCAACTTGGCTAGACGGAGATCTGCTGGTTAAGGTCACACAGGGCTAACCCAAGCCCACTGTCTCTTTCCCCAGCCCTACTGCCACCGTCCATGTGCCCAGGAGCCCATTGTGTGCACAGGAACACACAGATGAGGCATGCCCTCCTGCCCCCATGGGGTACAGATCATCTGTATTTGTAAAACCCTCCAAACAGTGCCTGGCACATTATTATGCAATACATAATTATTTGTTAAATAAATACAATAAATGCAAAAAAAAGACATTTTTATATTTCACAACAGTGCTAATGGAGAGACTTCAGTGTAAAGCAGGGTCAAAGACCTTTCTTCCAACGAAAGTCAACGATGTTCTGGAAAAAGCAAATCTATCAAGGACTGCAGAGAAACGCAATGACAAAGCATGTTTTGATTAAAATAATTTGCTTCTCTAACCAGTTTCCATAGAAGAAAATTAGAGGTTTTTCTCTTTTGAATAATAAGGAAAGTAAAAGGAGATTGCGAAATGCAGCTTTCTGGCAGCAACAAGGCATTAGGTAAATAGATGAGGGTACATCCCGCTCTATGGAATACTACTGCATCATTAAAAACGAGGAAGAGGAATATTTAATGTCACAATAAGATATGCCTGTTACATTAAGTGGGGGGAAAAAAGCAAGTTAGAAAGCAGCATATAAAATGTAATGACACTTTTGTGAGTAAAAATATGTATGCATTATGTTGAAAGCCTGGAAGGCTACAGAAAATACCAGCAGTGGGTACTTCTCAATGGGACGGGATAAAGTAACTTGTTTTTCTTTTTAAACTTAAGCTGTATTTTCTAAATTTTCAACAATGAATACGCATTGCTTATAATTTTTCGGTTAGATAAAAAATATTACAAATATTTTGTAGGAATTTAAAACATTTTATAATAAATTCTGAAAATGTTCACCCTTGTTTACATAACTAGAATTATATAATTTTACAAAACAGAATTAGCAACTAAGATCTTTGACCCTGACTATGGGTAGAAAATGCAAACGCTTTGAAAATGATTTTCTGAAATCCCTGGAGAAAAAACCTGGAGATCTGAGAAGAAAAGGGTTTTCTGAGCCTGTAGCCATTTGGTTTCATACCCTGGGTAGTAACAATCATTACATTACATTCAAAGATGCTTAATTACCTTCAACAGTGCAGAATACTAACCTCACAAATACAATTGGCAATTAACTTGAATTGGGAACTTTTAGTTATTTTATGTGGAGATTCTATCAGCAGAAAGGCAGCTGTACCTTAAACTTCTACAGAAGAGAAAACAGCACCAAGTATAACAAGAGGATTGCCTACAGGTGTGAAAACATTTTTTTTCTCCTTAATATTTCTAGTTACAGAAGAGCGATCTTAGGAGTTTCAGGACATGATCATCTCAGGGGAAGGAGACAGCAGGCAATCACTTTCCAGAAAGGCTAGAAACATGCATTATCACAAAATCTTCCCACAAGCAACAGTGAGTTTAGGCTGCTTGTTTTCCTCATAACTACGGGCACAGATGCCACCACCTCCTGACATTTGCCCCTCTTCCCCTGCCAGCAACATACTTATTACCTTCTGATGATACTGGCATTTTCTATCCCAGAGAAATGCTGATGGCCAGCCCCTTAATTCAAATTGCCCAGCCCGTAACGATCACACATGATCCCTCCTCCAGAAAGTATAAATGACATCCTTTTCTTCTGGATTAACAAGCATTAAGGGTCAATAATTTTAAATGAAAAGGGAGGGGAGGCAGAGGAATATAAAAAGTACATTTTATGTTATCAAGATAAGAACAAACATTCTCCTGTTCCTATCACAAAAACAAATGACAAGTGTTAGCGAGGATGCACTCTTGGTGGAAATATAAACTGGTGCAGTCACTATGCAAAGAGTATGGAGGTTCACCCAAAAATTGAGAGTAGAAATCCCATATGACCCAGTAATTCCCACTAGCGGGTATTTACCCAAAGAAAATAAAAACACTAACTTGAAAAGATATACATGTCCCTATGTTTACTGCAGCATTATTTACAACAGCCAAGATACAGAAGCAACCCAAGTGTTCATCAACTGATAAATGGATAAAGAAGCTGTGGTATGTATGTATGTGTATATATATGTGTGTGTGTATATACACATACATATATACATACACACACACACACACACAACAAACAATGGAATATTACTCAGCCATAAAAAAAATGAGATCTTACCATCTGCAGCAACATGGATGGATCTAGAGGGTAATGCTAAGTGAAATAATTCAGAGAAAGACAAATACCATATGATTTCACTTATATGTGGAATCTAAGAAACAAAACAAACGAACAAAACCAAACAAATAAAAACAGACTGATAAAACCAGAGAAAAAACTGGTGGTTGCCAGAGCGAAGGGAGTGGGGGAGTAAGTGAAATAGGTGAAGGGGATTAAGAGGTATAAACATCCAGAAGCGCCTGGGTGGCTCAGTCAGTTTAGTGTCTGACTTCATCTCAGGTCAGGATCTCACGGTCTGTGGGTTCCAGCCCCACACTGAACTCTGTGCTGACACCTCAGAGCATGGAGCCTGCTTTGGATTCCGTGTCTCCCTCTTTCTCTGCCCCTCCCCTGCTTGCATTCTCTCTCTCTCTCTCAAAAATAAATAAACATTAAAAAAAATTTTTTTAAAGAGGTATAAATGTCTAATTATAAGAGAAATAAGTCACAGAGATGAAAAGTACAACAAAGGGAACAGAGTCAGTAATACTGCCATAACTTTGTATCATGACAGATGGTAACCACACTTCTCATGGTGAGCACTCTGTAATATGTAGAACTGTCGAATCACTATGTTATATATCTAAAACTAATATAGCACTGTATGTCAACAGTATTTCATAGATTTTTAAAAAAAGGACATTCTCCTTCCATCTACAAAATAGCACTGCCTGCCTCACAGACCATCTGGAATATAACAAAGACTTTCTTGCCCATCCCTAGGTGAAGACACAGCCAAACAAATGAGGTACGCACGTGTCACAATACATGGATAAAGATGCACATTCAGATCGTGTGGGGCAGGCTTAGAAAGGAGGGTCAGGTTGTATGGAGACTATAAATCAGAACCACTGTTCTACCCCCTAACTCCCTAGCCCAGCCAAATCCAGAAATTAAAACTTAAGAGGGCAAATAATTTGCTCAAATTTACATGACTTAGAATTATAGAGGTCTGACCCAAGTCTCTGGAACTCCAACCCAAACCTCTGAGATTATTCTTAAAGAAAACAAAAAAGCAAAACTTACTTTTACACACACACACACACACACACACACACACACACACAGCCAATCCCAGCAATGACTGGGTTACATAATAAGGAAAGGCTTTTTAAATGGATATTTCTCTGAGAAAAATCTAAACACATTAAAATACATTAAATAAGGCAGTGAAGAATGGGAGGTCTCAGGCAAGGTCTCAGGCAGCCAGTCTGTGATCTCCTGTGGGTTCCGTCATGGAGCTGGGAAGGAGAACAAATATTAGGGGCCTAGGGGCCCGGCTCCCTTGGAGAAAAGTACAACTGGTCTCTGAAAAGTCCCATTCCTCACTTCTTTGGGCATCTCTCCCAGGGAGACCCTGGTTGGGGGAAGCTTCCAGTGTCCACCAGAATCGATGCAAAATAAGTTACCTTTTCACTGTCAATGTGGACAACGTCTTTGGCTCCAGGATCTTCCTCCCACAGTGGAGGCCCTTTTGGATCCTTCAGAAAGGCCACTATAGACTGAGGAAAAGAACAAAGAAGGGAAAAGTCGTTTTAGCCAGGAAAAGAGGGAGGTGGGGAAATCAGGAACCTGCCCCATCTCTCTGCCCAGAGACCCACGTGCCTGGAGAGGGTCTGCATGTCGCACGTGGGCAACCCCGTGGGGGGCAGGGGTGCCATTCCATTGCCCACTGACTTCACTGCTGAGGGCCCTAAAAATGCACCCCCACCGCCTCCACAAAATTTTTCAGCCACGTGACACCTTAATCTGGTCAGTTGATCCATAGCTACTGTGCTTCTTCATGGACATCAAAGAGGAGATTTGAGACAATTCATTGGCTTATTCAAACCAGAGACAGGCTCATGCTTCTAAGTCTCATCTCCTCCAGGAAGCCTTTCTGATCAATTTGAATAAAGGTCTCCAGTCCTGTCCAAGGATTCCACATTCGTGCAGCCTCCAAAACTGCCGATCGCACAAGCAGGTAAGCACACCTAATTGTCACCTGCTCAATATTTTGTGATCTAAACTGGTTTGAGAGTGCATTAAATCTTGATCATCCTCTGAGGAGCTCAAGCCGGGAAGCCCCCAGGGGCAGGGTGCTCATCTCTGTGACTGCCTACTTGCCTGAATACCCTCCCTCTATATGCCCAGGATGAAGATCTGACAAGGACCTTCAGGATAAAGGACTTACCTGCCTTTGTCATGTGGACAACTGACTCAAATCTCACTCCCTCTGGGAAAGACACAATCTTCCCATGTGGAGGCCGCTGTCCCTCTACTGCTCTCTATCCCTGCCACACTTCACTGGTCCAGGACAGAAGCAGCCTTCCCTCAGACAGCCACTCTGGGAAATGGTGCTCAAAGTCTACGAGAGCCAGGAACGAGTACCAGAAACCAGCCAACCTCCATCCCTTCAGCCCTGGAGGGGAGTTGCTGGCTTCCATGCCAACAGACAGAGCCTTCAGCGTCCCCCAATTTGATGCAAGATTTTGTGATTTCTGTCCACTTTAATCAAGTCCCAAAGAGCAGATGACAACCTGAATGTGTCCACAAGTGTGGTGGGAGGGAGGAGGGCTGAGGTGAGAAAAGGAAACACGTTCTTAGGGAGGCTGTGCATTCAGCCATCCACTGGTCACGCACACAGGACCTCCGTGAGCTTATTATTTGGGAAGAGCTACTATGGAAAAATGGGAGACAGCTAAGATTTCGTAGAATTTCATTCAGGTAATGCTCCCTTGCTGTTCCAAATGGGGCTGTGAAACGCCTTCTGGCAAGGAGAGGGCCATTTCCACATGGCAAAGGCAGGTCTGCCTCCTCTGTCCCTGTCAAAGCTTCCCTGTGACGGTATAAGCCAGAATGGAACTGGAGGGCCTCCTGAAACTCATATTCACCCACAGCTGCACAGGCACCTGCCCACCTGGGCCATGTGAGAAAGATGCTTACAGCTGCCCACCTGTTTCAGAAAATACCTGGTGCAGGGGTTCTCAATCTAGGGTACACGGGCAGCCTTCAGGGGTCTGTGAAACCCCAGCCTCACATGAAAGCATTACTCTTTATGTTACTTTACTTAACATTTACATTTACTCACATGACAACATTTTACATTTACTTCATGCAAACACACTGTTTCTAGGGAGAAGATCCATGCCTTTCAGTCGATTCTCAGTGGGACAAGGAACCCAAAATCGGTTAGGAACTATTGCTCTCAGGGGCCTCCTGTCCACGCACCAGCACAAGCAGAGTTAAAGGGTTAGCACCATCTCCCATTCCCTGACTCCCACCCTTGCCTCAGCATCAAGGAGAAAAGACAAAAGTGGATGCAAAGAGGAAAGGAGCCACCTCTTCTAACGTAAGAACTGAAATAATCATACTAGCAATCTTTTGCTTTTCAGGTGGAGATTATTCTTGTTTAACTGAAGTTGAGTGATTCCATCCATAGGTTCTCTCCAAAGCACTGTAACCGACGAGATCTTGGGTGGAAAAATCTGCAGGGAGCCGCATGGGGAACACCCCACTCCCTCAGCCATCCTGTCCTGGGTGCTCTGAATGCCAGGGAAATGGCCCCACACCCACACCTTGGTTTTCAGGACATCTTCACGTCTGGGAAACCACACTCATAGCTACATGGTCTTGGGAGAAGGTCGTCAGAGGGTCATATGAATCCTGGCTTCCAGGCATCTCCAGTCCTCACCATTGACACATAATAAGGATTTTGCAGGACAGACTGCTGACCAGCAAAAGGCCACTTATACAGGAAGTTCCCCTCTTTGAGCTTCCTGCTCTTTACCCTCACTTGTCTGGTCTCTGGCTTCTTTAGGGGCCACAGCGTGGTGCCTATGACTGGGCCCCCCCCAGAACCACAGAGGACGACAGCAACAACAGCCAGAGCATGAACCTGCAACTGGGCACCCAACCCTGGCAGGGACTCCTCTGTCTCTCTGGAGATGGAGGCCCAGGAGGAAACTTGAGAAGAAAACCAACCTGTGAACAAGGAGGGCACTGGTCTCAGCTGCTCCTGCTCAATGATGAGCAGAAGCCATCAGGCAGTTACGGGAAACAATATGCTGCTTACCCTTGCCCTGAGAACTCCAGGGACCCTATCCCAGTCCCTGATGACCCTGTGGGCTTTGGGGAACCCTTGAACTAAGGATGCCCTCTCTCCACTAAAGACTCTGACCCTGTCCAACGCTCAGCCTGCTTCTCCAACTTATTGATGCAGAAATCCTAGGAAGGATGAAGAGTGAGCAAATGCCACACACCTGGTCTTTGTAAGGGGTGGACCGAGGCCAGGACTCAGCCTCCCCAACCTAGGCAAGCTCAGACCACTTGGGCTCCTTGCTCCTTCCTAGCTACTACAGTTCTGAGCAGCTGCTATTTCCTGCTCCATTATCCCAGGACAGACTGCTCAGAGGGAGCCACTAAATGTAAACTGAACACAGCCTCCAAAGACAAAACAAAAAGCCCCCGGCACCCCCTTCCATCACTGCATAGCACTTCCCCTGCCCTGCCCGGCTACACGTTGTTCCTGGGGAGTGCGTGTTCTCTCTGAGGGCTTCGGCTGACATCTTAACACAGAACAAGAGGTTAAGCAACTCTAGGTGGTAGAATTTTCTCTAAGTGTCTAAGTGGGTGTTAAGATGAGTAATCAGGCTGAATCTGTATAAGGTAAAGCTGTAGCAACTTAAAAAAGAACGAGTGTTGGTAGATAAGCAAGAAGTGACCAGGGAGCCAAGGAAGAGCGGTAGAGGAGTGGGACACTGACAGCTGCACGGATGGATGAACAGGAAAGAATGGAAGGAGATGGAGAAAGAGAGACAGAAAGAGGAGCGCAAAGCAGGAGAGTCTGAAAAAATAAGTTCAGTCTATGTTGAGAACAGAAGAAATACATGGCCCCAGACAGGGCAGAGGCATGCCGCCTGGACCAGAGATAGGAGAAGACTTGTCTGAGGAAGAGAATGGGTAGCTGAAGGAGGAGAATCCAAAGGCAATCGAAGGACTCAGGGCGGCGGGTCAAAGACCTTCCACACCTATTTTCACTGATGCTTTTCCATCCACTGCTAAATCGGACTTGTAGCAGGGGAATGACTCAGTGACATCAGCGTGTCATCTGAAATGAAGTGCATCAGCCAACAGGTGCCAACCTGCCTGTGTCCTGCACCCTGTGCTAAGTGTCCCCCAGACTCTGGATAGCTAGTATGGACACTACCGTGGAGATGATGGAGCGCTTCAAGCCACAGCAAAAGGAAACCCAGGCCTCTGGAGGAGAGAGGCGTAACGTCACATGTCTCACCCACACGCCTCTGCTGATAGATTCACACACTTATCTACAGGGCTGGCCATCCCCAATGTGCTAACAGTTACAAACTTTTCCAGATATTCTGCTGACATGTGCTCTAGAGATAAGAATCCCTCAGGTCATTTGAAAGAGCTATCTGTGCAATCTGCCCTTCCTTCTCTCAGAGAAAACCTGCCAGGCTTTTGGCATCTGTTCAGACTCTACCTCTGCTGAGAATGAGGGAGGTAAATTTACCTTAAATGTCACAGCTCGGTTATATTCAGTATGAAATGCACCATCCCTGTCGAATGAGGAGAAAAAGGTGTTAACTTTAAGAATGGTTATGAAGATACATACCTTTGGTTTCCTGCAGCATCTTAATAACATTCAGCTATTGAACACAGTTCAAGATTTTTTTTAAAAAAAGAACTGTAAACACAGAAGAAAAACACTGAAATAAAATTAACCTAACTCAAAACTGTTCACTGGGAATACCAATGAAAGCTTTCTAGCACTTACTTGGAAATTGGAAATGCCCACGTGTACTTACTGGTAATGGAATAATTCAACCTTTTTGTCCTTTGGGCTCAGGTCAACTTTCATCTTCTTGCACAATTTTCTACTCTCAGCATCACTGAAAAGACACAAATGTCCGAAACCATTTGTTACCTGAGGTCCTCACAAAGGTGTTGACAGAGTAAAATCTGCTCGTGGCCTAAAAAAAGCCTGGTACCTTGAAATTCTCAATAGCAGGGAATGCCCTGACTATAGGTGGGCTCTCAGAGAACTGGAGGAAGCAGAGTAACCAAAAGGATATGGGCTGATCAAGAAAGACAGAGATAAGCAGAGGGGCAACATGGACAGTTCTGGACAAAGCAACTCCCCAGGAGTACAGCCCATTCTAAGAAGAAAAACCAACTACAGTATAGATCTGTGGCTCCCAGTCCTGGCTGCTCATCAGCACCACCTGGGAAATTTAAAAGAATACAGATTAACCTGGCCCTTCCCAGACCATTACTTCAGACTCTCTGCCTAAGGCCCAAGCGAGTTTTTGTTTTTAAGCTCAAATGTGTACCATATCCCACCTACTATATACCATCTGACCAGGATAAGAGGAGAATGTCCTACAAGGCTGAAGAAGTTACGAAATCTGAGCAGGTACTGACAGAAGCCACAGGGAGAGAGGAGAACGCTTCAGCGAGGTGCAGCTCCTGCAATATCACACTCTCACACTTCTTCTGATAAGAAACGTCTGTCTGGTGCCACTCAGCATTTACAGAGTGCTCATGCCCGATCTCATCTCCGGTTTCCTTCCTGTGAGATCAACGGACCTCAAAATGTGGTCCTTGGACCAGCGGCATCTGTACCACCCAGGAACCTGTTAGAAATGCAAATTCTTGGCCCCATCCCAAATCTGCTGAATCAAAACTCTACGGGTACTTGAGCAACTATGTCTTAAGGAGCCTTCCAGGTGATCCTGATGCACACCACTGTCCTCTTCTGGCTCTTCCTCCTTTCCCTCATCTTTCCAAAGTTTGGCCTCCCCTATGACTCCCACCAGCCCCTCAGAGACCCCATCTGTCTCACAGCTTTCCCCATAACCTCACCATATTCAGCCAAATCTGCCCAATGGCCAGCCAAAGGCAGCCAGCTACCCCACCCATGCAGGGCCCTCTCTCCAGAGCCGCATGGACTTAGTGAGGGTATCTTGACTATCCAAGTCCACTGGTTCCCACTGACCACACTGCATGAGAAACTTTGTTCTGCCAGGTATGACAGCCACCTGAGGGAAGTCCCTTCATCTCTCAACTGTTTACATATCTCACTACCTTCTACAGCCATCAGCTTCACACAGCTGTGCACCAGCCCCAAGACAGATAGACTAATTCAACCATTCAGCTCAATTCTAAAAGCAACATTCATCAATGGACAAGCAAAATTGTGGGACCTCATTTTAAGTGTAGAACACACTTTGCAATTCAAGAAGCATGTCTTACTAGAGAGATGTCTGTAGGTCAGAGAGGGGGCCACCCTCCTGCGCCCACCCAAACCCAGGCCCAGGCTTTTCCCTCCCTATTTAGTCTTGCCTGTGGTAGTCAACACCACAGCCACTGACCTGGCTAACAGTGGGGACTCAAAAGAAATGCATGATAAATTCCAAAAGGAAAAGCTAATGACAATACAGTGGCTGCTCCCCCAAGGTGGCAAGGGCATTTAGAGACAGGGAATCCAGAGAGAAGATGGATAAGCAGAGATGGGGAGGAGATCCAGATGGGCTGAGGGTATACATCAGAAAGCTCCTGGAAGGGCAGCCCACGGAATCCAGTTGCTAGAAACTCATCCCCTAAAGCCCCGTGGGGATGCCATACTCGCCTCCAAGTGACAAGGGCTATTACAGTTTGGGTTTGCCCTGCCCACAGGGGCTCTGTGGTGAAGCCCTTCTATTACAGGTGGTAGATTTGTTTGCAAACAACTGCATCTAAGGTGCCCTTTCCCTGCCTGAGTTAATTCTCCAGGAGAGGACTCCAGTTGGGATGTTTACAACCATTCGCTTGGCACTTGCCTTGTCCAGCTTTGTTCTGCCGATCTCAACTGTTTCTGGGTGACCACCTGCCATTCACCCAACTGCAACAACAATCTCAAGCACCTCAGGCCTCCCTCAGCCCCATCCTGGCATCCAGCAGGGGCACCCAATGGGCCTGCCCACTCTGCCACACCTGAGGTGGCCGCTCAGACTTTGCAAGGCAGCCAACCGGAGGGGAGAAGCGCCACCCCACGCTGGCTCTCTTCCCTCAAGCCTGGCTGGCAGCCTCTTCCCGTGACTTTCATAAAGTAGAGAGAGGAGGGACAGGGCTCAGAATCATTCTAACCCCAATCCCTGCCTGCTCTGCCAGAACCCACGCCAAGGAAAAGTCTTGCTGCTGCAGCAGTAGGGTCCCCGGGGAGCTCAGACCAGGCTTAGGGGAACCAGGGGAACCAACAAGGCTGAGTGGAGCTGGGGAGGGGGGGCACAGAGGTTCTCCTGCCTGTTCCTCAGAGTGGACCCCTGGCTGCGGGTCCGGCCCTGCCTTCGGCCT
Source organism: Leopardus geoffroyi (assembly GCF_018350155.1). Lineage (NCBI taxonomy): Eukaryota > Metazoa > Chordata > Mammalia > Carnivora > Felidae > Leopardus > Leopardus geoffroyi. The sequence goes on along the minus strand of NC_059333.1, from coordinate 68,789,791 downwards.
GTGGCCCCCCCCCACTCCAGTTAAGTGAGTCACAGCTGTCCCTGCCACAGGATTCCTTGTTGCAGACTTGGGGCAACCCACTTCCCTCTTTGGGTTATGACACTCCCCCCAGGATTCTCTCTTCTCCCCTGCTCCCTACAGACAGACAGACAGACAGACAGACACACACACACACACACACACACACACACACACACACACACACAAATGCGCACAACACGCATGCTCGCAATAATGCACAGTTCTCAGGGGGGGTCACTGGGGAGGTGGCTTCTTGGCCTATTTGAGCACCTCTGTCACAGATCTCAGAGCCTCAGCCAAGCACCTCCCACATTCCCACACTCCCTTCCCCGTGGTCTTTCTCTCCACAGAGCACAGCTCCACATCTGACCGTGTCCACTGTCACCCCCATCATAAATGTTTGCTCCATGAAGGTGAGGGCTTTGTTTGATTCCCCAGAGTTACAACAGCAGCTGGCACCTAGCACTCTCTAAATAGCCTGAGCGAAGGAGTGAATGAATGAATGATGCTGTCTTTTCACTGTCGGGATGAGGCCCTGCACTTCTGGCTCTCTGGGCTCTGTCTACTGAGCTCCAAGAATCCTGCCAGGTGACAATTCCTGATGGTATTTTCTCAGATTGGTTCCCCTTCCTGTTTCTCAGAGTATGAAAGTGTGTGTGAGTGTGCAATGTGTGTGCACGCACATGCATGCACACATGTGCTAATTGTTCTGTACAGACAATAAAAGTCTTAAGAGTTTAAAAAGGGAAGAGAAATTACCCAAGCTCAGGACCTTAAAAGGATCTGGATTGATAGATTAATCACAATTAATTGAGTTACTGGTTACCTCCCTCTCTACCTCCTTTCCCCAGCCAGTGACTGAGGCTGTAGTGGGAAAAAGGCAGGGAGACAAAGACAGTAATCAGGGAAATGAGAGGCTTTGTTGGAATGCAAAGGGAAGGAAAAAACCACCATGGATCACAGAGACTGGGCTGTCGTGCAAAGGCCCTCACCTGCACAACCCGACTGTCCTGCAAGAACCAGCCACTCCATCTACTAGGTAGGCTGGAACCCTGCTCTCCCCTACCTGTTTACTCATCTGCACCTGCTACATCCTATCCTGCCCCGCCCCCCTTGGCCCTCCTCTACACAGAATGTGGAAGAAAGATTAAAGAGGCCTGTACCCACTTCCCTCCCCACCCCCAGGCCAAGGAGACAAATGCACATGCATGTTTTCATTTATATTTGTTGTGGGGTGGCTGCTGCAGGTGCATGGTACTGTGTTTACTAGCTCTTCATGTGCGGTCATGGTCATCCAAGAGGCTGGCAATCCCCACTCCAGGGAGTCAGACCCAGGGATGAAAGTTGGGGGCGACAGCAGGAAGGAAGAGAAGAAACGAGGTGCTGGAGGCTCAGGGAAGGGAGCTGTGACTTTCACAAATTGCAGCCTAGGTACCAGATTCTCCCTGGAGGAAGACCCAGCTGCCAGCTGGCATGACTGACAGCTTCTAGATCTGACTCTGCCATCAGCCAGCCTGTGACCTCTGGTGGGGCCCTTGGTTTCCCAAGCTGAAAAATGCAAGAGTTGTCCACACAAAGTAAATGGAGCTTTCAATTCCTCTACAGGGTCCTGTATTAGTAAAACATAAAGCGGGCTGCCTATATCCTGATGGATGAACTAGGAGCCAGAACCAGGATAGAAGATGGTGACTCAGAAAGAGCTGAACCTCCAGCATTCTCTCCAGCACCCCCAACCAGCTCCTCACTCAGCTAGCTGGCATCCTTCTATCCACACAAGTTGTGGGCAGCCTCCTGCTGCAGGGCAGAAAGCAGACCACATTGTCTTGGCCATGGTGTGCCCCCTTGGCTAACCCAGCCATTCCTTGGCCCCATCAAAGCAGCAGAAATCTCTTTCTCCCATGTGCTGGGTCTAATATGGTGGGATTCTGAGCAGGTGGAATCCCCAAGGGTGGGCAGGACAGAAAGTGTAGGAAGGGCCTCACTCTGGAGACATAAAAAAAATGGGAGGACTAGGAGCGAGTGAGCAAGAAATACTATCAGAGTGACTGGTAGGTGCCACATACTCAGGACAACCTGAATGAACACAGCTGGAGAGCACGAGGCAGGAGACAGAACAGCCCGGCACAGCTAGGCCTTAGAACTGGACCAGCCTTGGTGGTCACGTAGCATCCTCTAATGAGGACTTGGAAAAATAGGGATCCTCCCGGGTTTGGCTGTTCCCTCTGGTCCTTCCCTTCAGAAGGCACAGAATGAAGGAAGACTTACACAGCACAATTAATAAAAGGGATGGGAATAAGAAAGAGGGGCGTGCCCTTTCCTCCTCCTCCTCCTGTGCCCCCAGCCCGGAGATTCTCAGGCTGTGCTCCTCAGTAGGGACATGGCACCCGGATGAGCAAAGGGCAATGTGTCAGGAAGCATCTGAAGCCACAACATAAACACAGCACTTCTCCTGGGAGTCTACTTTATCTCCTGGTAAGTGATGTTAAACATGCTTACACATGAAGAAGCAAATGCTAAATTCAAATAATTTTTAGAAGAAAACATAAGACTTCAAAATATGTTATGCCTTCCCTGGAAGGCCCCAAGTCTTGATCTGGAAGCCAGCACTGCTCTGGGGAAACTAAAGCAGATGGGAGAAAGAGAAGGGAGAAGAAGGAAAATGTGGCTATAGGTAATGACCTTAAACCTTCAGGAAAAGAAAGCAGTGAGCTCCCGATATGCAGCCTCAGCCCAGTGAGAATCGGCCCCAGGAATTAGCATACCAGGCACAGCTCCCGCCTGCTGGCTCCGGCTCAGCTGCCCTGACAGCAGCACTCCGTGCCAAGGCCGAGCCCAATGCCAGGCTGCAGGGCACGAGGGGAATACCAACTCCCTAGCACACAACCCGCTTAACAGCCAGACAACCACCACCAGCCAACCCGAGCGTGGCTGCTGAGGTCTGAGCCAGGAGGTGGAGGGAGGGGAAGGGACAGCTAACAAACCCCTGGATAGAATCCAGACACCCTACAGACACCTCACAGCCACAAGCTACCAGGCCTGAGACCTGGGAGAAAACCAGCATGGGGGGTGGGGGGGTGCCGTCAGCCATACAGGCAAGGGTAGGGAGTGGAGAGCCAGGAAATTGAGAATAAGGGGAAAAGAAATACCCATATAAAGAAGAGCAGAGGAAAAAGACCAAACAAATGGGGGAGGCAGGGACCCAGAGGTGGGAAGAGGCGACAGAAACCAGCAAGGAAGAGGGAACAAAGCGGGAGAGAGGACAGAGGCTCTAAGGAAAAAACAGGAGAGACCTAAGAAGCAGACACCCAGAATGGGGGGAGACACAGAAAGACCCCCCAAAAGACTGGAGGACACTTAGGTACATACACACTACACACAAAGCCTGGCAGCTTCCAGGATTTTCTGAACCAGGCTATTTAGGGATGAGAGCAAACTGGAAGATTCAACTCCATGGTTCACACAAGTATAAACTGAAGCCCAGAGGGGGCAGCGACTTGCCAAAGATCCCACAGCTATTAGCTGTCAGAGTCTGGACTTAAAACCAAGCCCCAGGACCTGCAGTCCTGTAAGTCCCAATGCACTCCAGACTTCTTAAGGGTCACAGCAAATCATCCTGAACACTGGGGCTGACTGTGATGCCCAGGACTTTGTTCAGGGGCATCCTCTCAACAACCAAGTGATCCTCACCCAAGAAAGAGCCATTGAACAATGCATGCACCACTTCTCCCCATCAGCTTCTGGGAATGCTCTGAAACAATCCTGCCCAGATGAAAAATAACAGTAAAATGGGATCTCACATTTATATTCTAGAAAAAGCTCATTTACTGGGACCTGGAAAGAAGGCAGAATATGCACTATTGTCCCATTTTACAGATGAGTAAACAGACCTGTCCAAGGTCATAGGGCTAGTAAGTAGCAGAACAGAACTTTCAACCCAGGCCTCTGCCCTTATTAGGCACACCTTCAAAGACACTTCACACCAGAGCACTGTCTTCTCTTGCCCTAGAATGTCCCCTGTTCCCTTCACCTGTCCTTTTTTTTTTTTTTTTTTTTTTAAGTTTTATTTATTTTGAGAGGCAGAGGAGGGGCAGAGAGAGGGAGAGAGAATCCCAGGCAGTGCAGAGCCTGATGCGGGACTTGAACCCATGAACCATGAGATCATGACCTGAGCCGAAGTCTGATGCTTAACTGACTGAGCCTCCCCTACATGAGGGGAGGCACACTCTGGCTGACCACTTGCTATTTAGTAGCCGCTAGGATAAAAAGCGAGCAGACATTGGCTCCGTTCCACATGCTCACTCTACTGCAGACAGCAAGAGAAAGCGTTCTCGAGAGCGCTTCTGCCCATCCCTGGAGCGTCTCACTCAGACTCATAAACACAGACTGAATGCACTTAGGACACGGTGAGAGCTTTCATCACTGGGCCACAGGGTTAACGTGGTAGGCTCCCCTAATGGTTTACGGGACACATTCTGAAGGCCAGGAGCAGGTGTGGCCAAGCAGGAGGGCAGACCCATCACCCTTGGGGAATCCTTATGTAATGGTGATCCGTGAGAACTGCCACCCCCCACCCCCCATGGCCTCTGTGGACTAGAGCCCCAAGTTTTGTCCCTTGGGCTGCCCTGGGAAGATTTCAGTACACCCTACCTATGATTTCAAATTTGGACCCAGATACCCCCCTCTTCTAACACAATCCATTAGAGCTCCATAATCCATCTACTTATCTAAACTATTTTAAAAGCTATTTAACATTTCAGTTTATACTTCTTCTTAGAGGAATGAATTGAGTGGCAACTATACAGAACAATCTATCCTTTTGTCTTAAGGTTACCTCTTTAGGCTCTAAGATGCCTCCCTAGATTTCCATTTTAGCACATCAAAAGTCATAGGATTATTTCTCCCATATTGACTCCAGACATCATGTCTCCAAACGAGTCCTGAATTCTAATGTTCTTAGTCTGTCTTCACACATTAACCCTGGCCCCATTTAGTCCTGCCTCTGCATGGAGCAGAGCAGGACTGCCACCTCTACACCCATCGGCAGATGGCCCAGGCAGTCCTCGGGGCCCATACCACAGGGAGCTGCCTGCAGGGAAAGCCAGGGCACTTTAAAGACCTGGTACTCAAAGGTCTTTGCATCACACTGGAACTCCACCTACTCTGTGAAGCTTTCTCAGGCAGTATTTTACAGGCAGAATAAAGTGAAACCCCTCTCATATACAGCCTCCACTCACTGCACTTCTCACATGGATTATAATCACCTGGTTCGATGTCTGCTTCCTCCTTGCACACTGAGCTCCTGAGGACACTACTGTCCATCTGTGTACCTCAAGGCACATAGTAAATGCTCGGGATTGTTGCAGGGGAATGCAGCAACTAAATCAAAGCTCTTCTGCCCATTTCTGCCACCTGCAAGCCTAAGAACTTCCTGTGATAAGGCTCCATCGGCTGGCGTGGCAGAACCGGTGTCATCCTCAGATATGGAGATTCCAAAGTGTCCTGTCCCCTCTAATACTGACAAAGGCTATGTACCAGTCACGTAGCACACTCTTGGTAAAATGTGGGAGACTGAGACATACCTACAAGACAAGAACACTTTTAGACCAACTATGCACTAGAATTAACCAATGGCTAAGATCTCATCAAATGTCTGGGGAGCAGTCTCTTCCAGTAAATTGATGTCTGAATAAATCAGGAGGTGTGAGGCCAGACAGGAGCACGAACCCACGCACATACACCCCTACAGCAAACACCACTCAGCTAAGACTCCTTCTCCTGGTCTCATTCAGTGCTTTGTCAAAATATAAATCTCCTTCAATTCTCCTCAATCATGGGCAAGACAAACTTGAGGCCATCAACTTATAAATCAGTTGTGTGCCAGAAGTTCATTCACAAAACAGCTGTTTAGGGGCACCTGGTGGGCTCAGGCAGTGTCCAACTCTTGGTTTTGGCTCATAGTTTGTGAGATCAAGCCCCACATGGGGCTCTGTGCTGACAGCACAGGGTCTGCTTGAGATTCTCTCTCACACTCTCTCTCTTTCTAAATAAAAATAAACTTTAAAAAACAAATTTTAAAAAACCCAGAAATTTATTTTTATTAAAAAAAAATTTTTTTTTTAATGTTTATTTATTTTTGAGAGATAGAGACAAAGCATGAGCAGGGGAGGGGCAGAGAGAGGAGCAGACACAAAATCCAAAGCAGGCTCCCGGCTCTGAGCTGTCAGCACAGAGCCCAACACGGGGCTTGAACTCACGAACCACGAGATCATGACCTGAGCTGACGTCAGATGCTCAACAGACTGAGCCACCCGAGCACCCCTAAAAAACCAGAAATTTAGAACTCAGATTGAAGAGGAAGAAGGCTATACTGCAGTACAGCCCTAAAGCTCATTTAACCCACAGGGTTAAATGTGGTAGCCAGGCTGTAGCTCAGGCAAGAACAGCCACAATAAAAGTGAAGGTTAAAAAGCCCTTTTCCCAGCAGAGACCCGCCTCTTTCCCGTACTTGCAAGAGTGCAATATTGTCCTTTCCCCTCCTCTTCCCAGGCTCATACTCCCGATAAACCCTAAGTCCAGGTGAGAAGTGGCTGGACACAGTGACTCCGGAAACTCTTCCTGTCCGAAGTCACAAGGGCGTATAACGCTGGTATCCAGGTCAAGTGCAACATAGACCTTTGCATACAATAGGTGTTCAAACATGCAAAGGACAAACCTGCTCTTAGTTACCTCTCCTCCTAAGTTCCTTCACTATCTAAGTGCCTTTTATGCATTTATGCCAATCTAGGCCAAATTGGGAGCTAATTATATAACAAGAGGGGGTGTGGGTGTGTGTGCATTGCATGCACAATGCACTGACCACAGAGAGATGTGGAAATTATTCCTAATGATTGAAAAGAAAGGGAAGCTGAGTACACCCTGGACTCAAACTCCCACACTAGGAAGAATCAGAGGAATTCCATCAAGAGCCCCCTTCCCCACACTAAGAAGTAGCCCCCCTTCCTACAGACTCCCTCCTGTGGGCTGGTGTTTGATCCTGCCGCCTTAACACAGACAAGAAAGTCTCTGGGAGGAGGGAGGTCAGGAAGGAGGAGAAAGAGAAGGAGAAGGAGCTGGGAGCACCAGCACTAGGACAGGCAGTGGCAGGCAGGGAGACAAAGGTCAGAAGAGAGCGCTAGAAGGACAAAGCCACTGACACATCTAATGGAGCCACCTCGGAAGGCAAGGTGGCTGATTCCACCACCTTTGCACCGAGGGCAGTGGAGACCTCTATTAATGCCCTGGGCTGGAGATGAAGTCCATGATTCTTGCTACAGACCCCCCTCACGAGCAAGCCCACTGGGTGCCTCTGAAAAGAACCTTGTCTCTCTGGCCATCTAGGCCCCCTCTCTCACCTGCTGGGAAGAAAAAAGTCAAGTCACACAGGACAACAGAGTAAAAAGGGAGGAAGAGTGTTGGGGCTGGAAAGAACAAGTGGGAGAGCCATAACTGCCCCTTCTCCAGTCCACAGGTGACCCTCAAGTAGGGTTAGGGAAGCTTTTCTGCAGCAATCTCTCCTATCACAGCCTCTCTCCCAAAGAGTTAATCAGGGACAACTCCCTACCCCACCCTCCAGATCCCCCAAGGACGCCCCGTCCTCCAGCCACCACGCCCCATGTCCCCAGGACATACCCACAGTCTACCCAGCAGATGGTGCCTTGTCCTTTCACTGCCTGGGCCACAGTGGACAATAACCTGAGATGACTTTCCGCTGCAGCCTCTGTAAAAAAATAAAAAATTAAACATCTGTGCCCAAGTCCACGAGGGTCACCCCTGCCATCTTCCTTTAGGGGCAAGGAAGAATGGGGAGCCATCCTTGAGGTGAGATCCTGAGGGCCACTAAAACACTGACCCTGTGATCAGTAGTTCGGGGAGAACTCTTCTCAGAAACCCCTGCTCCTGCCAGGCTCTGGACTCCTCCCCACAGACACCGAGACCCCAACTCACACCTCTGTTACGCTACATCTCATGCCTCACTGTTCCAAGGATCTCGCAGTCAGATCCTCCACTCTGACTCATTACTTTTCTGGGACAAACTGTGAAAATTCTATAACCAAACAATTACAGTTCTATAACTAATATAGGGAACAAGGTTGCCAATTCCACACTCATCTGCCCTGGAGCTCAAACCGCGAGCTGACAAGAGCAGGGACCAGATACTTCCTTTACTTGTGCATCACATCTTCATCTTGGCAGGGGCTCAGCAACCTGGTGGCTAAATGAGGATTATATGGGACACTGGTCCCAGATGGACCAATGTCAAGTGTACCCAAGTCACATTTCACAGCCCATTTCCCCAGAAGCGACAGAAGGGCCAGCCCTGGCAGTACCTCAGGGGTTAGCTATAAAAACATGGACTATACCTTGAGGCAAGGTAGGGTAAACACAAGAAAGGAAGTTTTTCATTTGTCCAGGTACCTGGGCAAAGCACTGGGAACTACTGTAGGAGGGCAGGTACTTGGGGATGAAGCCTCTGTGGCCAGGATTTCAACATTGACAACTTGCAAGGGTCTGCTGCAGAGTGGCTGTGGCCAGTGTGTCCCCTTCCCCCATCACATCTGTGAGCTCACTTGAAGGGCCCGCCACACAGACACCAAAAACCCTAAGATACATTCCAAAGCCAAGCAAAACTGATGTCTGAATTATTCACCTCCACAGATCCCCTTTTCTAGTGTGGATAATGGTAGCTGTTTGTGAATACAAAGCATGCTGAGCCTTTCATGCAAGTGAACAAAAAGCATCTTTCTAGAGACGCACAGGGAGCCACCCGAGGGAGGCACTCCCAAGAACCCCCACAAGGACAGGTGGAGGAGGGAGCGTGGCAGAGGCAGGAAAGGCCATGGCCCCACCACTCCTCTGGGCTCAGCCTGGGCTTGGTGAGGCAGGGGAAAGGTACACACTGCTTGAGAGGGTGGAAGTGGAGAAAATCCAGTTATTGCGCTGCTCCAAAAACCCACTGAGGGTCACATGTGTCGCAGCAGGCCTGGGCAAGGAGGCAGGAAGGTAGTCACCTGGGTCCTGCTACCCCAGCAGTAGGAGGCAGAGAGGGGTCTAGTAAGCAGGAAGCACTGGAAGTCCCAGTGCCAACAAGGGTTGGCTGAGGGCAGAAGAGAAAAGAAGTGCGGTCCTCGCCCTGCCTCCTGCCCCACAAGCCCCTATCAAGAGACCCCACATTCCCACTCTCTAACTTACCATAACCATTTAGTGATCTCAGAGCCCTTCCGTCCCAGCAGGATTAATATTATTTCTTCCGACCCTCCAGCAGAGGAAGCACAGAGAACAGCTCCACCATCTACCGGCTGCTAGACCTCAGATGAGTTGGCTATTCTCCCTCTGCTTCAATTTCCTCACTTGTACACTGGACATTATCGGACAACCTGCACCGCCTCCCTCAAGGAGGCAAAGGAGCAAACAGGAGCATGTCGCAGAAGGTCCTCGCAGTCCTTGTCAGATGATGAGCTTATGTGACGGGACCTACCCAGAGAAGGAACTGAGCATGGTCCTGCACTGGCAACTGCCCAGCTCCAAGAGCATCCAAGGGGATGAGCCATGCTTACTCAGGGCCCTATGCCCCAGGCCTCAGGAGCAATTCTGCTCCTCCCTTGCCTCAATTTCCCCCCTACTCCTGACAACAGAGATGCTAGACACATTCTGGGCTCCCAACAACAACCTCAGGAAGTGTGTGCCAGGCCCTCAAAAGGGCAAGAAGTAGCATGTGCCAGGGTGCTTAGAGGATGCAGGGTTCAGGAGAGACACACGTCCAAAACATCCATCAGCCCCTAGTGCCAATGAGTGTCAAGGATGAGCTGCCAGGGAGAACTGTGCCCAGGATCTGGCCCAGCCACTGGCTGTTGCTTCTCCAGGGCACAGAAAACTTGGCATCCTTAGGAGCAGTGAAAACACTTAACTCTGCTGGAACAACACCAACAGTCAGATGTTCAAAGTCGCAGCCAAGAGCTGAGCAAACCTCTCTCCATCCACTATGCCCTTGCCAGCCTCAAGGTCAGAAGAGGCAAGCAAGCCACAGTCCCACCCTCCACTGAAACTGCTCTGTTGGAGCCCACTGCAAACTCAGTCTCATGTTCTGACCCCAAAGCAGGACAGATGGGGGCCAGGCAGGGCCAGGGCTGCGAACCTGGGTGCGTGCTCCCAAGCCTGGGACCAATTCAGCCGGTGACAGGCCGACCCAGCCAGCTAATCAACAGCTCTGGCAAAGCATGTCCTGTGATGGCCAGTCTGTGCCTGTCCAGGAAGCCACAACATCCATCCCACTGACCACCATCCTCCGTCTCCCTTCACACACATCCTCTCCCTCCTGAGGTAGTGAGGACTCCAGAGGCTCTTCCCAAGAAAGACTGATTATAGGGAACTGAAACAACCTCTCAGGATGCAAAAGAAACAGAACTAACACCCCTCTGTGCTTCTGCCTCATCTCCTGGGGAAAGTGGACAAGCCCGATGACCCTTGGACCCTCCCTGAGTGGCTCCTGGTCCTGAGGTCTCTGCCTCCCACTGGTGCCCCGAACCCAAACCATCCCATCGCTGATGGATGACCCCCAAGGCCAGGATGGGCACTCACCAGATTTGGAGTAAAGCACCAGCACATTATTCCGGGTCCTGAGAAGTTTTTTCAAGTCCTTGGGGTCAGAAATTCTCTCGATGAGTGAGGAGACCTTTGTGCAGGACAGCCACGTCGGCAGGACGACCTGGGGATCAAGGAGCCAAGGACCATGAGCCCCAGCTTCCCGCCAAGCCGAAGGAAGAATGGGTGCCCGCAGAAGTGCTGCCTAGAACACATTTTACTTCAGAAGGATAAGGGCACACCGACCCTTCTCAGGACTACATCAACCTTTCCACATCATCCCTTTTCCAAATTACCAACACCTCTCCCCCAAGACACTTCCCAGACCATTCCCAGTCTCCAGCTCCCCCCTCATCTTCAGGCACGTTTGTCAAGCTGTAGGGGCTGCATACTACACAAGAATGCTGCATGGACACACTTGCCACCCACTCAATCAAGACCTGTCTGGGAGGTGGACATCTGTACTCCACACGGCACTCCAACACCACACACCAGAGCAACGTGAAAATGCCACCCACCTAGAAGCACGGATGCACAGATCCACAGAGAAGTAACATCACTTCTCATATTCAGGATGGGAGTGGAAGGTTTTCAGCTTTTCCCACTCAGCCAATGATCTCAGGAGGCCAGCCAACAAGAAATGAGCCAATTCTTCCCAGAGAACCCTGAGAACTCTGAGCACTGGAGGCACCAGGCACCTCTGCAGGCACAAGGAGGGGTGGCCAGAAGCAGAGGCTGGGGGAGGAGGTGTGTTAAAAGTCCAAATAAGGAACAGTCATACAGCAGATCCCCTCACCCAGCCTACATAGCTGGCTCCTTGCCTAGCTGTCAGAAAACACGGGGCTACTATATGGAGAGACTAAGAAAAGCTCTCCTGGAAGATACCAGGCAGGGAGTAGAAGTATGGCCCTGAGAGAAAACGAGGGGATTTAAGGGAAAGTCTATACATGGAACCTTGAGATCACTGATCCTCAAGCCCCAACTCCCCCCACATCTCCCTTCCCTTTTCCAGAATGTTGTCAGTCTTATTCCCCTAGGCAGGACATTAGAGAATGTTTCTCTAAGGAAACTGAGAAGCACAAGAAAAATAACCTAAAGATGGTGATTTGGAGACCCTCCAATGAAACAACTAACTTCCCACTGAAATACCCACTGTGAGGCCTTCTCAGTAAACAAATGCCCTTCACCTCCTCCTCACACTCACAGAGTCTCCAACACCCATGCCAGTGCCTTGCTATTCAATACAGATAACTCAGGTTCACCAGATATTTGAGGAAAGCCCTTAACACAAAAGACAGGGATGAAAACAAACTAAAAGAAAGATGATACTTAGAAGAAAAGAAAAACAACAGAAGAGAACAGCAAAACTATAATTATTATTCTCAGAGAAACAAAATACTGAATCCATAAAACAAGAATTGAATGCTATGAGACAGGAATAGTCAAAGAGAATCAGGAAAAACTCTTGCAAAAAACTCTCACAGAAATAAAAAATTTCAAAAGAGTTGAAAGTAGAATTAAAAAAAAAAAAACTCCTAGAAAATAAAACACAAAAATAAAAGATAAAAAATAGAAGAAAAGATAAGAAAAATAAGATGGATCCATTAAGTGCAAGTACCAAATTAAACTACAGTAAAACCTTGGATTGTGAGTACTTGTTCTGCAAGTGCTCTCCAAGGCTAGCAAATATTTCTAATAAATTTTAACTTGATAAATGAGCAATGTCTTGTAATATGAGTAGTACATGATGCCAAACATCACATGATCACAACTGAGCCAATGGTTTCTCTCTCTCTCTCTCTCTCTCTCTCTCTTGCTTTAGGATTATGGGTGACCAGCTCCCACACTCAGATGCTCGGCCTCAGGCTGTGGCATTTGACAGAAATCAGTGATTTTTCAGAACACTGGAAGGTACCCACAACTGGCACTAGTGTATTTTTTGTCACTTCAAAGCACCTATGGACAGTCTTTTGCTTTTCCATATAAGAGTAAGCTAATGAATACTTTGCTTCATTCTGGGTCAGGCTGCCTACAGATATAGATCCCTTTCCTCTGTTGCCTTACTGCCAGTTACATTAAATATAGTATATGACAAGAGTTTATTAATACTGCACTATAGCCAACATCTATGTGAGTGTATACAATGGCTCCCATGCAAAAAAAGATTCCGTGGAGCCAACAGATAGCATTCCATTAGTGATAGTGAAAGTCATCACAATAACCCTCTTCTTTCATCTCCCTCACACCAGTAACGAAGGCTTTAAAAGTTTAACTGCAGGTTATTTTTCTTTATATTTTTTATTTTCTTTATTATTTTGTATTATATTACAGTATCATAATAATTTTTATATGAATATTTTTGGGTTGCGGAATGAATCATGTGAGTTTCCATTATTTCTTTTTTTTAATTAAAAAAATTTTTTTGGGGGGTGTGCACCTGGGTGGCTCAGTCAGTTGAGTGTCCGACTTCAGCTCAGGTCATGATCTCACGGCTAGCAAGTTCGAGCTCTACATCGGGCTCTGTGCTGACAGCTCGGAGCCTGGAGCCTACTTCAGATTCTGTGTCTCCCTCTCTCTCTGCCCCTAACCCACTCGCATTCTGTCTCTGTCTCTCTCAAAAATAAACATTAAAAAAAATTAATGTTTATTTATTTTTGAGAGAGAGAGACAAAGCACAAGGGGGAGGGGCAGAGAGAGAGGGAGACACAAAATCTGAAGCAGGCTCCAGGTTTTGAGCTGTCAGCACAGAGCCCAACACAGAGCCTGAACCCACAAGCTGTAAGATCATGACCTGAGCTGAAGTCGGATGCTTAACTGACTGAGCCACCTAGAAGCCCCTCTTTTTTTTTTTTTTTTAATTTTTAATGTTTATTTATTTTTGAAAGACACAGAGAGACAGAGCTTGAGTGGGGGAGGGGCAGAGAGAGAGAGGGAGACACAAAATCCGAAGCAGGCTCCAGGCTCTGAGCTGTGAGCACAGAGCCTGACGCAGGGCTCAAACCCACCAACTGTGAGATCATGACCTGAGCTGAAGTCTGAGACTTAACCAACTGAGCCACCCAGGTACCCCTCCCTTATTTCTTACAGGGAAATTTGCTTTAATATACAAGTGCTCTGGATTACAAGCATGTTTCTGGAACAAATTATGTTCACAAACCAAGGTTTTACTGTAACTCCAGGAAAAGAAGTAAACAGAGGAAAAGAAATTATAAAAAAAAAAAAATCATTCAAGAAAATATCCCAGAATTGAATATAAGTTTCCAGTGGAGAGAGCCCTGCACAACGAGTTAAAAAAAAACAAAATGAAACAAAAAAAACAAACTCTCACCAAAGCACATCACTGAAAACTTTCAGAAAACTGCTGACAAAGAGGAGATTCTGAAAATTTCAAAGAAAAAAAAATCCCACCATATACAAAAGATCAGAAGTCAGAATTGGCATAAAACTGCTCATTAGCACACCACAGAATAATGAAGCCTTGCCTTCATGACTCTCATGCAACATGATCTCCAACTGGAATTTTATACCCAGCCAAACTATCTGTCAATAGTGAGTACAGACTTACTTACACTTAAGAGCTGAGATGTGAAAAACTTACCACCAATACACCCTTTCTCAGGAAGGTACTGGAACTCATGCTCTACCAAAACAACAAGTGAATAAAAAATGAAAAGAAACATGGAACCTAGGAAACAAAGGATCCCACAGACAGAGGCAAGGAAAATTACCATGTTGACAGTGAAGAGGAGTCCAGGACAAATATCCTGTAGTCTATAAAGCAATGAGCCCATAATGGAGCAAAGACAAAAGGTTATGGATGAATGAGACAATTGTAGATTATCTGATATGCTTGATTATACTGATCAGTTAAATAATCTGACCAAAGTTACATAGTTAATGAGTAACAGGACCAGAACCTGAACCTAGTCTCTCTACTTAACCTGATGCCCTGCCAATCCACTGCCTCTTTGCAGCCAGAAGTCTTGAGCTGCCTCTGAGCTCTACTACTTAGTACCTAAGATGCCTAGCCAACATCCCTCAAACTTCTACAGCTTAGTGCCTTGCATCTGACATGGAGATAATGATACCTCCCTAGTGGGACTGCTGTGATGATGAAATGGGGTAACTTACTGAACATCCTTTATAAATCATAAAGCACTTCAACAGTATCAGTTACCATAATATATAATACAAATTTCCATCTCAGCAGAATAGAAGATAGAAATGTGGCCATATTCTAGTGTTTCTAAATATAATCTGCCATTGGCATTCAAAGGTTCCTTCTCCCTAGGGTAAAACTATCCAGGAGGTAGAGTTGAGGAATTATTTCACCCTCATTCTGCCCTCCCAGAGCTGTGTATAATGCCTAAGGACCCACTGCCCTTGCACAGCCCACCTTGAGAGCTCGCCAAAAAGGTCATTCCATTATGTTATTACATGTTATTCTAGTGCTCCCAGGGAGCTAATGGACTTCAGACTAAAAAGTCCATAGCTCAATGCACATGATTAAAGGAAAAAAAGAAAAGAATCTGTTGGAAAACCACATTGATGCTGCTCTGTGTTTAATCCCCAGATAATAGTATCAGTCAGGAAAAACAACTACCCTTGCCCAGTGCCTCAGCACTTTGACCTGTAGACCAGCACTCCTGAGACTGGCAGGCACCTATGCTTCTGGAACTGGTGAGAAGGAAAGGGGAAAGGAGGGAGGATGGGTCCAGTGCCCACTTGCCCAGGCAGCACAGTGGCATGCTGCTGGGCCACAGTGACAGCAAAGTGTGTACAGGAGAAGCCTCAAGAGTCAAGTCTTATGGCATACCCACAGCTTCCTTTCTAAACAAACCCAGTGAACCCCTCAGATCATCTAACCAATAGCCACCCTCAAAGTAAAACCATTTTCCAGCCAGCTACCAAAGGCTCTGACCTAACGTTCACTCTCACACAGCAGGGAACTTAAGCTCAATAAGAAATACACTGAGCAAATTGACTTTGCTTGAACACTATCACCCAGTAGGATGCTAGGACTTAAACTGGGCACTGCCCATAGCCAGCCTAGTTTAGAACTCTCTATGGAGGTGTCTCCTCTCCACCTCCCCCAATCCCTATTCCACCCCTAGACTAAGAGCTCCGGAGGGCTGGGCCCAGCAGAGTGCCTGGCCCCTTGAAAGCCCCCAGGAAATGTCTGCCCAGCAACATAAACCTGATAAATCACACTGGTTACCACACTCCTGACCTCTACAGAGATCACACACTAGGAAGATGTTATAAAGTGAAGGCATAATAGCTCTTGGGAGACATGGAAGGGGCCACCCAAAGCAGACAAACCACAGCACAGTGAGGGTCTGGGAGAGAGTGGGTAGGACCATGCCCCACCTCAAGAAAGCCTGGCTCAAGAGCCTCATCTGGCCATGACCTTAGACTGGGAAGCCATCAAGGAGGCTGGAGGTGGAAGGACCAACGAGGTGGCTGCCCAAGAGGAGAGAAATGGGTCTATCCAAGAGCCTCGGGGGAAAACAACAGAACTCTGTGACTATTCCTATGTAAGCAAGGAGGGTACAGAGAAGAGGCTAAAGTGACTCCAAGGATCTGGGCTAGGAGTGTGGAACAACAGCCAAGATGGAAGACGGGAGCAGTGGCAGAAGAGGCTCCGGTCTTCTGTTGAGGGAGGTGATAGATAATATGCTCAGGCATGGACATGTGGACACACAGGCTTTCTTCAGGCTAGAGAGCGAGCCCTGAGGCCGGTGAAGGCTCCAGGGTCAGGTTCAGAGGGAGATGACAAGGGAAATCCTCAGTTGAGGAGAGGAGGAAGGACCAGGAGGAAGATCAGGAAGGATAAAGTGGAAGTTCCGCGTCAACACAGACCAGGGAGGAGACACACAGGAAAGGGGGTGATCAATCTGCAGGCAAAGACCGTGGCAAAGTCCCCAGGGACATAACAAGCAAACCTTAACAGCAGAGAGGCGGGGGGGAAGGCAGCCGGAAGTCAGGCTGCTGAGAAGGGAAAGCACACCCCAGTGTGGGAGCCGGGGTGATGAGGGGAAGCCACGCAGGTAGTCCAGTGGGTCAGGAGAAGGATGGGCTGTCTCCACTGTGGACAAGTGTGGGCACAGGAGAAAAGAACTGGCCTAGAGAGGCAGGATTTGGAGATTTGGGGGCAAAAGAGGAAAAAGAGTCAGGATACCCAGATCCGAGAGAACCAGAAGACTTGGTTACTAAGAGCTAAGATGCCATGCTTAGTATCTTTGAGAGGGGGGGAAGATGAAAGGCCCCTGGGTGCCTGGCCTCAGACGGACCATCACTTCAGCTCACAACCACAGAGCAGTCAGGAGGACTGCCCTTGCCTCCCTCCCCAAGAGGTCTCTCCTCCAGCCACTTAACATTCTCCTTTCTCCTCCACTTCCGTCTATTTTAACCTTTGCAGTGTGCACGCTCCTTCCTTTCCTGAAGATGCAGCTCCAGTGAGCCTTGAATCGCCTTGCCAAGAGCCTTCCTGCAGACTTCATAAGTCACAACCCACAAACCCTGATAACAACAATAATAACAACATTAATGATGCACAAACTCTCTGCTTTGTCAAGCCCTCAGGGGGGAGAGGGCAGCGTCTGAGAAGTGCTTCAGCAGCCAGCCACCTTCCCAGCCAGCCATAGAACTGTTCCCGGGTATGGCAGCTCTTTACATTCTAAGTCACTGGCTTCGGATCGTTCTGCTCACCAACCCTCAGCTTTAACAGTATTTACACTAGGGCCTGGGCTCAGACCCATAAAATGTTCCCCCAGTGCAGGGCAGAACACTGCTGGGAAGGCCAGCTGCCTCTGTTCCTGCTGCTGGGGAATCCTGGAGCCCCACATGTCAGCGTCCCCTGTCAAAGTATATACCCCCTCTTAGAACACCATGTCCCTGCATCACAGTAACAGCAGCCTCCACCCCCACTCAGAGCACAGGTCCCCTTCAGGGCCCAGCAGCACCCCGGCTGCTGGGCGCAGAAGACCTCACTCCACCTCCACCACAGCTGGAGGCATGAGCCTTCTCATCTTCCAGATGCCCTGAGTGCTCTCCTGCCCGTATCAGGGCCAGCCTACAGGCCCACTCTCATCTTCTCCCTTTGAGGGATCCCTACCCCTCAGACAACACAGAGAGAGCACTGCTTCGGGAGCCAAACAGACCTGGGGTCAAACCCGGGCACCGTCATTTAGAGCAACATGACCTCTCAGAGCATCATTTCCCCACCTGTAAAGTGGAAAGGATAATACTGATACCTCCTTTGTGGGCATGGCTGAAGATTAAATGAAGGGGGAAAAAGCACATAGAGAACCTAACATAATGCTTGGCACACAGAAGTACATAATAATCATAATTATCTTATTAGTACTATTAGTGAGACAAATCACAGAGCAAGAACAACAGTGAAACGGGAACCACCTCTTCCTCTCCAGGGCCCTGGCTACAATCAGGCAAAACAGCACGTCCAGGCAGGAAGGAGCATGCACGTACACAACATTCAGGATATAACCTGAAACCTGCAATAATCACCCATCTGCATGGCAACCCAGACCAAGAGGCCACGCGGTACATGTAGAATGCTCCTTCCAGATTCTGTGCCCGTTTGCTCCTCACAAAACCTAACAAATGGGTGCTGGCCTCATCTCACAGATGAGGAAACTGAGGCTAAGAGAGGTTAAATTGCTTACCAAGTCACACAATAGGTAAGCAGCAGAGCAAGGACTAGAGCTCAGGTCTCCCAGCTCCTGCCCAGAGGTGGTCTATTATTCTCAACCCCACAAGCTCCCTGGACCCAAGCAGAAAAAGAGCACCTCCTTCCCTTCAGGGCAGCCAGGAAAAGCCCCAAACTTCCAAAATCCCATGGCAAGAAGGGATTATAACCCTCTGCAGTACCCTGTTCTCAGGGCCCTGGATCAATGAGCCCAGATGTGCTGTTCATCAGAAGTTGTGTACAGGAGTCTGAGCCCCTTTCCAGCTCACTCTCTCCCTCTCTAACACACAGCACACTTAAACTGCTCTCTCTTCACTTAACCTCACCCACCATCCCCACCAGACGAAGGAGATAAAGAGTGGTACAATCTTGGAAAATAATAGGGAGAACACTCCTTGCCACACTATACCCTCTGTTGGAAAAAGTTCCAGATCTCTGGGGTGCGTGCCAGCACCCTCATGTTCTCTGTAGCTGGGGAGGTTGGCTGTCATTACAGATTCACTATTCAATGTGGATCATGAAGCCAGGGGTATTCAATTATGTAAAAGCAGCTTGCTAAAGGAGGGTGATTTGAAGACAGAAATTTTAGCATTTAGGAAAAGGGGTGGAGGTGGAACTTGACCTTTTTTGCTCTGTCACCTGAAAAAAGATACCCTTCCTATGTTGGGAGCTGTGAAGAAACCGGTTTTAATTTAGTGTAACCCACATTTTGCTCAAAATAGTTTTCAAATGTCAGAATCTAAAAGTCTAGACTCTAAAGAAGCTGGTGGTAAAGGGATCCAGGAAAAATGTTAAAAACAGATGACCTGAACCCAAGGTCAGAGAATTCGAGCTGACTGAGAATTTAGAGCTGGAGGTTTGGTGGAAAGAGCCAGAAACCCAAGTTTTGCACTGGCTTTACCTTTTGGTCGTGTGACCTTGGGCAAGTCTCTCTTTTCTAAGTCTCTGTAAAATGAAGGGACTTAAAATAATTTCCAAAGTCCCTGCCAATTGTGACATTTTGATAAATCTATCCTCATGATCACTACCAGAGAAGTACTGTAAGGTAATTATACCTTGTGACAAAAACTGCTGAGTTTCTCTGGATCTGTGGCCACCCACATTAAAAGTCACTCCTCTGTGTCCCTTGCAGCAAGTGTGGCTGGCTGTGCAACTAAACTCTGGCCCCTCAAATATAAGCAGAAGTGTTTGGAACTGTTCCTAATAGACATTTGGGTCTTCTTAGTCTCCTCCTCCTCTTGCCAGATGGAATTTAGACAAGATGGCTAGAACTCAAGCAGCCACCTTGAGACAATGAGGAGAAAGGACTTGTTACAGAGGTGTAGTAGTAAGATAAAAGGTACCTGGGTCCCTGACCCACAGGAGTATGTACTGGCCCTAGAACACCCCTTCCGAGGCTTCAACATGAGTGAATTACATGACCTCTGTAAGGTACTCATTCTGGGTTTTCTGGCAGACATACAAATGGATATTGAGTCCCTACTGGAACAAAAGCCTAAATTGGAAAGAAATATTAACATTTGCTCCAGTTGGGATATTTCAAAGAGTCTAAGGCACTAAATCATGTATTATACTTCAGATAAATTGTTGTAAGGAAGGAGACAGAAGGACTATCAAAGATTTGGTTCACTGTGTTCCTCCTAAATTACCCAAGTTTCACCATGCCTGTTCCCGTCAGGTGTCTTGGTCACTTGGTGACAACTACCCACAAATGAAAGGAAAGTCAGCTAGTAGCGCTCCAGTTTCCCTGCAACCTCGGCCCTTTATGACTAAGAGGACCACTGCAGGAGACCAGAAGGCAGTTCACAGGCTTGAGCTGGGCTGGCTGGTTTCCCCAACACAGCATTCCTCACATGCCATCTCAGGCCTCAGGTAGCCCTCCAGAGCCAAGGACTCAAAATTCCTGAGGCTGCGCCACACAGTGGGCCCACAGGGCTGAGAGAACGAAACATTTACAAGTCCATGTCCTCCACCCTACCATTTCATCTTAGATAGCTTATCATCAGAAAGCTCAAATTCCTCCCTCTCCCATGCCTATCAGCCTATTGCACTCTGAAAAGAGCGAACACATTCCTTCTTAGGATCCTAGAGGTGAAATACCCTAGCTCCTCACATGTGCCCTCAAATCCCTCACCATCCTGAATGATCTACCTTAGACACAGACATGTTCATGATTCTCAGAGCTATCCCCATAGCTGGCAGCAGAGTGTTAGAGCTTAAAAAGAATAATGTGCTATATTACTAGAATTTATTTGAGGAAATAAATATTGATGCTTTCATAATTCAAAATAGAGGAAATTAGTCTCAACACAAATCTTGACTGGTGGGTCACAGTTAAAAAAAAATTGAGAAACATCATTAACGAATCTCTTAAAATATGGCGCCCAAATGTCACAAAGTGCTGGCAAAAGTACAATTCTTTTCAAAGTTATTTGGCACAATTCACCAAGTATCTCAAAAAAAGTATTTATGCTTCTTGACTTGGTAATTCCACTTTTGGGAATCTGTCCTGAGGAAACTAGCAGGGGTTCTGACAGATGACTCACACGGTCCTACTCGTAAGAGTCAAAAATTGTAAACAACCTAAATATTCAAGAGCAGGGGAATGGTCATTTAGAGGAAACCATTCAACAGAATAATACAGCCATTTAGATGATGTTTTCGAAGACTGTGCAATGAAGAAATATTTGCTTTAGTGTTAAGTTTCAAAAAATGGAGTTCAAATGTACATGGCATGATTATAACTACACACAAAATTATGCTCAGAAAAAGACTGGAAGGAAAAAATGCACCAAAGTAAAACTTCATCCTTAGATAGATTTCATTCTTCCCCTTTGTTTTTCTCAGTCACCATAATAGGCATGTCCAATTTAAATCTTTAAAGAAAAAAAAAAAAATTATCACCACTTGGCCACCATCAAGGAAATAATTAACAATCTCTAAGTATCACCCCACAAGCAAATGTAACTTCACAGCAGAGAAGCCTGGCAGAGACCTCCTTAACTAAGGGGCCAGCATTAGCACCACCAATAATGGGTAAAATTAGCACCATATGCCTCCGGATATAACGCACTGAACAGAAACATCATCAAAAACGCAGCTGAAGGACATTCTTCAAAATTATCAAGGTCACAAAAGACAAAGCCCGGGAAACCGGTCCGGATTAAAGGAGACTAAAGAGATGATGACAATTCAGCGTGCCATTCTGAACTGGGTTCTGAGCCAAATGCTACATTCCTGATTTTGATCATTGTACTGTGGTTATGTAAGGGAATATCCTTGCCTTTTAGGAAATATTTAGGGGGCAAAGGTGCATCATGTCGGTGAACTTTATAAACGGTGAGGGAGAATGTGATAAAACAAATGTGATAAAATGTTAATATGTGTGGAATCTGGGTAAAGAGCAGATGGGAATCCTTTGTATTCTTCTTGCAACTCCTCTGTAAGTCTGAAATTAGTTAGAAAAAAAAATTTTTTTTTTTTTACCTAAAAAAAGACAGGGGAAAAAAAAAAAAGATGCCCAGAAAACAACCAAATACTGCCCCCACCTCTTCCACAGGACTTTCAAAACCCTCGGCCAGCCGGCCAGCCAGCGCTCACTAGTACTTTCCCGTGTAAGAGGAGAGCTCATCTGCCATTCTTCACTTCCAGCTACCTGTCTGCTCCTCTGCTCACCTGGCACCGCGTAGTTTTTTATAGGAACTATTATACGAAATCTGCAAAGCACTGAGCATGCAACACATACCCAGAACGTCTTTGATGAGAGACAGAGAAAGAGAAATACAAAAGAACATTAATTTTTAAATATGGGTAATTTACATCCCTTAATAAACGCAAATTTTAAGCATCTGTCACCAACCACCATGGCTAAACAGCACTCTTCACCAGGAATGAAGGCCTAACCTCAAACCAAGTTTGGGAATTTCACCACTGGTGCTTCCCAACATGCAAATGTCTACCCTACAGCCTCCGAAATAAAGGCAAGCACCATGAGTCCCTGAATGGGGTGTGTGGGTATGTGGGTGTAAGACAGACAGACAGGGCCTGGCTGAGATATGGACCCCTGACTAGCTGCAGTGAGGAGCTAAATGTGCTTTTTAAGAGAGAGAGATGGGAAAGCACTTGGCAAGGAATAGAACCCAAGAGAGAATTCTTCAGTTCCAAAATTCAAGGCCTAGGGCTCAGCCCATAATAATGATAATAGCTCCAAGTACAGAGTGCTTACTGTGTGATCAGGAGCAGCTGAGCAGCTCACATGCCTATCTAATTTAGTCATCTTGGCAAGAGACTTCAGTAGGTACTTGCAGTACATCTATTATATAGGTGAGGAAACTGAAACTAAGGAGAGCCAAGAAACCTGCTCAACATCACACAGCAAGAAGGTGAGAGAGCTGTGACTCAGACCCCCATCGCTGGTGCCCCAGTTGGAGCACAAAGACCACAGATTCCTGGAGCCACCCACATCTCATTGTTTGTTCTTCCAAATACAAAGCTAGCTGCATTTCTTATATGTTGCTTCCTTTAAAAACCATACCTTACATGTGGTCTACACAGTACAGTTTTCCTCCCCTCTCTTCCCCCGCAACATGTGGCTGTCAACAAGGGACAATTCAGGGGCAGGACAACTGATCCGAGAGCTTATAAAAACAGGTTTTCTTATCCTGAAATTGCAACCGCAGTGCATTTAACCAGGACTTAAGTCCCTAAAGCTTTTAATGTTTTGAAAAACCTCTCCTAACGCCAAGAGGGCTTTGGGTCACTGCCAGCCTGGTGTGCCAGGCCTGCTAACAAGAGCTGGTAGAGGGAATAGTGAACTAGGCAGCAGAGAAGGGGGAAAAGCAGGTAAATTCCCACTCCAGAAATCGAACTCTGGCTCAAAGCTCAGTTAATTGATAAGAAAATAACAATTCAAGTGCTCATGACCCATGGTGTATATCCGTGCTTTTACACACATTATCTCGCTCAATCCTCTAAAGCTGAGGGTTTAAACCAGTGTTTTCCACCCTTCAGGACTCAACCCAAGAGCTGAGTCACAAATCAATTCAGTGGATTACCACCAACATTTTTCAAGTGACATCAAATAGAAAACATCAGTATGTATCATAAATAACAAGACTAAGTATTCAGCAAAACATTTATATCTGTTACGTATACTTGGCTATAATGTAAAACGTACAGTTGTGCTTGCAGGAGTTGCAGCAAAAATATCTGAAAAAATGTCACAATCTGTGTGGGAGGTGGTGCTATCCCCACTTTAGAGATACGACCACTGAGGCTCACAGAAGTGAACAAACGCCCCTCAGGTGAAGCCCAGGACTCAGCCCAGACCTTCTGAGCACAGTGAGTCAAGGTGAACGCTCCCCACTGGTGCCCCTCAAGCCGTCTCCACTCACTAGAGCTCCACCCAATACAAGACCGGAGAGGCCGGCAAATCTGCCTCCCCTTCCAACGCAGCCATTAAGCACAACCAACTGGAAAAAGCCACAGTGACAGTCTGACCCATCTTTTCCCTGCTCCCTGCTTGCCTGCAGTTCTCCACACGCCTTCAGGGAAAAGCAAAGCAGTGTGTGTTCAAGCCAAGTGCCACCTCACATTGTGCCCGGTGTACATGGATCATGACCCGGGCAGAACCTGGGCCACACCACCCAGCCCAGAGCAGCAGCCCTCGCTGGCAAAATACTATCCACCGCACAAAATTAATGTTGTTTACTTGTAAATCTGCCTGGTTTGCACGCACGCCAGCTCTAAGTCTAGGCTTTTTAGAAATAGATTCCTGGGCCTTATCCTTAAAGAATAGCATCTCACAGATCTGGGGAGGCCAGGAATCCAACTGTATACATAGACCCTTACGGTGATTTGGATCCACAGCCTGGCAGGAAAAACCTCTATCACTGACCCATCTTTGGAGCCCACATCACTCCCCTCTCAGATAGAGAGGCTCTCTGAGGACTCGCAACGACTTCCACATGGATAACGTTACAGATACCTCCAGTTCTCCTTTGCCTCAACCTCTTGAACCCCAGCAGGACACTCTTGGCCTCCCTTCTACCTCTCCAGCCACCCTTCCTATCTTCTTTGTAATCCCTCGTCCCCCCAACCTCTAAACGTTGAAGTTCCTCAGGGCTCGCTTGTTCTACCTTCTCTTCCTTCTCTCCATTCTCCATGGGGATCTCACCCACCTCCTGAGCAGCACCCCTATATTAACATGTCCAGCCCAGATCTCTCTCTTCAGAGCCACATCCTCACATCCTGCTCACTCTGGTTCCTAAACTGGGGTCACATAGAATTCTCAAATGTTAAGAACCTAAACCTCATACAAATAGCATATTTCGAAGGGTTACTGAACTCAGTTTTGTTTTAAGTTTATTTTGAGAGAGAGAAAGAGAGAGCAGGAGAGGGACAGAGAGAGAGGAAGAGAGACAGAATCCCAAGCAGGCTGTATGCTGTCAGCACAGAGCTTTATGCAGGACTCAAACTCATGAACCATGAGATCATGACACTCAACCGACTGAGCCACTCAGATGCCCCAGGGTTACTGACCTCTTAATAAGTGACCCACTAAAAATAGTTACATCAAAAAAGGATATAAGGGGAAAAAAGGTTTAAAGAAGATCGCAAAAAAAAAAAAAAAAAGTTATAAGAAACTAATATGCATATGGTTCACGAAAAAAAAAAAAAAGAATCCTGTTGTAAGACTGCTAAATTAGGTATCAAACTGGTTAAAGTCCTGCAGGGCAATCACCTCTGGGTCTCTCTTCTCTACCAAACAGAAATCATTTGCATCTTATCTACCTTTAAAATATGGGTCCTAGAGGAGTCTGGGTGGCTCAGTTGGTTAAGCGTCCGACTTCAGCTCAGGTCACGATCTCGAGGTCCGTGAGTTCGAGCCCTGCGTCGGGCTCTGGGCTGATGGCTCGGAGCCTCGAGCCTGCTTCCGATTCTGTGTCTCCCTCTCTCTCTCTGCCCCTCCCCCATTCATGCTCTGTCTCTCTCTGTCTCAAAAATAAATAAACGTTAAATAAATAAATAAATATAAATAAAATAAAATAAAATAAAATAAGGGTCCTAAAGAATAATACAGTTATATTCCCTAGAGTACTGGATGGCCCTTAGGTGTCCTTCTTAGACAATGCTCTAATATGACATTAGAGAGACACTAAATCATCTTTTATTTCCATGGTTTTGGATAACTCTTTTTTAAATATTTACTTATTTATTTTGAGAGAGAGTGAGAAAGAGCACACGTTGGGGGGGGTGGGGAGAGGGGAGATTGGGAGAGAATCCCAAGCAGGCTCCAGGCTGTCAGCACAGAGGAGCCTGGCATAGGGCTCCACCTCATGAACTACAAGATCATGACCTGAACCGAAATCAAAAGTCAGACACTTAATCGACTGAGCCACTCAGGCGCCCCTGGATAATTCTTCCTTACGCTGGGACCTATGAACTTGAGTGAGGAAAAATAGTATCTTTATTTTCACTAACCTCTAACTGAAATTTAGCCTTACTTTTATCATGAGTGTAGGCAACAAATTATAGTAGCACTAGCAGTGTCTGTGACTTTGCCACCAACAGAAATCATATATTTTTTAGCCCTTACCCCCAGAAATCACACTTTTTATATTACAACAGGCATAGATATCCTGAAACACTGTTGATGCTCGTCACTAAATATTACTGAAAATATCAAACCTGCCATTAGATCTTCCTAAATGAAACATTAATAAATACAAATATTTTATCACATATTTGTTATAGAATTTGGGAACTATATTTCAGTATCATTGGTTTCCTTTGTTGTACTATGCACTGTTTTATACACTTAAAAACATGATTCTAAGAAAGTCCTCTGAAAAGCCTTTCCTGACTCGCTGCATTAGGTTAGGGACCCATGTTACACATTCTCTTATCACCTTGTATTTCCTCTTTCCGGCACTTTACCACCTGAATTAAGTAATAAGTTAGTGGCTCTCCCACTAAGCAACAGGAGGAAGGGATGGTGGCCATCTTATTTATCATTATGTCCCTAATGCCTTAGCATGGTATGTCTGACTCATAAGACTGTCAAGAAGTATCTGTTTAAAGAAAAAAGAAAAAATAGGGCACCTGGATGGCTCAGTTGGTTGAGCATCTGACTCTTGATTTTGGCTCAGGTCATGATCCCAGAGCCATGGGATTGAGCCCTGCATCGGGCTCCATGCTGACTATGGAGCCTGCTTAAGATTCTCCCTCTCTCTCCCTCTACCCCTCTCCCCCACTCGCGCTCTCTCTCTCTAAAGTAAAACAATTAAAATTAAAACTAAATACATAAAAAAGACCTATGGGATGAATGAACATCTGGGACACGTGTAGCATGCAGATGCTGGTCTACATTCCTTGGAAATAAGGAGCAGGTACCATACTCTGCCCAGGACCTAGCAAAGTCAAACCCTTTGACAAAAGTAAACCCACTTATTCTTCACAAGCCTGCCCTACTTGGCCCAAAAACAGAACTTTCCAGCCAATCCCACTTCTCAGCTCAGATACTAGACCACCTCTGTGTTTCAGCCCCAGCGTAGGGCTCTCAACCTAGATCTCCGTTAATACCTTCCAAAGCAAGGATTAAAGCATCTGCTCATGAGTTAATGACATCTGCTCATGCCAAAGGGTTGGGGGAATAGTAGGATTCTCTGGGGGGTCAGAAGATGGACATTCTACTCCAATCCCAGCCAGCTGCAATGAAGCCAGGCACAGCCTCACCATCAGGCCATCTGGGAACAGAGTACACATCAAACTGGGGGCTCAGGATGCCCTTGGAGAATAAAAAGACACCAAAGGCTATTCTAACCCCACAGTCCATCTGAGTATTTAACCCCCCACCGCATGATTGAAAAGCTAATTATTTAGAAGTGGTTTCACCAAAATGAAATACGTGGGAATGCTTTGCAAACTCCAAAGCCCTCTATAGATATGCCAACTGTTTTATAATTCTCATCAACAGATCACCTGGGTAGCCAGAGGCTCCAGCCAGTACTGCATGATGGGCCAGGCAGCCCAGCAATGGGTGGGCATCCCTGCTCCTCCCCTCTCCCACTGGAATCTAAGATGCTAGATGTGAAAAAAAAGGAAGGAGGAATGGGAGTGTGGGGCCAAAGAAACCATGGAAGTCCTGGTAATATGAGCACTTAGGTTCCTTACACCCCATGCATCACTCTCTGACTCACTGTCACTTAGCCACCACCACCAGTTGAGACACAAGAGCCCCACTGAGCAAAACCGCAAAGCTGAAGCAAACCCGTCAGGGAGGCGGTGTGGTTGGTATCATCATTCTCAAAACAGTATCCACTTTCAGAAGAAAGGGGAGAGAAACATAAATCTTTAGACCCTCTGCAGCCCCCTCTACTTCCTCAGAGGCTCTGCAAGGGCCCACTGGGGAATGGCAAGGAGCGAGTCAAGAGCCCAGCTCAGAGGAACTGTAATGGGGAGAATCCCAGCAGCACAGCCCCCCAACTCACAGCCCGCAGTCTCTGCTCACACCCTCTCTGGCCTCCTAACCAGCTTCCCCAGCACCTCTCCTTCCCAACTTGAGATAACTGCCCTGGCTCCTATTTATTGTGCCCCCCCCCCCGCCCCCATATGCCAAGCACTGTGCTGGGTGCTTCCTGTATTATTTCTGATGTTTTCAACTCTGCAAATGGATATTATTGCCACCACTGACAAACAAGAAAACTGAGGCAGGGCCCAAGGTCACACAGCTCTTCAGTGCCCAGCTGGCTAAAAACCCATGTTCTACCCATTATGTCACACTTTGACTTTATCTTATAGATACAAGAGAAGAGAGAGGAAGAAAGTGTTGTTTTGCGAAAATTAATCCAGTCTCTTCCATTCCAACCCCACAGTGTGGACTGACTGATCTTATTATTAAAAGGGCAGCTTTCATCACGTCTCTCCATCACCTACAGAACCAAGTCCCAAAAGCTTTGCCAGGCATTTAACATTCATCACAATCCACTTTTCCAATGTGATTTCCCCCTCCCGAGACTCAAATCTCTCCTTCCATCCAGACCGGCCCATAACTCCTCATTGTCTGTACTTCTACCCCAGATGGTTTCCTTTCTTTGCCTGCAAAACTAGTTCCTCCGGCCAACCATGGACTGGGGAGGACTGCATGCCAGGTCCTGGGCTAGGTGCTGGGAACACAACAGGCAGAACAGGGAAGATCCCCATCGTCACAGAGCCTGGAGTCGGCCCTCGTGAGGCGTGAGCCAGGACCCTTCTCTAGTGACTGGGGGCCCTTGGCCTGACCCTTGCCCAAACGCACAGCACTCAGCATTTGCCACCCACACGGAGCTCGGCTATTCCTCCCATTGATGTGCCAGTTCTGTTTTAAAATTTCCTCTGTAATGTGTTTGTTTCTGTGGGAAAAGTGCACTCCAGGTTCCAAACAGCATTATAAATGGCAATTAGGTCCCCAGGCCAGCCCACAAAAGCCTATTAAATATATAATGGTGTAGAACCTAAATATGTATACATTAAAAGCTCTGCAGGAGAGACCAGGGACAAACATCTCCTGCTTCCTGCACCTCCACCCACTGTCCCACCAGGTTCTGAGCATCAAGCCAGCGTCAAGCCACCGTCAAGGGCAGAGGACCTAGCAGTGGCTTGGGAGGAAGGAAGCAGGTGGAAGATGGGGGGCTGGGATGGCAGAGATGGAGCAGGAAGAAATCTGATCTATAATTCAGGAGACTGGCACCAATCCCAGCTCTGTCTTTACAAACCCAGCAGCCTTGAGACCCTTCCCTCTCAAAGCCCCACTTCTCTAAAATCAAAGAGCTGAGTTATATCAGGAGTTCTCAGACCTCTGAATCTCAGGGATTGGCAAAATATATTTTTCAAAATGTATTTTATATATTTTTAAAAACATTTTAAAATATATAACATGTTTAAAATATATAATGTATATTATACATTTAAAAATAAATTTTATCTAGAAAAGACTTTCTTAAAAAAAAATCAATATACCATCACTACTTAATTTTTTCTAAAGGACACTGAAAACCGCCCCTTCCCCCCAATATGGACATCATGTCAGAAAAATGGACAAGTTTTTAAACTGAAAGTATCTGGATTCGTGGAAAAACCATTCACCATTATTACTTTTCCAGTGTGTCTATGGACCAGTGAAAATTGTCACAGCTCAGCTCCAATCCTTGGCCTGATGCTGGAACCACTTGAGCCGGATGACTTCATGTCCCCCCCAGCACCGACATGTCTCCATTCTGAGGACTGGATGTCGACTACACCACAATCAGCATGGATGGCCTGGGGAAGGGGCCACCGCAGGGAGGAGCTGAGAAGGGCGGCAGGAAGGGGCAGTCAGCTGCAGGGGTGGGGCCAGGACAGCACAGCCTCCCCAGACTGAGGGCAGAGATACCTAGCCAGGAGGGAAGGGCTAGAACCAACCTGTCCCAAGTGCTGACTGTGACTCTTCATCCCAGTATTCTTCTGGAAGGCTGAGAGGCCCCAAAGGAACCTTTTTCCTTAATTAACTTTTCTGATCAAAAAACAAATACACATCCATATAGAAAACTTGGGGAAATAGAAAAAAGCATAAACAAAGAAATAAACAAAAGTCACCCAGAGCTGTGCCTTCTAGAACAATCGCTGTTAACATTCTGATGCACTGCTAATTCCTCAATCACATATGAAGCTATCTTCAGCCACCCTGGGATTCGTTCTGTACCTTGCTTTACCCCTAATTATGAAGCACTTTTCCATGTCCCTAGATATTCTTCATAAGCATATAAAATATTTTCATAGTCAACATGGCATTCTAATAAATATAAATATTCTTTATAAACATCGCTTTATATGGCATGGACAGGACCCAAAATCATTTAACTATGCTGTTATTGTTGAGCATTTAAGCCATTTCTACATTTTTACTATTGTAAAAAATGTGGTAGGTATATATCCCTGTCCGTGAATCGCTATAGATCCCTTTATACTGCTTCATGTCCCTTGGGTCACAGTCCAGTGCTCTGCACATACCAGCTCTCAGTAAATATTGAGCAAACGAGGAAACCCAATACACTCCTAGGACCTTGGGAGCCCTTATTGGACATACATAGAGTTTAAATTTACAGAGGCCCACCCTGGTGTCCACCAGCCACTCAGCACTGGCCCTGCACCATTGACACCTGCTGAACCAAGCTAGGGCATGGGGAAAGGAGAAGGTCAATTTCATGCTGCAGACTCCCAAGTTCTAGTGCTCTCAGCAAACCTACCCATCCTTCCACACCTGGAGATGGAGAGCACCAGTAGACCTTAACTGCCTCACTGACTCCCCCCACCCCCACTTCCTCCAGACTGCACAACCCACTGCCTCAGGAAAGCCATGGCTGACCTCTGACCTTCCCACCAAATTAATGAGGAGGCTGCCAGCACCTCGGGTATTAGTGCTCACTGCCCTGTCTTTATTTGCTCACAGGACTGACTCCGTTGCCCAAGCCAGGGCGGCACCGGAGGTCAGGGATAATCTGTGCTTTGCTCTCCATCCAAAATCCAATCCAGCGCCAAACAACATCGTTGATAAATAAATGATTGCCGAAAGAAACTTGTTTCCAGTCAGATTCCCAAGCCCTCTATTTTTATAGAAGGGAGATGAAAAAAGAATAGAGGAAAGCAGGATCCCCTAAAACAGCCCAAATGCAAAGACCTGATAGGGGCTCCCGCGGGAGCTGGCCCCCTCTGCACAGTCCTGCGGTATCTCCTGGCCCAGAGACCTGCCCAAGCCAGCTGGCTCCAGAAAACAATGCAAACAGATCATCCACAGGTAGACGCAGGTAAAGGGACACTGTCCCATTCCAGACTAGTTCTATCCCAGCGGGAGAACGGTCAGATCTAGGGAACAGGAAGCAGCCTTTCCCACCGACTTCCAGACAACCAGAAAATACAGGGCCACTCCTCCTTGGTGATGCCCCAAAGGCAGGATATCAAAAGATGAAATTGTTTAAAGCAACTAAATCCACACTCCAGTTTTTCTCCTCCTGTTGCCCAGCATTCTTGTCACACCCAACAGAAAAAAAAACGAAAAATCTGGGTTGGAGAGGGTACCCACAGCAGAAAGTTTCTGGGAACTTCATGGGGAAAAAAGGAGCCAAAATCGTCCTAAAAGAAGGGAGACCGACCAGAAGTTATGGAGTGATGTGGAAAGAGGCCACATTATCCCATCACACACCCACAGTAACACCAAAGCCAAACCTGGAGAGCCCTGGGCACTGTGGACAAATACATACATTTTGGCCTCTTCTAGGGATTTCCTGGAGCCACCCCCGCCCGCCCCTGCCCCTTTCAATTGTAGCAAACTCCTCTCAGCGAGCCCACCACTCCCAGCACGCTGGCTCACCCCTACTCCACTCCTGCATGATTTTGCAGTTCACAGAACTCCCTCCATCCGACCCGCACCCGACGGCTTTGGGGGGGGGGGGGGGGGGGGCTTTACCGTCCCCACTTCATGGATGAGGAGACTAAGTCGCAAGTGTCACAAACTAGAAAGTGGCTGAGGTTCGGGCCAGGGCACTTGGGTGTAGAAGCAAGAACTCCTCCGCGGACCCCACCCAGCCCTGCCTGCAGGCAGGGTACCAGGTGGAGACCGGCACTTTCTCTGCTGCTCAGGGTGGAAACCAAGAACAAGGTGGCCCTAAAGCAAGGTTTCCAGCAGTACAGATCTAAAACACCCTTTTCCCACCCCGCACTCACACAGGTGCAGGGCCCAGAGTATGGGCGCGGCGCACCCTCCAACCCGCCTGTGTCCCGCCCTAGACGCCGGCTGCCCCCCCCCCCCGACTTGCACCCCCGCAAAGTTGTACCCGCGGCGCAAGCCCACTGCGTGGCTCCCTCGGACCCTGCGCCCTGGAGGGCTCCGCGGGGAGGGCACGGGGACTGCCCCACTGCCTCCCCGGCGGCCACCGGGTCCACGCCTGCCCGGCACGTATGCCCCCACCCCGGGGTTTGGAGGCAGCTCCCCGCACGTCCCGCGAGGGCCGGGAGCAGGGAGCGCGGACCCCAGCGTGGGGCGCACGTGCCGTCCCCTCCCGGACCCCAGCGCCACAGCCTCACCCAGACTGCCAGCAGCAGCAGCAGCCATGCCGGCCCGACCCGCGCCATCCCCGCCGCCGCTGCCTACGGCTGGCTCCGTTCTCCACTCAGGCTCCCGCGCCCGCAGCTCCGCCGGGTCCAACAGACACGGCCACTTCCCAGCCGCTCCCCGCCTCCGAGTTCCCGGTGCCACGTCTGCCAAAGCATGCGCACGAGGCTGAAAGAGGCGGCCTGGAAGAGGTGCTTGCTGGGAGTCGTAGTTTGCGGCAAGGCTGGGCTGGGGGCCTCCCGGCGTGGACTTGGCCCCAGAGGCACAGAGGCGCATGAGTGGAGTGCTAAACGGCGAGGTCAGCCAGTAAGGGAAGGCAGTTAATTTGCGGGGCTTACTCTGTGCCTGGAGTTTCAGATCAAGATCTCATTCGGCTTACAGAGATAAGTTTTCTTTTCCCTACTTTGAGGATGGAGAGGCAACCAGAGAATTCAAGTAATTTGACCCAGACCACGGTTTGCAAAAGGCAGAGTCCAGCACTGTTTGTGAAGGGTAGGAAAAGCCCTCATTCCCTTCCTCCCAGGCTCCCACTTACCTTGTCTTTTGTTCATTCAGAAAAACTTTATTTAGCTAATGGGAAACAGTTACAACTGACTCTTGTTTCCCGCGCAGGTCACGATCTCAAGGTTTGTGGAATAGAGCCCCACATTGGGCTCTATGCTGACAGCATAGATCCTGCTTGGGATTCTCTGTCTCCCTCTCTCTCTGCCCCTCCTGCACTCTCTCTCTCTTTCCCAAAATAAATAAACTTAAAAAAAAAAGTTAAATATGGATTACCATACAATCTAGCAATTCCACTTCTAGCATATACCTAAAAGAGTTGAAAATAAGTACTGAAACATGTTTGTATACAAATGGTCCTAGCGCTTTTATTCACAAGACTTGGAAACAATGCAAATGTCCACTGAGGGATTAATGGTTAACAAAATATGGCACAAGTGAAGAAATGTGCAGAAGACACGAATAGACACTTTTCCAAAGAAGACATCCAAAGGGCTAACAGATAAATGAAAAGATGCTTAACATCACTAGTCATCAGGAAAATACAAATCAAAACTACATTGAGATACCACCTCCCACTGGTCAGAGTGGCTGAAATTAACAACTCAGGAAACAACAGATGTGGGCAAGCATGTAGAGAAAGAGGAACCCTCTAGCATTGTTGGTAAGAATGCAAACTGGTGCAGCCACTCTGGAAAACAGTGTGGAGTTTCCTCAAAAAATTAAAAATAGAATTACCCTGTGACCCAGTAATAGCACTACTGGGGATACAGGAGTGCTGATTCGTAGGGGCACATGTACCTCAATGTTTATAGCAGCACTATCAACAATAGCCAAATTATGGAAAGAGCCCAAATGTCCATCAACTGATAAATGGATAAAGAAGATGTTACATATATATATAGAGAGAGAGAGGGAGGGAGAGAGAGAATGGAATACTACTCAGCAATTAAAAATAATTAAATTTTGCCATTTGCAAGATGGAACTGGAGGGTATTATGCGAAGTGAGATAAGTCAGTCAGAAAAAGACAGATATCATATGTTTTCACTCATATGTGGAATTTGAGAAACTTAACAGAAGACCATAGGGGAAGGGAAGGAAAAATAAGTAAAAACAGAGGGAGGCAAACCATAAGAGACTCTTAAATACAGAGAACAAACTGAGGGTTGATGGGAATAAGGGGTTGGGGGGATGGGGAAATGGGAGATGGGCATTGAGGAGGGCACTTGCTGGGATGAGCACTGGGTGTTGTATGTAAGTGATGAATCATGTGAACCTACTCCCAAAGCCAAGACTACACGGTATATACTGTATGTTAGCTAAGCTGACAATAAATTATTTAAATATATATATACATATATATGTATATAATATATATACATATATATGTATATATATGTATATATATATATAGTACATCCATATAGTGAAATATTATTCAGCCATAGAAAGGGAAGAAGTACTGATATATGCTATAATGTGGATGAACCTAAAAAATATTATCTATTGAAATATTGTGCAAAAAAAAGCCAGACACAAATGATTGCATTTTGTATGATTACATTTATATAGAATATCCAGAAATAGGTAAATCCATAGGAACAGAAAGCAGATTAGTGGTTGTCTGGGACTAGTGGGCAGGAGGGTTTGTGGAATGAATGCTCAGTCGGTATAGGATCTCCTTTGGGGGTGATGAAAATATTTTGGAAAGAGATAATGGTTACACAACATTGTGAATATACTAAATGCCATGGAATTGTCCATTTTAAAATAGTTGCTTTTATGGTTATGTGAATTTTACCTCAATAAAAAATGTTTAAGAAACCTTTACTGAACTCATTCCATGTGCTAAAACATTCTTGTATGTAGTTATTCATTCAAACATGTTTAGGGGCGTCTGGGTGACTCAGTCAGTTGGGTCCAGCTTCAGCTCAGGTCATGATCTCACACTTCTTGAGTTTGAGCCCGACTTTGGGCTCTGTACTGACAACTCAGAGCCTGGAGCCTGCTTTGGATTCTGTCTCCATCTCTCGCTGCCCCTCCCCCACTTGTGTTTTCTCTCTCTCTCTCTCTCTCTCTCTCTCTCTGTCTCTCTCTCTCAAATATAAATAAACTTTAGAATTTGTTTTAATGTTTATTGAACACCTACTACATCCTGAGGCCCGAGATATACAGCAGCGTGATGTACAAGGAAGTGCACAGACTGGGTTTGGTAGGTTATAAGTGAAAGATCTTTGCTCACTGTCTGGAGGCCCGTCCAACCTATCATCATGTCCTGTCATTTCTACCTTCACAATCTATCTCTTCTGCCACCTCCTGAGTCTAAGTCACTGACATGTTTCACCTAAGCAGGGGTAAAATCTCTGGATGCATTTTCCTGCATACCCCCTATAATGCATTGGATCTTGCCTGTCACTTGCCTGAAAACCTCCAGTAGCTTCCCATTGCCCTTCGAATGAAATTCAGACTCCTTCTCAGGACCTGTAAACCTGGCATGGTCTGGTCCCAGCCCTCTAGACCTCATCTCCTGCCTTGTCCACTTGGCTCCAGTTACTCAGATCATCATTTTCTTCTCCCACCCTTAACAGCTATTCCCACTTCAGGGCCCACTCTTCCTATTCCCTCTGCCTCAACACTTACCCCGGCCCTTTGTCTGATTGGCTCCATCCAATCCTTCATGGCTCTCCCCGTCTACAGGAGATTTTACCCTCTCCACTCCCAAACCCCTTATTCTCTAGCTCGGGTTCTGTTTGTTCTTTGCTGTTGGGTGCTTACCACAGTCTGCAAGTACTTACCTAGTTGGTGTGTTCCTTGTCTGTTGCTACAACTGAGATGTAAATTTCACATCTCTCTTGTTTGCCAGCTAAGTTTAAACCTACCACAGGACCTGAGCCTCTGGTGGTTCTTGGAGTTGTTCCTGATGAAAGACTGAATGATTAAATGAAGTGATATGGTGGGGAGTTTCAGAAATTCCTGAAGCAGACTGGGGGACAGGGCTTCCTCTGCATGCTTGCTCTGCAACGTCAAGCTCGTGACCTGTATGTGGAAAAGTGGGCCTCGCAGCTCCATGGGTCTCTAGTTCTCATCTGTAAGATGAAGCAGCTGGTAAGGATGTTAGAACAACAGTACTCTCTCATACATTGCTAATGGGAGTGAACACTGGCTCAACAACTTTGGGCAACAGTACATGTACAAAATATGTAGAAAGGTGTTCATAATTTTTTTTTTTAAATTTTTTTTTCAACGTTTATTTATTTTTGGGACAGAGAGAGACAGAGCATGAACGGGGGAGGGGCAGAGAGAGAGGGAGACACAGAATCGGAAACAGGCTCCAGGCTCCAAGCCATCAGCCCAGAGCCTGACGCGGGGCTCGAACTCACGGACCGCGAGATCGTGACCTGGCTGAAGTCGGACGCTTAACCGACTGTGCCACCCAGGCGCCCCAATTTTTTTTAATTTCATGTTTATTTTTGAGAGAGAGAGAGAGAGAGAGAGACAAAGCAAAAGCGGGGGAAGGGCAGAGAGCGAGGGAGGCACAGAATCCAAAGCAGGCTCCAGGCTCTGAGCTGTCAGCCCGGAGCCCGACGCAGGGCTGAACCACAAACCACGAGACCATGACCTGAGCCAAAGTCTGACACTTAACTGATTGAGCCACCCAGGCGCCCCATAACAGTGTTTTCATAGTACCTGTTGTGAGCTAAATTGTGTCCCCCAAAGTTCATATATTGAAGGCCTTAAACCCCAGTACGTTAAATATGACTATTTGGAGAGAAGGCCTTTAAAGAAGTAACTAAGGTTAAGTGAGGCCATTGGATGGACCCTTATCCAATATGACTGGTACCCTTATAAAAAAGGGACATTAAGACCTATACACAGGGGGCGCCTGGGTGGCTCAGTTGGTTAAGCGCTGACTTCAGCTCAGGCCATGATCTCACAGTTCATGAGTTCAAACCTCACATTGGGCTCTGTGCTGACAGCTCAGAGTCTGGAGCCTGCTTCGGATTCTGTGTCTCCCTCTCTCTCCCTGCCCCTCCTCTGCTAGTGCTCTGTCTCCCTCTTTCTCTCTCTCTCTCTCAAAAATAAAATAAACTTCAAAAATTAAAAAAAAAAAAAAGACCTACACACAGAAGGGAAGACTATGTGAAGACAGAGATAGACAGCCATCTACAAACCGAGGAGAGAAATCCTCAGGAGAAACCAACCCTGTGGAGAAAAAGGAACCCTTGTGCACTGTTGATGGGAATATAAATTGATGCAGCCACTGTGGAAAACAGTATGGAGGGTCCTCAAAAAAGTAAAAATAGAACTACCACACAATCAAGTAATTCTGTTGCTGGGCATTTACCCAAAGAAAATGAAGTCGCTAATTTGAGAAGATATATGTGCCCCTATGTTTAGTGAAGAATTATTTAACAATAGCCAAGGTATGGAAGCAAGCTAAATGCCCATTGATAGATGAATGGATAAAGAAGATGTACACATACACACACACACACACACACACACACACACACACACACACACAATATACAGTGGAACATTACTCAGCCATAAAAAAAGAATAAGATTTTGCCATTTGTGGCAACATGAATGGATCTAAAGAGTATTACCTTAAATGAAATAAGTCAGACAAAAAAAAAAAAAAAAGACAAATACCCTGTGCTTTTACCTACCTGTGGAACCTAAAAAACAAAACAAACAAAAACATAAATACATAGAACATAAATATAGAGAACAAACCGGTGGTTGCCAGAGGGAAGGGAAGGTAAAATAGATGAAGGGGATTCAGAGGCACAAACTTCCAGTTATAAAACAGATAAGTCATAGGAAACACAGGCAAAATAGGTGAAGGGGATTAAGATATACAAACTTCCAGCTACAAAATAAGACATGAGGATGAACAGTACAGCATAGGAAATATAGTCAATAATATTGTGATAATTTTGTATGGTGACAGATGGTAATTACACTTCTCATGGTGAGCATTGTGTCATGTTTAGAATTATAGAATCACTGGAAACTAATATAACATTGTATGTCAACTATACTTTAATAAAAAAATAAATAGGGGTGCCTGGGTGGTTCAGTTGGCTGAGTGTCCAGAGTCTTGATTTCAGCACAGGTAATGATCCCAGGGTCATGGGACTGAGCCCCACGTCGGGCTCCACACTGAGCATGGAACCTGCTTAGGATTCTCTCTCTCTTCCCCTCTGCCCCTCTACCCTGCTCCTGCTCTCTCTATTATATATATAGAGCTTTCTCTCTAATACACACACACACACACACACACACACACACACACACACACGGGGATGCCTGGGTGGGTCAGTCGATTGAGCATCCAATTCTTGATTTTGGCTCAGGTCATGGGATTGAGCCCTGCATCAGGCTCCAGGCTGAGCATGGAACCTGCTTACAGGTCTCTCACTCTCTCTCTCTCTCTCTCTCTCTCTCTCTCCATTTCCCTCTGCTTCTCTCCCTCACTCACACTCTCTCTAAATAAATAAATAAATAAATAAATAAATAAATAAATAAACAAACATTCTTCTCTCACTCAAAAAAAAAGAAGTCAGCCCAGCTTCTTGACCTTGGACTT
This sequence comes from Leopardus geoffroyi, assembly GCF_018350155.1. Classification (NCBI taxonomy): domain Eukaryota; kingdom Metazoa; phylum Chordata; class Mammalia; order Carnivora; family Felidae; genus Leopardus; species Leopardus geoffroyi. The sequence continues at coordinate 68,751,218 of NC_059333.1, read as the reverse complement.
CTAGCCTCCAGAATTGTGAGAATGCAAATTTCTGTTGTTTAAGCAATCCTGTCTGTGATGCTTTGTTATGGCAACTCTAACAAACTAATATGGGAGCCCAAACAGGAAACAATCCAAATGTCCTTGAAAAATAGATGAATAAATGATAGCATATTCTGCAATAAAAAAGAACAAGCTATGGATATACAACATGGATGAATCTCAAAACCATGATTTTGAGTGAAAGTAGCCAGACAAAAAGGACATACTGTATGCTTCCATTTATCAGAAGTTCAAGAAGAGGCAAGTGTGATCTATTGCGATAATAGAAAAATAGGACTTACCAATGGGGGGGAGGGGGAGGGGGAGGAGGAGAGGTCAACTGCGAAAAACAATAAGCAAACTTTCTGGGTGCTATAAATGTTCTGTATCTTGATTATAGTTACAATAATAGTAAATAATAGTTATACAATAGTCTACATATGTAAAAACTAACTTATTAATTGAACTTATTATTGGAGTTATATTCTAAGATTTGTACACTTTATGTAAATCATGCTCAATTTTCTAAAAGTCAAAAAAAAAATGAAGGGTAGGGTAAATCTGCTAATCTCTATTATCCCTTATAACTCTTACATCTCAAGAGTCCAAGGCTGTCTAAAAGCTCCTGGGTTGGGAGGAGGGCTGAACTCTGCAGCAATGTAACTGCCAAAAGGGAAAGAGTCTGGGAGAGGAAGGAAGGAAGGAAGGAAGGAAGTCATGAGCCTGTGAGCCAGAGAACCAGAGGACAAGGGACTGAAAAGGAAAAATAAAAATTGCCAAGAAAACAGGTCATTTAATTCTGCAATTGAAACTAACTAAAATGAGATTTATGGCCCTTCTGGGAATGTTTAACAATTCTAAGCTCCACTCTCTTTGAAATATTAGGAGACCAGCACAGGGCAAGTGCTGTCCCTCCTCCATTACAGCCCTCAACGGGAACCATCCATTTTCCAGCAGCAGCCCCGCAGGGCCAGGCCAGAGAAACTTCTTGTCCTGTGGTTTATTGTGAATTGTGACACTACCTTATATTTGTGCAGCCAGTTCCTCTCCATCATCTCGACTGGGATGAGAGCTAGCACAATGACACTCAAGCGAGGATGTGAATTGGCCAGAACAAAATAGGAGGAATGTTGGGCCAAAAAAGCCAGACACAAACAGTATAATGTCAGTTATACAAGGTACAAAAAGGGCAGGGAAGTGTGTGGGGAATCTCTGGAAGGGGTCTCTTGGGTTGGGTTCTGTTACTCCGTCTGAGTACAGGGCACCTAGGTATGCTGACCCTGTGAAAATTCATCACACACATTCATGGATTATGCTGTACCTATGTTATATTTCATTAAGTCTACGATTTAAAAAGAGGAGGAATGAGATGGAGGGAAAGAAAAGTCAGCTCTGAAAAGGGAAGGTGAAAATCGGGGGAGAGAATCCAAAGAAGAGATAGCTTGGAAGTCATTCAGCGATCCATACACCTGGGGGAACAGCTAGTCCCACCAAAGAGAGATTGAACATGAAGACTCCTAGTGCCCAGGGCACCCTGTGCTGTTTACGAGCCTTTGCCTCTGCTCATCATGTCTGCTGATGTGTCACTCCACCCATACTCCCCTGCTCGGCTGGTACCCACCCACGTTGGGCAGCCCCCCCCTCTGAAGACCCTCAACAGTCTCCCACCAACCCCCCCGCCCCAACCAAGTCTGGGCCTAAATGTCCCTTCTCTGTGCGTTCACAATTTCCCATGTGAAATGTGGTCCTTAAGAGCATGGACTATGACAAATTCATAGACAAAAAAAAAAAAAAGTAGAACAGTAGTTTCCAGGAGCTGAAGGGAGAGGGGAATGAGGAGTTTTTGTTTAATGGGTACAGAATTTCAGTCAGATGATGAAAAAGTTCTGGAGACAGATAGTGAGGATGTTTGCCCTGCAGTGTGAATGTGCTTAATATGGCTGAACGGAATACTTAAAAATGGTTAAAAATAGAGGATAGTCTTTTCAACAAATGGTATTGGGAAAACTGGATATCCATATGCAAAAGGATGAAGTTGGAGCCTCACTTACACCATGTACAAAAATTAACTCAAAATGGATCAGAGACCTAAATGAAAAAACAAACTATAAAACACTTAGAAGAAAACATATGGGGAAAACTTCATGACATCGGATTTGGCAATGATATCTTAAATACGAAACCAAAAGCACAAGCAACAAAAGTAAAAATAGATAAATTGGACTACATCAAAATTTAAAACTTTAATTTTACATCAAAGGACACAATTAACAGAGTAAAAAGGCAAGCTACAGAATGGGAGAAAATATCCACAAATCATATATTCGATAAAAGGCATTAAAGAAAAACGAAAACAGAGGCCACAGTCTGAATATACCCCTAGACCCAACAGTCAGAGTCACATAACCAAAACTTAACACTGGTCTGATTTTCTCGTTATACTGACTCCACCCTTAAGACTTAAGCTTTCTTCAGATCAGTATGATCTTATAGCTTCCCGGCCAATCAGCTACAAACAAGGACGCTTTTTTTTATACAATTTTATTTTTAAGTAATCTCTATACCCAACTTGGGAGCTCGAACCCACAATTCCAAGGTCAAGAGTCACATGCTCTCCCAGCTGAGCCAGCCAGGCAACCACAAACAAGCCAGTTTATGCAATGAAAAGAAATAGAAGATTCTAGTAATCAGTCACAATAGAAAATAAGGTGTTCCCTCATTCATGCTTTATAAACTGAGCTGTAACTGCTGAAAGCAAGCTTCCAACCACTTTGGGTTTGAAGTCTCCCTGTTTTTAAGCAGTTTTTTCTTCCTCAATAAAATATTCATACCAAGTAAAGCTTTCTGAATGTTTCTTTTGAGAGGAGTAAATATCCAGAATATTTAAAGAACTTCTACACCTCAGTAACAACAACAAAAAAAAAACTAACTCAAAAATAAGCAAAGAGGGGCGTTTGGGTGGCTCAGTCAGTTGGGCGGCCAACTTTGGCTCAGATCATGGTCTCACGGTTTGAACCTCACTCTGGCTCTGTGCTGACAGCTCAGAGTCTGGAACCTGCTTCAGATTCTATGTCTCCCTCTCTCTCCACCCTCTCCCGTTCTTGCTGTGTGTGTCGCTCTTTCAAAAATAAATAAACATTAAAAAAATTTTCTTTAAATAAGCCAAGAACTTGAATAGACAGTTCTCCAAAAAGATATACAAATGGCCAAAAAGCCCATGAAAACACGCTCAACATTACTAATCATTAGAGAAATGCAAATCGAAATTACAGTGAGTTACCTCCTCCCACCCATTAGAATGGCTACTATTAAAAAAACAACAACAGGGGTTCCTGGGTGGCTCAGTCAGTTAAGCGTCGGACTTCAACTCAGGTCAAGATCTCACGGTCCGTGAGTTTGAGCCCCGAGTCAGGCTCTGTGCTGACAGCTCGGAGCCTGGAGCCTGCTTCGGATTCTGTGTCTCCCTCTCTCTCTGCCGCTCCCTAGCTCTCTCTCTCTCTCTCTCTCTCTCTCTCTGTGTCAAAAATAAATAAACTTAAAAATAAATAAATAAATAAAAAATGAAAAAATAAAAAAACAACAACAGTAAATAATAAGTGTTGGCAAGGACGTGGAGAATTTGGAATCCTACTGTTGGTGGAAATGTAAAATGTTGCAGCAGCTGTATAATAGTACGGTGATTCCTCAAAAATTAAAACTAGAATTACCATATGATCCAGCAATTCCACTTCTGGGTATACCCCCAAAAGAATTGAAAGTAGGGTCTCAAAGAGATATTTGTCCACTCCTGTTCATAGCAGCACAATAACCAGGTGGAAGCAATCCAGGTGTCCATCAACAGATGAGTGGATAAATAAAATGTGATCTATAGAGTTGATCCTTGAATAACATGGGTTTGAACTCACATGTGCATTTTCTACTGTACAGTAATATCAATGTGTTTTCTCTTCCCTATGATTTTCTTAATAACATTTTCTTTTCTCTAGCTTACTTTGTTGTAAGAACACAACGTACAGTACATATACAAAAACATGTGTTAATTGACTATGTTATCAGTAAGGCTTCCAGTCAACAATAGTAGTAATAATATGTAGACTTTTGACTGTGCAGAAGTGCCCTGAACTCCTGTGTTGTTCAAGACTCAACTGTACATACAATGGAGTACGACTCAACCTTTAAAAAGGAAGGAAATTACATGTGCAACAACATGGATGAAGCGTGAGGACATTACGCTAAGTGAAATAAACCAGTGAGTCCATTTATATGAGGTACCCAGAGTAGTCAAATTTTTAGAAACAGAAAGTAGAGTGGTAATTTTCAGGGGTTGGGGGAAGAGGGCGAATTGGGCGGTTGTTCAGTAGGTACAGAGTTTCAGTTTTACAAGGTGAAAAGTTTTCTGGAGATAGGTTGCACAACAATGTAAGCATACTTATCACCATGGAAAGTACACTTAAAAATGGTGAAGATGGTAAATTTTATATTATTTATATTTTACTCTGATTGTTTAAAAATCAAAAGTATAAAAAACTGAAATGTGAAAATTTCAAAATAAGTAAAAGAAAAAGGCTCTTCAGTTTTTTTTAAAATGGGTGGTTAAATGGTAAATTCTATGTTGTGTATATTTTACCCCAATTTAAAAATATATATGAACTGTGACCTTAGAAAGGCATGGTTTTGCATCCTGTCTTTGCCATTTACTAGCTGTGTGACCTTAGAGAAGTCACGTGATTTCAGATCCCCATTCTGTAAAATGGGAATAATAGTACTTTCCTCAGAGGGCTATACTGAGGATTAAGTGAGATTATATATACAAAATATCTAGCTAGCATTTCTACTGTATGAATATTTATCTCTTATTTGATAGCCTTCTTTACAGTGTATTATATTTCCTGGAGTGTCCAGTTTCTCAACAACCCTAACACCCATACCCCAACACACACATGCACTTTGATGTGATCTCTTGAGGACAAAGACTACATCTGATCTACCTTGTTTACCTCAGTCCCCCGTGGTCAGGCCAGTGTCTGGCACATAGTAGGAGCTCATTAAATGTTTGAAGTGAAGTTTAGCAGGAGTGTTTGACAACACAGGAAAGGAAAGTTTCTCAACATTAATTTGGACAAACAGAACAGGTTAGTCAAGTAATTTTAAGACCAAAAAAGAATCCGCACAAGTCTGGGTTAAAGTATGTCCTCCTAAAACAGGGGTATCTAGGGGATGTCTTCAGGATCTCTGTCGGCCCCTTGTTTCCATGGCAGGCCTGGAAAAAGTGTGGTTATTCATTGATAATAATTAGTAACTCATTATTGGACATTGACTGAACATTCATCATAGACTCATTTGCAGGGTCTCTCCCTCTGACATTCCATTAAGAAAATATCACATTAAAAAACCCGGTTCTCAGGCTGGTAAGAGCACTTTTCTGCTTGTCCTCTCAGAGATTGATCTCTCTCTCCTGACTGCATCACCCCTCCTTTCCACCCACGGGTCCTGGCTACAGCTTGTGGGCTGCTTAAACCCTCGGCCTCTCAAGCTGACGAGCCGGCCTTGTTGGAACAGTCATCCTTCCCTTGTGACCATCTCCCGCCCTGTGCTTTCAGGCCTTTTTATAAGCCTGGACCTTGGGTGAGACCACAGCACCCTGACCTTGTGCATCCTGACTCCTTTGTCCTGGTCAGAAGATGTCCTAGAGGGTTGTGTCCCTGACCTCTCTCTTTTTCATTTTCTACTTTCCTCTTATAACTTAGCTCTCTAACTGGCTTCACTACAGGGCCTCAGGCTCTAGCTCACTAAAAAAAAAAAAAAAAAAAAAAAATCTTTGGCTTGTTAAAACTAAAATCCAGAATTGACCTTAGATGATACATTTTCTTCCTTAGCAATGGTCTTCACATTACTGAAAACTTCAAGTTTACATTTAAAGCCCAGTGTCAAAAGCCAGGATGCCCTCATATCCTCCCTTGTGGGATCACCCTTCTGTTAATAGTTACATTTACATGACTCAAAACCTCATCCCACATATGGTGGGAAACCCAAGACCTTCCCCAACAAGTAGACCTGAGGTTTTGGGGACGATCAGGTGGGATTCTGAGAAGTCTCAGGGATGAGAACTCAAATCCAGTCTCCAGGGAAGCATTTGAATCTCTTTGGCACTTTGGTTTCTCCCCACCCTGTGCCTGCACAAAGAGGATGCAGCCCCTTTTTCCCTTGACTCTCTGAGGCTAGCATAAACACAAAGATCCAGCAGGTTTATTGAAGGCTTTACTGACTATGGAGGAGGGTTGCATTATGCAGCTAAGGGAGAACACCACAAACAGCAAATGACCTAAATGGAATAAATAATAAAAGCCTGTGTCATTCTGTCCCAAGGAACTCCTCACTGGCTGGGGATTTCCCCCCTCCCCCCCCCCCCCCGCCCCCATCGCTATGTTGCTACCTCACCTCTCTCTGGAGCTGTGGTTTAATCAAAATATATTTGGTCTCTGTCCCTGGTTCCTGGCACGGAGCTTCTGAAACTCTTGGGATTTCCCAAGGGGTGACAGGACTGTCTTTTGTTATTCATAAAGAGCTTCTTTTGACAACACTTGGATTTATGGTAAAGAGTGACTCAGGATGGGGCCCCTAGGTAGCTTCTGGCTGGGACCTGTCACCAAAAAAGACCCAACACCTGATTAGAAGGTGGGAACTTAGAACCACCACCCTAACCTCCAAGGAGGAGTAGGGAGCTGGAGATTGAGATATAATAAACAGTCTCCGACAATAGCATTTGGAGAGCTTCTGGGTTGGTGAACCCATTGATGTTCTGGGAAGGTAGTGCACCTGAACAGGGAATGGAAGCTCTGTGTGCCTTACCCCCATATACCTTGCTCAGTTGGCCGTTTCTGAGTGATACCTCTTATAAGACCGTAAACACAAGTAAAGTGTTCTCCTGGGCTCTGTGTGTCATTCTAGCAAGTTATCAAACCCAAGAGTAATTGTGGGAACCCCAAATTTGAAGTGAGCTGGGCAGAAGCATGGATCATCTGGGGATTCCATTTATGGCTTGCATCTGAAGTGGGGGCAGTCTTAGAAGAATAAGCCCTTACTTAACACGTGAGGTCTATGCTAACTCCGGAAGTGTCAGAATTAAACGATTGGACACGCTTGGGAGAATCAGACAGGAGTCCTTCTGTGATGCACATTGCTCTGTTGGTGGGGGGGGGGAGGTTTGGGGGGGGATCTGCACAATGTAGATCTTAGAGGAGTCGAGATCTTGTTTCATGTTACAGAAGCCCCGAAGGCCATATTGCTAGGTGGGATGTGGGTACCATGGTCCAACTCAGCCAATCAGCTCTTTAAGCCAGTGATTTTATCTTTGGAGCAAGTGCTACAAAAAAAGCAGGGAATGTTTACAAGAGGAACACCCATGCCTGAGCAGCAGGGCCCACAGCATCTACTTGTCTACCGTCAACTGCTAACAAGCTGTTGCTTGGTGTAACCCTGGCTGAGCTACTGGATATCCAGCTTCCAGCCTGTTTTTCCAGTTCTCCAACTTTTCCTGGAATGGGTTTCATTTAAAATATGTCAACAAATTCTTTGGTACCCCTCTCTTCAAGAGCTGGGGCTTAATTCCCCTCCCACTGAGGCTGAGCTAGGTTTTGTGACTTACTTCTCATGGATAGAATATGGTGGAAGTGACAATGTGTGACTTGTAAGACTTGGTCATAAAAAGCATCGCAGCTTTCTGCTCACACTCTCTTAGAACACTCGTTCTGGAAGAGGCTAGCTACCATAGGGACACTGAGGCAGCCTTATGGAGAGACCCTTATGCAAAGGAGAAGAGCCTCCTGCTAAGAGCCAACGAAGTATTGAGGTTTCCTGCCAACATTCAAGTGAGTGAGCCAATTTGGAAATAGCTCCTTCAGCTCTAGTCAAACTTAGATGACTGAAGCCCCTCGCTCCCCACATCTTGACTGTAATGCACTAAGAGACCCCAAACCTGAACCACCCAACTAAGCTGCTCTTGAATGAGTGACTCCAGAAGCCATGAGATAATAAATTGTGCATTGTTTTTAGTGCCTAACTTTTGGAATCATTTTGTTATGTAGCATAAATAGCTAGTGCACTTCTAGATTCTGTGAGCCACCAAAATACCTTCCGGTAAATTATTTTTCTGTGTCACTTAGCTGGGGTTCATTTCTGTTGTTTGCAACCAAGAGCACTGGCTGGTACCACTTCTTCAAATCTTCTCCCTCTACCCCCAAGCCACAGCCCCAGCCTCTTGCCCCTGCTCCTTTATCAAGCAGGATAGTTCAGGCTCAGCTTTCTCATGACATCACCGGCATATCCAGGTTATGTCCCGAATGCTTCACTTTCACACTCAAGCAGGCTGCCCAGCTATCTTCCCAGTTGTAAAATCAGCCCCACACCTCCCTGAGAAGGCACAAGCAGTTGCATGCAGACTGCTGTGGCATTAAATTACCTGTAGCCCAACCCTCCCCAATACCTTGCCATCTGTCTTCCACACTCATCACTGCCTCGCTGCTCCCTGGGGGTTCCCACACTCTCCTCCTCATGAGTTAAATCACCCGGTCTCCCACCCCTGAGAACTGTCCTTTTGCGGCCTCTCTGCAGTTTTGAATGCCGCTCACCGAGATCCCCTTCTGGAAACCGTCTCCTTCCTCCATTCCTTCCACATTGCACGTGCTGTGCTCCTGCTCTCAGCTGAGGGTGACCCTAAGTCTCTGCTTCTACTGCTGACCCCTCTCCCAAATGCCAAGACACATTTCTTTCTGGTCAGTTGCTTCAGTTAGCTCTGTCCCTGGAAGCTGAGCTAGTCAGCATGTGAAAGCCCGCTCATCTTCTCGCCTGCCTCCCTCTTTCTATTCACGGCACCGTCCTTCCTTCTGGAAACCAGGCTCCAATTCCCTGTCCTCTCTGCCTTTCCTTCTCCTTTCCCCTCACCGCTCCTCAGTTACTGAGTGCCACCGCATCCTTCCCTCAGCACCCCCCACATCTGTCTCCGGTTACTCAGGTCCAGCTCCCCTCTCACACTGGCCTCCACAGGCACCTCTTCTCTGCTCCCCCTGCTCCCCCATCCTTGCTCCCCCAAGTAATCTCTCCCACACACAGTCTCCAGGGCGAGATACCTGAGGAAGAGCCCCCATCCTACTCACTTAAAGACCTTCAAATATAATCGAACTCTTGGGTTCCTACGGTATGTGCATTATTTATGATGGTTTGCACACAGCCTACTGAAGCCATTGTGTGACAGCTTCAACCAAAAACAGGAGTTGATTCCTCCAAAATAGGGGAGACCTCCTAGAACCCAAGGACAGGAATGCAGCCAAGCCTCAGAACCAGAAAATTCTCGGGACTCCACAGGGTTCTCTCTCCATCCCCTCTCTGTCTTTCTGGGCATCTGCTTCTCCATCTCCCCCACAGACCGAGCTCTCTCTGGTACTCAGCCCCTTGCAGAAGGATGGTGCCTCATGGGAGCCAAGGTTTATTTTTATCCCCACCACTCAAGAGACCACTCCCCAGTTGGGAACGGCGCCTCTCAGTCTCCGTTTCCAATTTGCAGTTGTGCGAGTCAGCAATCTTCTGCTCACAAATGAGGGACACTCAACATAACTAGTGTGGACAAAAGCATAATTTAGGACTCTGATGAACAAGCTTCAGGAAGGGCAGGGCTGAGGCTAGGCCTCCTGGACAGAGGGTAACCAGGACTGGCTGTCATTCATCTCTCCACTGCTCATCCCTGCCTAGGAGTATCCTTTCCTTAATGTAAGCCTACGCCTTCTACATGTTAAAGGACACTAGTGGCACCTGATAAATCTTGGCTCCCGAGAAGGTTGCCTCTTCTCCACAAAATCTGATTTAAGAAAATCCTGAGAGTGTACTCTAATTGATCCAGTCTGGGGCATGCCTTGTCACTCCTGGTCTACGTGGGATGGGTGCCAGACAAGGGTAGAGGATAGAATACAGACTCTGGAGTCAGACTGCCTGGATTAAAATCCTGGCTCTGCCATTAATTAGCAGAGTGATGGGGCACCTGGGTGGCTCATTTGGTTAAGTGTCTGACTTGGCTCAGGTCATGATCTCATGGTCCGAGAGTTCAAGCCCCAAGTCGGGCTCTGTGCTGACAGCTCAGAGCCTGGAGCCTGCCTTGGGTTCTGTCTCCCTCTCTATGCCCCTTCCCTGCTCATGCTCTCTCTCTCTCTCTCTCTCAAAGATAAATACACATTTTTTAAAAATTTAAAAATTAGCAGCGTGACACCTGGCACTTAAGCTCTCTATTCCTCAGTTTCCTTATCTGCAAAATAAGGTAACAACAGGACCTACCTCACAGATTGTTATTAAGATTACATTTAGAGTGCTTAGGATAATGCCCACCACAAAGTAAGGCTCCATAAGTATTACTGATGACAGTGACAGGTGACAGTGACAGCCACGAGGAGGGAGCAGGAGACAGTAAACTTTCCTTGAGCCTCATGCTTGAGAGGGAAGGAGCAGGTCACCAAAAGGAGTGTGTATGACTTTTGTATGGCTGCCGTAACAAGGTACCACAAACTGGGTGGCTTGGAACAGGAATTTGTTGTCTCAGTTCTGGAGTGTGGAAAGCTGAAGTGAAGATGTGGGCAGGGTGGTTCTTCTGAGGGCTGTGACAGAGAAACTGTTCCAGGCCTCCCCCTGCCCCCCCTCCGATTGGTGGCCTCAGGCGTCCCCCCATCCTCATCCCCCAGGACTCCAGATTTAGTGGGTAGAGGTGAAAAGGGTGCAGCATGGAAGCCAAGTGCACAAATGACCTTTAAAAGATTCTCTCTGCAGGTGTGGTGTTTTATGGGGCTCTGACAGGGTTTGAGCTATTTTCTGTCTCTGTCTCTGTCTCTCTCCTCTTCTGTCTCTCTGTCTCTGTCTCTCTCTCACCCTGTCTCTCTCTCCTACTCTGAAGGGCTCTGCCCCAGGCCTGGGAGAATTCAGGCCCAGACTCAGGTGGTGAGTTAACCATTTCCTGCCAGGTCGGCCGGGTCTTGGCTGCCTGAAGTGCTACTAGTGAGTTTCAGGCTGTGTGTTGCATTGTCGGTAGTCAATGATGGCATTTCCTCCTCTCCCCCAACACAGTTCCAGCCAGTTCATCCTCCCACTGCCTCTCTTCTCAGTTCAACCCACATGCTGGGAGGCAGAGGAGTCATGTAACAGCAGACCCTCCAGGAGAGGGTCCTGTTTGCCTCTTAGACCTCTCTGCCATTGACAGAGCTACCTAAGCTCTGGAAGGTGAGCTACCTAAAACTTCACCTCCCACCTCGTCTGGGATCCAGGTCCTTGACACCCTTTGATGCCACCCAGGGCATCACTCCATGTGTACGGGGTGGGGACAGGAAAAGCTGTAGCCAAGGAAAATTAGTGTTTCCTGGGACATTAGAATCCTGCCCCTCTGGAATTTACTTCTAAAGTATGGAATTGTAAAGAGAATGCTGGGGTCAGAAGCTAGAAGTCTGGAGCCTTGAACTCTAGCCCACTTCTTCCTGGTCCCGATGCTTTTGCTATTTCTTTACTTCTTTGAGTTTCAGTTTCTTTGTCTATAAAACAGGAAAAATACTGACCCAAGTCATCTCAAAAGAGATAGTGGTAGCACTTTTAGAGCTGTAATGTGCTATGAAGAAGGTATAAGATTGTTATTACTATTGTCTCTCCTGCCCTTCAGTTATTGGAAAACCTTATTACATGTTCTTTTTTTTTTAATTTTTTAATGTTTTATTTATTTTTGAGAGAGAGAGAGAGAGAGAGAGAGAGAGAGAGAGAGAGACAGTGCAAGTTGGGGAGGGGCAGAGAGAGAGAGGGAGACTCAGAATCTGAAGCAGGCTCCAAGCTGTCAGCACAGAGCCTGACATGGGACTCAAACCCACGAACCTCAAGATCATGACCTGAGCGGAAGTCTGACACTTAACAGACTGAGCCACCCAGGCACCCTGTAGGTTCTTAAAAACACAATTAAAAGCACACATGCTTAAGACACAATACAAGCAGGGCCTGATCGGAATAGCTCAACTCCCCTTCATTCATGCTACGCCTCCATTCCCCTTCTAATGTACTCCTGTTCATTTCGTACGTAGCTCTTTAGACACCTTCTATGCACGTGCGACTGGTGCACAATGGGTTCTTTTTATCTCCGAATCAGAGCACTCTGTATGTCCCTTTTGTATCTGATTATTTTCATTCAGTATTTTGAAGAACCTTTTGTTTTAGCCCAGATAAACTCTGTAATGGTTGTATGACACTTCACAATGAGAATGTACTATGATGTGTTTACTGATTACTCAAAGCTGGACATTCCCATTCTTTTAAGGCCCCTCAGGCTGGCAGTTTGGAGACTCCACAATTGTCCTGACATTATGCTCTTCTGCATTTCTTGATCACTGGAATCCCTGGGCCTCTAAAATCAGGATGTGGGAGCTGGATGCAGCAGACACATCCGGCCTCAGGATGGGAGGAGCGGTGGGAGACTTTTTGGCACCCATGTGTTGAGGCCTCCCTAGGGCACAGGAAGCAGAGAGGGAAGTAGGTCTGGGGACATCACTCAGGGTCTTTGCTTCTATTGATCTCTTCTGCCTCCCTGCCTGCCTCTAAGTCCATGCAGGGAGCATGCTGGCCCATTATAGTCACCTGGGGAACTTCTACAATCTCAGAGCTGTATCACCCCACCCCCTGCCCCCCGCCCCCCACCCCCTGGCCAATTAAACCTGAATCTCTGGAGACCAGCCCAGCACATTATTAGCAGTTTGGTAAGTATTTTAGGTGATTGTCTATTGTACAGCCCACAAGAACTACAGCCGAGACGCCTGGAGATAATAATGGCATGATGAACCCAAAGGCCTTTACTTTCTTCCTCTCTTTCAACTCTATGAGAGAGAGGATTATCCCACAGCATGCAACCCAGAATGCATTCACCCAGCGTGCATACATGATGTATACATGAGGTGGTTTTTATTGAATTCCTTATTAAATTTTTATTTGGTCACCTTCTTCACTCTTCTTCAAAATTGTTTATGTAAATTGGTAAGACGCTTTTAGCAGGCAATTTGGCAATATGTATCAAGAGCCATAAAACTCTTTAGAGTTTAGAATCATTGGCCTAACTATTCCACTTTTGGAACCTATCCTAGAGAAATAACATAAATATGGGAGGGGGGAATGCTATATGCATAAGATGCTCGTTGCGATATTATTTATATTAATGGAAAACTGGAGAAACCGAAATGTCCAATGTTACAGGAACGGGTAACTAAACGGTGGCACGTCTATTTGGTAAAATATTAAGTAATCGTTAAAATCATTAAATGGTTATGAAGACAAAGCAATAACATGGAAAAAGCTTGTGCCATAAAGTTAACTGAAAACGCAGGATACAAGATTGTGCAGATACACTATAATCACAACTGCATGCAGGGAAAACTAAATGTAAAGGAAAAGAATCAGAAAGGAAAAAAACAAAATGCTAACATAGATTGTGTTAGGATGATGGGACTAATTTTTTCTCTTCCCTACCCCCCATGATTTTATAATATGATTGCATTACTACTTAGAAGGATGGGGAGCCTGGATGGCTCAGTTGGTTGAGCATCGGACTTTGGCTCAGGTCATGATCTCGTGGTTCATGGGTTTGAGCTCCCCATCAGGCTCAGAGCCTGGAGCCTGCTTCGGATTCTGTGTCTCCCTCTCTCTCTCTGCCCCTCCCCCGCTCACACTCTGTCTTTCTCTGTCACTCAAAAATAAATCTAAAAAATTTTTTTAGTAAATAAAAATTGATGGAAATAAATAGTAAGAAAATTCTGCCTTGTGTGTATTTTCATGTCTGTCCAAGACTGGCAACACCCTGATGATGAAGTCACTATACACCATGCTGAGGCCACTGAACAACACCCAGTGCTTTAGGCTTCACCCAGCACTTCACCCAGAGCAAAAGTCCAAATAAGAATGGGTCAGAAGTCAAAGGATCTGGTTTTTAGTCCCTGCCCCCATTTTACAGTATGACCTTGAGCAAATCGTTCCTCCCTTCTGAACCTCAGTTCTCACAGCTGTGAAACAATGGGTTTATCTTGGAGAGTGCCCAAGAAACGTCCTGTGCTGAAAGGTGACAATGCAGATGGTGCTAATGACCCACAAGTGCATTCCGATTCATTGAATGGGAGAGTAAGAGGCAGAGAAGTGTCTCCCCAAAAATGTCTGCAGACCAGATGCCTTTTCTCCTTATTTCTACATTCAGAATGGCTCTCCCTCCCTGTCCTGTATTGAAATCCTTAAAAGCATAACTGAATAAATGTAAGGCAAATCACACACCTCTATTCAATATTTGGTAATTTCTCTCCACATCACTCACATGGAGTCCTGATGGCTTGTAAATATAAGTGCTTCTGGAATATGCAGGAGAGTGCGTGGAGCCAAACAGGAAATCATGCTCCACCCCCACCCCTGACTTTTCATCTTGATAAAGTGATTTCCCTCAACAGGCAGAGGACAGGGAATCATAAATCAGTGACAACAGAGCTCCTTGGGGTCTGCGCAGCCCTCTGCTGGGGAGAGATGGCTCTCTTATAAGATGTGGATGCACCAGCCTGGGGCTACAGAAAGAGGGAGAAAGGTCTGGGGTTGTTAAAAAGCAGAATCATTCTGATGGGAAGGGAAATTGAAACCCCAGGATTTAAAGAGAGCAATAAAGGTGATGATGGGAAACGGAAGTCCTCACTCATCTGGCAGGAGGGGATAAGCCGTTAGGATTAGTACATTTTCCACCTGACTGATGTTTAACTGTTGAAGTGCCAGGACTTGACCTTTAACCCCATTAAGATGTTTCTCCATCTTATGAGTGTCTGTATGGGGCATAATTTAGTCTTTTTCTAATAACACAAGGGAAGAGAGCCAGGGGTATATCACGTATCTGTCTGAGTGGTTGTCTGTGAATGGCTATGTTCCCCACTCAACTGTGAGTTCCATGAAGTCCGGAACCCTACATTCCGTTCCTAAAGACATTGCTGGCACAGAGTGGGCACAGAGACGTATTTGTTGAAAGAGTGAGACCCCACTCTTGTATAATATGCTGTATTATGAAGGACTTGTTGCTACTATCAGAAAATGGCTGTTGCTAAGCTAGGCAAAAATGAAGATGATCTGAGGGATTTATGGGGTCTCTAATTGCAGTCTGAGCAGCAGGAATTGACCGGCACCAGGCTAGAGCCCTGCCCGGGGAAGAGCGGGTGAGGAGGGACCCAGGGGAAATTCCTTATGCTCATCTCTGCTTGTCTTTGGGCTTCTCCTTCCTTATTATTTCTCGTTGTTGACCACGTTTTTCTGCTGTACAGAATACGGCTACCTTCTTTTCAGTTTATTGGTTCTCATTTTCAGAATGAGATTAGCCTTTCTTTCTGGGTTGTTTCAGTTCCTAAACCTCAATTCGGTTCATGTGTATCTCAGGCCAGTCAACTGTGGCATGGGTCCAGGTGGGGTGGTCCTGTCACCAATAAGATGAACGCTCTGGAAACTTTGCAGGTGGAGGAGGGTGTGTCCTCAAGCAAAGGGGTATGGATCTTCAAAACAATAGCTTCCACTACATTCATATTATCTCCTTGAATCTTTATAATAAACTTCTCAGGCAGGCAAGCCTGTCATCTGTTCTTCACAAGAGGAAAAAATAAGATTGAGAAAGAATAAAGAGTTTGCCTGAGATCACACGGCTGGGGATGGGGAGGCTGGAGGCAGGAGTGGTAGGAGGTAGGTGGCATAAAAGCTTGGAGTGTTCCCCCACGCCACGCAGTCTCCCATCAACCTCCCAAACACTGCCCATCACTTTGCACTGTGGTAATTGTGGCAGACAGGGTGGCCAGAGGGCTAAATGTTCACTGACCCCAGAAAACCCTGCAAATTGCTCTCTTGGAAAACCCCAAAGTCAGCTTGCTTTTGGCTATTTGCTTCTCTCTCATAAAGCTAGGTGAAGGTTGTATCCTGCCTGCTCCTGGGGGCAACGTACTGCAAAGTTGCCTTTCCTAAAAATTAATTGGTGAATCAAAGGTCAGAGGTGCTTTCTCCCCAGTGACTCTTTGGTACTCCAGAATAGCTTTTTTCCCTTCACCGTGGCCATCCGTGTCTTTTAACCTTCTGGCAGCCATGAAAACCATATCATTTATTCTCTACCCTGTGAACTACACTGGGACCTACTATGCCTTCACGTGTGGGAGGTTTATGTTTGAATGTGTGGGAAGATTATATTTTGCCATTGCCAAGAAGTTGTGCAAGAGTGTTTTGACACCAATTTATTCAAAATATCATTGATATTATCATCCTCTTTCTCATCAGGTGACACTTTTCTCCAAATATGCCACGGATCATGATTTCCTCAAGTTCTTTTTAATGTTTGACTTTTGACAGACTCTCAGGCAGAAGCAATATGAAAGGCATATCTTTAATATTGTCACAAGACAGAAGAAATCCTCTGTGGTGTCTACATGGTAAAGCAGCTTGCTCATGACATTTGTTTTGTAATAATATTTCATATTCAGCATATCCCCTGGTCCATGGGCCAGATCAGGGAAGTAACATGGAGTGCGAGGGTGATGGGGGAGGGCAGGAAGCCGGTAAAAATATTATCAGATTGTAACCTCAGGGAGCATTTTATAATTATCTAGTAATAGGATAGCTTTGCTTACCTAGGGAGTTCTGTGGTTCTCAAGTAATCTTTCATATAAGATTCAAAAGGATGTTAGTACCAGTTAAGAAAAATATCTCTGTCTGACAGAAACTGCAAAAATTTTAAAAGAGATTATAAAATCCTCAAGGAAAAAGGCTTTCAAATACAGAAAGCAAATCCAAATGACTGAAAAAATAAAAGAGTTACCATTAATTCACATAGTAAGAAGTCTAAAGGAGGGGCACCTGGGTGGCTCAGTCAGTTGGGGGTCCAACTTCGGCTCAGGACATGATCTGAAGGTTCATGAGTGAGACCCCGCGTTGGGCTCTATGCTGTCATTGTGGAGCCCGCTTCGGATCCTCAGTCCTCCTTTCTCTCTGTCCCTCCCTTGCTTATGCTCTCTCTCTCTCTCAAAACTAAATAAACATTTTTTAAAACAGAAGCCTAAAGGTAAGACAATTTTAGAGATGGTGAATTAATTCGCTTAACATTATCAGTGATCCAAGTTCTATCTATCTTTCCTGTTGTTCAAGTATGTTAGCTAGCTTTCCTCATAGGCACAAGATAGCTGCACCATCTCTAGGCATTACATCCTCACATACCACCATCCGGAGGCAGAAGAGGGGCAATCTCTTTCTTGTGCCTTTGTTTAAGACTAAGAAATCTCTCTTGAAATGTTCTACCCAGAAAATGGATACGGATACTAATATCCTTCTGAACAGAATTCAGTCAAAGAACAGAATTGTCCTTTTCAAAGCCGATCACTAGCAAAATAAATAGAATTATTTTGAAGGACTGAAGACTGAGGTGACATATCCCTGAAATACATGACTGCCTGGCATCTGAACTGTGCACATATTCTATTAGCAAAGAAGTGGTGGGAGGGGGGATAGCTCTCAGGCAGGGCACAACGATGGCTGCTATAGGGCTCGATACACATTTCTTGATTTTAATCCATTTTATTCTGCTTAAACCTCAGGACATTTGATTCACTGACACCTACTGGGATAGAGATCATTAAGCCTCACATAATAACAAACCAGTTTCCGAAACACTATAAAACCACTCAAGAGAGACTGTATTCAGAAAACAGTTTCCTGAAAAAGCCACAAAATTGGGCTACAGTTTCATGACGAAGTGATTACTTGTCACTAACTTGGTATAACCTTCTGATTATGAGTCTCATTTTGAAATGCCAAAGCAGCCCTTCAGAAAATGCATGACTCCATCAACCACACTTGCTCGTTCAAATCCGTATGTCATTTCCATTAGTACTAGGCTAGAGGGATGGCCATGTGATATAGGAAATAAAAACTTTATCCACATCTATCTATACGTCTGGCTATCTACCTACCTACCTGCCTGCCACCTTTTATAACTGTCCACAATCCACAAAAGCTGAGATGTGCTCTGTGACATTTTCTTTAGAGGAACTAGGAAATCCCCCTTATCAGAGGACACTGGTCGCATCACGAGTTCTGTTCTGAAACCACGTATGGTTTCTCTCCAGCTTGGCCCACAGAGTGAGGGAAATTTCCAGAGATCTGGGTAGAGGAACTAATCAGAGTGGTGGGGATGAAATAATTCCAGCATGCCAGTCCCGTCTTCAAGGTCCAAGAGTCTGAAGAGAAAGTCTAATTGGCTTAGCTTGGGTACGTGCCCTTCTCTTAGGCAGAGTGAGGGGACACCTTGATTAACACATCTACCGAAACCACTGCCTGGAGGAAGTCATTCCCCACAGGGAAATCAGGGAGCTGTTACCAGAGGGGGTGGATGCCAGGCAGGCAAACAGCCATCCACAGCAACCTCGAAGCACTGCCTGAAAATACACCATCGGTAAACAGGATTTGTAGGATGTAATAACAAAACAACTTTTTTTCTGCTTCCCACGTCTCTTTAATCCTGCTTAGTGAAGGCAATCGACTTTCTGTCCCTGAATGTAGAAACCTTACTCATTTTTAAAACGTGAAACAGCCTGTGATCACTCGAAGATGCAAACACAATCTTAAATTCAGTAATAGAATGTTAATGCTATTAGCACTTTAATCTTCATTCAGAGATAAGGCTTCTCCGCCATTCCCCAACTGGGATCAGTTGCAGGCAAGCTGTCTGCCTTTGGCAATGAGAGTGGTCAGCCTATATTGTCTTCTTCTCGCTACCTGCTGCTTCTCATTCCCTCCCTGGTCACAGCCGGGGAAGAAGGAGTGGGAAGGAGGAAAAGAAAGATTCTATTTAACTGGGATTGTCGTAAAATGTTCTTGTGCTCCTCATGGCACAGTGAATATTTAAAGCTGACTCTCTGATGGGCATTTTCATGTGTCTTTTTGAGGCTTCCTTGCTGTGTGTCTTTGACTGCAACTCTCTTGCTCTCAATCTCTGTGCAGCCCATCCAGCTCTCTTGCCCTCTAGGTTCATGGGAACAGACGTTGGACTCCTGCACTCCCCTCTTCCAACTGTAGGGGTCACATATCTAGTTTTCTGAGTGGTTCTGCTGGATCCCCCATTCACTAGGCTTGTGTTGATGGATAAGCACTGGCATCCCATGTTTAGTGGCGTGTGTGTGTGTGTGTGTGTGTGTGTGTGTGTGATTCTCAGAACAACACTCTCCAAGAAATCTTTTTGAAATAATTCTTTCCTCCCAATCGCCATCTCCTGTACTTCATTTATATCTTCATAGAATGTGAAGGGTTCAAGAATTATAATTTTTTAAAATAATCTTTGCCAACAGATGACAATGGCATTGTTTTCATTTGTATTTCTTTAATTGTTAATGACTACCCATTTTTCACACACCCCGTGGATGTGTCTAACAATCAAAATAATTAACAGAGCTCTTACTATATGCCAGCTACTTTGCTGATGCTAACTCATTTAATCTTCACTGGACCCTATGCAGTCAGTCCTATTATAATTCCCATTTGGCAGATGAGGTCCGAATGATGAATTAACTTGGCCAAGGTCACACAGCTAGTGGGTCTCACTCTGGAGTGCTCTTGCCTGACTTTTCCTGTTTCTTGTTCTGTTCATTCTGCTCTGATTCCTCTTCTCCTTCCTCTTTGTCTTCTCCTCCTCTCCTTACCCTTCTTGCATTCTTCATTTTCCTAGGGAGCATTCTGACTTTACTAGCTATAGTCAACCTGTTCAGTTCAGTTCCAGCCCGTATACAGTGAGCATTTAGCCATGCTGAGCACTGTATCAGGGGCTGATACAGGCAAACACAATGGCCAGTGTGAGCTGAACTCATCATCTAATAGGGAGAGTACACACTGCTCATGTATAGCTCGTGACAGTTTCCCAAGTATGTTCACAATTCTCCCACTGCAGTTCTCGGTTTCAGAGAGGTTAGATGACTTATCCAAGGTCACACAACTAAGAAGTGGTGCAAGAGAGACAAGAGAGGCTTCTGGCATGCAAATCAACCATCTTAGTATGAGTTCTTCACACCTTTCCTACTTTTACCATTTTGTTGTCACTCCACATCTGGGGACATTTGTCATTAGAACAACTTTAATCTCCACTTTGGGGCTATGCCTGAAGTTTAAAGCCTGGAAGGCTGCTCTCTGGTTAATTGAAGTGTTACTATAGCAACAATGACCATAAAAACCAGAAGAGCATGTACAAATTTCACATCCACAGGTTAGGGTGTGCAAACGTGTAACTTCATTTTCTTATAACTCAGGTTAATTTCTGATCTTGAGCTCCCATTCTGCTTGATGCAAGAAATGTATTCTAGTCACTTTCAAGTAAACTCAATAAAATTCAGTATTTCTTAGCCATTTTTTTTAATTTAAAACTTAGTCAACTCGAGATGATTTCCCCTCTCCCCCTGGGGATGGTATTGAGTTCCCAGAGGAAGGTGGGATTCTGCAAATGCTCCCCTGCAGGGGGTTTGTAAGGTAGATAGTGGCATCAGTCTTCAGCTTCCAAAGCCCTGATAGGTGGGCTTGGCTGGGATAATGTTTGGTCCTCCTTTGAAGGGAGAGCGCCCTGTCCTGGTGCTGGGGATCCCTGACTTGTGGTCACATTCTCATCAGCTTCGCTGTTGGGAATGTCCAGACTACATCCCTCTGATGCCTGTCTCCTTATCTGGAGACACCCCTCCCAGGGCTCCAGCTTTCCCTACAGTGCTCTCTGGCACTCTCTCAATTAACTCTCTTGCCCCACTCTCAGGAACTAGATGTGCCCTCTCATGCCAATCCCAAGGTCTAGAAAGTCCAGGGGATTTTCCCTTGCCTTGAGGCCAGAATGAGAAGGAGAAGAGGAAAAAATGGGCGCCTGGGTGGCTCAGTCAGTTTAGCGTCCAACTTCAGCTCAGGTCATGATCTTATGGTTCATGAGCTTGACTCTGCCTTGGGCTCTCTGCTGTCAGCCTGTCAGCTCAGAGCTGGGTTTGGATCCTCTGTCTCTCTCTCTCTCTCTGCCTCTCTCTCTGCCTCTCTCTCTCTCTCTTTCTGTCTTAAAAATAAATAAACCTTAAAATTTTTTTTAATCCACGAACATACCTCTTTTGTTGCTTTTTAACCAGTTTTCCACTTTATTCTTAGATTGATGGAAAAAACACTGAGCACTTCCCCCTCACCCAGGACCTCCCACAGATGTACCTCTGTTGTGTTGGCCCCAAAACACACTCCCTTGTGACGTGTTCATCCACTGACAACCATCTCTGCCCTCCCCAGCCATCGGGCCCTGCACCTGGGATGTATCACTCTGTCCGTAGATTCATTTTTCCCTCTTTCCATTCTTTTATCACATAAACCCATGCCATTGGTCGATACGTTCATCCTTCTTTTCCTTCTTTTCTTATACAGAAATGTTTGTTTTCCAACTGTTTCACTTGTCTTCAGTCTTCTTTGGAAATAGATGAGGGTCTAAAGTAAAATTCTAATAAATAAAATCCATGTAGCCCTTTTAAGTTTCGGTGAGTAGAACCACCCACACTATGCCATATGTGGATGCACCATAATTTTCCTGACTCCAAATTGCTTTCATTTTGAATCAATTTCTTTGTGTGAAGGCTTTGATGTTTTTCCCCCTTCTGAGTCAGTGATCCTAGTTAGGCAAAAGAAAGAAAAAGAATAACAATGTTGAGTTATCTATGATATCCCAGGCTCTATGCTGGACACGTTTATCTACATTATCTCATTGCATGCACCCTAGATTTATAGGGTCCTAGCTGAAGCCTAAGCTCTGTTTGCTCTGAGGTTCAGACAAGCCCATCTGGAGTCTGAAGAGAGAATGAGGTGAGCAAGAATGCAGGGGCTGGTTTGAGCCTCCTGGGAAAAAAAATTAATTTTCTAAGTTTGAAGAGAGAATCCACTGGAAGAGAAATTTGCACACTAATTCATTCGACAAATATTTGTTGAGCCCCTACAGTGTGCTGGGCACCAGGGATACAATTGTGAGAAATTGAAGGGCAATGAGCCAGTTTTGGAGGGGAGGGTGAATTCTGAGCGCAGCAGGGAGTGAACCACTCAGATTGTCCTGTTACCCAGACCCCAATCCTAAGGAATGACAGCTGCAGTACAAAGTGATCAAACACCAAAAATTAACTTTGGTTCTATTTCTGAGAAACAATAAAAAAAGGACAGTGAGAGGAAAACCAGTGTTTCCTGCACTCTGTGTGACAATGTCCTCTACACAAACGTCAAGGCAGAACTTGAAATAGTGTTGGACACCAGGAGGGCTCTCTGATGGGACATTAACCCAAACAACCAAAGCAAGGAGGAGGGATAAAGCAAGAGCAGCCAGTATGCCTTGAGCCCAGGACTTGACTGAGATCTATGCTGGAGTGTGCAAGAACTAACTGGGAAGACTTTGGGGAATTCCCCAATTCCCACAGGCTGATGGGGCCGGAGTCTGAGAATACAGCTTTGTGACTTCTGCCAAGTCTCCATGTTTACCCCCAGGGTAGTGTGGCCGGGGGAGGGTTATGTTGTTTCACAGAGGCTCAGAGGAGATAAGATACTTGCCAAAGGTTATTGATTTAGTAATGATCTTTCTCCAAAGTCCTTCCAAGACCCAGTCCACCATGTGGTATAGTGGAAAAGACCCAAGATTCTCATCTCTGCTGTTAACACATTGTGGGACCTTGGGCAAGTGAATTTATCTCTTTGAGCTCAAGTTTTTCATCCTATAAAGGAAGGGGATAAACTAGAAGAGCTACAACATTCTGTGGTTCTTGGACTAATGTTAGCCCCTCAGCTCCACTCTGGGCGCCCTTCATAATCTAACCCAGTCTTGCATATCCAGACAAAACCCCCTTGCTTCCTAACAGGGCCCCTTTACTCTAGCCAAACCAGTTTTCTCACTGTCGCTGAACATAGCACATTCATATTCATTCTTGACCCTTTGCCAAATCCCTCCATAGGGAGACTAAGAAAATTGGAAAATACATCCTGGTCAGACCACAGTCTCTCCAGCCATTGTTGGAAAAGACAAACTCATTGCCTTCCCCCACACCGACCTTCAAGGTGGGCATATGTCAGCTCCCCTGGGCATCCATTTACATCTGACATTAATTTGTCCAGATCCTTTGTGAATTCATTTATATTTCCCTCATGTGCTACATCTTGGAATAATGTGTCTCACAAGTTTATTACCCATTCCCTTTATTTGTTCTAACTGTTCCTCGCTCATCTTTCCCTCCAGCTAGTGTTTGGGCTGAATAAGTCCTTGTTCACCCTCTCCTGATTATTGATGAGTTTACTGATTTCCATCGTGTCCTTTTCCCATCTGGAGAACTCTAACCTTTATGGCCTGTCTTCCCTCCGCAGCCCTCGTGTTCTATCTTCTTTCCTTCTCCAGGGTCAGAACATCCCTTCAGAGTTTCACTGACTAGAACTCACCACAAATCCATGAAGGGAGGATGTATAGTGTTTAGAGAAACACGAGGGTTTGAGAGCAAAGTTATTCCCAAACTGCCCCCACCTTGCCGATGTCTGATGTGTGTTTTCTTGGCCTTTGGAACAAAAGCAAGCACTTCAAATGCATGTATTCTAAAGACACAGGCTCTCTCCTGGCTTCTGACAGAGATGTTAGTCACAAAGTTTGGATTTGTTTATTTTTAAAACATATTTGCTCATGCCATGTTAAATTCATCTTCCCCTTTTTTGCCAATTTATACAAAGTCAGTCAATAGCAATAATAATTCACATTTAGTAAGCTCTGAAAATGCCCCAGGCACTGTGGTAAATGTGTAGTATCTTTCTTAATCCTCTCTGCAACCTTCTGAGGTAGGGATTATTATCACCCAATTTTGAAGACAAGAATGTTGAAGAGCAAAATATTGAGAATATTGAGAAATGAAAATATTGAGAAATATTGAGAAAAAGTAACTTGGTTATTGCACAGCTGGCAAATGGCAGAACCTAGTCTCAAACCCAGAGAGGCTGAGATTTTTCAGCCTGAACGCTCTTTGCAGTTAACCCTGGCTGTAGATTAGAATCACCTAGGAGCTTTGAGAAACTGCCAATTCCTCAGGCCCCGCCCCCGGGCAACAAAGTCAGGTTCTCAGGGAGCTGGGGTCCAGATACAGATATCTTTAAAAGTTCCCCCAGGCAACTCCGTCATCAATCCAGGATTGAGGGCCATTACTCTGGTGCCTCCTACTGTCAAAGCCTGTTAGTTTTTTCTACTGTACCCAGAAGAATACATTTAGTCATCTGCTACGTGCAGGTACATCCTGTGACTTTCCCTCGCTCCAGAACATTTATTTATTTATTTATTTTTAATTTTTTTTTTTTTCAGCGTTTATTTATTTTTGGGACAGAGAGAGACAGAGCATGAATGGGGGAGGGGCAGAGAGAGAGGGAGACACAGAATCCACAGCAGGCTCCAGGCTCTGAGCCATCAGCCCAGAGCCCGACGCGGGGCTCGAACTCACGGACCGCGAGATCGTGACCTGGCTGAAGTCGGACGCTCAACCGACTGCGCCACCCAGGCGCCCCGCTCCAGAACATTTATAAAGATACTAAATCTGCTCAGTCTTGGCATAGATTCTTTTGTTGTGGTGGTGGTGTTGGTGGTAAAGTATACATAACGCAACATTTAGCATGTTAACTATTTCTTTAAAAATATTTCCTTTTTAAGGGCGCCTGGCCAGCTAAGTCAATGGAGCACGCTACTCTTGATCTCAGAATTGTGGGTTTGAGCCCCATGCTGGGTTGTAGAGATTACTTAAAAATAAAATCTTAATGGGGCACCTGGGTGGTTCAGTTGGTTAAGTGTCTGACTTCGGTTCAGGTCATACTCTCACAGTTCATGAGTTCGAGCCCCGTGTCAGGCTCTGTGCTTGACAGCTCATAGCCTGGAGCCTGCTTCAGATTCTGTGTCTCCCTCTCTCTCTGCTCCTCCCCTGCTCATGCTCTCTCTCTCTCTCTCTCTCAAAAATAAACATTTAAAAAATTAAGAATAAAATTTTTTAAAAAAGCTAAAATCTTAAAAAATATTTCCTCTTTAATATATATACTGGATCATTCTATATGTATTGGTTTCCCCCCCCCCCTTTTAAATTTATGTATTTATTTTAAGGGTGGGGGGAGAAAATGAGTGGAGGAGGGTCAGAGAGAGAGGGAAAGAGAGAATCCCAAGCAGGCTTCACGCTGTCAGCACAAAGTCCAACTTGGGGCTCAAACTCATGAACCGTGAGAGCATGACCTGGGGCAAAATCAAGAGTTGGATGTTTAACCGACTGAGCCACAGGTACCCCTTAACCTTTTTTAATTATGGTGAAATACACTTAACATAAAATTTACCATCTTCATGATTTTTTAAGTGGCCAGTGAAGTGGCATTAAGAACATTCACAGTGTTGTAGAGCCATCACCACCATCCATCTCTAGAACTTCTTCATCATCCCAAACTGAAACTCTATACCCATTAAATAAGAACTCCCCAATTCCCTGCCATCCTAGTCCCTGGCAACCACCATTCTACTCTACTATTCCAGGTACCTCATATGATTGGAATCATACAATATTTGTCCTTCTGTGTCTGGTTTATTTCACTCAGCATAATGTCTACAAGTTTCACTCATGTTGTAGCATGTGTCAAAATATCCCTCCTTTTTCAAGTTGAATATTATCCCGCTGTATGTCTATACTACATTTTGTTTATCTATTCATTGCATCAATATAAGAGGAGGGAGTTTTAACAGTGCAGCATCTAGAGAAACCAAATTTTGCTCCTAATTTTGCTTTCAGAATCTAAGCCATTCACTAATCTTAAGAAAAGAGACATTCCCTCCTGCAGCCATATGATGACTTAACCTTTTAAAACAGCCTTTCTTAGACAACTTAGTCAAAAGTTTTTAGTCTAAGCACTTAGTCTAAGTACTTTAGTCTAAGTACTTAGTCTAAGTAGATTACAGTCATTCCCCCTTTATATTTACTTTTTTTACTGTCTCAAAGAACTCCACTAACTGTGTCTCTTCCTTCTTCTGTGTATGTCCACTCCTACGTTTTCTGTGTGGTCCAGGGCAATTTCCCCGTCCCTCAGAAAGCCTTCCGGGACACAGTTCCATGGGATCCTTCTCTCTTGAGCTTGTCTGGTGTTTACTGCCTACAGCAGGCTATCTGGCATTTACCTGCTATTTACTTCTCACATGCACATCACATTCCCAATAACATGATCATCCCCTAAGTATTGCTCATCCTCTATCTGTGTCTTCTCCAGCCTCAGTGCAAAACTGAGCAAATAACTGGGGGGGGGGGGGGGGATGATTCTTATTTAATTGAAATGAAGGAGTTTGCTGTCTCTCCCTGAGAATCAGTGCCTCCAGCCAATGTCTGAGATCCGAGCTGCCTGAAGCATCACCAAGATGTGTTAAGGGCACATCCCACCCCTCTGCAGTTCTCAGACTTGGGTAAGAGCCAACACTCAGCCATACTGAGAGGAGGCAAAGTTCTCTTCATCAGGACTTACCTTATTATTCACTTGGCTCTCACTCCTGACTTCCCTGGGCACCCGTATTGCTGCTTTTGTTTCACCCCTGTCCCTCTCAGTTCCCTATTTTGGATTCCCATCCCTTAGATTCCTTCCTCACACAGCAAAAGTGGACATGGGTTTTTATGCTTTTCATCGTCTCTGCCCAGTGGGTTGCAGGGGCTGTCATAACAGTCTCCTAACTGGTCTCCTTCTCTCACTTCCACCCACTGCCACCCATCTCACCCCATCAGGCTCCTGCTCCAAACCTCGGATGATTCTCCTCTCCTGGCCTGTAGAATTAAATCCAATCCCCCTTCCATGACATTCAAGGCTTCTCTAATCTGGCCCTGCTCACAGGTGGGCATCACCCCCTACTATATCCCCCCATGTGTTCCATGAGTAACAATGTATGGAATGATTCTTCTCAGGCTAGGATTCTGGGGGTATCGTACAGTCCCAGTATAGTGGTGTGCTCAGTGGATAATATGAAGGGAATGACTGTTTATTCCCCACCCTTGCAAAAGTGCTGTTAATTTATGGGTTGCCTTATCTAGATAAGGCATTATGCCAACCTATTGTTCCCCAACAGGGAGGTTTTCTGAGGTCACTGAGCACCAGAGGAGAGACATTTTGGTCAGGGCAAAGGACTCTTTTTTTTTTTTGTTTTAATGTTTACTTATTTATTTTGAGAGAGAGAGTGTGAGCTTGAGCAGGGGAAAAGGGGAGAGAAAGAATCCCAGTCAGCCTCTGCATTTTCAGCACAGAGCCTGATGCAGGGCTTGAAGATCACGACCTGAGCCAAAATCCAAAGTCAGACATTTAACCCACCGACTACCCATGCATCCCGCAAAGGAATCTTTCTATAACCTCTCAACCATGTTGATGGTTTTCCATCCCCACTCAGGCAGCAGATTCTTCTTCAGATTCCTCCTTTTCTTCCATCCAGAGGCCTGGCCCTGCTCAGGTCCTCTCAGTGCCACACCTGGGCCTCTTCGTGGTCACAACTTGGGATTCTCTTCTTGGCAGGATTCTGATCCCACTCTGGGAACACTGTCTCATGTTTTCTTGGCCAATGTCCATCCTGTGTCCTGATCAATTTGGGACGTCTGTGGCTCGTCTTGGGAGAAAATCACAGACAAAGATCTCACGTTTTCAAATGTCTTTAAGAACAGTGACCACACTTTTTGTTCTTCCTTGAGTCCAAGTGTCCTGAGAGTGACCCCTGCCTGCTGGCTTCTAGCTGAGCACTTGACTTGTCCCTTTGTAGCTCATCTACCAGGCATCCTGGTGTCATCTGTTGGGCCAGCGGTGCCTCTGTCCTTCCTTCTGATCTTTGCACCCCTCCCATCCCTCACTTCTTCCCGACTCATCCACAGCCTAGATCTGATAGTGCCTGCTGGGACAGCAGGAAAGGGGAAGGCAAAAGGTGCTCCCGAGTGCCCAGAGAGAGACATGTGATTGCCCCTGCATATGAGGGCAAGCTGCAAAATCAGCCTGCCTTCTCTCGCACCACACCCCTGATTTAGCAGACATGAAAATGGGGTGTGTGTGTTGTGTGTATGTTGTGTGTGCGCACATGATGTACACACTCATTTACGCATGTTGCCAGAGAGAACGTGTGAGGGTAAATAGATGAACGCCTGGAAGGGGATTTATTTTTTCAGGAATTGAGAAGAAGAAGCAGAACTATAACACAAGAAACAAAAACGATGCCAGGATGAGGATGTGCATGTGAGGTGACACTTCAGAGGGTCTGGGCTTTCAGAGCTAACTCTACTCTGTCTTGACTGTGTGGGCCAGTGGACCCATGTGTCTAATTGAGTGGAAAACAATTAGTACATTTTTCTCTACTATGCATTTTCTGTTAAAAAGTTTTAAGTGAAAATATAGATGTTAACTAACAAACAAGTGGAGGGAACAGTTTGATGTGGAAAAACCTAAGTTCAACTCTCAGCTCTGAAAATGCCCAGTTGTGTTATTGTGCCTCAGTTCCCCTGTCTGTAAAATAGGGATAATACTAATACAATCATTAACTTGTCATTGTGCTCTTCTCTTTACCAAGCACCATTCTGTGGGCTGGGATGATAGTAATGAACAAAGCAGACAATGTCTCCACTTTCGCGGAATTCATATTCTTGTCAGGGAAGATAGACAATAAATAAGCATGTATGTACATTGTTGAATGAGGATAGAAGGTGAAAAGGGTTTGTTATTTTTGTTTCTGTTTTTTTATTTTTTTAATTATTTTTTTTTAGAGAGAAAGGGAGAGTGGGGGAGAGAGGCAAAGGGAGAAAGAGAGAAAGAGAGAGAGAGAGAGAGAGAGAGAGAAAGAGAGAGAATCTCAGGCAGGCTCCATGCCCAGCACAGAGTCCAATGTGGGGCTCGATCCCATGACCCTGGGATCATGACTGGAGCCGGAATCAAGAGTCAGACACTCAGCTGACTGAGCCACCCACACGCCCCTAGGGGTTTGTTATTTCTGAAAAGATCAGTAATGTACCTCTAATGAACTGATATTTGAACAAGACTGAAGAAACTGAGGAAACTGCCCATGTGAACATCTGTCAAAAGAGCTTTCCAGGCAGGGAGAATATCAAGTGCAAAGGCCCTGACGCGGCAGCCTTGGGTGTTTGGGAAATGGCGGAGAGGATGGTAAGGCGAAAGAGAAGTGAAGAAGGGGAGAGTGGTAGGAGATGGTGTCAGAAAGTCTTATGGGCTTGTTAAGGATGTGGCATTTCCTCTGGTGAGCTGCAGGGCTGTGGAAGGTGTTTGAGCAGAGGAGTGACGGGATCTGACTTGGAATGGCTTCTGTGCAGAGAACAGACTATAGCAGCAAAAGTGAAAGCAGGCAGAGCAAACATCCAGTTGAGAGAAGATAGTGGTTTGAATTGGGGTGCTAGTGGAGGAGGGGGTGAGCAGTAGTTTGATTCTGAAAATATGTCAAAGGTCAAGACCGTGGAATTTATGATGGCTTGGATGTGGAGCGTGAGATGACTTCAAGATTTTGGCTTTGAGGAATGCAAAGAACAGAGTTTTTATTTACTAGATTAGGGAAGTCACAAGGAAGGGCTGGTTTTAGGAAAGAAAATTGGAAGTTAGATTTGGGGAATGTTAAGCTCGAGATACCTACTAGATGTTCACGTGGACGAAAGGAGCAGATAGTTGGGTCTGTATATTTGGGTCTCAAAAGAGAGAGGTCAGAGCCACAGACACAAACTTGGACGTATCATCACAGAGATGGTGTTTACCACCACAGAGCTGGACAAGACTGTCTGCAGTGTCATGGAGCCATCTCCTTCACAGGAGTATGAAGGTCAAAACGTATCGAATGGAAAGTACCTTTGCAAGCTGAAATTGCTACACACGTGGAAAGCACAAAGTGCATACCTTTGGTGAAGAAACATAATTTTAAGGACTGTCTGCCGGAAAAGTTAGAATCATAGAATGTGTGTACAAAGAAGACCTTGGAAACCGGTTGATCAACCCCTCTCATTTTACCCATGAGGAACTGAGGTCAGAGAGTTTAAGAGGGTGGCCAAGGACAGCCAGGTCATCAGCTCCTGAGCTGGTCTTAGAAATGGGAAGCCTTAACTGCTGGTGCAGTGCTCTTTTCCAACACACGACGCACCTGCTCACATTTACTGCTTCAGCTCTCTCTGAATCTGTTAACCAGGGCCAAGTAATTCTTCCAAAACAGAAATCTAATTATATCGCCTGGTGCTTTCATACATGCTATTTCCTCTGCCTGGAATACTCTGCCTCCTCCTGCTTCTCTGTCTGGCAAATTCCTGCCCTGTCTCCATTCCCAGCTAGAAGGACCCTTTGCCCTTCCTTGCCCTGCAGAGTGGAGCTGGTCACTGGCCCTCCACGTGCCCGTGGAGCTTTGGTCCTGCAGCAGAATCCTCAGATTTGCAGTGATTATGTCTGTCCCCGCCCCCCGCCCTGCCCCGTATGCCTGTGAGACCCTGACTTTCTCCTCTTCCTATGACCTCTCCACCTAGCACAGTGAATGGCACTTAAATGTTTGGAGAGGAAGGAAGGAAGGAAGGTCTTCTCTCTCACTTTAGCTCAGGACAATGGCAAAGCTGCCATTTAGTGACACTTCAGTTCCTCTGACATAAGTGTGCCTTCAATTCACAGTTAGACAATGACTTCTGGGGTGGGAATTTTCTTTTTTCTTCTCTCTCCCCAGGCACAATAAACAGGTGATTCTGGGACCAGGAAACTGTTCAGGCATCATAAGTGATTGGTGCCTTCTTTTCAATTCTCTCTTTGCTATCAATATATGTGTGACTGTGGTTTGTATGCCTTTTGCTACAAGGCCAGATTTGTGTCTGTGCCTGGGCCATGCACAGACATGTATGCATACATATACACACATGTACACGCCTTCCCGGGAGGGCTGCACTCTCATTTTTCGGAGGTACTCAGAGCTCCCAGAAAAATGCCCTCAGATGGGAGGCAGGAGGCAGTGTTGTGCTCAGCATTGTCATCCTTGAGCAGGAAAATCTGGACTTCCTTCTTAACCTCTTGACAACTTAGTTCAAGATAAGTTTGGAATTTCTAGGTCAACAGAGAATTCTAAGAACTTCTTTTCACCCCCTCCCCCACCATGATAGCTGCTCTTTTAGCATGTTTGTTTTGGATAATTCTGTGTTAATTACTGTATTTACATTCTACTTAATTAACACATTTCCGGTAGGTAGAGAATTGCTTCTGATAGAAGCAATTATTGTACAGGTTATTACAGAGTTTTAAGGAAGATGACAGGTGATAGTGACACTGAGCGAGGGGGTCAATGCTCCAGGTTTTGTTCCTAGTAAATGAGTCAGAGATTCTAACTGGATTGGATTTGTCCAACTCAGGAAGTGCCTGATGCATGTGGTGAGCCAGGCTAGTGAAGCAACTGTCCGTTCCTGAGGCTTGGACTTCTGAAGCTCTCTTTTATTGAGAGCTCTTGAGTAATCACTGTTAATCAATACAATACTGTAGGATGCAATTAAGATTAATTAGCCCGCATCCCCAGCAGCTATGCTCCTCTGTCTGTGTCTCCTTGGGCGTCTCCGCCTCTTGGCTCCTGCTTCCCCCAGAAAGGAAGAGTCCCTGGCCTGAATCTTCGGTCTCGGGTCTCCTTTCTTCTCTTTCTGCACCAAGCCCTCTGTCATTCATTCACCCATTCATAAAGTGGAGATGGAGAGCCAAGAAGGGGCATGAAGTGATGTTGGAAAGGCAGAAAGATAAAGCAATCAAACACGGTGGAGAAAGAGGGGGAGGGGAGAGAATATGATGAAGGATGGAGATGGTTGTTTTTACCTTTCAGGAGAGAGCTGCTGCAGACAGAATTGCTCACAAGGCATTTCGTCTACTCTCCCAACAGACAGACTCTCCTGCTCACCCTTTTTCCCTACAGTATATCGAATATTTTCCTGTTTCCATATTAATTAAAAGGTGTCTATATATTGCATACATTTATATTTTTGCAATGGCAAAAACCTGTCTCCGTGATTCTGTCGGGAATGAGAATGGGGGTTGGGGGGAGAGGAAGCAGCTCTCACAGCAGTGGAAGTGTCTCAGATAGAAGGTCAGGATCAGTGCCCTGAATTCCGTCTTTGAACTTGATTTCTACCCCTAAGTAAATGGAAGGGCTACCAGATGGTATGTGCTGGTATGTGCTGACACACATGTTTCCTTCCTTTTTTCCTCTTTGTATCTCTCCTCTTGTCAAGAGTGTGTCTTAGTTTTGCAATTCCTCTCCACTCTGTACCTTATGAGTTCTGGCATTTCTGTTGCCCTAAAAAGTCTTTATTTCTGAGATTGTGCACTGTTCCCCCTTTTTTTTACAGCGTCCCATAAACTCCCTTCTTGGATTCTTTCTCTCTTTCCCATCATCCTGACCAAATTGCTTCTCATGTTGGTTCAGGTGTGTGTGTGTGTGTGTGTGCGCGCGTGCGCGCGCGCGCGCGCACACACACACACGCGCGTGTGTAAGGAAGCACAGCTCTGGAGTTCTTTTATTGTCTCCATTCCTCTGCTTTATCTGGGATTTCCTTTACCCAGAATTTTGTTATATAAAATGATTCACTCTCCTTCTTCCATTTCTGGCATACTCCAGGAGGACTTTTAATGTTGTCCTTTTTCTGACTTACCCATTTTTATTTCGCAGTTCTCTGTGGTTATCTCTTAAAATTACTCTTTTCGAGGTTTAATTTTTCAAGTCTTTTGTCTTTATCCTTCATTATTTCGTTTTCTTTTCTTAGGTCACCTTTTTAATTTTAAAATACCTTTTTTTGTTCAGCAGAGGGCTCCCTTCCCATCCCTCTTGCAGCCCGGGCGGATAGGATTCGAAGCCCCCCGTCTCTCCCTCCCCGGTTCTTGCCTTCAGAAACACTAGATGCTTAAACTTGTAAACAATTCAGCCTTGATCGGCGAGATCGCCGTAACCCTTCTCTCTCAGCCGAGAGCACTCCTCTGCCTCCCGGGATCGCTAATCTCCTGGATGTCCTCCCAGTGTTCTTGAGGATATTTTTACTCACTACAGCCCCTACTTGTTCCCCAAATCGTTCTGAGGGTAGGTGTTGCCAGCCCTAGTTTACAGTTGGGGAAACTGAGGCATGGAGAGGTTCCCTCAAGGTCGTGCAGCTGGTAAAGTTAACCCTGATCCAGCCAGTTCTGGTTTTCCAGTCCAGCCCAGCAGCCTCGTCTTCGACCGCAATTTATACCAGATTTCCCCTGTTTTGTACGCGATTCCTTCCCGCGTTTAAATCCACAGGCAGGAAGATCGTCCCTAGCTAATAGGGCTGGGGAATTTGGGACCCGGGGGAAGAGAGACTTTTCTCAGTCGCCAAGGGTTGGGGTGGGTAGGGTTCTGGTGGGCTGACGCCCCTAGAGGAAGTCAGGTTCGAGATGGGGTCACCGAGGACAGTAAGGCAGGATGTGGCAAAAGGTAGCAAGGGCTCAGGAGGACCTGGGTCTCGTCGTCCGAATGCCGGCTGCGGAGCGGGACTTGTGTCCACCCACTGGGTGACACACACTAGGCAGGCCAGGGGCGGGAGTCGGGCCGAGCCTGGGGACATTGAGATGCAGGGCGCCCCCTCGCGCTCTTCCGCGCGCCTCGGGGCTGGCGGGTGAAGCGCCGGCAGCGGCAGGTCCTCTCCAACCCCCTCCTCCTTTTCGCTCCCGCTCCCTCCTTCCCTCCGCTCTCTCCCAACTCCTCCCCCCACCGCCTCTCCCCCCCTCCTTCGGCTTCCTCCGTCTCCTCCCTGTTCTCACCCGCGCTCCGGGTCGGGAGCTAGTTGGAGCGCGGGGACTGCTGCCAGAGCCCAGCTCCACGGAGCCGGGCGGGTCGGCCGCGCGTCCAGCGGCTGCTGGAGGAGCCCGAGCGCAGCGGCGCGGGGCCCGGGTCGGGACTGCACGGGAGCGCCGAGCCCAGGGCCTGGGGCCGTTCCAGCGCGGCCGCCCATTCCCAGACGGGCCGCCAGCCTTCCTGGTTGGCTTCCGCTGCTCCGTGCCGCCGGGAGCCGGGAGCCGCCGAGAGCAGGGCACCTGTGCCCGCAGCCCGGAGGTGAGTCCCGGGAGCCCCGGGCGTTTCCCCTGCGCGGGCTGGGGTTGCAAGTTGCAAACTTCAGCAACTCGGCTGGGCTGAGGGGTAGGGGCCCGGAGGAGCTAGCAAGTTGGAACCGGGTGGGGGAGGCTGCAGGCGGGAGGAGAAGGGGGTCCCCGGGCTTCCTCGCCCTCCGCGCTGCCGCTTTCCCGCCGACCGCCAGCTCCGGGTCCCGGCTGCGCGGGGCCCTGGTCGGGCCGCGCGGCCGGTGCGTCTGGGCAGCAGCCGTGATGGGGACCCGCCGCCCGGGCCCGGAGGAGGGGACGGACGAATGAAAGGCTGAGAGAGAGCGGGGCAGAGGAGCTGAGACTGGCGCCGCGATGGAGGCTCACCGAGGGCCGACGAGTAAACCGGAGGGAAGGAGAGTGCGGGCGGCGAGGCGCGTGGGAACGCGTGGCCCGCTCAGAGTGTGAAATCTCACGCTCGCGGACGTCCCCGCCTGCCCGGCCCCCACCCGGTTCTTCCCAGACCCCCTGCCCTGGCAGGGCCCCGCGGAGCCCGAACTGTGCCCGGCCAGGGCCCAGACGCGGCGGCCCGGGGGCCCCGCGCTCCCGCCTCGGAGGGTGGAGAAGGGTGCGGCGGCGGGAACGCGGGACGCGGACGGCGATTCCCTGATTTATTTTTCTCATGGTAATTCGTCTTTGTGGTTGGGGCTGCTCATTCACTTTCCGCTCACGTCGTGCCGGAGATCCAGCGCGGAGGGAGGGAGCGGGGGGCGCTCGGGCACCGGGAGGGATGGAGACAGGAGAGGGGATCCGGGACCCGCGCGGGGCGGGAGCCGACAGGGAAGTGGCGGTAGGACGCGCCGGGGGAGAAGGCGAGGCTGAGGCGACCTTGCCGTGCGGAGCCGCGAGCCGGTGGCGGTGGGAGGACAGAGCCGGCTCCTCCGCCTGCCGCAAACTTTAAACAACGAGGAAGAGCCACCTGAAGCGCGGTTCCTGCCTCCTCCCCAGCCCCCTGTGCCGAGTCTGCGGGTCATCCCGCCCGCCCCGCCGCGCCGGGCTGGAGTGGGCCCCGAGCCGGACGGGGACGGGTAGCCGCCAGTCTCTGCCCCCACCCCCGCGACGCTCTGCAGGCTTTCCGCGGCGGGGATGAGAGCAGGAGCTGGGAGAGGGCTGCCCACCCTCGGGACGCGCTCCTTCCCGGTCCCGTGCCTGAGCAAACGCGAATGGGGTTGGAGGCGTGGAGGCTTGCCTGGGTCTAGACCCCACCGCGACCCTACCTTTTGTGCCTCCAACCCCCATCCTTTTCCTTCAGCCCCTAGCGA
Source organism: Leopardus geoffroyi (assembly GCF_018350155.1). Lineage (NCBI taxonomy): Eukaryota > Metazoa > Chordata > Mammalia > Carnivora > Felidae > Leopardus > Leopardus geoffroyi. The sequence continues at coordinate 68,715,750 of NC_059333.1, read as the reverse complement.
TTCCAGTCTGCTTCCACCAGTCACCCCGCTTCCTATTCTCCCCATCCTCCCAGTTCGGCCTCATTCTGCTCTGAAAGCAGCGGCACCTCTCACACGCCCTCCACGCCTGCGACTCCATCCTCCCCACCCCCACTCTCCCTCATCTCATAGTCTGTCTTTTCCCATTCATTCCCCTCACTTACCCCGCCGCCGTCCCCCCCCCCCCCATTTCTTCTTGACGTTTAAAAGTGACCTCTCACCTTTTCTGAGCCTAGATAGGTGACCTTGAGGTAGGGGCAGGGGAACTTGAGCCTGAGAACTGGATCTCACATCTAGGAAAGTGAGGACTGCTTAAGAAACAGTTTGGGAAAACCCACCAGTACCCTGCTCCAAATGTAGACTCCCAACAGAGGAGGAAGGGCGATAAAATATCAAAGAGAGAGGGAATTTGCCAGGTGGTCACCCAGAGGACAGTGAGCATTGTTTTTGGGAGACCTGCTCAGCAAGAAGATGCCAGGTTAGGAAAGAGTGTGTGTGTAGGGGCAGGAGGGCAACTCCTTTCCCGATTTCAACAGCTGCCAGCAGCAGTTTGGGGAGGGGGCGGCAGAGCTTCCAACTCTGTTCTCTTTCCAGGGAGTCAGTGCCAGAACCTTTGTCCTCCAGACCTGACAATAGCCAGCATTATTATCACTTGGACGTCAAACACTTTTTAAGCGCCTACTGTGTGCAATGCACCAGACTACATGTGGGTAGATACAAAGGTTTACAGGGCTGAGCCCATGCCCAGAGAGGCTGCTAAATTCACCAATTTGATCTAAAGAAGACGCGTGTGTGTATGTGTGTGTTTGGGAAGGGAGAACATAATGGGGAAAAGCACAGGCCGTACAAAACAGCAAGGGCTTGGTGCCAAATGGTGACCTAGGGCATAGGAGAAGACTGTTAGAAGAAAGCTCTGGGACTCAGGTGGGACTGAGAACTGGGCTTGTTGGCTCTGCCCCCCTGCCCACCAGCTGTCTGTAAAGGGAGGGTGGGAGAAGAGAAGGGAAGGCCAGGAAGGGGCTCCCTTTCCACTTCTCCTAGAGCCAGACCAGGAAGGCAAAGAAGCTGAGAGGTCCAGCCTGGCTCTGTGGATTGCCACGTCCCTTTTGCGACTGGCGGAATTGCATACGCTTTTCTGTCTTGGTGTACCCTTCCTGGCTTGTTTGAAAGCCACTCTGTTCGTTACTTCTTACTGAGGCTCAAACCTGGAAGATGGCTTAGAGATTGTCCATGTTAGGGAAGTCACAAACTCCAATGCCTATAGAAGCCAAGCAGGTAGCAATGTGCTGATCAGGCAGTTAGTTAGAATGGCTGGACACCTGGATGTTCAAAGTCAAACTGGCCAGATAAAATGGTCCAAGCAAAACCAATATCTGCTCTTGAGCAGCCTGACCCCCTATATTTACAGATCAAGAACTTAAGATCCTAAGAAACATTATCTCTTTGT